>NC_062213.1:79991853-81191853 GCF_902686445.1 Sciurus carolinensis | reverse complement strand
AAATCTATAAAAACTACAATGTATAAAGCATATCCAAAGACTCAAAAAAGGTCGGTGCAGTGGCACATGCCTGTAATTGCAACAGTTCAGAAGGCTGAGGCCTTAAGCAATTTAGTGAGACTCTGTCACTAAATAAAACCTAAAAAGTGTTGGGGATATGGCTCAATGGTTAAGTCCCCCAGGGTTCAATCCCTGGTACAAAAAAGACTCAAAAAAATGAACTTCAAGTAAGTGTATGGCATACAAAAAACAGAGTAATTAAATCTACTGATAAATTCTCAAAGCATTTTACATGTTATTATCCATTTAATGGTAAACATACTGAGTAAGTTTTAACTTGATGTCTTCTATGGATTGCAGATAATTTGAATAAATACTTTCAAACTTGAAAAGTAGCTTTTGGTATGAATTTGAACAGTCCTCCAGATTGGCCATGATTGCAGCCCAGCCTTGGTGTTGAAGATGTTCATCATGGACAAGACCTTCGCAAAAAGAACAAAGTTTCTTGGCAACTTCATACATTTCCTATAATGAACAAGAAAAAGAACACAATAAAAAAGGCAATGGTTTACATGTACATATTTGCATATGTCTATGAACATATTTTCATGAATTCATAAGCACATTTTAAAGAAACTGTCTTAAAAAAAACTGTTTATCTTATTGCTCATTTCTATAATAACCTAAAAATAACTCAGATGTGTTTCTGAGCAGGTATTCTAAAAAACATTCCAGAAGATGTTGCTTCTGGAAAATAAAACACTGGGGTTCCCTATAATTTGGCTGATGACTAATATGTACTGTCTCAAACATTACTGTCCTCTGAAAAGTTATCTTTAAAGGCAAACACTTCTTAAAAACAATTTTTGCAAAAGGCAAAAACTAAGGACAGAAATACATTATCAACTTATAGATTAATGTAATACACTGCATAATTTAATGGGGATTCCTAAAACTATTTTATGTAAATAGAACAATTATCTTTAGATGTTTGAAGTTCAATTCAAAAAATTAAAGAATCAAAGTATTTTCAAGTAGAAACTGCAATGTAGGATATATATGAATAAAAGAAGTCCTCTGTTACAGAAGATTTTTAGCTTACTAGGAAAATGTGATTATTCTAACTGGTGACTTTTACAAGAAGATACAGAAAAGTCAAAAGAGACACAGAAAAATGAAGACATTCTGAAAGAGAGAGCATTTCACTTAAGAATTGAGGTATTAAGAGAATATGAACAAAGTCAAGGAAAGAAGAATTTCACTAGACTGGAAGAAAATACAGTAGCTACATTAAGAAAATTTGTTCCTGGACAGGAACAAATAGCGTGGAGGAAAAGAACAAGGAGAGGGCCAAAAGATCAAACACTTAGAAAATACTAAGGGAAGAACAGACTTGGAGAAAATAGTGACCTTCTGAAGAGTTCTTCAACAAGGAAGAGCATCATTAAATATGCCTTTAATACAACTATAATACCAATCATTCAGGAGGCTGAGGCAGGAGGATTGCAAATTCAAGTCTAGCCTGGAGGCACTAAGGAACTTCATGAGACCCTGTCTCCAAAAAGAGAGAGAGAGAGAGAGAGAGAGAGAGAGAGAGAGAGAGAGAGAGAGAGAGAGAAAAAAGGAAAAGGGCTGGGAATGTTGCTGAGTTGTAAAGGATCCCTGGGTTGAATTCCCAGTACCCTACCCCCAAAAAGACTGATAACTTGGAAAAAGTTAATAAAGTAGAATGGGAAAGATAAAGAAAGGATATAAAACCATAAGTTCAAATTGTCACAGGCAAATTGCTATAAATGTACCAACAGTTTACTTCTATCAAAATAAATAAAATAAACAAATTAAAATAAATAAAATAATCTCTAAGCATTTAGGATGTCAATAAGATGCTTGTGTTTCATGTCAGATGCCCCATAGTTTATATAAATGCAAATAAATGTGCATTGAACAAGCTTATTTGCAGCAACCTTAGACACGAAAGTCCCAAATTCAAAACAATCTCACTACTGACCAGTAGTTAAATAAATTGTGGTGTGTCATTATTTGTACAATGGAACACTAGACAGCAATAAATATGTATGTAGTAGTATGAATAAATCTCAGGAATATTATTTGTATAATGGAATATTAGACAGCAATAAGTATGTATGTAGGAGTCCTGAAAGAATCTCAGGAACATAATGTTGAATAACAGACACCAGACATAAAAGAATGCAAATTTATAGGATTTCTGCCAGGTGCAGAGGTGCACACCTCAGCTACCTGAGAAGGTGCAGCAAGAGGACCACAAGTTTAAGGCCAGCCTGGGCTACTAAGAGAGACCTAATCTAAAAAACTAAAAAGGGCTAAGGATATAACTCAGTTGCAGAGCACCCAGGGTTATATTTGCAGTATTGCATACCTCCCCGAAACAAATGATTCCATTTATATAAATTCCAATAAGAGGCAATGTATAGTAATATATGGAGAGATGTTAAATATTTTATATTTCATGTTTAATATTTAATTTATTTTTTCTATTATTTTACTTTTTTATTTTGGTAGATTAATGAAATTGTTATTCCAAGTTCTTCTATTCTTCTTGTACACCCCTTAAGAGTATTAGGTCTTCAAATGTGTTTACTTTCTACCACTATGATCCCTTATTATTCTTTCTACTTCTCCCTTAATTCATGCCCAGAGGAAATCCCTTTCTTTGGGGGGGGGGGGTGGAGGGAGATACTGGGGATTGAGCCCAGGGGGGTTTAACCACTGACCTATATCCTCAGGCTTTTTAATTTTTACTTTGAAGCAGGGTCTTGCTAAGTTGCTGCGGACTTCAATAAATTGCTGTATCCAGCTTTGAACTTGCAATCCTCCTGCCTCAGGCTCCCAAGTTACTGGGATTATGAACCACTTGTGCCCAGGCCAGATGAAATCTTTAGAATGCTTCTTTACATGTAAGCCTGCATCAATAAATGTTGTCAGAATAGTTTGTCTACGTTTTTTACTGCCTTCTACTTCAAGAATTCTTTTTATGATTTTCTTGCTATTCCCATTATGTGTGTCTTGTGGAAAGGCTTTCATTAGACACTATGCTTGTTTTCTGGTACAAGATATCTCAGGTTTACCTTGTATTTTCCCTGCCCCAGATGTACAATCAACTTCTTGAAGGAGTGATCTATTCTAATTATGAAATGATATTTAGAATATGTGGCACACTTTTGCCACTTGAACCTCAGATTGATAATAAAGTATTTCAATAGCAATGTCCCTCTCATTTTTTCTGTGATTTTTCAATCTTTTTA
Organism: Sciurus carolinensis; assembly: GCF_902686445.1. NCBI lineage: Eukaryota > Metazoa > Chordata > Mammalia > Rodentia > Sciuridae > Sciurus > Sciurus carolinensis. The sequence continues at coordinate 81,188,569 of NC_062213.1, read as the reverse complement.
ATATCATGAATTGAGAAATCATGTCAGCTCATATTTAATGACTTCTGGATACATGAATATACTTTTGCCCTTTTATCTTTTCTTTGTACAATACTTTGTCACTATTTCTTTCATGCCTTTATTGATGTAAGTTTTATTTGCTTTTTTCTCTAATCATTTGGTGATTATATATCCACCCATATTTCACATTTCATATTTTCTAACAATATAGTATCCATATCTTCAACCAAATAAGTCTCTCAAGTATTCTATTATAAAATTCAGTTTAGAGAATTTTCTTTTTAAAAAACTTATACTCTCAAAAGCATTTTTGGACTCTTTATTTGAATGTACCAAGGCAAGATGAGGTTATTTCCTTTTTTATTGTACTCTGTGTGAAAATAAGGTCATTTCACAAATGCGTATACTACATTAAAACAAGTTCCTATCAGTTTCACTAACTAAAGCATACATCTAGTAAATGTTACCAGTTTATTCTTACAAAAGGTAGTACTGTTACTTCATTGGTTTTAAGACATTTTTTCATATCTGAAAGCAAAATATGACTTACTAATCACTTGTAATACATAATGTCACTGAAGGTAAACAGCGAATTAAAAAAGGAAATCAATGACTGGTAAATACTCTCCAGAAACTTGCAAGTATCAGTATAAGAGGTATATGATGGAAAGAATATTGTTTCTCTGGGAACTAAAACACAGATAGTGAAAAAAGAATTATAATTTTATCAGGCCATGATGACACATGCCTGTAATCCAGCAATGTGGAGGCTGAGACAAAAGGATCACAAGTTCAAGGCCAGCCTCAGCAACTGAGTGAGACCCTATCTCAAAATAAAATATAAAGGGCTGGGGGAATAGCTCAGTAGTAACACATTCCTGGGTTTAATCCCCAGCATACCCACCACTGACCAAAAAAAGTGCAGTAATTTTTGCACTTTCAGAGGTATTTGATGAGTTCTATCTCTGTCTATTCTAACACAGGTACTTTACAATTAAAGAATGTTCAAAAGAGGAGCTAGGAATGTGGCTCAGTGGTAAAGTGTTTGCCTAACATGTACAAGGCCCTAGGTTCAATCCTCAGTACTCAGTATCATTAAAAACAAAACAAACAAAATAAAAACAAACAATATTCAACAATAATTATTTGTATATATTATTATTATCCAAGAGAGAAGCTGACCAAATCAATTTCCGAGAGCTCATACACTCTGTACTTGTCAGGTAGATTGAGTAGTGATGTTACGGTCCTGAAAATTAACAGATTAACCACAAAACACATTTTCATAAAACTCTGATATTTTGCAATGCTTGCTATATAATTCAGACACTCTGCTATTTAAATTTGAAGGCTTTTAGGAACAATCAGTTAATCTGTTAAAAAATCTTTGTACTGGTTTATATCTTACCACTGCAAGTTGTGTCCTTGAAGCAACAGTATGAAAAACTGCAGGCATCATAAGAGACTCTTCAACTTTTATTTCCATGTCATTTTCTGTTGAAAAGGTCGTTTTAGGAATAGCAGGTGCACGGTCACATAAGATCATTTCTTTGTTAAAAAGAAAAATTGGATTTGTGTCCTATGTTTAAAAAAATGCATAAAATGTTATATACATAGAACATGCACACCGCCCTCAATAAATTAAGCAGAAAAACACTGCTTTTGAACAATGAGTCCCAGTTCCCTTTCTGATGTGAAGGTGGACTATCCCTGTACAAAAGGGCCTTGGATACCTACCGTCCCAGCACTGTAGGTACACACTCTTCTATCTGCAGCCATGCATTCTCCTCCATTGACCACAAGTACCTGATGCTGAATAGCAATCTTGTATTTGCTTTGAATGGCATGTTTAAGGTCTGCCACACTTCCAAGAAAAAAAAAATTACATTTACTGACTGATTTTAGTCATTGAAGTATCACTTCATAAAAAATATATACTAGATTAATGAATCTCATTTAAAATCTTTTCCCAAAAAAATAGTAATTAAAATACGTAAGTTTCCTAATTCCTTGAATTGGACTCTATAATCAATTGCCTGATCTTAGGTGAATATATCAACCATTTTGTCTTAACAAAAAGAAAGTCTAAGAACTATAAGCAGTAGACACCTTGTCTTCCATAACAGAAAGATGTATAAATAAAGGAATATGCTCAAATTGGTATCAGTCCTATTAAATTCCTCTGAACCCAAGATTTGTGTTAAAATCTTCACATCACATTATAGAAACTAAATGAAGCCTGAACCATAAGAAAATTCCTTTCTTTTCCTATCTTTCAAATAACTATTTCCTTAGAGGTAAAGCCACCATTTAATAAAAAGTCTTTTTTGAAAATAACATAATCCCTAGTGTCATTTTTAAATCAAAGATTATTATAGAGCAAACAACTTATAATAATTTCGGTATCAGTCATGCATGGTGGGGCAGCTTGTAGTCACAGCAACTTGGTAGGCTGGGACTAGAAGATTGTATATGCCCAGGAGTTCAAGGCCAGCTTGGACAACACAGAGACCCCGGCTCAAAAGAAAGAAAGAAAGAAATACAAGTAATTTCAGTACCAGATTCATTTATTCTTCATTCCTATCAAACCATTGCTATTATGGTCCTTAACTACTTCCGTTTCCTTCCTGATTTGGCATCAGAATATATTCTACCTGCTGCAAAAACTCTCCCCACTTTTTTGTAAGCATAAGAGGGTATTCAGTCAAATATGTGAAACTGCTGCAAAGTTGGAGAATGATTACACAGGAACCATAATAATCTGACTACAAATTTTAAAAACTTACTTTATTCTCTCATAAAACAAAACAAACCTATCACCTTTATTCACACAATGACCCTTTTGTTCATTAGATACTGACACAATGTCCTTTACAAAGCTAACAATAATTCTCTTAACAATGTCCTCTGAAACTTAAAACAACTGGCTAAAAGTACTTATAAAGATAGCACCAGTTTGAAATCAGGTTGTTTGTGGTCAAGTTTGTTTATTTTGAGTAATATATTCATGCAAACTGAACAAAACATGATTTTAAAAAATTTATTTTTAGCATTTTAGAAAATGATGACAATTTGTGTGTGTGTGTGTGTGTGTGTGTGTGTGTGTGTGTGTTCAGGTGAAAGATTTTTTAAGACTTGTTATAAAAAGTAGATTTCTATGCTGGGGTTGGTGGCACATGCCTGTTATCCCAGCAGCTTGGGAGGCTGAGACAGGAGGATCACGAGTTCAAAGCCAGCCTGAACAACAGTGAGGGGCTGAGCAACTCAGTGAGACTCTGTCTCTAAATAAAATACAAAACAGGGCTGGGGATATGGCTTGTGGTAGAGTGCCCCTGAGTTTAATCCCTGGTACCCCCCCCACAAAAGTGGATTTCTCAAAATCAAATGTTTTTAACTATTTGCATACATACCAAAATGCAAAACTCAAAAGACTAAATGAAATATAACTCACGTTTGTACTGTAAGTTCAGTGTCAAATGTTAGAGTAGTTCCAGTATTAACTAGAAACACATATAACTTCATGATGATTTCTTTGAATTCTGTGAGCTTGCACCTCACCTCTGATATGGTTCCTAAAAGGAATCAAGAACAGTGATCAATTTTACAAACAGAAGTACAAATACCTTAATCATTAAGACACAGCACAGTCTTTCTTACTATTAAAACAAAAATCAAAATAGGTTTTCATGTCTAAGATGATGACCTGGACAATTTGGTAAATTTTGTGCTTAAAAATAAACAGTGAGATTAGTGAAAAGGAAAGCATAACTGGTCTACCTTGAAAAAATTTGTTTTGGGGAAGAAATAGGGCAAAAGTTAGAAAAAAGTTGATGTTTATATTTTCACTGTTTTCTACATTAAGAATAAGATATCCACCCAAGCAGGATGGTCCACACTCATGGCCAGAGTAGCTCAAATTATAGGCCAGCCTGGGCAACTTAAGTCAGACCCTGTATCAAAACAAAAATAGATAAGGCTGGGGATATAGCTCAATGTTAGAAGACCTGCCTATCATGTATGAGGATCTGGGTTCAATTCCCAGGAAGCAAAGGAGAAAAGGGAGGAGAGGGGAGAAGAGGAAGACAATATCTAGTCAAACATCGTATCCCTGTAAGTGCTTCCCCCACTTCTCCCTTAAAACAACTAAAATTGAGACTAGACTTTAGGTTAAAGTTAATAATAAATAGGAATAGCCATTACTAGCAGGTTAGGAGAAATAAATTCCTATTCTGTCTACCAGCTGCCTCTTAATGTGTATTCCACCTCCACACCGAGCTAAAAATGCTCCAAGAAATTCTGGACCCCAAAAACTAAAAATGAAAAACCAAAACCAAACCAAACAAAAAATACTATGGCCTTGATAGTTATATCACTTTATGCAACAGTACAAAGAGCACAGGTCTAGAAATACTTTAAACCACTCTGCCATTAACTTGTCCAAATTAAAACCTCATTTATAAAATAAAGCATCCATCTATAAAAGGAACAGATTTCAAGATAATCAAATGGGAGAGAATAATACTATAAGATAATGAAGATGGTTAAAGACTACTACAAATAAATTTTCAGAAATATGTAGGCACCCTACCCCCACAACTAGGCTCTTTCCACACGAAACTTTTAGAGTAACATTATCAGTAGAAAAAAGCAAATAAGGCTTTAAAATTAAGGTTTTGAAAATCACTGTTTTAAATATATTAGATAAAGAATTGAGTTATGAAAGTAGGAACAGTGACTTACCAACAGGCACTGGGAAAAGTACTACCACTCTTCTTAAGCAGATTAAAACTGGCTTATGTTTCCCTTGCTTGATATTGGCAACTGAATGGCATTACTGGTTAAACTCAGAGAACTAGAAAAGAAAAATTTGAGTTAATATAGAGAAACGAGTCAGTATGTAACAACATAACTGTCCTTTTCTCTTTTTCCCTTTAAAAAATTACTTTCTGTTAAAAGTAGTCTTTATTTAGTCCCTTTTCCTACCTGCATATTCATTGAAACCACAACCACGATCATGATGTACATCATTCCATTCAAAGACAAACAAGTCAGCAATGAATTCCCCCAAATTGTTTCCACAGGCATTTCTCAGTCACAAAATTATAATGGTACAGAGTCCAGGCTGTGGAGTCAGACAGCTTGAGTTTGGACCTGGACTTGCAACTATATATCTTGGTCAAGTTACTTAACTGTTTCAGTTTCCTCTTTGGTAAAAAGTAATTGAAATAATAGGCAACCTCCAAGACAGCACCAATTATCTGTGCCATACTTGCTGGTATCCACTAGAGTAAAATTTCCTTCTGACCAACCCAGGTTGCACCTCTAATCTAGTTCTAATCAATAAAACATAGCAAAAGTGATGGGATGTCGTGTCTGTGACTGGTACTTAAGATTATGACTTCCATTTTGCCAGTTGGCTCTCTCCTTGCCAGTTTTGTTAAGTACGGCCATACGGAGAGTTACAATTGGCAAAGTGACACTCAAGGTGACCTCTGCCCAACAGTCAGCAAGAAGCTAAGAACCTCAATCTGACAATCCTCAAGGAACTGATCTCGACAAAACTACAAGAGCCTGTAAGCAGATTCTTTCCAGGTTGAACCTCACAAAACAGCAGCCCTGGATAGAACTTTTTTTTTTTTTTTGACAGTGATAAATATTTTTAAAAACAATTTTTTTCACACATGTATATAGGGTAATAATGTCTGTCTCATTCTACTGTTCTTACCATCCCCACCACTTCACCCTTCTCCTCACACCCCTCTGTACAGTTCAAAGTTCCTTCACTCTTCCAGATAGAACCTTGATAACAGTTTTGTGAGACCTTGAAGCAGAGGATCCAACCAAGACTTGCCCAGAATCTGTACAACACATTCATGTTGTTTAAAAAAGACAGGTTATGATAATTTCTTAACAACAGATAATTAATACAGCTCACATCACTAGAGGGCTGTTACAAGGGTATGAAAGAAAATTATTAATAGAAGAGAACGGTGCTTGGCCAACGCCAACTCACTGATGTTTGAATGGGATCTCAGACCTCTTAACCTTTGTAAAATAGAGCTATACCTATAGCTATAGTTACTACTATGGTTGACTACTAACTCCCAAACCCAGCCCACTTCTTCCAGAATTATCCATTTAACCACTCTAAACTCAACAAATCCAAATTAGTTTCCTATATACATCTCTTCAACATTGTTGTTTCTAAAACTGCACTCCTTATGTTCTCTGCTCCCTATACCTCCTGGCTTTTCAATTCTCTGTGCTGATGGAATCCACATTTATCCAATCTATCATATGTCACCCTAACTCTGACACAGAAACATTAGTAAATCTGTCTTGGCAAATCTAATATTTTCCAATAGCTTCTCAACCTGCTCCACCTCCTCAATCCCTAGTCTACCCTCTCTCACATGGCCTTCAAAGAGATCATTTTAAATGCTAGGCAAATCAAATTTTCCTGCTGCTTAAATCTCAAAATTATTTTGATTTTTATGATACCAGGTACCATTCTGTTAGGGTTTACTACTGCCTAGGGAACTACATCATTTCTTAGATTAAATGTTTTCATTTGATACACACACACACACACACACACACACACACACACACAATCCTGTAATGTAGATAAATATCATCATTTTATGCTAAGTAAACTAAGAATTAAAGGAGTTAGTGTCATTGGTTATAACTCTGGTTACTATTCAAATCTGGGCAAACAACAATTCTTGCCTTTAACCATCACGATAACATCCAAGCCAACAAAAAACTTCCCATCAACTTCCTTCCATCACTCCCAAACTTTTTCAATCCCAAATATCACATGGCTTAAAATCCCATAATTAAACAAGTTGCTAAAAGTCTTGAGTCTTCATTAGGATACTACTTCCTGCTTAGAATTCTCCCTCCCTATTATTATGATCATCCCTCCTTTCTATCCTACCCTCACACACATTTCTTTCACAATCACATGGAACTAATCACTTCATTAGCTGTGCTATGTGTTACGTATGTCTGTGCTTGCATAAATTGTGATGAGTCTCTGTATTTCTCACCTCTATTAAGTAAGCTCTTTCAAAGCAAAAACTATGCATTCCTTGTTACTGGCTCAAATATTTTATAATATAATAAATGAATAATACAACACCAGCTATGAATTATTCTATATCCTTGTGAAAACTCCTAGAAATCATATTTGACATCTACCCCAGGATTTCTTCAACTTGTTCTTTAAGGAAAGTCTTTAGATTTTCCAATATCATCATGTCTATGACAATGGTAAGGCTACAGTTCATCCATCACCATCACATATTCCCTGCCATTATAATTTAGGGGTAATGCAGAGAGACTCTACAAATTTAACCCTGATCGTTTGAACAAACATAAACACAGAATAAAGTTCTACCTACCTAAGAGAGACTAAAATTTATTTTCTATTATACTATAGGTCCATACTAAATCTTTTAATAAAGGAAAGAATGTAACTAGGAAGCCAAGAGATTAAATTGACAAGTAGCTGATAGGGCTTTCAAGTACAGAGCTGGGTTCCCAAGTTTAAGATGAGCACGGTTCCCTAGTAATTCCTATAGACCATTACACGTGTGTGAAAGAAAAAACATTTTAAATTGCTAAAACTCCAGGCACAGTGGCACACTCCTGTAATCCTAGTTACTTGGGAGGTGAAGAAGGAGGATTACCAGTCAGTCTAAGCAATTTAGCAAGACTTTGTCTCAAAGTAAAAAAATAAAACAGGGCTGGGAGTTAGCTCAAGGGTTTTCTTGGCATGTGCAAGGATCCTGGGTTTGATCTCTGTACAACTGCAACAAAAATTTTTAAAAAATTTCAGGACTTAACACCACAGTATTATTGTGTCTATCCTGACTCATGTAATTACTTTTTCTTCATTTAATCATTTTTTGCATTATTACAAATGCTTCATAATCATCAACATTAATAATGACTGAAAAAGCATTCCAACTTGTGAATTCACCAGTTTAATTTATCACTTGCTCCCTGGTTTTAGCTTGAATGCATACAAAAATCATTCAAATATTTCAAGGCTACTAGAGTATGCTACAAAATTGCTTCTTTAAATTTGTCAATGCTCACCCAATATATCCACTAAACAAGAAACAAGTAATAGTAGTAGTAGTAGTAGTAGTAGTACCAGTGATTGAGCCTAGGATTGCTTAAACACTGAGCCACTTCCCCAGTCCTTTTTAATTTTGATTTTGAGACGGGATCTTGCTAAGTTGCTAAGGCTGGCCTTAAATTTGTGATCCTTCTGCATCAGCCTACCACACATGCAGCCACCATGCCCATCCCAGTGCTGTATTTTTAAATGCTTGCCAAGAATACTTCACAATTTTATAATTGCATGGTATCTTTGGTTAGTAATGAATCTGTTTTTCATTTATAGATCACTATGTGCCAGGCACAAGTTGTGAACAAGAAAAACACAGTCCCCAAACTACTACAAACCTCCATCACTATAAAAAATAACCCATGTTACAGGGCTAGCTTAAAGATAAGGCACACATGCACAAACACATGTAAAACACATAATGCCCAAGACAAACTTGACTAATGTACTCAGGTTTTATACACGCAAGCGCCAGGCATTTGTCCTTCAGCTCATTTCTTACAGATCCTAAGAGATTTTAATAGCAGTATCACTGAAAAGCAACTCCTGACCTATCCTAACATGACATCCCATGTATTTATCCATTGTTTACAGCCTGTAAGATTTGGCAGCTTTAATCAGAAGCTCCCTTCTGAATTTTCACTTTCTACATCTTCATTAACTGTCAGCTACTATCAAAGACCTACCCAAGAATAACACACACAAAAAATGGAAGTACATAGTAAGATCAGGCACCATTTCTCCAAGGGTCTACCTGCAATGGAAGTCTGTGAATCATATCAAATTCATGGTTCCACACAGACAAATGCTCTTATTACATATATCAAAGTACATGGCATATAAAATTAATAATAATTGTTAACATCTGAATTATTCATTATATACCAGTCACTACATTGAGCAGTTTTATATGCTTTACCTCACATATACAAGACATTATTAGTGTTTCCATTTGCAGATGAGGAAAAAGATTCAGAAGTTATTCAACTCCCCTAAGGGCAGAAACTTAGTGAATAAAAAATCTAGGGGCTTGAACCCAGTTGGCTATATTCATTCAATAAAAACAATACCTGAGAACCTAGTATGCAGTAGGCATTTTTTAGTTTTGGAAATAAGAATATTACTAGAAGTCTAATAGTTAGACTAATAAAGTCTAACAGAAACATAAACAGTTTTCAGAAAATAAACAGTTTTCTACTTTCAGAAAATGCTATTTAAAAGCATTTGCTTTTAAGTACAAAAAAATTAAAGTCCAAAATATGTACCTTCCACTTTACTCATTGACATAATGAGATTATTGGTATAGCAATAGCTACCGCAAATTAGAACATGAAGAAAAGACTATATCAAGTACATGGCTACTTCACAATTGTTGCTGTGAGAACAATTAGTCTTATTTATTATTCAAAAGATGAAATTGCAGCTCAAAGAAATTCAGTTATTTCCCCAAAGTCACATAGTAAGAACTATGGGCTAAAAATCCATTGGCTTGAAGAAAAAAACATGAATGTACTATATTATAATCCCTTACACATGATGAATTACATTCTATGCCTTGGCAATTTTTCTGTTTCTTTAGAAATTCTTTTTGTCCCCAACCAATTTTATCCCCTAATCATTTTTAAATACCCATTTATCTAAATGTGAGATTAAAAAACCTTCCAACATTAAGTAGGAGTGGGATGACACAACACTTGGAAATACAACAAGGTACAATTTAGCTGTAAGTCATCATCAAGAAATAAAGTGGACCTTAGTTCTGAAAAAATAAGATCTCCATAAATTAAGAAGTGATTGTTGGTATGAGGGACTAAAATTATTATTGATTGCCCTGAAAATGTGAAATTCTGAGAGATTCTCTAGGAATGTGTGTAATGAAACATCACTATCAAAAGAAATAACAGAGGGAGTGGGATATAGCTCAACGATAGAGTGCTTACCTAGCATGTATGAAGCCCTGGGTTTGATGCCCAGTATTGCTCACACACACAAAAAAGAAATACACAAGGACTGGGATGTGACTCAGAGGTAGAACGCTTGCCTAGCATGCATGGACACCTTAGGTTCAATTCCCAGCACTGCAAAAATGATGATGATAACAATAAAAAATAACCCTAAAGAATAGGGTTAAGGGTGAACTGACTAAGGTCTCCCTTCTGCATCCCACTCCTAGTGCTACTATCTCCTGCTCTCCAGGGCATACACTGAGGCCACCTACACATAAGTGACTCCATTGCTATTATCAGCACTTCAGGGTAGCCAAGACTAGAATTTGAGCCCTTGAGTGGGAGACCCAACAGGTCATCTGGACTCACACCAGGCTTCTAAGAAGAAGAGAAGGATGATTCAGTATCTGGGAGCCTCTGGGCGAAAAGTAGAACACTAGTCCATTTTCTGTTACTATAATGAAATACTCGAGGCTGGGTACTTTATAAAGAAGAGGGCATGGCACTAGCATCAGCTTGGCCCTGCTAAAGGCCTCATTGTGGATAGTATACAATGTGACAGGAGAGATTATACAGAAAGACAGGAAGCCAGAGCAAGGGAGGGGCCATGTGTATTATACCAAGAGAATAACAAGAACAACCTTAATCTTTCCCAAGGGTAACACCCCTGATTGCCTACCACTAGAGTCCACAATTTAAAGGTACACCCCCTTAAACACATCACACTGAGGACCAAGTTTCCAACACTCAAGCTTTTGGGAGACACATTCAAAATCATATCCAAACTACAGGATCCTTGAATCACAGATTGCCAGGTCCATCCTCCTCAGGGAAAAGTCTCCAAAAATGGCAACTGGGCACAAAGCATGCCCACTGCCCTGGATGGACCATCCCAAACAAATGGGACAAAGAAGTTTTTTGTTTTGTTTTTTCCCTGATTCTTCAGTTTCAGTTTTGCCTGTAGGAGAGCAAAGCCTAAAATATTTATCTGGTCCTTTACAGAGAAAGTAGGCAACTCCTGCTTCCAAAACTTGAGCACCAGCAGCCATTCACAAGAGCTGCAGTTACTATCAGGCATCTCACAGTCAAGAACTGAAGGTCCCCATAAACCCAACACATCTGCAACAGTAACACTAAATGCAAGTGACAACAACAACAGCACAGGACCAATTTCCCAGTTTTCTTTTCAACAGACGGTAGCTCCAACAGGGCTGGAGTGTAACTCATGGTAGAGAGCTCACCTAGCACATGTGAGGCACTAGGTTCGATCCTCGTACTGCATAAAAATAAATAAATAAAATAAATAGGGATCACAGAAATAACTGGTTTTGACATGTGTGGGAAGGGGAAAGGAAAGAGAACAATAAAGGGAAGTTGTTTCTATTAACTCCTATCTCCTCCAAACTGGTAACTGAGATATGACAATGTTATTAAAAATGACTAAACACTATAAGCATCCCCCATTTTTGGTACAGTGAATTGAACAGGGATGGTCAACCACTGAGCTACATACTCAGTCTGTATTTTTTATTTTGAAACCGGGTCTTCCAAAGTTGCTTACAGCCTCGCTAAATTGCTGAGGCTGGCCCTGAACTTGCAATCCTTCTGCCTCAGCCTCCTGAGCTGCTGGGATTATAGGTTTGCACCATCACACCCAGAAAAAATTTTAAGTAGAGTATTTTCTTGAATTCTGTGAGTTGTTTCACGTAACTGCAATTCTCCAACCTGAGGTTGCTCATAGATGGTCTGAAAAGAGGATAGTACCAAGTATCATCAAACTTGCAACTGCTATCTGAAGTGAGGACAGTCTTATGGAGACTATTCTTAATAACTGTACCTAAATCACTACATACCCATATTGTGGTTTCTAAAAGGAACCTTTGATACAATTACAAGTAACTGAATAGCATTCTAACTTCCTATGCATAAAAATTCATGTATTCACAATGGGACTAAAAAAAAAAAAAAAAAAAAAAATAGCCTCAGTGAGCTAGGTTTAAGATCTATTATAAAACCTATGAAAAGGCAAGAAATTAAGCACTTCTCTACCTTATACAAAATGTACTTCAGGATAACCAAGTTGTTGAGGAAAAGTACATTTACATTTGAAAAATTTCAGCTAACGGTTTAGATAAAATATTAAAAGATTTAGGAGATATTTAACAGATATGTTTATAACAGATTAATTCGGCTAATATGTACACAAAGTGATCATTTTTGTCTCACTCAAATCATCTCCTTAAGAGATTCAACTGGAAACAGTCTGTAAAGTTTTTCTGCACTCCTCCCCCACATTTATTCAAATCTATAAATTTATCCAAAGTTTCCGGTTTACAGAAAATTTAGAGTACAAAGGAAAACTTATCAATATTATTAGAAAACAATTAATTCTACATGTGGTGGCAGACGCCTGTAATTCCAGCAACTCCAGAGGCTGAGGCAGAAGAATCACCAAATTCAAGGTCACCCTCAGCTACTTTAGCTAGTCTCTCGGCAACTTAGTAAGACCCTGTCTCAAAATGGGCTGGGAATGTAGCTCAGTGGATAAGTACTCCTGGGTTCAATCCCTGGTACCAAAAAAAAAAAAAAAAAATTTAGCAAAATAGAGAATTATGAGCAATGCACAGGACAATGACCTGGTTTATTAAGCAAATACATGTCTTCAACGCTACTACAATAGACACTGAGATAAATGTGATTATCCAAATATAAACTAAATATTAGTAAATAATTACTTTTGTTTGGATCTAATATATAAAATGCTGCCTGATACTTGTTTTAAATTAGCCCAATAAAAACAAGTAAAAAAGGAATATTATATAATCAGCAAGATCCATGAGGCTGAGGCAGGAGGATTGCAAGTTTGAGGCCATCCTCAAGTTTAAGATAGTGAGAACCTATCTCAAAATAAGAAATTAAAAGCACTGGGGATGTAGTTCAGTGATAGAGAGCCCCTGGATTTGACCCGTGAAATGGAGGGGGGCAGGGGTCTGCAAAATGTTGGACTATACTCCCCAAAAAGCAGAGATGGATTTATTAGTTCGTTATAATATTCTATTTTATGTCTATAAATTTCCATAACAGAAAAGCACAAAAATCATCACATTATTTTAATAATATTCAACATTCTTATTATAGTTAGGAATGTGCTATAAATAAGACCTTTTGAGAAAGTGAACAGTGTTCCTGGTGGTAGGTAAGCAAAGATTTTACAAATTCACATCTCCAATAATCAAAGACCTATACCATAAAACCCCATCCTAAGGAAATAATTTTGAAACATAGTACATATACATATTGGAGGGGATACTGGGGATTTATTCCAGGGCACTTACCCACTGAACTATATATTCCCAGCCCCAACCCCTTTTGTTTTACTGAGACAAGTTCTCACCAAGTTGCTTAGGGCCTCCCGAAGTTGCTGAGGCTGGTCTCAAACTTGTGATGAGTGTCAATGACATTACAGGCATGGGCCATCGAGCCCAATTTATTAATTAATTTTTGACTATTCATTCTTTTATTCATATTGTAAAACAGGATTTTAAACATTATGGAACCATTTTTGGTAAGGACTACAATGCTAAGTAAGAATAATACATACACTATGATGACAATGTGTAAAAAGAATGAGGAGGAAAATGGTTAGAGGAAAAAATATGCAAAAATGTTCATAAGTATCTCCAGGTACTGAGTTAATTTAGTAAAACATTGAGCTGCTGCCAGAACACATCATTTCCCTGGGTTATAATCTAACTTAAACAGAAGAAAAAACAACTGACTTTAAATTAAGCTTAACATTTCTGGTTTACTCTGAATTCCTAGGCAGCTTAGCCAGTGTTCTTAGCCTGGGTATTTGACCATGCCCTTGCCTGCGAAAAAGTAACATGAGGGTGATTTCTAAGCACAGGGAAAACTGTGCAGAACTTCACCATGACTCCATCTCTACTCCATCCCCCAGCAACTGTCTATAAATATTAACACTACACACCAAGGTATGGTTCTCTTTCCCTCTGGGGAAAGCTCATATTTTCCCTTGATGTATGTTCCTTGCTTTACTCCCTCATTCAAGATAGCAGGCACTCTCCCCTGAATGTGTGTTTCTTACTTTGCCCCAACAGACATCTCTCCCTTGAGATAGCCCACAATCTCTCTAGAAAGTATTCTCCCCTTGAATGCTTTACAAAATAAATCTGTCACTGGGAAGGGAAAAAAAAAAGACCTGGTTGAAGTTTTTATTCTGCCTCTTAGCAGCTGGTGATTTGAGAAAAGAAACATTTTTAAATTCAACTTTCTTATCTCAAAAGTAGAAGTAACATTTTCTTTGCAAAGCTATTGTAGGGGTACCTATTCTCAAAATTTACAGAACCAGTCAGGCAAAGCAGTACATGCCTGTAATCCCAGTGACTCAGGGGGCTAAGAGAGGAAGACTGCAAATTCAAGGCCAGTCTCAGCAACTGAGCTAGACCCTGTCTCAAAAATAAATAAATAAATAAATAGGAATGGGACCAGGTGTGGTGTTGCAAGACTGTAATCCCACCAACTCATGAGGATGAGGCAAGAGAATCATAAGTTTGAGTCCAGCCTCAGCAATTTAGTGAGATCCTAAGCCATTTAAGGAGATCCTGCCCTCCAATATAAAAGGGCTGGAGATGTAGCTCAATGATAGAGTGCTTGCCTAGAATGGGCAAGGCACTTCTTTTAATCCCCATTACCACCCACCACCAACAAAACATTATAGCTGGGCTGGTTGATATAGCTCATTTGGTGAGTGTTTGCCTAGCACACACAAGGTGCTGGGTTTAATCCCCAGCATCACCAAAAAACATTATAGAGCCAAAGTAATTAAAGAAAGGGAGGTAGCTGGAAGTACAGTTAAAAGAAGGTTTTGTCTGGCATGCTATATACCTGTTATTCCAGCTACTTGGGAAGCTGAGACAGGAGAATCTTGATTAAGGACAACATGGGCAACTTAGTAAGAACTGTCTTAAATAAAAAATAAAAAGGATGGGGATGTAGTAATGATTGAGTGCTCCTGAGTTCAACCTCCATTAAAGCAAAATAAATGAATGAAGGAGTGAGTTAACAAATAAGTAAGATTGCCATGAGATAACTACTGAAACAAAATCATAGGTCAATATGACTCATTTTTCTCTCCAAGTTTTAGTTTCTATAAAAAGAAATAAGTATAAAAATATAAAACAAAACAACAATTCCAGAAGTTCCCACACCTAGAGAACAAAGTCATATCAAAGTCTGATCAATAAACTGGCTTTTCTGATTGCTTGACAATGCCAAAGAAGCTATTTTACAAAAGAAAATCCATTTTATAAAAGACTGCTATGAAGCACTGTATCTACTGATACCTACCTACTAGCACCATACCTAGACAAGAGCAAAACAAACATAAATAATGTGTAGCCCCCTTCCCTTATTTATACTGGACAAAAAACTAATATTTTCCCCATACCTCCTGATTATCCTTTCTCATGTTAATGAACAGAATACTCTAAAAGTAGTCCCTCACTTCTGCCAATACTGGGTTACAAAATTCTTTGCCATAATATCTCAAAGACAATCTGAACATGCACTAAGCATATCATATCATTTCTCACCATATTATTTGCAGTCAAATCATGAATGAGAATATGCAAAAAGTGTCCAATATTGCATAATGTATATGACCACCCTGTATTCACTGCAAGGTGTAAACACTAAATATACTTTACTAAATATAGATGAATAAATGAACATCAATAATTGAAGATATAGTACGGCAAGGTGGCACACATTTATAATCCCTTAGGAGGCTGAGGCAGGAGAATCATAAATTTGAGGTCAACCTTAGCAACTTATTGAGACCCTCATCAAATTAGTGAGATCTTATCTGAAAATAAATAAATAAATAAATAAACAAATAGGGCTAAGTAAGGAGATTGATGGTAAAGTATCACTGGGTTCAATCTCCAGTACCAAAAAAGGAAAAAAAGAAGAAAGAAAACTACTGAAAATATAATTAAAAAAAAAAAAAAAACAGCTTTCTATAAGTAAGAATATATGT
Organism: Sciurus carolinensis; assembly: GCF_902686445.1. Classification (NCBI taxonomy): domain Eukaryota; kingdom Metazoa; phylum Chordata; class Mammalia; order Rodentia; family Sciuridae; genus Sciurus; species Sciurus carolinensis. Next base: position 81,172,422 of record NC_062213.1, on the reverse strand, counting down.
ATTCAGAAATATATAGATCACAATTTCCACTGTGCTCCAATACCTAACCAATAAAGAGGATAAAGTATATTCAAGGTTCTTATCTTCAAACTAACCACTCAACCTTATTGTTCAATAAAAACCATAAAATTAGTGACAAAAAAAAAAAAGAAAAAAAAACAAACATTTACCTGAATTTCCTTGGACTTATCTTTAAAGATAGCTGACCGACATGATACCCAATGTGACTACATACTTAAAATTCTATAAAGTAACTATATATATGGCACTCAAGTCACATATTTATAGAAACATACAAATCTTGTTCTCTGTCTTAAAGGTCTGTACTTTTTTTTTAAACAGTACTAGAGATTGAACCCACTAAAGTATATACTTAGTTCCCTGTACAATCTTACTTATATAATAAATGTAGTAAAGGTCAGATCTGTTATATTAATAGTAACTGAAAAAGAATTTTATTCTTCTGCATCAACACCCTCCTACCCAACCAAAGATATTGCCCTACCTTCTAGTCCCACAGACACCACTTTTCCATCACCTCAATCTCTTCATTAAGTTGCCTAACAGCAAGTTCTCCCTTTACCTTAGCTCTCAGACTCCTACAGTCTTCTTTACAAAAACTATTTCTGGGTTGGGATGCAGTTCAGTGGTAGAGAGCTTGGTTATCATGTGCAAGGTCTTAGGTTTAACCCCCAACACCAAAAAACACAAAACAAAAACTATATTGACCTGCTGCTTTACTCCAGAAAACTAATTTTTAGGTGGTCACATCAGAGCTTCAAAGCAAGGTTTCATATTTCACAGATTAGGCACAATAAAGGAATGGAAATATAAATTTTTGTGTATGTAAAATAAAAACTTGCAGATTTCACTGAATACATTTATTCATGCTGATTTAAATTCTCCTACTAAAAGAGATGTTGGGTTGGGGATGTAGCCCAGTAGCAGAGTGCTTGCCTAGCATGAGCAAGTCCTTGGGTTCCATCCTTAAAACCACACACAAAAAATGTAAGAACTACATAAAGGACAATTCTGTATAATCTAAATCAAAGCCATAAAATTTATTGAACTGCAGCTTCCTCAGCTAGTCCATAGCTTGCTTGGATTTATTATTTGGAGAAAGGGGACGATGACCTCCCTCATCAGTACACACTGATTTAAAGTTCCATTCCTCAATCTACAAATAGAAATGTTATACTATCTTGTAAGTAATGTAGAAAACAAGTAAAGTACTCCATGTAATACAGATTATTTGGCACAATCCAACTTCCCATAAATATTCCAAAAATGTTATCTAGGGACAGGAAGTAATTCTGTCACAAAACACCAAGTGCTCAAAACCGTCTGCTGAATGAAGAGGCAACTGTACTCTTAGCATAGTACTAGTAGTCTCTATGTAAAGGGAAAAACTGAAAATATTTTTTTACTTAAAAAAAAAAAAAAAGATAAGTACCACTTATCTGCCTATAGTGTGGGAGGCCATGGGTTCAATGCCAAGTATGGCAAAAAAATAACTTGAGAAAGATCCATTTAATTAGCTGGTTTCTGGCAGTTTCTTTATTAGACAATGCATTTCTGGGATCTTATTTTTTTTTTTTTTTTTTAAAAAGAGAACTGACTTGGCTTACTATCACATGTGAATAAATACTGCTTGGTCACCACCACTAATAATCCTGAAGTTTGTGTACCCTCTATTACACTTTCTTACCATGAAGTTATCAAATCATTGCTTAGTACTGCACATCTGGGGATTCTGACAATTACCTGAGATGCTTCTACTTGCAGACCCCATCAGAAATTCATCCTAGAGGACACCACGAACAAAACAAACTTAGGTCCTATTAGGATGCCCCTTTACTTCTCCCCAAACTAAAACTGTTTCATAACATCTATTCATACATTCTTTAGACTGACATTCAACCATTACTTTTCTACAGCTCACAACATGGGAGCGTCACACCATTTAAAATGAGCTCTTGATATGAGATGAATAAACCCTGAATTTTCATGCTTTTACTCATGTCATTCCACAGCTTTCACAGTCTATTAGTCCTCACCAATCTACTGGCTGTGACTGGTCTGTTCTTTAAGCATTTAAAGCCCAGTTTTGAATTCTAACAGTGTTTGTATTCAGAACATGAGGGTCTGTTACACTTTTTGTGCTACTTGCCTAATACCTTACAAAGCTCAAGCTGACTGTAAAGGGTTGGGGGAAACATGGTTATACCTTACACCTTTCTTCAAACACCAAAGTATGTAACATAATACCCAGAAATACTGGAAAGTCAATAAGTGGTTGAGGCAAACACCGTGGGTAAGGACTAAAACAAGAACCAAAACTATGAAAGTAGAAAGTCAGTGGATCAAAGAAGAATCCAGAGTAGCTATTAGAATAGATGATCCAACAAAACTGAATTTTCTCCTTTATAGAAAACTGTTAATGGCTAAGCAAAAAGGGATATAAGTAACTAAGCACATATTTGGTTAGCCTCAAATAAAAGATAATCAGGCAGAAGTAAGAGATCTGGGCTTGGGTCCTGGCTTCAGAGCTTTACTCCTGTGACCCTGACAGCAAATTATTTCTCCATATCTGTTTCTTCATTTCTCCATATCTGTTTCTTCATCCAAACAAGGAAAGGGGTACACTAGATGATTCCTTCAATGTTCCAAAAATGCCATACAGTAAGATTATATACTAAACCAGTTCAAATGTATGGTCATTGAAAAAATACTAAATTAAAAATTGTCTTACAGTGACCAGAGATAAAAAGTACATGCTCTCTGTAGAACTTCCAAAACCTCATTGCAGAAAATGAACTCCATAACATAATGTAATATATTAAATACTATGAATGGTGGTATGCAAAGGGAAGAAACAGCCAAGAATTTAAATAAAGAAGATATCATTCTAAAAAACAAAGGAATATGTAAAATCAAAATCCAATCAGAAATACAATTTTCCCTCACTGATCAACATACATCACTGAAACTCTACAGGATAAGTTTAAAACACTGGCTTCTTTTAAGAAAACACTCATTAAAAAGTTAATCCTCTTATGAACTTGTAACTTTGAGATTGCGCGTTATGCACATTTTCCCTTCATTTAAGTAAAATCTATTGAATTCCATAAGTGGGTTAAATCTACATGACCTAGAAGTAAATTTATTGTACACAATTACCAGGTATTAGCATAAAATCAAGTGCAGATGAAGGAATGAAAAATTAAAACTCTTTGACTTTATATATAAGCCCAGTAGTTAAGTATTATAAATACAGTCATCCCATATTCTACAAGGGGCTAGTCTCAGGATACTCCAGATACCAAAATCTGCAGAAAGTACCTTACAAAATAAAGGGTGTAATATTTGCTTGTAATGTACAAACAAGCATCTTCCTATAAACTTTAAGACACCTCTAGATTATTATAATACGTAACACAATGTAAATGATATAAATAGTTGTTATACTGAATTGTTTCACAGTGATGGCTAGAAAAGTTTGTACATTTAGTACAAACAATTTTTTTGAGTGTTTTTAATCTGAGGTTAGTTAAATTTGTAGACCCATGGGTATGGAGGGTCAACTATATTACTTTTCACCAACATTTCCCAAAATCTGAAATGATACTCATTTTATATAAAAATTTTTCCTAATTAAATCATGTAACTATTTGGCCTTCTGCCCACTGTCCTTAGTGTCTGTTCATTGAGAAAAAACTATATTGTCTACTATATAAATTGTACTGAGACATCACAAGAGAGAATATCTATCATATTTTTAAACTCACAGCAGTTAATGCTCTGAGATTGTAAAACATTAATGAACAGACAACATACCAAACAGAACAGATCCAGTCATATATTTAGATACACAGAGATATACAATAAAGGTACAACTTTCAAAAGGGTGGAAAAGAGTAAATTTTTTCAAGCAATAGTATTATGACAAATGGCAATCCATTACACGAAGAAAACTAAAACTGTCTGAATGCATATGCTCACTTAAAAGTGAGAACTAATGTATACACAGGATATCATTTTTTTATCCTTTGTAATATCACTAATGATTAAAATGCTACCAAGTGTTGACAAGATAGATAATAGTCTGCACACCTCTGACAAGAATATAAATTGGTATAATTTTTAAAAAGATTTAATCAGCAATGTGTATCAAAAATGTAAAAACTGGAAATTCTACCTCTGAATACAATGGAAAAGTAAATAAGACAAGTGTACAAAGGTCTATAAACCCATTAATTTTGTTACACCTTTATCATTAACAATAAAAAATTAGGAAACTGACTACCACATTAAGGTGTTGGTTACATAAATATAACTCATATCACATGATTTCAGGTTGTGAATACTACGTTTATTTTATAACTAATGCAAGGGGGGGAACATATATGTGTGTACACAAGCATTAAAAAAGTCTTCAGGGCTGGGGAGATAGCTCAGCTGGTAGAGTGCTTGCCTTGAAAGCACAAGGTCCTGAGTTCGATCCCCAGTACCACAAAAAAAAAAAAAAAAAAAGTCTTCAACTACTTGCCAGGTATGGTGGCACACACCTGTAATCCCTGTAGCTCAGGAGGCTGAAGTAGGAGGATTCCAAGCTCAAAGCCAGCCTCACCAACTTAGTGAGGCCATGTGTCAAAATAAAAAATAAAAAGGGCCAGGGAGCTGGGCACAGAGACACACGTTTGTAATCCCAGCTACTTAGGAGGCTGAGGCAGGAGGAGCCTGAGTTCAAAGCCAGCCTCAGACAGGCCCTAAGCAACTCAGTGAAACCCTGTCTCTAAAGTACAAAAAAGGTCTCAGAATGTGGCCTAGTGTTGAGTGCCCCTGGGTTCACTCATGGGTACCAAAAAAAAAAAAGGTGTGTGTGGGAGGGCGGCTGGGGATGTGGTTCAGTGTTTAAGTGCCCTGTACCCTGGGTTCAAAAAATCTAGAACTATTTAACACCAACCTTTTCAACACTGGTTATATCTCTAGGTGTCAGACTTTCACATTCTCTGACTTCCTTTAAAAAAAAAAAAAAATCACAAATAATCAAGAGGGGGAAAACAAACACACTTGTTTCCACTTTTAGAAAGAAAACTAAGGGAAAACTCTATTACTCATTACACAGTAACCTTCATTTTTTGCCCTAAACCAAGAGTGCAAGACAAAGTTCCCTACCAGTTTTCCTCATTTAGGCCTTCTATGTGAGATCCCAGTGGAGTTCTGCCTCACCCCATCCTAAATACCTGCTCATTTCTCCAACTGTTATCTTGATGTACACTCAAGGAGACTAGAATTATGAAAAGAATTAAGATGTGGAATCAAAAGACCTACACTGAAGTAATATTCCTACTAATTATGTAATCTTGATTGAATCCATCTAACAAGTTTTAATTTAATTATAAAAAGGAAAGAAATGACTTTTCTCAGAGGGCACAAATCTATAATCCTCAGGACCAGGGATGCTGAGGCAGGAGGATCAAGTTCAGGGCCAGCAACTTAGTGAGAACCTGAGCAACTTAGAAAGACTGTCCCAAAAAGGGCTGGAGATGTGGCTCAATGGTGAAGGGGTCCTAGGTTCAATCCCTGAGAACCAACCCTTGCAAAGAAAATTAAAAAAGAATTACCTATCTCATAGGATGATTTTTGAGGCGCTAAAGAATAATGTACACATATATGGAAGAGTTGTGCAAACTATAATGTACAATACAAGCATTAGCTAAAGTCATTAAGGAATCCAGATTCTTGTCATGAGGTCAGGACTAGTGCTACCTGATATGAAATATTTCCAATTGTAAATCCCAGTTACCCTTAATAAAGTATCTAAATTCCTCCCCCAACACTTTGATGCTGGTTAGAACACACAGCATGCTGAGAAGAAGCTACACCCCCAACTCAACAAACCCAGATTTCAATTAAGTGCTTTTTGTTTAAAACTATTCCCTAACTTCACTGTACACAAAACTATCGTTCTGCTACCCCTAATGTTTTCTGTCTAAATCCTATCCATATTTTCCTTTATAACTAAACCCTCATTTCCCCATGTCATACCCTTATTAAAGTAAAAAAGCCTGCAAATTCTCTCTGCCTTTAAAATCCCTGTCCTTGGGGGCTGGGGATGTAACTCAGTGCTAAGAGCACCTCTGGATTCAATTCCCAATGCTGGGGGTGTGAGTGTGGGGAGAGATATACTAATGTTGGAAGTGAAACTGGATTCTTTATATATTCTGGAAATTAGTGCTCTATCTGAAGTATAAGTGGCAAAGATTTTCTCCCACTCTGTAGGTTCTCTCTTCACATTGCTGATAGTTTCCTTTGCTGAGAGAAAGCTTTTTAGTTTGAATCTATCCCACTTATTGATTCTTGCTTTTATTTCTTGTGCTATGGAGTCCTGTTAAGAAGTCTGATACTAAGCTGACATGTTGAAGATTTGGACCTACTTTTTCTTCTATAAGATGCAGGCTCTTTGGTCTGATTCCAAGGTCCTTGATCCATTTTGAGTTTTGTGCAGGGTGAGAGATAGGGGTTTAGTTTCATTCTGCTGCATATGGATTTCCAGTTTTCCTAGCACCATTTGTTGAACAGGCTATCTTCATTGCATATTTTTGGCACCTTTGTCTAGTGTGAGAAAATTGCATTTATTTGGGTTTGTGTCCGTGTCCTCTATTCTGTACCACTGATCTGTCTATTTTAGTACTAATACCATGCCGTTTTTGTTACTATTGCTTTGTAGTAGAGTTGAATGTCTGGTATTGTGATACCCCTGCTTCACTCTTCCTGCTAAGGATTGCTTTAGCTATTCTGGGTTTCTTATTCTTCCAGATGAATTTCATGATTGCTTGTTCTATTTCTGTAAGGTACATCATTGGGATTTTAATTGGAATTGCATTGAATCTCTATAGCACTTTTGGTAGTATGGTCATTTTGACAATATTAATTCTTCCTATCCAAGAACATGGGAGATCTTTCCATCTTCTAAGGTTTTCTTTAATTTCTTTCTTTAGTGTTCTGTAGTTCTCATTGTAGAGATCTTTCACCTCTTTTGTGAGATTGATTCCCAAGTATTTTTTTTTTTTCGAGGCTATTGTGAATGGGGTAGTTTCCTAACTCCTCTTTCTGAAGATTCATCACTTATGTATAAAAATGCATTAGATTTATGAGCATTGATCTTATATCCTGCTACTTTACTGAATTCACTATGAGTTCTAAAAGTTTTGTGGTAGAATTTCCTGGTTCCTCTAAATATATAATCATGTCATCAGTAAATAGGGATAGTTTGAGTTCATCTTTTCCTATTCGTATCCCTTTAATTTCTTTGGTTTGTCTAATTGCTTTGGCTAGAGTTTCAAGGACAATGCTGAATAGAAGTGGTGAAAGAGGGCATCCCTGCCTTGTTCCAGTTTTTAGGGGGAATGTTTTCAGTTTTTCACCATTTAGAATGATACTGGCCATGGGCTTAGCATAGATGGTCTTTACAATGTTAAGGAACGTTCCCTATTTTTTCTAGTGTTTTGAGCATGAAGGGATGCTGTATTTTATCAAATGCTTTTTCTGCATCTATTGAAATAATCATGTCACTCTTGACTTTATAAGTCTGCTGACATGGTGAATTACATTTATTGATTTCCGAATGTTGAACCAACCTTGCATCCCTGGGATAAAACCCACTTGATCGTGGTGCACTATCTTTTAAGATATTTTTGTATGCGATTTGCTAAAATTTTGCTGAGAATTTTTACGTTGACATTCATTAAGAATATTGGTCTGAAATTTTCTTTCCTCAATGTGTCTCTCTCTGGTTTAGGTATCAGGGTGATATTGGCTTCATAGAATGAGTTTGAAAGGATTCCCTCTTCTTCTATTTCATGGAATAAAAAACTCTACACCAAGAATATAAATAACCCAATCAACAAATGAACTAAGGAAATGAAGACACTTCACAGAAGAAGCTCTACAAGCAATCAACAGATATATGAAAAAAATGTTCAACATCTCTAGTCATAAGAGAAATGCAGGGCTGGGGAGGTAGCTCAGTTGATAGAGTGCTTGCCTTGCAAGCACAAAGCCCTGGGTTCAATCCCCAGCACCACAAAAATTAAAAAAAAAAGAAAAGAAAAAAGAAATGCAAATAAAAACTACCCTAGGATTCCATCTCACCCCAATTAGAATGGCGATTATCAAGAATACAAGCAACAACAGGTGCTGGAGGGGATGCGGGGGAAAAAGGTACACTCATACATTGCTGGTGGGGTTGCAAATTAGTGCAAACACTCTGGAAAGCAGTGTGGAGATTCCTTAGAAAACTTGGAATGGAACCACCATTTGACCCAGCTAACCCACTCCTCGGCCTATACCCAAAGGACTTAAAATCAGCATACTACAGTGATGCAGTCACATCAATGTCCATAGCTGCTCAATTTACAATAGCCAGATTGTGGAACCAACCTAGATGTCCTTCAATTGATGAATGGATAAAGAAACTGTGGTGTATATATAAACAATGGAATATTACTCATCCATAAAGAATAATAAAATTATGGCATTTGCAGGCAAATGGATGAAATTAGAGAATATCATGCTAAGTGAGATAAGCCAATCTTAAAAAACCAAAGGACGAATGATCTCACTGATAAGCGGATGATGACACATAATGGGGGGTTGGAGGAGGGCAAGAATGGAGGAAAGAGGGACTGTATAGAGGGAAAAGAGGGTAGAAGGGGTGGGGGGAAGGAAAAAAATAACAGAATGAAACAAACACCATTACCCTATGTAAATGTATGATTACAAAAATGGTATGCCTCTACTTCATGTACAGAGAAACAAGATGTATCCCATTTGTTTACAATAAATAATAAATAAAAAAATAAAAAAAAGAGAAAGTTAAACTGGAATCAAGCCAGGGACATACCTGTGATCCCAGTGTCTTGGGAGATGTCTCCGGGGGCCCAGGCATTATGATTGCAAGTTCAAGTCCAACCTGGGCAACTTAAGACTTTGTTTCAAAATTAAAAATAAAAACGGCTAGGGACATAGCTCAGCAGTAGAGCACCACTGGGGTTAAATCCCCAGTACTGCAATGGATCAATTAATCAATCCATTACAGACAGGCTGCTTCCCTCCTCAACTATCTTCCCTAGAGAGCCTTCCAACTGCCTATAGAAAGGTACAAATGGCCCAAAATGCTGCAGTTTCTTTGAAGGTACCTTTCCTACAACCTCTGGCTCAGTATCCAGATGATTTCACTTAATTTCATCATCTGCCAACCCCTCTGAGTATGTGAAAATGCCAACTCTGATATAGGCTGAATAACATAAAAATGGTAGTAGTCCTTGGAATAAGATTTACCTACATTTAAATCCTATCTATCCCAATGAGGTTCAGATAACCTCTACACATCATTATGATCTATAAGCTGAAAGCACACCTTTTACAGAATAGGTGAGATAGCAATAATGTACTTCAGAATTCAGTGCCAGGAAAATACTAAAAATTTCAAAAATGGTGCCAATTACGGGTCTAGTTAAACTTCAGTATTCAATGACTTCATAATTACCATCTTTCTACTACAAGTAGTCCGTACATGAAACCTATTTTCACTCTATGTATTCCTGCCAGATAAAATTCCCATCTCTGTTTCTCTAAATTTTAAAGTCCTATTATCATTTCTGTGAAGTGTTGCCTGTCACAGGTGAGCTACGGTGTTCATTTTTCCCTTCTCTCAATTTACAGAGCTCCTAACTAGGTATATTTATAACATAGTATGAATTATGTGGGTTCAAAAAAAAAATCACATTATGAAAGGACAATTTGTTCTTCCTAAATCCTTCTCTTGGCTTTAAGTGAGAGGAAGAAGGGAAGGTATATTTTAACAATGATGGACACCATTACATTTATTTCCAGTTGTATAAAAGTAACAACTGGACTTACATACCCATACATAAAAGAAGCAGAAGGTATCTCATGAAACACAGTCAATCCAATTTAGCAACTGGAGATTAATATTGAGAGATTACAAACATGATGACTAGTCAATCATTCCAGCCTACTGCAAACTATTCTAATGTAGTCAAGGCTTAGAATTAGCACCTTCATATTAAGAGATGAAAAGGGGAAAACTCTGAAGATAAATTCTGACCTTCAAAACTAAACATTCATTCATTATTCACCCAATATTTTGGGTGTTTCTAAGGATGTCAGACATTGTACTAGGGGCTAGGACTACAAATACCTTAAAGTTGCTTTCAAGTTAGGTAAAACACATGAGATGTGGATGTTACCAGAGAAGGCAAACTGAATGCTTTCTAAAGAAAAGACAAATCAGAATAATTTTGCCAGTGTTCTAACTCAGCCAACTTCAATTCTTAGCAATTCTGTGTAACTGAAGGCATGGCTACAGCATCAACAAAAATAATATCAGCCACAAATGGAGTGATTAGGTTGCCCAAGGACTGAAAACTGGGTGCTAGCCTCTCCAAAAAAGATGTATTCCCATCTGACACTATCTTTTCTCTGCCAACAGGAAAAGAGGAGGAAAAATAAGAATAAATCACACATCTTCCTCACATTCTCCAAAAGAAAACCATCTTCAAAAAGTTCTAGGTTCTCCTAAATATATGTCTGCAACTAGACAAGCAGTCCCCTGTAAGGACAGCACCAAAAAAATGGCAGTAGCGTTCCGAAGTTTGTGCCCAAAGGCAGCAAACAGGAAGGCAAAAATAGCAGCCCAGAAATAAATTTTACAACGAAAATGAAAAAGTTTAGAGTTTACCCCTCAGATTTATTCCCTAAGTATACAGGAGACATAGGCACACAGATTTATTTGGTTTCATAATAGTGAGATGACATTATACATATGTCTATGAACCTTGTTTGAACTGCATAATCACATACAAATCTATGTGCATTGGTACAAATAAACATATACTATCCATTTGTGTCCTTTCCTAAAAAAATAAAATGTATGACTTTAGTGAAAATAAACTGGTTGCATGTTTTATAATATATATTGGAAGTAAAAAAATTTTAAATTACCTAATGACAAATATTAAAATTAGTTTGTATTAAACCATGACTACCTGTAAATAGCAATATTAAAAAGCATGTGCTGCCAGGCACAATAGTGCACACCTATAATCCCAGCAACACAAGAGGCTGGGACAGGAGAATTCCAAGTTAGAGATCAGCCTCAACAATTTAGCAAGACCCTAAGGAACTTAGTGATATCCATCTCAAAATAAATAAAAAGGGCTGGAGATGTGGCTAAAGGGGTGAGCACCCCTGGGTTAAATCCCCAGAACTCCCCCTGCCTTCCAAAAAGAAGCATGTACAAATCTGTCATCTTCAGTAAACAGTTACCAAAGGCAGTGGAAATAAACAGTATGGTACTGAATTAAGATTTCAACCAATGTGCTGGGCAGTTACTATCAATGATTAGGTATAGAATATGAAGAGAAAGACGTGGATAATCAAGTCAGTAACAAAGTAAGTGAATCAATTATTTCAATATTCTAGCATAATTACAAACCAATAAAGCATAAAACCTTGAAAAAGCAAAATCCATGAATGGAGGAAAAATTGTTATTCCACAATCCTCACTGAATAGCTGTGAGAGCAAAACTAACCAACAGAAGAAAGGATGCTATTAGCACCCAAGTACTGCATGTACTTGCAAAAATTGATTTATAAGAACCTTAACTGTACAGAGGGATGGAAAGAAAGGTCATTCTCTCATGGACAATGGAGGTCCAAGTCAGGCTTCCTAAGTTCAATATGAAGAATCAAGAAAATGCAATAATGTTTACATTCTTTTATCTGACAGTGAATACAAACTCTTTAACCTAGAATTCCACAATCTGCTATTGTAGTCTTCTATCCATCCTACCACCTCAAAGCAATCTACATATGTCATTTTACATCTTTAAATTTTCCAATGATTTGCTATTGCCTATAAATACACATGTACATTCACAACTAGTCCCTCAAGTTGTGTGCTACAGGAATTCCAGGAAGGAAGGAATTTGATTTCACTGCTTTCCCAGTCTTGCTGGGTTTACTGGAACTCACCTCTGAGCCTTTACACATGCAGCATTAGAGTATATTATAGTTTCCTTACTATGACTTGATTATCTATACAATTCCATTTTTCTACTCTTCCCCCTCACTCATGCCAGTTCACCTTCAGTAACCTCTTCATTTTTCCTTGTATATGCCTTGAATGTCCCAAGCCTTCACACTTACTGTTCCTTCTGTCAAAATGTTCCTTTGCCCAGACAGACAAGCATCTAGCCCCCTTAATTCTCTTGGGTCTTTAATCAAAAGTCAATTAGCCAGGACTTTGAGGCCACCGTATCTACAGTTTCAAATCCATTCTCCATTCCTGCCTTTTCTCCTTAGCAATTATTGTACTGCTCATTTTATTTTTAATGAAGACAGGCATTTGAGTTTGTTCACTGCTGCATCCCAGCTTCTAGAGCAGAACCTAGTAAGTACATAATAAGTACATGTCAAAACTCTGAAATGGCTAGGACATTTTTAAAGAGAGAAGAGACTTATCCATGTTACCTTATGCTTTTCTTTCCAAAATATCCTTCTAAACCCTACAGAAGTTATACCAATTTCCAATAATGCCCCTAGTTGTTTTTATACATGACTCCAGTTTTTTCGAAAGGAAATTCTTAAAAATTCTTCTTGTTTCAGTGCTATTGTTTCAGAGCCCATTAAAAATTCTAATATTCCAGAGTTAATAATTCAGTCATCTCACTGTGGTAAGTAAATAACAAAAGGATCATGAATGTTTGTGAAGATCATGAATACTGGTGTAAAGGAATTGCTAGATTTTCACTTGAAGATCCTGAATACTGGTGCAAAGAAATTGCCAGTGTTTCTGACAAAGAAAAGTGTAAATGGAGTGAAAGAATATAATTACCCAAATAAAAAAAATTTACTAGCCCTTCTTTAAAAAAATAAAATAATCCCAGCCACTCAGAAGGCTGACACAGGAGGATCACAAATAAGATCAGCCTCTGCAATTTAGCAAAGCCTTAAATAACTTGTCGTGTCCCTACCTCAATATATTTAATAAAAAAAAAAAAAAAAGAGGTATTAAAGGAGGTGGGGCACTGTGGATGTGGCTCAATGGTACTGGGTTCAACCCCCAATACTAAAATAATAACAAAATAAATGATATACATGTACAAGGTAAAGCATAGAGTCCTCAAACACACGCTAAATGTGAATCTCTAAATTAGAGGCCAAATTAAAAAAAAAAAACTTTCAAACTTACATATAATTTAAGTTCAACATTGTGGCATTCAAAAGAGATCTTGGGGCTTGGATGTGGCTCCATGGTAAAGCGCTTGCCTAGCATGTGAGAGGCCCTGGGTTGGATCCCCTGTACTCAAAAAAAAAAAAAAAAAAAAAGGCAAAACAAAACAGAGGTCTGTGTCTGTGTCCTCTGCATTTATGGCCTTCATGAATTTAATTTGTAAAATCAATCTGCTATACATTCTGACCTGTTGTTTATGAGCAAGGGTCAGAAAAACTTTTAAAACCAAGAGTACTGTTTAATTGTCTTTACTGACATCCAGTAACAGAAAGGATCAGGCCCAAAAATACTATTCAATTTGATTAACATTAAAGATTTAAAACAGACTAAATGATTTTAAAATGAAGCCAAAAGTCAGGTGTAGTGCCACAAGCCTGCAATTCCAGGAACTCCACAGGCTGAGGCAGGAGAATAGCAAGTTCAAGACCAGTGTCAGCAACCTAGTGAGGTCCTAAGCAACTCGGTGAGACCCTGTCTCAAAAGAAAAAAGAAAAAGGGCTTGGGATGTAGCTCAGTGGTAAAACATACTTGGATTTAACTTCCAGTATCTAAATAAATGAAGAAACACACAGCATGAAAAAAATAAAACATGGCCTAAGTCCATATCAAATTTCCAAAAGCATACATTAAATAAAACTATCTAGGTTTTGGTACCCAATGATAGATGGTAAAAGAGACAGGCATTATTACTGAGAAAAAATGTTCATTCAGATCATGCTGTTAACACTAAATACAGAAAGTAGTTTCACACCCCTAGCAATGGTCCCCTTATACATCCAATAACCCAAATAATAAAATCAGTCACTTTCTTCAGAGGTCCCTTCACTTCTCACCATTTTTAACCAGAAGTGCAAGGACTCTTTTTTTTTAAATCATTTATCAAAGTACATTAAAATTTTTTTTTATAAAAAAAATTTTAGCTGTAGATGGACACAATACCTTTATTTTATTTATTTATTTTTATGTGGTGCTGAGGATCAAGCCCAGTGCCTCACATGTGCTAGGGAAGCGCTCTACCACTGACCTACAACTCCAGCCCAATAACATTTTTGATTAAACACACATTTAAGCCTTTTTAAAAGTCTTAAGATTTCTAACTTTTCAAACCTTCACATAAATGACACTAGCCCTATCAATACAAAAACTTCTAAACTACACTAAAAAAAGGTTAGCAAAACGGGCACTCTTTAATGTTTACAGCAGACTCGAGAACATTAATATGTCTTGTAGTGACTTTATTAATGGTGAGCACATTAGTGTTCCTTGGCACCCAGGCCTACCTATACCACTTCATGGTATGACCACACTTGGGAGTCAGAACGGAAAAGCCTAGATTACGAAACCATAAACAGAAAACACAGCACATCCACTGGCCGGCGGAAGAAACTATTGCTACTTCACTCAGAAGCGGCCACTTCTGTAAGTAAATGTATTTTTGTATTTACCAAAGAAGTTGTGAAACCCGCACGCACACCCCATCCCAAATCTATCAGTGAGGCGGGTGGAGGCTGAGTCATTCCTAGGAGTAACTTTACACCGATCCTTGCACTCCGGGGGGTCGGGACAAAGACCTCATCTCTAGGTTCCTCCCATACTGCGCTTCGTTTGGCCTCGACCCAACCCCACTCTCTGGTTTCTTTAGCCCAACACACCTCTAGGGCAGAGCACTGGCAACGGTGACCTGGGTGAGGCTGCATCCCGGTGGGTTCGGGCTTCTCTTGCCCTCGGCCACTCCCGCAATTCCACCAGGTATTGAACAGCAGCGCTCTCGGGAAGTGGCCCTGGGGACCTCAGCTGAGGAAGCCACAGGCAGACCCATATACTCCGCAGCCCGGTGGGGCATCGACTTGAACCGCTTTTGTCTCCACGAGAGCTGACGTGCGGGGAGGGCGGCCGCTGTGCAACACCTGCCGGGTCCGGACGTCGGCCCCGGGGTGAACACATCCGCACGCGGACCGGCCAGGATCCAAGTGCCACTGGCCCATAGTGCCAGAGACCGCCGCGCGGCCGTGGTGTCCAGATGGGGGAAGGGGACGCGGGCGGCGGCGACACTTACCTGGCAGCGCCTTCTCCTCCGCCGGCGGCAACAGCACAGCCGGCGGCCCCCGGCACCATCTTCCGCCGCCGCCTCGTCCTTGGCGGCGGCTACCAACCGCCCATTCGGCACTGCCAACCGACACAACCGCCGGTGTCCCGGGCGCCCGCCCGCCGCGGCCCCGAACTACGGGTAGAAGGGAGGGGTCAGGGCGGAGAAGGACGCAGTCAGGCCCCTCGGCTCTGGTTAGAGGGCCGGGAATCAAGGGGCCGCGGCCAGTCAGAGCCGAGGGGCCCGGGCGACTGGAGGACCCCGAAGCAGCGCCGAGGGCTTGGCAGGGCCGCGGACACGGCCGCGGCTGGGTTTGTTATTGTCGACTCCGACTCTTCCTCCGCGGAGCATGCCGGGAAACGGCCAGCTGCGGGGGAGGGGCGCACCCGGCGGCGCAGATTAACTTTTGCGCAGGACCGGAAGTCTGTAGGCTGCCGGGAAAGGGGCGGCTCGGTCTCTGGTTGCGTTGGACTTGGGTGTCCTGCCCTGACCTGGGAAGATTTTGCTGGGGTGTGCTAGTCGCCGTCCCGGCGCGGACTTCCCCAAGGTGAGTTTGACCTTCCTTGGTACAGCGAGGAGGCCCGGGCTAGGGAGACCCTGTCAAAATTTGGATCTACCCCAGCGAAAATAAGTTCTTTTCCTCAACCTATGGAGGGCAGGGAGCGAGACCACCCAGGATTTGTGGTTCCGGATAGCCCTAGGATGGGATCAAGGCGACAGGATGAGGTTATCTGGAGGTCTGAGCCCTTGTCTGGCAATTCTGCCCCCAGGACTCCCAACCGCTGGAACTGCAGGCAGCTTGGCAAGTGCCCCTAGTGCTTTCTCAAGGGTGGTGTGGCATAGTTCTGTTCAGACCAGGTAAAGCAAAGAAAACATTCCAGAGAGAATTAACGTTAGGTCTATCGGAATAAAATTTTAAACGCCACCACCACCGGTTTTCAGCTTTATAAATACTTGAGTTCTCCAGTAGGTTAGTGTGAACACTCATGTATGGGAGACAGTTTCAGGGGAATTCATGCCTCTGTGAAGTTCATCAGCCTCAAGCAATGACTTGAAGCCACAGAGCTCGAGTTTTAAAATCTGAAGAACGAATGTTGTACGTAGAATAATTTTATAATACTTTTTAAAATTCCTGTAATATCTGGTTGAAATAAAAGTTCAGAGGTGAGACCTTTAAGTCACTAGATCTTTAGAGTTGTCTTTGCAAAAATGAGCAGCAAAAGAACACCAAACTAAGCAAGATTTGCTGTCCTTCACATGTATGGTGGATACTGAGAACCACTGACTGGTATGCATTAGTGATTCTCAGTTTCCATCACACTGACCGGTTTTCTGAAAGTTGATTAAGCCAGGCAGTGTTTACCATTGTTTTTAAATTTGCGTTGCCTACATAGAAAATATTGTCTGCAGAGGTATCTCTTTATAATCTTTGGCGTGTCATATTGCTGGTTAAGTTTTTTTAAGCTAGAATTGTATCTTACCACTCCAGCAAAATAGAGCAGCAATGAAGATTAAGCACTAAATTGTTATTATGCCTTAGGGAAAGGTGTAAACTGACAAGTCTGAAGAAATCAGGCACAGCATAGTAATCAGCATACAGAAAATATACGGTAAGGAGGATTTTGACCAGATATCTACCATGGGAAACAACAATATAAAACCTCTAAAGAACATATTGGTACTTGTTTTTCCTCTTAGGTTATCAGTGACATTCATCATTGTAAATACAGTCCAACTTAGTATGTGAAAGTATTATACCTATGACAGTCTGTTAAATAATAAAATGTTTTACTGGTCTGTCTGATTTCTTTGAAAAAAAAAAATAATCATTCTTTTTTGAGGGGGAGGGGAAGGAGTACCGGGGATTGAACTCAGGGGCACTCAACCACTGAGCCACATCCCCAGCCCTTTTTTGTATTTTATTCAGAGACAGGGTCTCAGTGATTTGCTTAGTGCCTCACTGTTGCTGAGGCTGACTTTGAACTCCTGATCCTCCTGCCTAAGCCTACTGAGCTGCTGGAATTACAAATGTGTACCACCCCACCTGGCAGTTAGTCTTAATTTTCTCTTAGCCATACGATTGGTAAGAAATTACCAGAAATGATTGATTAATACCTTATTTTACACCTCCATTATAAATTATAAATGTTTACATTGTATGTGTCTGACATTGTTTCCTAGGGATAAGTGAAAATGTGTTAAATGTGTTAACATTAATTCTATTATAGATGTGTGAATATCTAGGGGAAATATGTTACTAATAGTGTGTGTGGGGCTGGGATTGTAGCTCAGTGGTAGAGCACTTGCCTTGCATGTGTGTGGCCCTGGGTTCGATCCTCAGCACCACATAAAAATAAAGGTATTGTGTCCATCTACAACTAAAAATATTTGAAAAAATAGTGCATGTGTCCAAAGTATAAGTCACCTGTCCACGTTTAATTTCCTTCATACTAAGCCCATTGAATGCCCTCTGCCCTTTCCCATCCTTAACAAGGAAGGCAGCCTCACATAACTGAATGAAGAGTGCTGAAACTTTTTGTGAACTAAGTTATTTGCCATTGTTTCAGTCTGTATATCTCCCCCTTCCCTTAGGAGCTGTATCTCCTTTTGTTCTATATCTGTCCTGGGTGCTCCTATATCCTTGTCCATTTATTTGGTTCTCTTCCAAGTTTTTAGGTAATTGTAACACACTGAATAATGCAAAGATAGGGTACTGGGTAAGATGAGAAGAAAGACACTAGGCATCTTTGTATAAATATTTTTCTAATTAGTCATTATTAGATGTTTTGGTATAATTTTAGGGAGGGCAAAATAAGCAGTTCCTTTAGAAGGATTATGGAGGGATTATTTAGGGTCCACTGATAAACACCCTAAGTACTTCAAATCAGTTCAGAGTTTTAAAATTTTATTTTTCCTTTAGGTCTTAATTTCAGTGTTGGAAGTGTCTTTCCCTGACATGCTGCAATTCCTAAGAAACTCACATTTAATCTTTTGAATACCTAAACCTTGCTGATTATAAGCTCTTTTTAAAAGTTTCCCTAATACTTGGGTTTACAGTGTTGTACATTCTGTTAATAAGCATTTGTTGGCAGTGACACATCTTATTCAAGTTCTCAATTCATACCTGTACTGACCCACTACTAGTCTCCATTATTTATTTCATCCAAGACCAATGTAATCCTGCCTCTCCTTCCTAACAATCTTCACTTGGTTTTGTATACTAGATGCAATTTAAACATCTGAACATGGCACACAAAACTTGCCATGATTAGATCCCAGTCCATCTCTCCAATTGTATCTCCTGGCATCTTTTTCTTTTATGCATGCCTTATGTAAATTTGCCTATCCAGGAATGTTCTTGCCCACTTACTCACTTTCTGAATCATCCTTCAAAACAGCTTGGGCATTAGCAACTTCTGACCTCTAGAGAGTGTGGTAATCACCAATCCTACTGTTGCATATCACACATCTGCAAATTTTTTATCTCCTTTTAATTTATGAAAATTTAAATTCCCCCACATCCAACATTGGTGATGGAACTCAGGGCCTCCTATATGCATGGCAAGCGTACACCACTGAACTACATCACCAACCCTTTTTATTTTGATTTTAAGACAAGGTAAGGTCTTGCTAACTTGCCTAGGTGGCCTTGAACTTGTGATCCTCCTATCTCAGCCTCCCCAAGTAACTAGGATTACAGGCATGTGCCACCACACCTGATGGGACTTATGCATTATTATTTTAAATTCCTAGTGGTCTGGGGTTGTGGCTCAGGGATAGCACACTTGCTGAGCATGTGTGAGGCACTGGGTTCAGTCCTTAGCACCGCATATTAATATATAAAATAAATAAAGGTCTGTCAACAACTAAAAAAAAAAAAAAAATTCCTAGAACATTTTGGAGAGCTTGCTGTAGGTGACAAAAATATTTATTGAGCCCAGTGTGGTGACCACATCTATAATCCCAGCAGCTTGAGAGACTGAGGCAAGAGGATCCACAGGTTCAAAGCCAGCCTCAGCAACATAGGAGGCTCTAAGCAACTTGGTGAGACCTTCTCAAAAAAAAAAAAAAAAAAAAAGAAAAGAAAAAGGGCAGGGGAAATGTATCAGTGGTTAAGCACCCTGGGTTCAATCTCTGGTTACCCCACAAAATTGTAGAATGTAATAAGTTCTACAGATATTTATATTGAAGGCCACTAAGTAAGTTACTATGGCAAATTCCTGCCTTCAAATACCTCAAAGGCTAATTCAGGGGACTGTTAACAAAATTTGCAGAGGCAAGTTTATGTGGCACTAATCCTTTATAAAAGTACATTCAGATTAGGAAGATCACAATATACATAATAATTTTGCCAACTCTCTCTGATTTGTGATTTCATTTGGCATATGCATTAGATATTTATCTTAGAATGTGGTGTCGTTACATTCATTTTCTTTCAGGTTATGTTCAAAGCAGCAGTCACAAGTCATAATTTCGCTTTATTCAAAGTATGAATCATAATTGTCCATTTTTAAAGGGGTTAACAAGATATACTGTTTCAGACTTTGTTTTTAAAATCAGAACTAATTTGGTGTACGTGATCTTGTGCTATTAAGAGGCTGTGAACACTATGATTATTAAGTTAATATTTTCAGTACTATTTACAGTACCTTAAAGCTGCCCTACGCAGTTGGTCTGTTGGTACTCACACATATTAATGATAATGATGATAGTTAACTTATGCATGACTCTCTTCAAAGCTAGTGATGAAGTTGAAAAGCTAGTGAGCAACACTGTTTCTAATGCTGCAAAAACACTACAAGAAGTGTTTCAAAAAAAGCAATAGGTTGAGACAAAACATTTACAAACATTTTACACATTGAAAGAGATATCTCCTTAGCATCATATTTTATTCGGTTCCTGTTTTTCTTTAAGCGTTTAGCAAAGTGTCCCACAGTCAGCTGGACATGATGTTGAATGCCTATAATCCCAGCAACTCAATAAGCTAAGGCAGGAGAATCACAAACTCCAAGGCCAGCCTCAGCAACTTAGCAAGACTCTCAGTAACTTAGAGCTTGTCTCAAAAATAAAAAAGGACTGGAGAGATATAACTCAGTAGGAGAGCATCCCTTGATTCAATCCCCAGTCCCTCCACCCCACCTGCAGTTGTTTTTTTTTTTTTTCCCCACCAAAGTAGAGCTGACACTATTTCTGGAATGCCTTAAGGAGAAATAAACCAATCAATAGATACAGATGTCAAACCGACATCCAGGTGCTTTCTAGACTACAAACTTCTTTGAAATCTACATTACAGAATACTTTCAGCATATAACCAAGTACACACAGATAGGCCTCTATAGTAATGAAATGTTTCAGAAGAAAAATACTTGCTGCTTGTGACTGATATTTTCCATTCTTTTCCCCCCATGTCCCCCCATACTAGTCTTGACCCACTGTTCATTTTACCACCACCTAATAGTTCAAAATATATTTGATTTAATGACACGGCCCCAGATCTCAAGATTCTTTGCTTTTTTTTTATTTTTTCTGTCCTTAATTGTACCTTGCTATTTTGATTGCATCTCAATAGTGGGAGGTGTGGTTATTTTAAAAAAAAGAAAAGAAACTTTACTGAAGCTTATAAAACACTTTCCAATGTGTCTTACATGCCAAATGTGCGTTTTAGATTTATAAACCTGTTTTGTTATCCTAACAGCCCTACCCAGATTCTGTAAGTTATTTCCAGTTTTACAGGTGAAGAACTGAGGCATGGAGAGGTTATTACTAATTCACTGTATTTCCTTCAAGTTAATTTTTTTTTTTTTTTTTTTAGTGTCAGGGATTGATTGAATCCATGGATGTTGAACCACTGAGCCACACCCTAACACTTTTTATTTTATTTTTATTTTGAGACAGGGTCTCACTAAGTTGCTTAGTGCCTAACCGAATTACTGAGGTTGGCCTCTAACTTGAGATCCTCCTGCCTCGGCCTCCCAAGTCACTGAGATTACAAGGATGCACCACTGTACTCAGCTGTGACCTTAGTTCTTTATGATTTCTTTAAGGAAATGCTTGTTGATCATTCTTTGAATGTATTTTAATGTTTGTACAAAAGCAATATGATAAAAATGTATGTAATGAAGCCTACCAAAACTTTTTAAATACATACAAAATAAAAATTAAGTGATTTTTTTCCCTTTGTGTGTATACTTTCTGCATTTTTACAACTACATCTTTGAAAAATGTATCATCTTTTGTAACTTAAAATGGCTTCTTTTGTTTATCATACACAATTAGAGATTTTTACCCAAGTTGCTTATTTGTTTATTTTGGTAACATCAGTTTTTATTATGTTTTTTTCAGATGATCCCTTTTGTTTTAGTCAGTCCTACCTGATGTCCAATGCATGCAATATTCTTTTCCCAGTTGTCATTTTGTTTTTTTCTTCCAGTACTGGCAATTGGATCCAGGGCCCTGTACATGCTAGACCAGTACTCTACCACTGGGCCACCCTCCAACTTGTGACAGTTCTTTTTCAGCTTCCCAAGTAGCTGGGATTAAAGATGTACATCTCTGCCTGTCATTCATTATTAATATGGTTTATTTAAAGTGACACAGGGCTTGGTGGCTTATACTTGTAATGCCAGTGACCCAGAGATTCAGGAACCTGAAGCAGGAACATTGCAAGTTCAAGGCTAACCTCTGCAACTTAGGAAGATCCTGTGTCAAAATTTTAAAAAGGACTGGGAGGTAGCTCAATATTAGAACATGCCTGGGTCTAATTCCCACTACTGCAAAAACTGTAAAAAAACACAGAATTGAATGTCTGGAAACCTGGATTCTAATCGTACATCACCATTGTATGTTATGTTTCCTTAGTAGCCCATTCTTTCATCCTCTTCTCCATCAAATTGTACTATTCTTGAATCCCTAATTGCTACT
This sequence comes from Sciurus carolinensis, assembly GCF_902686445.1. Lineage (NCBI taxonomy): Eukaryota > Metazoa > Chordata > Mammalia > Rodentia > Sciuridae > Sciurus > Sciurus carolinensis. The sequence continues at coordinate 81,150,091 of NC_062213.1, read as the reverse complement.
ACTTCCCAGTTCTCTCCTTGGTAAATAGTCTCACTTCCTATATCACTGAGAAAATAGAATTTATGAGTAAAGAACTCCCTTACTCTTCTGCCATGCAATCTGTAACTGTTTATACCTATACCTATTCTCCACCAGCCCCTATTCTGTCCCTGTACTTAAGGTATCCATGGGCTTTTGACACAATCCCATTTTACCATCTCATTTTGTCATTCTCTGGAACAATTTGGTAAGTGTAAAATTTAGTTCACATGTATGAAATTATTACAAAATGTAAATATCTTTAAAATTGAAAGCTGGCACATGCCCCATATCTGATCTATTGGGAGGTTGGTGCTGCAGAGTCCCAACAGACCAGAGTTGGCCACCTGCTACCTCAAGAGACCAGAGGAATGAGTGGTGGTAAAGTAGGAAAGAAATTATTTGAGTGTGGCCATTCCAAGAAGAACTGGGTATTGTAGATTCTCTCATATGTGTCAGCTTTTAAAAAAAAAAAAAAAAAAAAAAAAAAAAAAAGTAGACCTGAGCCAAGTGCAGTAGCAAAGACCTGTAATCTTAGTAATTTAGCAGGACTTTGTCTGAAAACAAAAAGTAAAAAGAAGGGATGTAGCTTAGTGTCCTAAATCCTGTCGTTGAATGTACTGATAAGAGCTCCATGTTCATACAGAGGAAAGACAAAAGCAGTACTGGGCAGTAAGGAGAGGGATAAGAAGTATGCAAAGTCAAGCAATCTTGATCAAACTGTAGTCTAGTTAACCATTACCCTAGGTCAGTTCTGGGGTTTTGCTGCCTAGGAAATTGTAACTGCTGGAAGGGACAGTTGGGTTCCCATCATGAGATGATCTGCCTGAAAAGCTCAAGTCAGTGTTCCTGGAACCTGAGATAAACTGGAGAAATAACCCAGAATAAGGCAAGGGTAAAAATAGCATCAGTCCTGGATCCTCCTCTAAATCTCCCATTTTAAAGAGTTCCTGTTACAACAGGACGGCCAAAAACAGGAAATAAGCAAAAATTGACAAATGGGATTAGAGTCGATAAAAAGCTATGCAGCAAAGAATGCAATCAGTGAAAAAACAACCTACAGAATGGGAGGAAATATTTGCCAACTACCTAAGACACTGAGTTAATATTCAGAATATATGAAGACCTCAAAAAATGCAAGTAATCCGAGAAAAGTTCTTCCTTCTCTTTGTCCCCTTCGCCTGGGATCGAAAGGGTTGAACATTGGGGACCGGAAGTGTGCGCAGCAGCAGCGGGTCCCCTGCAAATCACCGGAAGTAGCACTTGCTATAAGAGGATTCCGACGGCTTCGTTAAGGCTGCCATTCCCCAGACTCCAGGCAGCCGCCCAACATTTACTTGGAGACCAGCATGGGAATCACTGTGCTGGAGCTATACTGGAAGCATGCTCCCAAGACCTGATAGAACTTTGCTGAACTGTCTCGTCGAGGTTACTACAATGGCACCAAATTCCATAGAATCATCAAAGATTTCATGATCCAGGGTGGTGACCCAACAGGGACAGGTCAAGGTGGTGCATCTATCTATGGCAAACAGTTTGAAGATGAACTTATCCAGACCTGAAGTTCACTGGGGCCGGAATTCTTGCAATGGCCAATACAGGGCCAGACACCAATGGCAGCCAGTTCTTTGTGACCCTTGCTCCCACCCAGTGGCTCGATGGCAAACACACCATTTTTGGCCGAGTGTGCCAGGGCGTAGGAATGGTGAATCGAGTGGGAATGGTGGAAACAAACTTCCAGGACCGCCCTGTGGACGATGTGAGGATCATTAAGGTATACCCTTCCGGGTAGACTTGCTGCCCTCGTGGGCATACCCAAGTCTTCTGCAGGGGCCTCAGCAAACCAGCTTCCAGATGACTAAGAGTGACATGTAACTCAACTTCATTTTGGCCTTGAATCTGTTGGCTCTAAGGAAGCTTGGGGTCTTGGGTGAGTTAGAGATGGAATATACTTTAACAGGATGCTTCTTTTTTCTTTGCCTAATGCCTAGGCTGACAGGGCATTCGCAGAAATGCCTGTATATGTTTATTTACAGGTTACTGCCCACTGTGGACGACCCATATTTCTCCTTGATGTGCATGTCTGCTCTGATACACTTGGAACAAAGTGAAGCAAACTGTGTCATCTTACAGAGCCTAAAAAACTTGTTCCTGGAGAGATTCTGGCCTACACTGCAGTCTCTGGTAGCTGACAGCCACAGAATTCAAAACCAAGTAGTGTCTATCAGCCTCATTAACTCTGCACACCCCATCTTAGACTCCTAAGTCTCCCTGTTCTTCCAGGGAACATGTATGTCTCTATATTTTCCCTCTCAAAACCAGAGCATCAACACTGTTTCTGATGCTTAAACATCCCACGCAAAGCCATATTGAATTTTTGCCAAATGAAAAATGCATCCAACAATCAAGTTTCTAAAAGGGTGCCAAGTGAGGGATGATAATGTTTAATAATTGAGAAAGGATTTTTTTAGAAGGAAGCAGAGGCATTGACCATTTTTTCCCCAGAAGTCTGTAGTGAGCACAAGGATAGACTGCATTCTCCTTCAGAGCTGTGCTCTCAAGGAAAAGTACCATCTAAGTTTTTTAACTTAAGATGTTAGAGAAATCAGATGAGAGATTTTTGTACATTAAAAAAAATTCTTTCTGGGTTTTAGGGGAGGAATAGGGATGAGAGGAAGTTAATACCTATGTAATACACAGCAACTTCCCAAATAAAATGCTGTTGATGGTTAAAAAGAAAAAAAATGCAAGTAATCCCATTTTAAAAATGAGCAAATGATCTGAATAGGCACTTCTTAAAAGGTGAAATACAAATGGCCAACATTTTGGAAAAATGCTAAATATCATTGCTATCAGGGAAGTGCAAATTGACTAGTGAGATCCAATCTTGCCCCATTTACAATGGCTATTATAAAATCTAAATGTTAGGATGTAGAGAAAAAGAACTCTTAAACATTCTTGGTGAAATGTAAAAGTCATTATGGAAAATAGTATGGAAGTTTTTCAAAAAACTTAACAATTGATCTGCCATATGATCCAGATTTCCCACTTCTGGGAATATACCAAAGGAAATGACATGGGTAAACCAGAGATACCCGCACACCGACGTTTATTTTGTCTTTATTCACAATAGCTATAAGGGAGTTAGTCTACCTGCCCATAAGCAAATAAATGGATAAATAAAATGTGGTATGTATAAATAGTGGAGTATTGGTCATGAAAAAGAATGATATCTTGTCATTTGCAGCAAAATAAATAGAATTGGAGGTCATGCTTAGTAAAATAAACCATGTACTCTCATACGTGGCAGCTAAAAAAAAAAAATGGACTTGAGCCTAATGTGCAGTACCCAAGGCCTGAAATCCCAGTGCAAGGCCAGCCTCAGCAATTTATTAAGCCCCTCAGCAAATTAACAGAACCCTGACTCAAAACCAATAAACAAAAAGAACTAGGGATATAGCTCAGTGGTAAAAAAACCCCTGGATTTAATCACTAGTACACCACTTCCAAAAGTGCACCCAAATAGAATAGTGATTAATAGTGATCACGAAAGGTGTGGGAATGTAGAGAGGGTAATTAAAGGGATGTTGGATTTGATCAGTAAGCAGTTTTTGTATGTGTGGAAACATTACATTGAACCCCATTAGTATGTATAATTAACATGTTAATCAAAAATAATTTTTAAGAAATGTTTTACCCCTATCTAAAAGAAAAATCTGTACCAGGTGTCTAAAATGCTAGAACATCACTGATTCAGGGAAAGAAGATAAAATACACAAGATGGAAAAGAGATACAGGAGTTGGCATGATAAAAGCTCAGGAATTTAAGATGAGATATGGAAATTAGATAGTGGGGCCAGAAGGAAAAACTGCCAATCTCTGAAACAAGATTAATTAGTTATATTTGTCATATTCTGCTTTTATTTTCTTGGTGTGTATTTGGCAGTAGGCTAAGATTTGTAATTTGTTATCTGTTCTTACCACACATTTGAAAGAAGTTGCCAAGTAGTGACTATTTATTTATTTATTGATACTAGGGATTGAACCCCAGGACACTTTACCATTGAACTTACATCCTCAGTCCTTTTTATTCTTTATTATGAGACAGGCTCTCACTAAGTTACTGAGGTTGCCCTTAAACTTGTGATCTTCCTACCTGAATCTCTAGTCACTGTGATTAGGGACATGAGCTACCAAACAGGAATTTTTAATTCTTCAAATGCTCCATAGCTTAAGCTGTGCCTTGTTCTGATCCCCCTTAGACACAGAGCAAAGTATTCTCCATTGCCTTCTATACCTTATTTACCTATCAGCAAACTGCAATTTTATGTGAGAAAACTGAAACTCAGTCTTGGTTTTGTTTGAAATATGGTCTTGCTATGTTTCCAAGGCTGATTTTGAACTTGTGGATTTGAATGATCCTCTTGTCTCAGTCTCTCCAGTAGCTGGTTCTTTTCTTTTTTTAAATCTCAACTTTTAAAATTCTCAATAGCACAAGGAAATAAAAAGGTAAAGAAACTCCCACATCAAAGTAAAATTCTCAGCATGGATAATTTTTACTACTCAAAAACCAAACAAGATCCCAGTGTGGTGGCATGTACCTGTAATGCCTGTAATCCCAGAAGAGGCTTGGGAGGCTGAGGCAATAGGATCTTAAGTTCAAGGCAGCCTCAAATTTAGCAAGAACTTCAACTTAGCAAGATCCTGTCTCAAAATAAAAAATAAAGGGTCTGGGGAGGTAGCTCAGTGGTAGAGCACCCCACCCATCGTCCCCCACCCCACTCCTCCTTAAATCCCCAGTGGACAGTGGGGTACTTTTAAATGAAACTGCATCTTTTTATACTATATGAACTTGAAACTGAGGTTTAAATTATTGGTATTTTAACAAAGCAACCTGGCCAAATTTATTCTTCACTCAGTGTAAATATGGACAGGGTATGGTGTCCTTTAACTAGCTGGAGCTTCTCTGCAATTGAAAAGGTGACTGAGGAGGTGCTGTTTACATTTCTAAGTAGAAACATCAGGCTTGATGTATGCTGTTTCTTTGACTAACTAGTGATTGAGGCTCTAAATTATGAAAAAGTAACCAGAATTTAAAAGCAATGAAAGACTATTCTTTCCAATAATTCCATTTACCTCTCAGTTCTTGAAATGACAACCAAGATTGGGGTTTTCCTTGTACAGCAACTCTTTTCCCCAAGACACTGCAGTTAGTAGTAAGCATATTAACTACAGTCCACACCCAGATATTTGGCATGCCTTGCAGTTTCCAACTCATTGATTTGCTAGTTTATTCACTCAACAAACATCTGTCATGAACCAGGCACTCTGACAAGGTGCTTTATCTATTCTCCCATATTGTGATCATAACTAATTGTATTATATACATGTAGTATCTTTCTCCTCACAGCCCATAATCCCTTTATGCTTATCTCAAACATGTTGTAACTTGTGACTAGAGAATATACCTAGTTCATCTCTGCATACCAGGGCCGAGCTTGAGCTTTTAAAACACAGTATTGCTGGGCACAGTGGCATACAAATGTAATCTGAGTGGCTCTGGAGACTGAGGCAGGAGGATTTTAAGTTCAAGGCCAGCCTGGGCAATGTAGGGAGACCCTGAGCTAAGATATAGCTCAGTGGTAACATGGCCCAGGTTTCAGTTCCCAGTGGACATCCTCCACCCCAAAAAAGTGTTAGTGTCAAAGATAAGCCTAATTGTCCATCAGTAAGTATGTGGATAAGTAAATGATAGAATATTTATACACTCCAATGGCATGCAGTAATTTTTTTAAGGAATCTATGAACTAGAGCCACATGTGTTAACAGATACTTAAAACAGCATAATATTTAAGTAAAAAGTCTAAACATTTAATGATATGCAGAATTAGAGTGTAAGAAAACCCATGTATGTGTGTGTGTGTGTGTGTGTATTATTATTTATTTTTGGTACTGAGAATTGAAACCAGGGGCACTCTTCCACTGAGATACATCCCCCCTTCTTGTTTTTTATTTTTTGACAGGGTCTCCCTAAATTGCCCAGTCTGCCCTCGATCTTGTGAGTCTCGAAGTCAGCCTCCTGGGTAGCTGGAATTATAGGCATGCACCACTACACTGGGCGCATGCTCTTTATTCTGACTGAGCCATGTGCTCCTTTACCACTGCAGGGTTTATCTAAGGGTCCCAGGCTACCTACATGGTGGTGATCTACTTTAGAGTTATATACAACCTGACAGTTCCTCAGGCATGGTCTCACTACACAGCAAGTTGATGGCAAAGCCTGATTAGAGAAGAAATTCTAGTTCAAAATGCTACCCCATCCACCTGATTCTTAACACATTGGTAAGGAAATAGACAAAAAAAAATAAAAACTGTGGGACTGCAGCTTTGTGGTAGAGCACCCCTTGGGTTCAATTTCCAATCCAAAAAGGGATGAATTAGCATGCTGTATGTTTTTCAGAATAACACCAGGGGTCACTGTAAGCTAGACTCCTTCAAACATTTTTAAATGTTGACTTAATGTTAGTCACAAGATTTATTTAAATATTTAGTGGTAAGATTATTTTTAAAAACCATACTTTTCTAATATCATATACTGCCTTTAATCATGTTTAAATTGTCCAATTTTAATTCAACTAAAAAGAAATACAGTTCTTCATTTAGCATTTTAAGCACTGCCTCAATTAGATGAAGTTGTATACTTTCAGGTATCTTTGGAAATTCCTGTTTCCAGCAAAAATTAGACCATTTTTCATATTTCAGTAGATAATACTAGACTTGAAATCTTGAAATCCTGGAAGTTGAATTCTTGAATTTGCTGCATGTGTAATATGATCTTTCTGCCTAATTTTTAGCTGTTAGGAAAAGACTAGATTAGGATTTCTAAGATCCTATTCAGCTTATAGGTTTGTGATCACACAATTAAACAAACTTGAACCATTTCATTTTTAAACATTCTAATCCTACACAGGAGTCTTTTCCTCAACTTCTAGAGGGCCATTTTTTGTTTAGAGGTGGGCCTTGGAATAAGCCTGGACTAGATCTAGGATTATTAGAGATATAAATCCACTTCCTTAGTGGAGTCTTGGGTTTCAAGATCACAGAGGATGAACCTAAGCTCTTCCCTTGAAAAAAGCCAAATCTGACAGCCTTGTCTAATGCATCCCTTAAGACATACTTTGCACTGGTTCCTTAATCTTGACTTATTTCTATACTACGTAACTCCTTTTTCACCCACAGTGAGATCCTGCTTTCCTCTCCCAACACTCCCTCAGACACACCCAAAGACAAACAACTGAACTCAATGAACCGTTTCTCTTCTTTCATCCTTGCAACCTTAAGTATTTGCCGAAGCCAATCCTACTCCCCAGGATGCTCACCTTCTATACCTCACTAAATTACTTTCATTTCTTTTCATGTTAAAGAGTTGCCTCCTCAGGAAGCAGTGGTTCATCCCTCAACATCCTATTCCCAAGGCATTTCCATGTCCTGTAAAGACTCATAGTACTATAGTACCACATATGTCAGTGGGGCTTATCTTCTTGCTCATTCCCTTGAATGTAGCAGTAATATGCAAGATTATCTCTATCCATCCAGGAATTTTTTTTTTTTTGGTACCATGGAGCAAACCCAGGGGTGCTCAACCACTGATTGACATCCCCATCCCTTTTAAATATTTTATTTAGAGACAGGTATTGCTAAGTTACTTAGTAAGGCCTCCCAAAGTTGCTGAGGCTGGCTTTGAACTCCTGATTCTCTTGCCGCAACCTCCTGAGCCCACCTGTTCTTGGCAGCAAATCACATACCCCAGCGTAGTCCTCCATTCAGCACACTAGCTGGAACTTTCAGTGGATCAGGAACTGAACATTCTGACTTGATTTCATAGGATTCCTCTATAACCTTGTAGATGGGTCACTGAATATATCCATGTCAGCACTTCCTATATTTTTTCACCACATCTGTTGACCTCAATGCAACTTATTTAAGCTATATGCTTCTTTGGTGTTATTTCCATAAATCCAACAGTTCCCAATTTTACAGATGTATAATAACTTTATTAAGTAAACAAAAAGTCTGCCTTGCAATACACTGGACTTTGTGTTCATCATAGAGAATCACTGTCATTCTTACAATAAAGATTTCTTCTTAGTCTTAAAAAAGGTAGTGGGGGCCCAGCACAATGATTCATGCCTGTAATCCCAACAGCTCAGGAGGCTGAGGAAGGAGGATCACAAGTTTACAGTCTTTACAATTTAGCAAGTCCGTGCCTCAAAATGAAAAAATAATTAAAAAGAAAAAAGGACTGGAAATGTAATTCAGTGGTGAAAAGCCCTCTAATTGGGAATTTATAATATGAAAGGTATAAAGAAACTACTGTTTAACTGTTTAATGTTAAGTATTTATGCTGAGATAAAATCAGTTTCTCTTGGAGGAAATTTTCCTGAAGTCTTGTAGTCTATCAGCAAATTAGCTTGGAGACCACATTTATAATCAAGTCAGTATAGGAGGTTATATATACATGCTCACAAATAGAAAAAATAAATAAAATAAAAACAAGTGTCTTTTTCTGAATCTATGTTAATCTTCAAGCTTCACTGACTCTCATTGTGACTTTGATAGGGAAAGCCATTTGTAGACCTTTTGCTCACTTTTCAATTTATATAGAGTAATTGTGATAGAATATTGTTAAAAATTTTAAAATCGGGTGTAGTGACACACTGCTGTTAAGTCCGGCAACAAGAGAATCTGAGGCAGAAGAATCAAGGCCAGTTTGAGCAAAATGAAAAAAAAGGTAGAATGCATGCTTATGTGAGGGATTAATTCCCAGCACAGCAAAATAAATAAACAAAATAAAAAGAGGGAAAGAGAGGATATTATTATGCAAAAATTACATGAGGACATTGTTTTGGACTAAGTTTCTGCATTGGGCCCCAACAGACCCAACTAAAAACCAAAATAGAGTCACTCACACTAAAGTTCCATGTCAAAGAGAGACTAAATGAGTATCGGACCCTTTAAGAAATCAGGAGAGAGAAATAATAGTCACATTTCCCAATCAAGAGTTTCAATTGGCATGATAATTTCCTCTCCTTTAATCCTTCAACAAAGTAACCTAATGTTATGCAACCAATTATTTTTCAATTCTGTTATCCTGTTCCCACCTTTCAAGGAAAGTAAATTAGAAAGAGCCAATCCACTTTTTCTTATTTGTTTCTGCTTTCTTCAGCCCTTCTGTAGATAAATTGAACCTCCTTTGCTCAGCTCATCAGAACATTTAGTCTATTTTATGGAATGAGGTATCACCTGATCCCAGAATCGTCCAAAAAAAGTCAATTAAGGTTTTAGGATTTTGGGGTTTTTTTGTTTTTTTGTTTTTTTTTCGGTCATGCTGAGCATTGAACTCAGGGTCACTCTACCACTCATTATACCCCTAACCCTTTTTATTTTATTTTGAGGTAGATTCTCACTAACTTGCTCAACTGGACTTCAGTTTGAAATTTTCTTGCCTTAATCTCATGAATAGCTGGGATTATGGGTGTGCATCACCACATTCCACTTCAATTGAGAGCTTTAAATTTCTGTAATTGTGTCTTTTGATGGGATAAAAAAAAATTCAAGCTGAGCATGGTGGCATACACCTATAATCCTGCTCCCCAGGAGGTAGAAGGAGAATCACAAATTGGAAGCCTGCTGGAGCTATTTAGCAAGACCCAGGAAGACAGGCAAAAGAGGGGTAAAGGGGAAAGGGGAGGAGGTGGGAGAGGTAGAAGAGGAGAAATTAAAAAGGACTGGCAACATAGCACTTGACCTACAATGACAGACATTAGGTTCAATCTCCAGTATCATACACACAAATTCATTGCCAACCTAGATTGATATACACTTAAAAGAGATAAGTGGCAGGCAAGGTGTGGCACATTTCTAATCCCAGCTAGTTAGGAGATTGAAACAAGAGGATGACAAATTGGAAGGCAATCTGGTTAATTTGTGAAACCTGTCTCAAAATTGAAAAAGGCCCATGGATGGGGAACAGATCTAGAAGCACTCAGAATGGTCCAGCTTTTGACAATACAGCATCTAACAAAACTAGGCTATCCTGAACCCCTGGTAATAGAATCATCTACCTTTATGCAAAAAAGTTTGGGAAGCACCAAAATCTACATGTGGTGTGTACCCAGGAAGAATTTGAGGGGTTCTGTGCTGTGAGACCTTAAGTCATTATGAGATTGTCTAAAATGAAAAACATGTCAGCAGGACCTGTGGTGGTTCCATGTGTACTTAACATGTCCATGATAGGATCAAGTGTGCTTTCCTTATTGAGGAACAGAAAATCATTGTGCAAGTGTGGAAGGTACAGTCAGAAAGCTAAATAAAAAAAAAGAAAGAAAGAAAAAGAAAAAAAAAAGGATTAGGGATTTACTTCAGTGGTAGAAGGCTTGCCTAGCATGTGTAAAGCTCAGCTCAATTTATTTACTGGTACTGGGGATTGAACCTAGGGGTGCTTAACTACTGAATCACATCCCCAGCCCTTTGTATTTTAAATTTGGAGACAGGTCTTATTAAACTGCTGAGGCTGGCCTCAAACTTGCAATCCTTCTGCCTCAGCCTCCCCAGTTCCTGGGATTACGAGTGTTCACTACCATGGGTGGCTCCTTATCATTGAATTGAAACATGCTAAATCTTAGCTAAATAACTGGGAGATTATGCAAAGAAAAATAGATAAACACTACCTACTACTGGCCAGTCTCTACAATAGCTTATCAAAAATTCTCATCATAAACCAGGCACAGTGACGTATGCCTGTTACCCTAGCCACACAGGTTCAACCTCCAATATCAAAAAAAAAAAAAAAATTCTCATGACACTATGATAATCCTTATTTGTCAAAAGGAACTCAAATAGGAAAGTGTGCCTAAGATTACCAGCTAGAACATGGCAGAAATAGAATTTCCAGCTAAAGTTTGACTCTGATCCATTTTTCCACACAGTTACCTGCATTTGGTTTTGTCATTATTTTTTATTTTAATCATTCTTGTAGGTATGCACTGATACTTGATTTTAACTTAATTTGCTTTTCCCTAATGACTATGTAATTGAACATTTTCTTAGGTGGCATATTTTCTGTCATCTGTATATGCTGTCATGTTCTTTGCTTTTTTCTAATTGGATTTTGTTTGTTTAATGTTGGTTGAGTTGAGAATTTTTTCTTTTATTTATCTATTTATTTATTGCAATATAGAGTAAAGAACCCAGGGGTGCTTTATCAGTGAGCTACATTCCTACATCCCTAGTCCTTCTATTTTTTATCTTGTGAAATTGTTGAGGCTGGCCTTGAATTTTCAGTCTTCCCACTTCAGCCTCCCAGGTTGCTGGGATTATATGTGGTGTGCACCACCACACCCAGTTTGAGAGTTCTGTATATACTCCAGATAGTAGTCTTTTTGTTGAATATATGACCCACAAATATTTTCTGAATACTTTTTTTTGACCTTTTTTTTTTTTTTTAACAGTACTAGGGGTTGAACCCAGGAGCACTCTGCCAATAACTACATCATCAGTCCTTTATTTTTAAATTTTTATTATTTATTTATTTGTGTAGTACTGGGAATTAAACCCAGGGGTACTCTATTGAGCTACATCCACATCTCTTTTTATCTTTTATTTAGAGACAGGTCTTGCTAAGTTGCCCAGGCTGGTCTCAAACTTGCCATCCTCTTGCCCGATATTCCCAAGCAAGTACAATTAGAGGAGTGCACTACTGTGACTGCTTTTTACATTTTCAGTATATTTCACCAAATGTAGTATGCCTCTGTAGTGCCAGCTACTAGGGAGGCTAAAGCAGGAGAATCCTTGAGTTCAGGAGTTAGAGGGCAGGCAGACTGGGCAACATAGATCCCCATAAAAAAAAAAAATATATATATATATATATATATATATATACTTCATATGCTCATAAAGGTTAGAGAAAAACATGGGCATTATGATAAGAGAATTAGAAAATGTAAAAAAAATCCAAATCAAACCTCTAGAGATAAAAAATGCAATGTCTTAGATGAAAAATACATAAGATGACACAAATAGACAAGGCACTGCAGAGTACAGACTTGTGCAGTTGAAGACAAAGCAATGGAAACTCCAAAATGAAACTTAGGAAAGATTTGGAAATTTTATAGAGCAACCTAAAGTAGCCTAAATAACATATAAGTAGAGTCTCAGAAAGGAGGAAGTAAGGATTCAGACAAAAATATTTAATGAAATAATTACTATTTATGAAATATTAAAACTATAAACCATTTGACCAAAGAAACAACAAATTCCAAATAAAACAATCACAGCCTAGCATACCATACCTAGAAGTAGATGACAAATTAGTATTGTTTTGGGGCGCAACTTAAGAACACACCAGTCACCACTGAGAAGTCCAAATTTGAGTCTTTCTTAGCTGGCCGACTGACTATCTCTCACAATGCCCAAAATGGCTATTGGGAGAACAACCCTGAGCATAGGGTTACAGGAGCTTTTATACCATAAGTGGGTACATTAATCATAAGTGGCTGTTGCTATGATTCAAAACTACAAACTAACATGAGATCTAAAATCATAAGCAGAAGGGAAAATGGGTCAAAACAACCTTAGTTGGGTACAAGTTAAAGAATGGTTACTAACATCTAGACAATTGTTTTCTGACAGGGTACATTGTCCAAAAAAAATAGGAACCAAAGAACAATTTTACATTATGTAAAAATTGCCATTTTGTGTTGCCAGACACGCTATGCTAAGCAACTGTTGATGGGTACAGAGGAGAGGTGTTCCCAGGGGAGAAGCATTTCCTACGTGACATGGAGTTTCAGGGTAAAATGGAGTCTGTTTGGTCATTGCCCATATAGCCTGGCCCATAACAGTATATTAAAAGATGTTCATGATCATTTAGCAGGGGAATGTAAATTCAAATAACATAGAAACCATTTCATAGTCACTAAGTACTAAACACTTCTAATACCAATGTTGGCAAAGATACAAAGCAACTATAATTCTCATATGTGCCTGGTATGAAATTCAATATTGTACAGCCACTTTGGAAAAACTGTAACAGTCTTTAAAGAAGTTAAATTCTTATCATGCACTTCAGCAGTTCTACTCTTCTATTTTGTCACTAGAGAAATAAATTCATATCCACACAGACAAGTATGGAAGGTCTCTAAAGCAACTTTACTCACAACTGAACTCCAGCAACAACCCAATGCCCATTAATAACACAGGTGAGTAAATACATGCCGGCATAGCCATGGATTTGGCATTATCAAAGTACCAGACTGGGGCTGGGGAGATAGCTCAGACAGTAGAGTGCTTACCTTGTAAGCACAAGGCGCTGGGTTCGATCCCCAGCACCCCCCCCCCCAAAAAAAAAGTACCAGACTATAGATTCAGACAAAATCGCATGCATTCAAGGTAGTATGGCAATAGACCCGAACTACAGATTCAGGTAAAGTGCAGAAAAATCCCAAAAAGCATTTTGTTGAGTGAGAGAAATCACATATAAGTGTTTTCCTCACCCTACTCCCACCCCTGCATAAAAAATTACATACTGAGCATGGTGTGGTGGCATATGTCTGTAATCCCAGCAGCTCAAGAGGCTGAGACAGGAGGATTGCAAGTTCAAAGTCAGCCTCAACAATTTAGTGAGACCCTAGGTAACTTAGCAAGACTCTGTCTCAAAAAAATAAAAAGGGCTGGGGATGTGTATCATTGTTTGAGCAGCCCTGGGTTCAGTCCAGGGTACCACAATAAATAAGTAAATAAATATATAAATATAAAGGGCCAGTGATGTGATTCATTGGTTAAACACCCCTAGGTTCAATCCCTAGTACCAAAAAAAAAAAAAAAAGAAAAGAAAAGAAAAAGAAAAAATATTTACATTCCACTTATATAGAATTCTAGAAAAACAAAGACCATAGTGATGGAAAGCAGGTAAGTGTGTTCTAGGGATTGGGGAAAGATACTAACTTCAAAGGAGCATAATGGAACTTTTTGGATTAATGGTAAATGTCTTTATTTATTTATTATTGGCACTTTACCACTAAGCTACTTCCTTGGGCCTTTTTTTTTTTTTTTTTTTTTTTTGGAGACAGGGTCTTGCTATGTTACTGAGGGCCTCACTAAATTGCTGAGGCTGGCCTCAAACATTCAGGCCTCCTGCCTCAGCCTCCTGAATCCCTGGGATTATAGATATGGGCCATACCCAGTTTAAAATTTTGTGTCTTATAAATTGTGGCTGACCCAGAGAGAATGAAAGAGGATATTCTGGAAACTACAAACCAAGCTGTAATACAGAGAAACCCAGCCGAGGAGCCTGAGATCTATAAGGACTACTCATTAGAGATGAACAGGAATGAGATAATGAGGAAGGGATTGTTGAGTTTGAGATTGTGAGTTGCTTTCAAGGGTGGAACAGCGTTTGTTAATTCCTACCCCAGATTAGCGAAGTTCCTTAATTTACCAAGAAATAAAGAAAAGAGATCCTATAACTGTTAGAACTCAAGTAGATGGTGACAGTAAGCTAATTTTTATTTATTTATTTATTTATTTATTTGGTACTGAGGATTGGACTCAGGGGAACTTGACCCCTGAGCCACATCCCCAGCCCTATTTTGTATTTTATTTAGAGGCAGTGTCTCACTGAGTTGTTGAAAGCCTCAGTTTTGCTGAGGCAGGCTTTGAACTTGTGATCTTCCTGCCTCAGTCTCCTGAGCTGCTGGGATTACAGGCGTGCACCACAGAGCCCAGCAACAATAAAGCTAATTTTTAGAAAGAAGAAAAGGCAAATACCGAAAGCTGAAATGCTACATTGTGAAGTAGTACATACTTGGACTCTAGGTTTTGGCACATTTTCTCCGACCACATGCCTATGAGTATTCACAATCATTTGAACCAAAATATTCAGATTAAAATTTGAAAATAATGTTTGAATAAACATACCACCTTACTTAAGACAGTAGGGAGTCAGTGATTTCAGGGTTTATTTAATATGTTATTTATAGAAGATTAGGATTTCTTTTGCAAACAGTGAATAACTAAGAATTCTAAGGATAACTGCTTTTGGCAAATTGGAAATGTAACACTAGGAATAACTCCCTTTCATACAATTCTCCTAAGTGCCGATTTTTGCAAACATCTTTCCTAATCAGATAATGATGGTTTCTACCCAGACACACTAAGACTAGGAAATCAAACTGCCCTGTACAATGAAAGCAACTTGAGAAAACTTCAAGTATTAAAACTATGAACTCCAATCACAGAAATTTTTTTTTTTTAGCTGTCAGAAATTTTCATTTCTTGACTGGGGATGTACGGAGCTCCATAATACAGTGTCTGCCTAGCATGGGTAAGACACAGGGTTCTATCCCCAGCACTGCAAAAAACAAAAAACAAAAGAAAAAACTGTTCCCCTTATATAAGAAATTTTAATTTTGCTCTACTTCCAGTGTTTCTACCTTTGTGTGTGTGTGTGTGTGTGTGTTACTAGGGATTGAACCCAGGGGCATTTACCTCTGAACTACATCCCCAGGACTTTTTATTTTCAGACAGGTTCCAAGTTGCCCAGGCAGTACTCAAAATTTTGATTGTCCTGCCTCAGGCTCCCCAGCAGATGGAATTACAGTGTGCAACTCTGCACCTGGTTTCTTCCAGGTTTGTTCCAGTTAACTTTAGTTTTAAAGCACTCTTAGTTCTACTATGCTTTGATCAAAGGCTTAGTGGAAGGCGAAGAAGGTTTAGCTTTCACATTTAACAAGTTTCTTTGAAGGTGGCCTTAATAAAAAGAAAGTTCAACCAGAATTAACTCACGACATCAACAGCTTATTATTGTTTCAAATTCCCCTCAAATTGGACCCTCACATTTATTCTGCATGTTAATTAGGTTGTTGTTTCAAAAGTAAAGATTTGATCTGGTGACCAAAAAAAGTTTTATTTGAAAATTATCTAATTCTTGCCAGCAGGGAGATGCATGCCTATAATGCCAGCTCTTCAGAAGGCTGAGGCAGGACTATCTCAAGTTTGAGGTCAATCTCAGCAATATAGCAATTTAGCAATTTAGACTTTGTCTCAAAATAAAAAACAAAAAGGGATGAGGATGTAGTTCAATGATAGAGCGCTTCTGGGTTCGATTCCCAAGAACCTTCCCCGACCCCTCGCAAAAAAAGGAAAAAAGAAAATCTTCAAGGCAAAATAATCTACAAGGCAAAATGTTTCAAAAGATATTTTAAA
Source organism: Sciurus carolinensis (assembly GCF_902686445.1). Taxonomy (NCBI): domain Eukaryota; kingdom Metazoa; phylum Chordata; class Mammalia; order Rodentia; family Sciuridae; genus Sciurus; species Sciurus carolinensis. Next base: position 81,133,810 of record NC_062213.1, on the reverse strand, counting down.
AATTCATTTGATCTCATAGTAAATCTAAATGCTCTAACAATAACCAAACCATTTTTACTATTTTATGCTGGCAAGAAATAAATTTAATACTTTCCATTTAGTATATGAAATATGTGGCAATTAGTGAAAATGTCTGGTTGCATTGTAAAAGTATAATTCTTACTCACCATTTTCCAGTTAAGATGTTAAGAGGCAGAGGAAAGCCACAGGCTGTATTAGTTCTAAATTCAAAGAACTTACTTTGAGTCCTCTTTTGGCTATTTACATATATACCCCACCTCTTGTCATCTCATTTAAATTGAAAAGACAAAAGATCCTTTCCAGGCTCTACTCCTTCAGGTGGGAATTATTCTGCCCCTGAGGAAATGGGATACAGATTTAACCCAGGAGTTTACATTACCAGGTGACACTTGTGTAAGGGTTTAGTTAAGCTGTATGCTGGGGTAAATCAAGATATATTAAATGATTTAGCAAATAGTTGTTGAGTCCCTCCTGTGCTCCAGGCAATATTAGACACTAGGTAATGTTAAAGAAAAAATCCAATCAGACTGTCACAGGAGAAGACATATCTCTGAAGAAGGTTCCAAGGAATGCCCAGAGGGAAGGGAGAACTTAACTTAGGACCAGGGGCGTTCTTGCATACATGATGAAAAGAATCATAGCATGTGCCTGTCAAAGGCATAGAGAGAGGTTTATTTAGGAAAGTAGATAGAATATTCAAGGGAAAATGGGGGTACTCTCAAGAGAGATGCCTTTGGGGTAAAGCAAAGGAATATACATTCAAGAGAGAAGGGAGGCTGTTTCCAGAGGGAGAGACAACAACCCCTCAGGTGAGGGGTGTTACTGCTAAAGGCTGGGTGGAGGTGAAGCTACTCAATTTTGCCCGTTTTTCCTTTGCTTGAGCATTGCCATCATGTTGCAAGAGCATGTGTTAAGGGCGAGGGCTCAGTAGTTGTAATTTTAATGGGTGCTTTCTGCATTTCATTGGTTCATGGGTGTTTCCTGAATTTCAATGATTTCTGGGCAATTCCTTTGAGACTCAGTTTCTCTCTTTATATTTCCAAATTCCTGTCTCCAGACCAGGTCTTTTCTTCTGAGAATTTGCAATCTGGTGGAGGAGAATATGATAAGCGAGGGGCCAACTGCAGTGATTACAAATCAGTGTAAACACAGTAAGTAGCCCTGGGTAGCTGTGTGATCATCTGTTCTTTGAGGTCAAAAAGGAAAAAAAAAAAAAAAGGATAGGGAGGTGCAAAGTGGTTACGGGGTTTGGGAATGTGTGGAGCAGGAGTCCTGTAAATAAACTGAAAGATAAGTCAGAATCTGACTTAGATAGAAGAAATGCCCTTTCTCCTTTCCCCTTTCCTCACCCTTTCCCAAGGGCCAGTGTTTACAAAAGCCCAAGGCCAGCAAGTAACAGATTGTTATCATTGGAATGGAGAATTTTGAACCTAGAGGGTATGATATTGTGACAATCCTGGTTCCTAATACTAATTTCTAATTTTAATAATTGATAAATAATTCTGTAAAAGAGGATTATTTACTATCTTAAGACGAATCGAGATTTTCACTGGGGAGCTGGGGTGTAACTCATTGGTAAAGCAGAGTACTTCTATACAGAAGTACCATTCTATGGAATGGGTTCCATTCTCAGCAACAACAAAGAGATTTTCACTGGTTTTATGTGTGAACTGATTTACCCCAAGGGGTGCTCTTACCACTGAATTACATCCTCAGACCTTATTATTTTATTTTATTTATTTTTTTGGAAGTGGGGGGTTTAACCCAGGGGTGCATCACCTCTGAGCTATATCCCAGTCCTTTTGAATTTATTATTTTGAGACAGTCTTGCTAAATTCTTTAGGGTCTCACTAAATTGCTGAGGTTGACCTCAAAGTTGCTGAGGCTGGGCTTGGACTTGATATACTCTTACCTTCTTTTTCCTTTTTCTCAAAACCATGTCCTCATTATTGGATTGGCACTGGGGGACAAGGACTGAGCTTTTGGTAATAGGATTACAGGTAAGTGCCATCACACCTGCCTTATTTTCTTTTTTGAAAACCAGCTGGGCATAGTAGCTTGTGCCTGTAAATCCCAGTGGCTCAGGAGGCTGAAGCAGGAGGATCCAAGTTCAAAGCCAGCCTCAGCAATTTAGTGAGGCCCTAAGCAATTTAGGAGACCCTATCTCAAAATAAAATATAAAAACCGGGCACAGTGGTACATGCCTGTAATCCCAGTGGTTTGGGAGCCTGAGGCAGGAGGACCACAAATTCAAAGCCAGCCTCAGCAACTTAGTAAGGTCCTAAGCAACTCAGGGAGACCCTGTTTGTACATAAAATATTTTTAAAAACAAGAGTTGGGGGTGTGGCTCAGTGGTTAAGGGCCTCTGGGTTCAATCTCTGGTACCAAAAAAAAAAAAAAAAAAAAAATCCACTGGAAATCATAGAAAATCTACTCTTCATGACTAGAGATCTCACTCAGTGGAGCTTGCCATAAAGAAATAAAGAAATGATCTGACTGACATTTTCATAAGATTCCCATCATTTCAGAGGGGTTCTGCCCTATACATATACTTATACCTCTATTGCACAGAGAGGTCAAGGAAGACCCAGATAGTCCTTATTTTAATTCCCCACTCAGTCTACATTCCAATGATGTTATATCCAATCACATTCCCACAGAGTTGTCTGTGCTTCAGTTAGTCATGTCTAAGCAGTCTCTCAGTCCCAGAAGGGTTTGGTGCAGTAGCACACACCTGTAATGCCAGCAACTTGAGAGCTGAGGAAGGAGGATCCCAAGTTCAAAACCAGGCTCAGTTACTTAGGGAATCTAAGCAAGTTGGTAAGACCCTATCTCAAAATAAAAAGAGCTGGGGATTTGGCTTGGTGGTTAAATGTTTCTGGGTTCAATCCCTGGTACCAAAAACAAATAAATAATGATAATAAAAATAAAACCCAAAAGGTCAGAGTTTGGAGAGCTTCCAGACATTTTGAACATGGGTAGCATGCCCAAAGTGGGCATGGTTACTCATACCCCCTTTTCACAGACCTATGCATCTCTTTATCTGTTTCCTTTGTAATATCCTTTCAATAAACCATTAACATAAGTGTTTCTCTGGGTTCTGTGAGCTTCTGTGCAATCTAATTGAAACTGAGTGGGTTGTGAAAACCCTGACTTACACCTGGTCGGTTGGAAGGACAGGTAAAACAACCTGGGGTTTGTGATAGGCATTTAAAGGGAGACTCAGTTTTGGGAACTGAGCCCTCCACCTGTGAAATCTGATGCTGTTTCCAGATAGATAGTGTTAGAAGTTGGTTGGATTAGAGGATACCCAGCTGGTATCCATTGCTGCAGTGTTGCTTGCTTGATAAGTGGGAGAAAAACCCACTCAAGAGGGTCAGAAGCCTGCCAAGGTAATAGAAGCTTAATTTTGAGTTTGCATCCCCACCCCATATCTACACAATATGCTTCAAAGTCGGTTTATTCCTTTTCCTTTTCTTCTTTCTTTCTTTTTTTCTTGGTTGGGGGGACAAGTACTAAGGATTGAACCCAGGGATACTCTACCACTGAGGCACATCCCTAGCCCGTGTTAATTCTTTGAGACAGAGCCTCACTAAGTTGTTTAGGACCTCTTAAGTTGCTGAGGCTGGCCTCCAACTTGCCATCCTCCTGCCTAAGACTCCTGAGCCACTGGGATTATAGGCATGTGCCACATGCCTAGCTGGGAAGGAAACCCTTTGGAGGAAAGACCAAGAACAGCTTTTTCAGCCATCTGCATACCTTATGGCTGGTTTCCCATTCTGTAGATAGGATAGCATGTGGGGACTGAGAGATTATTGAAGAACATGGTTGGCAGTGGGACTTATTCTTTTACTATCTCAGTAAGCAAAGTGAGTCATTGACTGGCCTAGGCAACGTGGGTCTTAGCTGCAACTCCAGAGCAACAGCAGCATACATGCCTGTTAAAATAACTTTATAGTGACTGCTTGTTCTGAGTCTGTGTTGCCGAAGCCTCCACATAGCACAATAGGAGGAATGTGCTTAGATGCGAGCCTTAGCCTGTATTTTCAGTTGAAAAATAAATGTGCATGAAGCTGAGTTGCTGCATCAAATCCTAAGACAAGGTGATACATGCATGATTCATATCAACATTTTATTTTCATTATATGTGCCTAAATTGATGGAAAAGAGACAAAAATTATGGCTAATTTTTGCTCCATTCTCCCTTGTCAGTGCCAAGTAATTACACAGAAACCACAGTACAAATAAACACAAGTACTCCTACACATAGATATAATCATTTTCCTGTTTAACTTTATTTACACCGTATACATGGTGGTTTAAAAGTATTTTCTCCAACATTCACAAAGCTGAAATTTTGTCTTCCAAAGAATTAACAGAGTATTCCGCAGCAAGTAGATAAGAAAAGTCAAATAGCCTCCAGTCTGCTGTGTGCTTTGTGACTGAGCCCTGGACAGACACGGAGTTAAGATTGTTGGGATGCAGAGGCCTGTGCTTCCTGAGCTGTACAGTGAGAAGTTGACAAGGTTTCAGTGTCGGCATAATTTGACCAATGAGAAAATACTTTCCTCTTTTTTGTTGCTGGGTAAGAACCCAGAGGTGCTTTACTATATACATCCCCAGCCCTTTTTATTTTTTTATTTAGGATCTTGCTGAGTAATTTAGAGCCTCACTAAATTGCTCAGGCTGTCTGAAACTTGTGATCCTCCTGCTTCAGTATCTTTCTTTCCTTCCTTTCTTTTTTCTTTATACTGGGGATTAAAACCCATGAGCCCCATCCACAGTCCTTTTATTTTTTATTCTGAGACAGGGTCTCACTAAATTGTTTAGGGCCTTGCTAAACTGCTGAGACTGGTCTCGAATTTGCAATCATCTTGTCTCAGTCTCCCGAGTTACTGGGATTATAGACATGCACCCACAGTACCAGGCTATCTTAACCTCTTAATTCATTGTCTGTACCAGTTATGTGTATAAATTGACCCAGTCAGAAAACAAAATTTTCCACATAGGTGATTAATTTTTAAAAGCCACTTTTATACCTGGACACAGTGGCTCACACTGTAATCCCAGTGAGTCTGGAGGCTGAGGCAGGGAGACAACAAGTTTGAGGCCAGTCTCTGCAATTTAGTGAGATCCTGTCTCCAAAAAAGGGGCTGGGTATCTGGGAATATAGCTCAGTGGTAAAGCACCCCTGAGTTTAATCCCCAGTACGGCAAACAAACAAACAATAAATACCACTTTTATTAACACATGTAAAAATCAAATAGGTCGAGGAAAGTAGCACGGTAGTAGAGCACTTCTAGCACATGCAAGGCCCTGGGTTCCATTCCCAGAATGGCAAAAAAAAAAAAAAAAAGTTTGAAAGTAACTTTTGCTACTAAAAAGCTTAGTCTCAAATTCTTCAGTTTTTTTCCTTAGTGATCTTTTTTCTTTTTCTTTGCAGTACAGGGGATGGAACCCAAGGCCTCAAGCATGCTAGGGAAGAGCTATACTACTGATCTATATCCCCAGACTTTTAAATTTGTTTTGGAACAGGATCTCACTAAGCTGCCCAGACTGACTGAATTTTGGAATCATCCTGCCTCAGATCTTCAATAACTGGGATTACAGGCATGCACCAACACACCTGGCTCCTTCCTTCCTTGTTTATTGTTTTATTTTGTTTGTTTTGGTACTGGGGAATGTTATAGTCTAGGGGTGTTGGGTTCCTTGTCTCCATTCAGCAAAGAATTGAAGAACAGGCACAGAGATAGCAAGCAAGCAGCAGGTTTACTGCAAAAGTGACAGACTTCTCCAAAGAGGAGGGGTCCTGGAGCTAGGAGTTTGATGGGGAAGTTTTGGTTTGTTTTTTCTATGGTCTCTATACTTTCTTCCTTTCCTTATCTCCTCCCCTGTCCATGCTTTCCTCACTATCATTCATTGGTACCTGCTATATCCAAGGGTCTATTTTAGTTTTTTTATTGGATCCCCCACTTTGGGGCACAAGTATGGAAATGTCTATCTGATTGGGTTCCCCCACTTGTATCCAGTAGCCCTTTCCTCAAGCAGGGAGTTGACCTCATCAGAAGACCTTCTCCATGCTCCTTTGTTCTGGCCCTACCCTTGACTTCCTCAATGGCCATCTTTCCCTGACTGCCTACACCCTTCTATATCTCCCTCAGGGATTGAACCCAGGGATATTTAACCACTGAGTGACATTATTAGCCCCCCCCGCCCCCCTTTTTTTTTTTTGAGACAGGGTCTTGCTCTGTTGCTGAGTACCTCACTAAATTGCTGAGTGCTGGCATCAAACTTATGATCCTCCTGCCTCAGCCTCCCAACTTGCTGGAATTACAGAGGTGTGCCACTGTGCCCAGCTTCTTGTTTGTTTGTTTGTACCAGAGATTGAACCCAGGGGTGCCTAATCACTAAGTCACATCCCAAGCCCATTTTGTTTTTTATTTCAAGATAGTCTCTTGCTAAAGTTGCTCAGAGCCTTGCTAAATTGCCAAGGTTGATCTTGAATTTAAGATCCTCCTGCCTCAGGCTCCTGAACTGCTGGGATTTCATCCCGTGCTACTGCACCAGGTTTCTTTCCTTGGTTTTGATGACCTTGACAGTTTATGAGGAATCCTGGTAAAGTATTTTGAAGGATGTTACTCTTTTTTTTTTTCCCCCTAGAATGTCTCTAAATTGGAATTTGGTGTTTTCCTGGTTTTTTTCTTTCTTTCTTTCTTTTGTTCTTTTTTTTTTTTTTTTTTTTTTTTTTAGTACTGGGGATTGAACTCAGGGGCTTTCTACCACTGACCTACATCCCTGAGGCTAGCCTCAAACTTGTAATCCTCCTGCCTCAGTCTCCCAAACTGCTTGGATTACAGGTATGCACCACCATGCCCAGCTGTTATTTTTCTTTTGATTAGACTGGAATTATATGTTTTGGGGAGAAAGACCACAAAGGAACACTGTTATTTTTAATCATACAATTTTGTAACATGGATTGTGGAGTCCAGTGGGTTGTCTTATGAATTCAAAGAATGAAATTCACAGCAGAGGGTATAAAATATATTTTATATTTTTTATTTATGTTTTTTATATATTTATAATGCAAAGTATAAGATTTTATTAAAGCAGACAAGACATCACTCAGAAAGTAGGAGAAACCAAGCTTTATTTTACACTGGCAGGCCCAGAAGAAATTAGTACTCCAAAATTTGGGCTCTGATCCACAGTTTCTCACAATATTTACAGGTTATTTGACATCATCTTAGACCCATCCTATCATTGGGGCTTTTCTCTTTAAAAAAAAAAAAAAAAAAAAAAAAAATTCCTAATCTGTGTGACTGAAGGCCTGTGCAGCGTCTCTAACACAAAGCATGCTCACAGAACAGATAAGAAGAAACAGCTCTTTTCACAGACATCTATTACATTTCAGGAGGGATTAGTCAGACTCTTAGGGTAGTTATTGACAATGCAAAAGTTAGGGATCCAAGGTTAATTAGTCTTCCTGGAGAAAGGCTGAGAGAGGGGAGGGGAACTGACCCCTTCTCCAGGCATTGGACTCTTACTATAATGTTTTTGTAATTTCATTTCACAACCAGGTCTGGTTTTGCCATCATATTTTCCCCCTTTTGATGCCCTTTTAAGCCCTTTTAAGGGCATCACCTCTGTCCATGTCCTACAAGTTAATCCACTGATAACTCCGGAAGACCATTTGGAATTTCATGGCCTCTAAGCAAGAGGAGACAAACCAGGTCGGTATGTTGAGGATGCAGGGACCAAACAGAAGTGCCAGGAGGAGCATGACAGTAAAATAGACCAAGGCAGAAAATAAGAGTAGTCCATTTATCCCAGATAGCAGTTAGTTCCTCAAGTTTCTGCCATGTGAAGATTAGTCAGCTTCTAGTATGACTAAAGCAGAGCTGTTGTCCTTGGGTGCTCTCAGGGTGTAGCTTGTTTATTTTGGATGGTCAACTTGTCAGGTGCAGTTGGATCAAGAATGCATTCCCAATCATCAGAGGCTACTTTACCCTGCTGTGATGAATCCAAGGGACCACCTTGTCTATCTTTACCATATTAGAGCTGAATAAAAAGACAGTGAAAGGAACCCTCCAAAGAAGTTTTAGGAATTTGATTTGACCTTAGTATTATTTTTAAAAAAACAATTAGCATCTCTTGGTTTAAAGGGATGGGCATGATGGTTTTTAATTTTAGATCTTTTATATACCTCTTATAATGAGAGGAGGGTGCCCACAGAGAATCTCATATGGGGAGAATCCTGTCTGCCTAATAGGGCTTGACCTAATTGTTATCAGAGCAACTGGCAACACCTGATCCAGTGTAGGTGGGTTTCCTGATCCAGTTAGTTGTAACTTCCTGGTGATCTCTAATGCCTTTGCTGTCAATTGTGCCATCTTAGCTATGGATGTTGACCCTTGAGCAACTGTGCTTTGTAACTCTCCTGCCAGATGTTAAGACAAACTTGGTCAAAATTGACCTTGTCCCTATCCACTGTTAAGAATCAGCTGAAATTCGTCAGGGGATCACTCTTGGGAACTTGTGAGAAGCCTCAGCTTCTCCAGTACCATCTGCTAGAACAGGTCAAGGTCTTGCTGATCACATACGGCTTCTCTTGGAAGCATTAGGGCATCGTTTCCCTTTTTAGTGACCTTCCTCTTTGCAGAATGTTGACTGGTTGACTTCCTATTATCTAGGGTCCCACTGATCTCTCTAATAGGGAGGTCATGTGGCCCAGAGTTATAAAGTTCTTAGAGAAGTCCCCAATGTTCCCTGGGTTTGAGCTGATCTCAGAGGGCAAGAGCCAAATATTGGCTATTTTCCTTGGCCCTTTTTATCTTTAGTCTCTAAGTTTTGGTTTTACTCATCCAGCAGTCCAGTTTTACCAGTCTTAAAGTAGGAGTATTGGATTTTAACTTTAATTTCTATAATTTTATAGTTATTTTCCCCTTTTATTTAATTGGGGTCAGTATTATACTGGAAGTCAGTCTTATATTTTATCAGTGTATAGCTGATGGTTCATTATCTCAAATTAACTCTGGTTATTATATTAGAAGCTGTGCTTCTGTAAAGCACTAACAGACAACAGTTAAAAAGTTTAAAAGGAAATATAAAATGAAATTAACAAGAGTAAAAGCATATTTAGTTTATATCTATGAATCAAAAAAACATAATCTTATAATCCTAAACTTTTAATTAGGTATATATTATATATTTTTTATTTTAAGATCAAAGTAATCCATATAACAAAAAGTTATCTTTTGAACTTAACTTTAAATGAAATTGAATGGTTATCCTAATATGGAATAAGGTGAGAGGCAGAGTTTTAACTCAGGTGTGATAACCTTTTGACAAAACTTAGGTAAGGTGTTTTGTTTTTGAAACTGATCTTTACTTTTTTAAAAAACATTTTATAAAGTTTGTATTACCTTTAAACAGGTTAGGCTCTCCTTATTATTTTTAAAATGCATTTAAATTTTAATTTCAGTGCAAAGAGTAACACAAAAGTGTACATATAACTTATTGACAATGGGTTACTTTATCCAAGCTATAAAACTTCAAATGACATGAATAAATACCAACCAAAATTGTTATTTTTATACAAATCTGAGACTTTTGCTACAGATAATTTTAGTTTGGAGAACACCAACTTGTCAAAGTGCTCTCCTAGGTTTTACATTTAACTGAGTTTAGCTTTTAAAATATAATTTAGAATCTAGAGTACATGGTAACAATAATCATAGTTCTGCATGGGTTAACAAAAAATCAAAGGATAGCCTTAAATCTCTTAAACATTTAGGAAACAGTGTTAATGATTAGAAACTGACTTAGTCAAACTAAATAAACAGATATAAGACAGATCATTAAATGACAGTGTGGCCCTTCTATGGCCATATACAAAAGAGAGCACCTGTTGGTTATCTTGCCCATAAATGTATATAAACTTTTATTTTAAATGTTTTAGATGTTGATGGACCATTATTTTATTTATTTATTTATTTATTTGTTTGTTTGTTTGTTTATTTATTTATATGTGGTGCTGAGAATCAAACCCAGTGTCTCATACAGGCTAAGCAACCACTGAGCCACCATCCCAGCACCTCATTTTATAAACTTTTACATAACACTGAGACAAGGCCTAGACTGATACAGTTTTTAAATGTATACGTATACCTAGTCACATATTTTGGGTGTCAACTATATTGTTATAACCTAAACAACCGCTGTTTGTTTAGCCAGTTACAAAGTAATCATTTAAGACTTTAAAATAGGTACAAACCCTAATTCCTTTAAGACTTAGTTTCCCTAAGTAATAAAACCTAACAAATACAAGAAAATTATCTTGATAGATAAGAGCAAACCAATGTTTTAGACTGTTTTATATCAGGGTATTAAAATTTAAATGTCTATGTTAATTAAAGCCAATTTAATCACAAACATAAATTTTTTGAGATTTACCTTCTGTAGACCTTCTGTGACTTACTTAGACATTTGTAACTTGCTTACATCCTTAATTCTGTCCTCTCTTCATGGTCTTTAGCACAAGAATATTATTTTGCCAGACAAAATATTTTTTTTTTTATTTAGGAACATATCTTTTACCTTTTAATATGTTTTTATACCTGTAACTTTTTTTAAAATCTTTTTTTAGTTTCAGTCCCATTTTAAAATTTATATTTCAAAACACACCTTATGAATGTTATCTATATATTTAATTTACATAACAAATTTTATCCCAAGAGAGGGATCAGAAAGTCTAATACATACAAAAACTCTTTTCTTAATTTTTTTCTCCCAGGTTGCAGTCAAAGTGTTGGAGTACAGGATATTTTTGAGCCTGATCTGTCTCCCTTATCTTTATCATAATGTCATCAATTTTATGTGAGTTTTCCACAGTCAATTGTACCCAGAGGCTCCTTTTGGGACTTTTTTAATAATAGGCATATTAATATGCAATAAAGGAGGCCCTTTCCATCCTTTCTTAAGACTTCCTTGAAGATCCCTTTGTAGCTGCCTACAAAACACACGTTTGGCCTTAGTTCCTGCCTTTTTCTTTTTTGGGTACAGTTACTTATTCTGCCAGTTTCCCCAGGCATTTAGTTTGATGGGATACTATTATAGCAAGAACTGCTTTGCCATAGTGATGGATATCCCCTGGCCAAATGGGGTGTCCTGTCAGATCTTAAAAAGGAAAGATTATTCCTGTCCCCAGTTCATAAACTAATAGTGCTGAAACCTACTGTCATATCTTTTGTGGTCAGCAGCTTCCATTCCCCAGGGAAAGAAGGACTGGAAGGCAGGAGAGAGGCCAGGTTCTCTGGCCATTTGTTTTACAGCCCAGGCTTTTTTTTTTTTTTTTTTTTTTTAGTTTAGGGCTGGTGTCCTTGACCACAGAGAGATGATCTGTGGCTGCCTGGGTCAGGCTGAGAAATGATACTGGGGGTGCCAGCACTTGTTTAAAAGATTTAAATCCGTTTTTTTTTTGTTTTTTTTTTTAATGTCCTGTTATCCTTGGACACCAGAGGCGGTACCTTTTGGCACCTTTAACTTAGTGCCTGACTGTTTAGACTGTATCATGCAACTGAATATATGCCTGTACATATAGAATCTCTTTTATATATTTTACCCCTGACAGACCAACTTTAACTGTAAGATTGTATAATTATCCAGAAAACCATTTAAAGGCTAGATAATGACAGTGATACATGTTTCTCTTAAATAGACCCATACCTATAGGTCACCTGTTCAGCTAAGATTTGTTAAGAGACTACTGGTAAGATCAGTATAATATGGCCCATATCCTAAAGGTCTAGTAACTAATATGAAAAACAGATAAACAAGAAAGAATCCTGAAAACCATGCTTTGTACATATAATTTTTTTCTTAGCTTGGACAGTGAAGGACACAGGACAGGTGGAGGAGTGGGAGCCTCTGCAGCTGGCTCAGAATTTTTTTTTTCCTTATTGCTGGCATCATTCCCAGAGTCAGAAGTTTAGGCATGTTGGCATTCAGGGGGCTAAAAGTTTGAGTCAGAATACTGAAGGATTCTTGGGACCAAATAAAATAATAGTATTTTATCATCCATTGAGGGGTTTTTTTAATCTCCCTTTTAAAAGAACTCTCGTGTTAGAACATACGCGAAGGTAGAATTTTAACCCTCAATCATCTTTCTTTTAGTGAAGATCAGAAATGAATCAATATTAAACTTTTTATTGACCAATAATTTAAAAAAAGCATATTTATAATATTTATCCCATTTATGTTTAATCTGATTTACCCATGTTTTAACTTAGGTTACCCATGAAAACCTAATTTAGTTAACATCTTAAGTCATCCTTTTTAAAGGAAAATCCTAGAATCAGTGGACATTAATTATACTTTAAACAATTTATACAAAAGAACCCCCTTCATAGTCTGATCATCTGGGGGGGCGGGAAACATGTGGGTTAGTGATTTTAGAGACATCTTTATTTTTATCTCTAATCATTTTAAGGCACATGAACTTAATTTTTTTAGTGTATTTGAGAGTTCACCCTTGAACAATTGGCCTCTGAATAAAGACAGCAGAAGGCAATAAATTTCAGTTAGACAAAACAAGACTAATTGGTTCAGGAGAAAAGATGAATTCATCATGAAAAAAAAAAAAAACATTTGGGCTTAGAAAAAGACAAAGATTAAAAAAATGACACTACAGTAATTACATATGGAACAACTTTTACAAGTATTTTTACACTCACACACACACTCAGGAATTTTAAAACACTGTGTCCCCCCTTTCGGAGTTCCCCATACTGATGACTCCCCTACTGGAGTCCCTGATACCCGTGGCCCCCACTGCAGGTGGCCACAGGAGGTTTTAAACACTGTCTCACATCCATTCACACCAACACAGGCACTTAAGAGTTAAAGCATTTCCTCCCCCACTCTTTTTCCTTTGGGGTTCCCTATACTGTTAGCTACCCACGGGAGTTTATCAGGCTCCCCTTCTGCCCTTAAAGACAAGTTTGTCTACAGTCCTGTGTCCTGGGACCTTACCTTTTCCAATAGACTACACAGAGGTTTTGTCCTACCCTCTAGTGAATCAGGGGTGCCAGAAGCCACTCTGGAGGTGCAGGCGAAGGAGATCCTGGAATTCCTTGGTGGTGCCATCCCATTCTGTGGCCCAAATCCAGCACATTTGTCGCTTTCTGGCCCATGCACCAAAATGTTGTGGAAATGACAAGATGGCACTCAGAAAGTACAATGGCAGGCCTAGAAGAAATTAGCACTCCAAAATTTTGAGCCCTGATCCAGTTTCTCACAATATTTACAGGTTATTTGACATCATCTTAGACCCATCCTATCATTAGGGCTTTTCTCTTTTTAAAAAAAAAAAAAATCCTAATCTGTGCGACTGAAGGCCTGTGCAGGGTCTCTAACATAAACCATGCTCAGAACAGATAAGAAGAAACAGCTCTTTTCACAGACATCTATTACATTTCAGGAGGGATTAGTCAGACTCTTAGGGCAGTTATTGACAATGCAAAAGTTAGGGATCCAAGGTTAATTAGGCTTTCTGGAGAAAGGCCGAGAGAGGGGAGGGGAACTGACACCTTCCCCAGGCGTTGAACTCTTACTATAACATTTTTTGTAATTTCATTTCACAACCAGATCTGGTTTTGCCATCACACTCTGACATGTGGGAGGGGAATCCCAGAGGGTCACCAGTAGGTGGCTATTGTCTAGAGGTTTGTATGGATCTATTGAAAGCACCCAGAAACCACTCAAGATGAGGGAACTCATACAAGAGATTTTATTAAGCAGATAGGCAGAGTGTCTGCCCTCAGGGTGAGAGAGAGAGAGAGAGAGAGAATGAGAGAGAAGGAGAGAGAGAGAGAGAGAGAGAGAAAGTGAGAGAGTGAGAGAGTGAGCGAGAGTGCGTGCAAGAGCAAAAGCCAGGGAGAGAGAGAAAATGGCGGGGGAGCTATTCTTAAGTAGTGGAATTTTGTTGGCTAATAACGGACCAATGACTGACTTGGAAGTTTGAGGGCTAACAATCTGGGTTGTAAAGTGGTGTGGGGGAGGCAGAATAATGGCAACAAAATAGCAGATCTGATGCCAATATCCGTAGCTTTAAGGAAGTTAGTCCAGGCCTTATCCTGGGTAGGATACTCAATGTCCAGGAGGAATTCGTGCAACTTTTAGTCCATTCAATATATTGATTTGGCATTTTTTTCTTCTTTGTTGAAGCTGTGAACTTCAGGTCATGTGTGTTCTAATTTTCCATGGAAAATTCTAAGTCACATATGTCCTGATTTAAGAATAACCTTTTTGCAAGTTTCTCAGCAAAAGCCTGCAGTTGCTGTTTGTGCTCTGCTGCTCAGTTAGTACATAGAGGCTTATTTCCCTATCTGCTTAACCTTATCTCTGTTGTGGTGGTGTAACAGGGGTTCACTTGATGCTTTGGTTATATCCCTTGTTGCTTTGAAACTTACATGGTTTTTCTTTTTCCCAACATTTTCCCTGATCCTCTTTTCCCTAAACTTCTCCCTGAGCTCTCCTCTCTAATTTCATTTTCTCTGAATCTCCTCTGTAAAAGCCCCCTGTTCCTGCTAATGGGCAGAATCACAGTCTTTGGGACAGGAGTCCCTTGTGTTTCTCCTTTGCTAGCAAAGCAATAAATCTTCTTTTTCCTTTTTCTCAAAACCCTGTCCTCATTGTTGGATTGGTATTCGGGACAAGGACTGAGCTTTCTGCAAAAAGTAGTAGTAGAAACTAAGATCTGGGTGCTAGATGTACTTATTGCTACTGGGGTGTTGCTGCTTCTAGGTTCTTTAAGGTGACAGAGCAAGGAGACATATGTATAGATATTAACCTATGTACATACATATGTATAAGTATTTCCATACGCAATCATCTCTATATTAAACTATCAATGAGTTCATACTATGCCTTCAACAGGGGTCATATTAGCTTCCTTTCCTTGTTTATCTGTAACGCCCCGTCCACTAGTGAGAACCAGTCTCCCACTGTTAGAAATACTGACATGCCCCAAGAAATCAAACACGTGTTTGAAAGTCAGTGAGCAAGTAAATCTTTTACTTCTGCCAGAAGGGCATGCTAATAGAACCTGATAGCAAGCATGCTGGGTGAGTAGACCACCAGTTTATATACCTAATGAATGCAGCGCTGCTCTTCACCCTGACTGGAGGACTAGGGTATAATCTATGCAACTGACTAATTTTAAAATTACGGTGGGCAAAGGGAAGGGCTATAATTAAAATGGGTACAATCATATGCAATTAAGGCTGAATACTATATTCTGAAAATGGACTATCATACTTTCTATTCCTCTTACCACCATCTATCCATTTAATTAACTGCGTAATTCTTGTCTAAATGTATAGCAGTTTCAGAAATGTTCATCTGTATCTTAAAATCACAGGTTTTAGAAAGAAAACCATTCCCTTTAGTGATTCCACAGTTGCAGGTTTTGTACCTGACCCCCTCTGGAATCAGAAAAGACAACACCTCTTGGTGTCTCCCTCTGAAGATGGTACATATTCTTCCTTGAATGTTTCACCCCCAAAGCTTCTCACTCTCAGAATGACTGCATTCTCCCTCAAACTTGTACTTCTTGTTTTCCCCCTCAAAAAAAATATCTTTCCTGAGATAGCCTGCATTCTTACTTGAATGTGTATGTTATCCTAAATAAATCTGTGTGTGTGGGTCGGGGGGAAAGGAAGGAAGGAAGGACAATCATCCAGTCACCCCTGGATACTGGGATGGGGAAGATCACAACAAATGAGAGGAGGGGAAAGCATCACAAAAGTATTTGGCAGAAACCCACAGCAACAGATAGGACTGACCTCTGCAGACAAGTATTATTCAGCTGCAGGGTTAGGAGGGGTGGACCGTGATGCCCTGGGGACCATAAAGCACTTCACCAAGCAAGGTAAACAGGACTCACAGGCAAAACTAAATTGCTTGAGGTGCATTTCATTTGATGAATTTGAAACAGAGAAGGCCAGATGCAAGGGAAAATGAGGGATACATTAGCATACTCAGCACTGCAAGGTGAGGCATACCTGTAATTCCAGTAACTCAGGAGGCAGAGGCAGGGGCATTGCAAATTCAAAGCCAGCCTCAGTAATTTAGTGAGGCCCTAAGCAATTCAGTGAACCCTGTTTCTAAATAAAATATAAAAAATTGACTGGGAATGTAGCTCAGTGCTTAAGTGCCCAGGGGTTCAATCCCTGCTATCAAAACAAAACAAAAAACCATATTCAGAAAAGGGTGCCTCCAGGATTGAAGACCATGTACCCTGAGGCCAGAACGGTGACAGGATCCTGTGACTTGGCCATTTCTTCTGAGAGGGTCAGCTATGGTGACTTGCACCTGTAACCCTAGGGCAAGGAGACTGAAGCAGGAGAGTTGCAAATTCTGACTAGCCTCAGAAACTTTGGCAAGACCCTCTCTCAAAATAAATATAATAATGTTTTTAAAAGGATTTGGAATGTAGCTAAGTGGTAAAGTGCCCCTGGATTCAATCCCTAGTGCCACATACAAAAAGTAATAATATTATTCTTTCCATTTTACAGATGAAACAAATCTAGAGAGGACAATTCAACCAGGCCAATGTCCCATAACAAATAGGTGGCAGAGGCTGGATTTGAAATTCACATGCTTAACTATGATTAGATGCTTTCAATTTCTTTGCTTTTTTTTTTTTTTTTTTCTTTTTTTTCTTTTGGATTTTTACCAAAAGCTCAGTCCTTGTCCCCAGTGCCAACAGGCATTGAGGGCATGGTTTTAAGAAAATGAAAAAAGAAGTTTTATTGCTTTGCTAGCCCAGAGGACTTCTGTCCCAGAGGCTGTGTTTCTGCCCATCAGGGGGAACAGGGGGCTTTTAAAGAGGTGATTTCAAAGGTTACATTCCATCTGTAACAAGTGTAATTCATTGTTAATTTGGGAGACAATTTCTGAGATCTTCTGGTGCCATCCTCAAGTCTAAATTACTTCATTCCTGTGGTGGGTGTGTGCTCAAGGACAGATAACTGTTGCATAGGATGGGGAAGAAAGGTAATCCTGTTTCCCTGAGAGTGGGAGTGGGAGGATTAGGGAGGGGGAAGGAGAGAGGAAGAGAAACATGTCCTTTTAAAAATAAATCACACTGGAAAATAAACTACTGTTACAGTACCAGGAATTGAACTCAAGGGTGTTTAACCACTGAACCACATCCTAAGCCCTTTTTATTTTTTATTTTGAGGCAGAGACTTACTAGGTTTCTTACAGCCTACTTAAATTGCTGAGATTGGCTTTGAAACTACAATCCTCCTGCCTCGGCCTCCTGAGCCACTGGGATTACAGAAACATACTATCTTGCCGGGCTCTTTTTTTGGCTCTTTTTCTTTTTTTCAAAGTAATCTAAAAACATTCACATTGTGAAAAACTGAGGATGTCCTAAATTACAACATAGTGCCTGCTATCTGCAAAATAAATGAATGTTGAAAAAAGTAAGCAATTGAATAAATGGGTGACTAAATGCAAGAGGTTCCCATGACAAAGGAAAATCTTGGCACTAAAACTCTGGGAAAATGCTGGAAAGAAAAAGGAGAGAGAGGTTTTGTATTTTCACATTCTTTGGGAGTTGTGTTACTGAAGGCTCAGTTCTTGTTCCTAATGCCAATACAATAATGAAGATAAGATTTTGAGAAAAAAGGGAAAATAACTTTCATTTCTTTAATAGCAAAGGGGAAGCACAGTATACTTCTGTTCCAGAAGCTATGAATCTCCCATTAGGGAGAACAGAGGGCTTTTATTTTTATTTTTGGTATTGGGTATTGAACCCAGAGGTGCATAACCAATGAACTATATCCACAGTCCTTTTTATTTATTTATTTATTTATTTTAAGGGAGGGATTTCCAGATCATATGGTAATTCTGTACTTAACTATTTGAGGAACCATCAAATTTTTCATAGTGGCTATATGAGGATGCTGATTTCTCCACATCCTCTTCAACATGTGTTATTAATTCCTTGCTTTTTCATTCTAGTTATCCTATTGAGTGTTAAGTGGTATGTAGCTTTGATTTGCATTTCTGAGATGGTTGCTTTTTTTCTTAATCTTTTTTTTTATTAAAATATTTTTTATTTTTACAGACACATTTTGATTCATTGTACACAAATGGGGTACAACTTTTCATTTCTATGGTTGTACACAATGTAGATTCACACCATTCATGTAATCATATAATACTGTCTGTTTCATTTTACTGTTTTTCTGTCCCCACCCCCTCCCACCCCTTTTTCCTCTACACCATCCAAATTTCCTTCATTCTTCTCTTCCCCCTGACACCCCCCATCCAGCATCTATTGAAATAATCATGTGATTCTTAACTTTAAGTCTATTGACATGATGGATTACGTTTGCATCTATATTTATCAATGATATTGGTCTAAGATTTTTTTTCCTTGATGTGTCTTTGCCTGGTTTGGGTATGAGTGTGATATTAGCTTCATAGAATGAGTTTAGTAGGGTTCCTTCCTTTTCTATTTCCTGGAATACTTTGAGAAGTATTAAAATGAGTTCTTTGAAGGTCTTGTAGAACTAAGCTGAGAATCCACCTGGTCCTGGGTTTTTCTTAGATGGTAGGCTTTTGATGGCTTCTTCTACTTCATTGCTTCATATTGATCTGTTTAAATTGTGTATGTCCTCCTGGTTCAGTTTAGGAGGAGCATATGTCTCTAGAAATTTGTCGATGTCTTCAGTATTTTCTATTTTGTTGGAATATATATTTTCAAAGTAACTTCTCATTATATTATGTATTTCAGTGGTGTCTGTTGTGATATTTCCTTTTTCATCACAAATTCTAGTAATTTGAGTTTATTCTCTCCTCTTTGTTAATGTGGCTAAGTATTTGTCTATTTTGTTTAATTTTTCAAAGAACCAACTTTTTGTTTTGTCAATTTTTTGAATTGTTTCTTTTGTTTCAATTTCATTGATTTCAGCTCTGATTTTAATTATTTCCTGTCTTCTACTACTTTTGGTATTGGTCTGCTCTTCTTTTTCTAGGGCTTTGAGCTATAATGTTAGGTCATTTAGTTGTTGACTTTTTATTCATTTCTTGAATGCACTCCATGCAATGAATTTTCCTCTCAGTACTGCTTTTATAGTGTCTCAGAGATTTTGATATGTTGTATCATCATTCTCATTTACCTCTAAGAATTTTTTTTATCTCCTCCCTGATGTTTTCTGTTATCCATGCTTCATTCAATAGCATATTATTTAGTCTCCAGGTGTTGGAGTAATTTCTGTTTTTTATTTTGTCATTGATTTCTAATTTCATTCCATTATGACCTGATAGAACACAAGGCAGTATCTCTATTTTTTTGCATTTCCTAAGGGCTGCTTTGTGGCATAACATATGGTCTATTTTCAAGAGGGTTCCATGTGCTGCTGAGAAGAAAGTGAATTTGCTCATTGATGGATGGATTATTCTATAAATGTCTGTTAAGTTTAGGTTATTGATTGTGTTATTGAGTTCCATGATTTCTTTGTTTAGGTTTTGTTTGGAAGATCTATCTAGTCGTGACAGCGGTGTGTTAAAGTCACCCAGAATTATTGTGTTGTGGTCTATTTGATTCCTGGAATTGAGAAGGATTTGTTTGATGTACATGGATGCACTGTTTGTTTGGGGCATGAATGTTTACGATCGTTATATCTTCCTCATTTATGGTTCCCTTAAGCAGTATGAAAGTTCCTTTTTATCCCTTCTGACTAACTTTGGATTGAAGTCCACTTTATCTGAAATAAGGATGGAAACCCCCGCTTTTTTACTGAGTCCGTATGCATGGTAGATTTTTTCCCATTTTTCACCTTTAGTCTGTGGATGTCTTTTTCTATGAGATGAGTCTCTTAAAGGCAGCATATTTTTGGGTCTTTCTTTTTACTCCATTCTCCCAATCTATGTCTTTTGATTGATGAGTTTAGGCCGTTAATGTTCAGGGTTATTATTGAGATATGATTTCTATTTCCAGTCATTTGGGCTTATTTTTGGTTTTTTAACTTGGCTTGGTTTCTTCTATAAATGGATTTTCCTTTAGGGTAGTTCCTCTCTTGCTGACTTGTATTGTTTTTCACTTCCTCTTCACAAAATATTTTGCTGAGAATGTTCTGTAGCACAGGCTTTCTATTTGTAAATATTTTAGGGGGGTTAATTTATTTTTATTTTAAACAAATGGGATACATCTTTCTCTGTACATGAAGTAGAGTCCTACCATTTGTGTAATCATATATTTACATAGGGTAATAGTTTTTGATTCATTCTGGTTTTTTTGCTTCCCCCACCCCTCCCACCCCTCTTTTCCCTCTATACAGTTCCTCCTTCTACCATTCTTGCCCCCCTCTCACCCCCCCCATCCACTTATCAGCATGATCATTCATCCTTTGGTTTTTGAGATTGACTTATCTCACTTAGCATGATATTCTCCAATTTCATCCATTTGCCTGCAAATGCCATGATTTTATTATTCTTTATAGCTGAGTAATATTCCATTGTATATATATACCACAGTTTCTTTATCCATTCATCAATTAAAGGATATCTAGGTTGGTTCAACAATCTGGCTATTGTAAATTGAGCAACTATGAACATTGATGTGGCTGTATCTCTGTAGTATGCTGATTTTAAGTCCTTTGGGTATAGGCTGAGGACTGGGATAGCCGGGTCAAAAGGTGGTTCCATTCCAAGTTTTCTAAAGAATCTCCACACTGCTTTCCAGAGTGGCTGCACTAATTTGCAGCCCCACCAGCAATGTATGAGTGTACCTTTTTCCCCACATCCTCTCCAACACCTATTGTTGCTTGTATTCTTGATAATCACCATTCTAATTGGAGTGAGATGGAATCTTAGTGTAGTTTTGATTTGCATTTCTCTTATTACTAAAGATGGTGAACATTTTTTCATATGTTTGTTGATTGCTTGTAGATCTTCTTCTGTGAAGTGTCTGTTCATATCCTTAGACCATTTGTTGATTGGGTTATTTGTATTCTTGGTGTAGAGTTTTTTGAGTTCTTTATACATTCTGGAAATTAGTGCTCTTTCTGAAGTATGAGTGGCAAAGATATTCCCCTGCTCTGTAGGCTCTTTCTTCCCATTGCTGATAGTTTCCTTTGCTGAGAGAAAGCTTTTTAGTTTGAATCTATCCCACTTATTGATTCTTGCTTTTATTTGTTGTGTATGGGAGTCCTGTTAAGGAAGTCTAATCCTAAGCTGACATGTTGAAGATTTGGACTTTTTCTTCTATAAGATGCAGGGTCTCTGGTCTGATTCTGAGGTCCTTAATTCGTTTTGAGTTGAGTTTTGTTCAGGGTGAGAGATAGGGGTTTAGTTTCATTCTGTTGCATATGAATTTCCAGTTTTCCCAGCACCATTTGTTGAAGAGGCTATCTTTTCTCCATTGCATATTTTTGGCACCTTTGTCTAATATGAGAAAAATTTATTTATTTGGATATGTGTCCGTGTCCTCTATTCTGTACCATTGATCTACCTGTCTATTTTGGTACCAATACATGTCGTTTTTGTTACTATTGCTTTGTAGTATAGTTGAAGTTCTGGTATTGTGATACCCGCTGCTTCACTCTTACTGCTAAGGATTGCTTTAGCTATTCTGGGTTTCTTGTTCTTCCAGATGAATTTCATGATCGCTTGCTCTATTTCTGTAAGGTACATCATTGGGATTTTAATTGGAATTGCATTGAATCTGTATAGCACTTTTGGTAGTATGGCCATTTTGACAATATTAATTCTGCCTATCCAAGAACATGGGAGATCTTTCATCTTCTAATGTTTTCTTCAATTTCTTTCTTTAGTGTTCTGTAGTTCTCATTGTAGAGATCTTTCACCTCTTTTGTTAGATTGCTTCCCAAGTATTTTATTTTTTTTGAGGCTATTGTGAATGGGGTAGTTTTCCTAACTCCTCTTTCTGAAGATTCATCACTTATGTATAAAAATGCATTAGATTTATGAGCATTGATCTTATATCCTGCTACTTTACTGAATTCACTTATGAGTTCTAAAAGTTTTCTGGTGGAATTTCTAGGTTCCTCTAAATATATATTCATGTCATCAGCAAATAGGGATAGTTTGAGTTCTTCTTTTCCAATTCGTATCCCTATAATTTCCTTGGTCTGTCTAATTGCTTTGGCTAGAGTTTCAAGGACGATGTTGAATAGAAGTGGTGAAAGAGGGCATCCCTGCCTTGTTCCAGTTTTTAGGGGGAATGCTTTCAGTTTTTCACCATTCAGAATGATATTGGCCATGGGCTTAGCATAGATAGCCTTTACAATGTTAAGGAATGTTCCCACTATCCTTATTTTTTCTAGTGTTTTGAGCATGAAGGAATGCTGTATTTTATCAAATGCTTTTTCTGCATGTATTGAAAGAATCATGTGATTCTTGACTTTAAGTCTGTTGATATGGTGAATGACATTTATTGATTTCCTGATGTTGAACCAACCTTGCATCCCTGGGATGAAACCCACTTGATCATGGTGCACTATCTTTTTAATATGTTTTTGTATGCGATTTGCTACAAGTTTTTGAGAATTTTTGCATCGATATTCATTAAGGATATTGGTCTGAAATTTTCTTTCCTCAATGTGTCTCTGTCTGGTTTAGGTATCAGGGTGATATCGGCTTCATAGAATGAGTTTGGGAGGGTTCCCTCCTCTTCTATTTCATGGAATACTTTGAGGAGTATTGGAATGAGCTGTTCTTTGAAGGTTTTGTAGAACTCGACTGAGAACCCATCTGGTTCCGGACTTTTCTTTGTTGGTAGGCTCTTGATGACTTCTTCTATTTCATTACTTGAAATTGATCTATTTAAATTATGTATGTCCTCCTCATTCAGTTTAGGTAATTCATAGGTCTCTGTTGCTCCCTGTCAGGCAATAATGTCCGATGTACCTCCTCAGGGCCCACCTGACGAGAATACGGGGCCGAGCAGGATGATGAGTGTCGGCGGCAAAGCAAACACACCAGAGCTGGGAGGTCTGTCAGCGCACAAGGCACAGCAGGTATCTCATTTATTGAGGAAATCCCCCAACTTTTATGTAGGATGGGGGCTAGGCGGGAACCAATTAGCTTAAAGGTTAGCAAGGCAAGGGGGGGTTCATGCAGGTGAGAGTCCCATAGGACTATATGGCAAGCATAAGCTGATCACGTTCGTGAAACTGTTGTTAACCATCCCTGATGGTGGTCCGATTTATCGTCATTAACTATTGAAACCGCCTTTGAGGCCTTGATCTTGCTCACTCGCCAGGGAGTAAGGAGTCAGCCTGAGTTAGTTAAAGTGTCATGAGTCCCAACATATCCCCCTTTTTTGTTTTATATTAATGGTGTGTCTGTCTTAGTTTGCCCCTGGGAGGATCTTACCCATCATGGAACATCACCCTAGCAGTTTGGGTGTCCGCCTTACTCGAAGGTGTGCCTGTGTTAGGTTGTCCTCCTCTGAGGATCTTACTCATCATTGACTACCACCTTAGCACTTCAGGTGGGCCCCTCAGGAGGAGCAGGGCTTAACGGAGAGACACTTAGGCCCCAGTGTCTGATATGAGTGATTCATGATCCTGTAGGGCTCCAAATCATCATTATGAAGGGCGGTATAATGCTGTTGGACCACTATGAGCTGCACAGACTTAGCCTAGTTTTTAAGGAAATGGAAAAGCTTATCGATTATGCAAGGCCCAAATGTGAACACAAGGATAATGGTGATTAGTGGGCCCACAAGTGGGAGGAGGTAGGGGAGCCACCCGTGTTCCCAGTCCAGAAGAAATTAGAGTGGAGCTCGCTCCTACGATGTTCCAGATCTTCTTGTAGGCTTTTGATTTTATCTTGTACAATGCCAGAGCGGTTGGCATAGAAACAGCACTCTTCACCAAGGAACAGGCAAAGCCCTCTTTCCTTCGCTGTTGCAGGACAACAGTGACCAAGGAATCAAGTTGAACCTGTAGATCTAAGACGGTAGAGCTGCAAAGTGCAATGTTAGGAGCTTTGTGTAGCTCTCAAGGAAGTCCACTGTCCAAAGTCATGAGGTCAGAGACCCTAAACTTAATCACTGTTGTCCCATTTTTGCTACTGCACATTACATTCTTTCTTAAATGTCATTTTAAGCAGTTTTCATATATTGACTCCTGAGTCTATATGAACATTAGTTAAAACAATTTAACATTATATCTAAAACATGAATTAAAGAAAGGCTGAGAGAGCTTTTAGGTTTCCTTTTGTGTGGCAAAGTGGTAAAATGCTTTCATGCTTAACCTTTAAACAAATCAGGCTCTCAATAACTTTTAGAAATACATTTAACAAATTTTACATATACCCTATGATGACAGATCCTATATAGAGTATTAAATGATAGGTTTACCATTACAGGCAAGTTTAATTTGGAGAGTAGCAGCTTGATAAATTTTCTGCTTTAAAGGCTTGTATACCTAGAAAATAAGAACACATTTAATATGCAAAGAATATGTTTTTAAGTATGTTACTCCATGGAATAACTTTGTAAATTAATCAGATGTCTCTAACAAACACGTTTGAGTAATCCCATACATGTCAACTCTAATTCACTCATTGTAAAAAAACCAAGATGTCAGACAAGTGTAAACAGTATCTCCCATCTCTTTCCTGTTGAAGAAAAGTCCTAGAAAAATTGATGTTAGACATTTTATAAACATCAATGTTTTATTAGTTTGACCACCTAGAGACTTGTGAGTTAATTTTAAAGACATTTTACTTCTATTAGTTTACCCAATTTAAATTGAACCTTTTTAAATCATGTGAATTAAAAATATTTGGTTCCATTTTTAAATTTTAATTTTAGGAGCGCTTGATTTTGATACAGACAAAACATGACATCAGACAGCACGACATACAAATAACACAAAATCAAAGGCCTTGTAACTTTATAGGTGAATCTCCATCGCAATGTAACAGATGTTCAAAAACTCTAGTTGAATAAAAAAATAGAACTGATCAAAAAAGTCATGAGCTCAAAAAAATGTAGAATTCAATAAAAACAAGCATCTTGGAAAAATGATACGGCTGTTAATTACTTTAGTAAAGCACCATAAAATTTACTTTTGTTGGAGTTTAGATAAGACTCTAAGACTCTTTTTGCTCTTTTTTTTCCTTGGGTTCGAGACCTGTCTCCTACTAAGCATTCTGGCTTCCTCCATTTACATTTCAATGTAAGCCTTGACAGAGATCTGGAAGAAGCTGACAGGTTTTAGCAGAAGCTTTGTGCCTTGAGCATTTTAACCCTTTTTCCTGGTTTAATTCAGGTTTGGAAGCAGAAAATTGTGAAACAATTATCTCCCACTATTTGTGGGGAATGGGGCTACTATTTCATACTCCTTACTAGTGATACCGCCGTTTACCGGTGACGAGTTCTGCCTCTTCTAATGTTGAAGATTGAACACTAGAGAAGCACGCCAAGGCAAGCATATTAAGCAGGTTTTATTTAAAGGTAATAATACAGACTTCTCCCGGCAGGAAGAAGGGGGCCATGGCTGATGTTCTAAAGTCCCAAGAAGTGAGCGCACCCTACATCTTTTTTTTTTTTTTTTTGGCGGTGCTGGGGATCGAACCCAGGGCCTTGTGCTTGTAAGACAAGCACTCTACCAACTGAGCTATCTCCCCAGCCCCCACCCTATATCTTTTATAGGTTAAAGTCTCTTTTGTTCTCCAGTTCTCTCCCCCCTTATCTCTCCTTCCTGCCTAAGTGACTAGGCCTGGTTTTGCATTAAGTGAGAAACCATGGGCAGGGGGAGGGCCAGGATGACTCAGGCAGGTAAGGGCCCAGGGGGCATTAATTAGCAGCTCCTTGCTTGCAGTCCTTGATAAAGGCAGGTAAATTTGGTAATCAATGGGCTCCAGAGATTCTTGACATTCCATTCTTCCAGGGGCAGTCTTCAACTTCCAAAGGCAGATGGCTTCATGGCTTCGTTTCCTCGAATTGACCCGATTTCCTATTTCTACACTAACTACCTGTCCTTAATTCTGGCTTCATTAGGACATTCCACTGATGGTTGGGCTGGTTACTCCCTCCACACCTGCGTATGTGGGACCTTGTGGCAGGAGGACTAGGTGGGCTGGGCTGGGGAATGGAAGCAGAAACAGCCAAGTCTAAGTTGGAGGAGGAGGAGGGATTAAGAGGGGAAGAAGAAGGAGGTGTTCAATTTACAGGAAGAGCAAAGAAGCGCAAGAAAGAAGAGACTTGAAGATAAGGAATCCTTTTCCATCTGCCCACTTGCTTGCGGAAGTTGTGTGTCAATATCTTTGGTAGCCACAATCCACCTTCCCGTAGAGTCATCTTTCATCCCTGCACAGGCCAATTTGTGATCAGTAGTCATTCCTTCCCAAACATTTTAGCATTTACCGAGAAGGCCATACAGGGAGGGGGGAGGTTAGAGTCAGTGAGTTCTTGCCCAGTATCATAAAATGGCCGCTGGGAAGATTTCCCGCCATCCGGAGGCAGCAACTCTTTGGGGGGAAACTTGGAGCCCCCTTTGGGGGGTCCTGGAGAGAAGCAGGCCTTAAGGGCGGATAATGTAGGGCAGACTCCCAATGGGGGACCCTCCCCTAAACTGATTTCCCTCTTCCTAACAAGTCGTTCTACACGATCCCATGAGGAAGAATCAAACAAGTTTGCTTCAGGCAGCCTAGGGGCTGCCTTAGTGAGGCCCTTCCAGGTCTGAAACGTCTGGCTATCTGAGAGTTCCAATCCTCTACTTAAAGGAGAATCCTAAGGGAGTCAAGGGAGGGGTCAGACTTGGAATTGAACTGTCCCATATTTTATGGGAGTACACTCACCCGGAGTCTGATTAGCCTGTTGGTGGTTTTGTCTTCCTCACACAGGGCACCAGTTGTTGCTCCCTGTCGGGCAACAAGGTCCAATGTACCTCCTCAGGGCCCACCTGACGAGAATACGGGGCCGAGCAGGATGATGAGTGTTGGCAGCAAAGGAAACACACCAGAGCTGGGAGGTCTGTCAGTGCATGATGCACAGCAGGAATCCCATTTATTGAGGAAATCACACAACTTTTATGTAGGATGGGGGCTAGGTGGGAACCAATTAGCTTAAAGGTCAGCAAGCCATGGAGGGGAGGGTTCACACAGGTGAGAGTCCCATAGGACTATATGGCAAGCACAAGCTGATCACGTTCGTGAAACTGTTGTTAACCAATCCCTGATGGTGGTTCAATTTATCATCATTAACTATTGAAACCGCCTTTGAGGCCTTGATCTTGCTCACTCGCCAGGGAGTAAGGAGTCAGCCTGAGTTAGTTAACGTGTCATTAGTCCCAACATGTCTCTAGAAATCTATTGATGTCTTCAAGATTTTCTATTTTCTTGGAGTATAGATTTTCAAAATAGCTTCTAATTATGTTTTGTGTTTCACTCGTGGCTGTTGTGATATTTCCTTGTTCATTCTGAATTTTAGTAATTTGAGTTTTCTCTCTTCTTCTCTTTGTTAGTGTGGCTAAGGGTTTATCAGTTTTGTTTATATATTCAAAGAACCAAATATTTATTTTGTCAATTTTTTTGACTATTTCTTTTGTTTTAATTTCATTGATTTCAACTCTGATTTTAACTATTTCCTGTCTTCTACTACTTTTGGTGTTGCTCTGTTCTTTTTCTAGGGCTTTAAGCTGTAGTGTTAGGTCATTTATTTGTTGGCTTTTTGCTTTTTTTATTGAATGCACTCCATGAAATAACTTTTCCTCTAAGTACTGCTTTCATAGTGAAACAGATTTTGATCTGATGTATCTTTGTTCTCATTTACCTCTACGAATTTTTTTATTTCCCTCCGAATGTCTTCTGTTATCCATTCATCATACAATACCATATTATTTAATCTCCAGGCATTGGAGTAGATTCAGTTTTTCATTCTTTCATTTATTTCTAATTTCAGTCCATTATGATCTGATAGAATACAAGGTAGTATCTCTCTTGTATTTGCTAACATTTGCTTTGTGGCATAGAGTATCGTCTATTTTAGAAAAGAATCCATGTGCTGCTGAGAAGAAAGTGTATTCGCTCTTTGTTGCATGGTATATTCTATATACGTCCGTTAAGTCTAAATTATTGATTTGTTATTGAGATCTATGGTTTCTTTGTTCAATTTTTGTTTGGAAGATCTATCCAGTGGTGAGAGAGGTATGTTAAAAATCACCTAGTATTATTGCATTGTGCTCTATTTGATTTCTGGAATTGAGAAGGATTTGTTTGATGTACATGGATGAGCACTGCTTGGGGCATAGATATTTATGATTGTTATGTCTTGCTGATTTATGCTTCCCTTAAGCAGTATGAAATGTCCTTCTTTATCCCTTCTGACTAACTTTGGCTTGAAGTCCACATTATCTGATATGAGGATGGATACTCCGGCTTTTTTGCTGAGTCCATGTGCATGGTATGTTTTTTCCCATCCTTTCACCTTTAGTCTATGGGTATCTCTTTCTATGAGATGAGTCTCTTGCAGGCAGAATATTGTTGGATTTTTCTTTTTAATCCAATCTCTCAGTCTATGTCTTTTGATTGATGAGTTCAGGCCCTTAACATTCAGGGTTATTATTGCGATATGATTTGTATTCCTGGTCATTTGACTTATTTTTGTTTTTTGATATGATTTGGTTTCTCCTTTATTTGGCTATTCCATTAGGGTTGTTCCTCCCTTTGCTGATTTACATCATTGTATTTCATCTCTTCCTTATGGAATATTTTGCTGAGAATGTTCTGTAGTGCCAACTTTCTTTTGTAAATTCTTTTAACTTTTGTTTATCATGGAAGGAGTTTATTTTGTTGTCAAATCTGAAGGTAAGTTTTGCTGGGTATAAGATTCTTGGTTGGAATACATTTTCTTTCAAAGTTTGGAAAATGTTGTTCCAGGCCCTTCTAGCTTTTAGGGTCTGGGTTGAAAAATCTGGTGATATCCGTATTGGTTTCCCCCGAATGTAATTTGATTCTTTTCTCTCGCAGCCTTTAAAATTCTGTCTTTATTTTGTATGTTAGGTATTTTCATTATAATGTGCCTTGGTGTGAGTCTATTGTAAGTTTGTATATTTGGAGTCCCATAAGCCTCTCATACTTGATTTTCCATTTCATTCTTCAGATGTGGGAAATTTTCTAAACTTATTTCATTGAATAGATTTTCATTCCTTTGGTTTGTTTCTCTGTGCCTTCCTCTATCCCAATAATTCTTAGATTTCACCTTTTCATGATATCCCATAATTCTTGTAGATTCTGTTCATGATTTCTTACCATCATCTATGTTTGGTCAACTTTGTTTTCAAGATTGAATATTTTTTCTTCAATGTCTCAGGTTCTGTCTTCCAGGTGTTCTTTCCTATTGATTATGCTTTGTATGGAGTTTTTAATTTGGTTTATTGTTTCCTTCATTTCAAGGATTTCTGTCTGTTTTTTTTTTCTGTATCTCTAACTCTTTATTGAAATGATCTTTTGTTTCCCGCATTTGCTCTTTTAACTGTTGAGTGGCGTGATCATTCAAAGCCTGCATTTGCTCTTTCATCTCATCGTATGCTTCTCTGATCATTTTAATTATGTACATTCTGAATTCCCTTTCTGACATTTCTACTGTCATTCTGTCATTGGATTTTATTGATGTAGCATCTAGGTTTGTTTGGGACATTTTCTTCCCTTGTTTTCTCATATTGGTCAGGTATCTACCCCTCTAGTAGTGAAACTCTATTGGCTTATAGTGTCCCTGTAGATTTCCAATAACTGGCCTCCTAGCCTTCAGTAGCCTGAAGTCTTGGAGCAACTTGATAATGCAGTGATACACAAGGAAGCTGCCCCTCTAGAGATGGTGGACTTCAAGTGGGATGTATTTCCTAGTGGTGGGAAGAGGCACCTCCATTTGTTGGCCGATGGTCAGTCAAAAGGGGGACTAGACTACAGGCTGGGGTGTGGCTGATCTGGGCCTGTGTCTCTGGTTCTACCACCCTGGTGGGAAAGCCTCACCCAGCGGGGAAGACTCACCCAGTGGACATCTTGCTGGGCATCTCTCCTCCAAGAAGTTCTCTTCAGTTCAGAACTACCACCTGGACTGGGCAGCCCTCCTCTGCAACATTCCCTGGGGCCCAGAAGTATCACCTGGTCTGGGGGGCCTGGCTCTGTGAAGGACTCTCTCTCAAAGTGGCCCTCCTCTACAACGTTCCCTGGGGACTGGACCTAATGCCCAGTCCTGGGACCCTCACTCTGTGCTGAAGCCTCTTGCTGGGTAGTTCTCCTCTACAATGCTCCCGGTTATATGGGTTCACGGCTCCAGCAGTTCCAGCAGAGTAGTCTCACTGGGTAACTCTACTCCATGAAGTTCCCCACAATCCTGGACTACTGACCCATCTGAGAGCCTTGCCCAGTGGGAGAGACTCACCCAGCTGCTCTGAGTTGGTCCCTTGTCTCTAAACACCTCCTCTTACTGAATCCTGAGTCCTGTCAAAGGGCCTGCAGTCTCCTGTAGGTGTCTCAGGAAGGTAGCTGCCCTTCTGATGATAATGGCCACACCCTCAGGAATAATTCAAAATGCCTGCACCAGTTTCCAAAGAAGCTGGGGAGCCCCAGCGAGGGTGCACTGAGTCAGCACAGAGGCAAGTTCAGTGTCCCTCAGCAGTAGGGGGGCAGGCTCAGCAATGGCATCCGACCTCTGCTTGGGGTCAGGGAGGCTGGCTAGCACTGCCCGATGGCGTCCGACCTCGTCTTGGGTGTCAGGTGGGCCAGGTATTTGTAAATTCTTTTAACTTTTGTTTATCACGGAAGTATTTTATTTCATCTTCAAATCTGAAGGTTAGTTTTTCAGGTATAGGATTCTTGGTCGGCAACCATGTTCTTTCAGAGCTTGAAATATGTTGTTCCAGGTCCTTCTAGCTTTTAGAGTCTGGGTTGAGAAATCTGCAGATATCCATATTGGTTTCCCCCTATATGTTATCTGATGCTTTTCTCTCACAGCTTTCAAAATCTTATCTTTAATTTGTATGTTAGGCATTTTCATTATAATGTGCCTTGGTGTGAATCTGTTGTGATTTTGTGCACCTGGTGTTCTGTAAGCCTCTTGTATTTGATTTTCCATTTCATTCTTCAAGTTTGGGAAATTTTCTGATATTATTTCATTGAATAGGTTGTTTATTCCTTTGGTTTGTATCTCTGTGCCTTCCTCAATCCCAATAATTCTTACATTTGGTCTTTTCATGATGTCCCATAGTTCTTGGAGATTCTGTTCATATTTTCTTACCATATTTTCTTAAATATTAAATATTTTGTCTTCATTGTCTGAGGTTCTATCTTCCAAGTGGTCGAGTCTCTTGGTGATGCTTTCCATTGAGTTTTTAAATTTGGTTTATTGTTTCCTTTATTTCAAGGATTCCCCCCCCCTTTTTTTTGAGAATCTCTATCTCTTTGTTGAAATGATCTTTTGCTTCCTGCAGTTGCTCTTTCTACTGCTTATTGGTATGATCACTCATTGCCTGCATTTGCTCTCTTATCTCATCCTTTGCTTCACAAATCATCTTAACCATGTATAATCTGAAGTTCTTTTCCGACATTTCTTCTACCATACTGTCACTGGATTCTATTAATATAGAATCTAGATTTTTTTGGATTATTTTCTTCCCTTGTTTTTTCATGTTGTTCGTGTATCTTCCCCTCCTGCAGTGCAGATCTGGGGTATTGCAGTTTCCCCCCTATAGACTTATAGTGACCCTATAGGTTTCCACAACCTTTTCTTTAAGGGGGAAATCAATATTAGCAGTGCCCAGTTCAGACAGTATGCAATGCAAAACCAAATAGCCCCTATGAGGATTAACAATATTGTCAAATAAACAGAATGAGTTCAATTATTATCTTCAGTATAACAAATAGATTTGCAGTAAGGTCTGCAGTTTCTAATGGAGGACAAAGAGGATGCAGAGGGGTGTAGGATGTAGCTGCTAATGGGATAAGAAAAGAATATATAGAAGTTCTAGATAATAAAAAGTGTGAGAGTGTAATCAAAAGAAGTTGGTTGTTAGCATGTGAAAAGGGAGAAAGAGATTCTGAGGGAACAGGTAAACAAAAGGAAAAGAGAGCGAGAAAAGTAAAGAAATAAAACCCTAAAGTTTTTCAATAAGGAGAAAAAGAAAATCTACACTATAACAGTCATATAGTATTCAAACCTCCCAGTCTTCAGTAGCCTGATGTATGAAAGGTACCTGACAATGAGCTTCAAGTCTCCAGCAGGAGTCTCAGGATGACTTTTGCCCCACCTAAAGATGGGAGATACAGCTTCCAGGATAATCCAAGATGGCCTCTCTGGCATCCAAATGTGTTGGCAAATGGGGAGTTGCAGCTCAGGGTGTGGGCATGGTCGGCTGGAGGTCCTGGAGGTGGGGTGTTGTCAGTCTGGTTGTGGGATCATGGAGGCAGGGTGCAATCAGTCATTCTGGGGGTCCTGGTGATAGGACACAGTCAGTCGTTCTGGGGGTCCTGGTGGCAGGGAGCAGTCAGTCTGTGTGAGGGCCCCAGAGGCAGGGAATGATCATGGCCTGAAGGATCCTGGAGACAGAGCTCAGTCAATCAGGCCAGAGATCCTACCGGGACTGGCTGTTGTCTCAAAATGGCAGCAGCCACGTGTACCCAAACCTGCAAGTACTGTGACTGTGAACTTCCAGGCAACAGCAGGCAGCTGGTGCTCCACTGGCGGACTGCAGTCAGTTTGCTGACTGTTGTTGGACAATTGGAGGTAAAACTCGGGTGGTGGGTGATGGGTAGGTGAAAGGCAGGCAATGGAAAGGCAAGAGGCAGGCAAATGGCAGATGATAGGCGCCTGACAGTGAGCAATCTGCACTCAAAAAGGTGTGGATATGCTGGCAGCCTGCAGGTGATCACAGTAGACAAATGGGGTAAACAACAGGGGATCGATAAGCAGCAAAAACTGCCTCACCAAGAAATAGATATCCTCTGCTTGAAATCCGAGTTACAGAGTGACGAGGAATACAGCCTTCCTCTAGTCTGCCATCTTGGATCCTCCCCTTTTTGAGGCATGGTCTCCCTAAGTTGCTTAAGGCTTCACTAAATTGCTGAGGTTGTCTTTTAATGTTTGATCCTCCTGTCTCAGTCTTCCTTACAGTTTTCTTTTAGTAAACCTATAAACCTATTTTTATGGGGGCACAACTTAAAAACAGACCGATCACCAATGAGAAGTCCAAATTTTAGAGTCTTTATTAAGCCAGCCAGCTGACTGTCTCACACAATGCCCCAAAAAAATGGCTATTGGGAGAACAGCCCTGACCATAGGGCTGTAGGGGTTCTTTTTTTTTTTTTTTTTTGTGGTGCTGGGGATCAAACCCAGGGTCTTGTGCTTGCAAGGCAAGCACTCTACCAACTGAGATATCTCCCCAGCCCTTGTAGGGGTTCTTATACCAAAAATCATATCAATCATAAGTGTCTGTTGCTATGATTCGAAATTACAGACTAACATCATGAGATCATCAACAGAGGGGGAAATGGGTGAAAATGACCCTTACCTAGGTACAAACTAAAGAATGGTTACTAACATCCACACAATCACCGTTCACATGGTATATTATTTAGGAGCAATAGGAATCAAAAGAGAGCAATTTTTCATTACATAAGAATTGTCATTTTATATTGCTAAACATGTCATGCTAAGTAACTGATAATGGGGACAGAGGCGGGGTGTTCCCATGGGAGAAACTAAGCAATTGTTGATTGGTACAGAGGTGGGGTGTTCCCATGGGAGAAGTTTATTTCCTACATAACATGGAGTCTCAGAGCAAAATGGAGTCTGTCTGGCCTATAACATTCTCATGGAACCAGCTCTGTCAGCCCATCACACTATTAAGTTCAGCATAGGGTTACATTAATGACACTTTCTAAAACTCTGTGTCTTATGAGTTTTTCAAATTTTAATTTGAAACAGGGTCTCCAAATTGTTAAGACTGGCCTTGAACTTGCAATCCTATAGCCTCAGACTCCTGAGTAGCTAGGATTACAGGCATGCACCTTATGGTATTTTACCATCTTAAAATTTTGACTGGCCCAGGTAGAGACCAGGCTTGCCAATTGTTGGAGATAGCACAGAGCCCAGCACAGAGTGTTTCTGTCACATCTGTCATGTGTAAACCAGCCAATCCCCAAACCGCATAAAACCACTTGCTTTATGAAACTCACATACCAAACTAATGTTTTCCCTAAGGCAATTCAGGGTCAGGGACCAGGCGTTTAAACCAGCCCTATACTGTATAGCCCAGGGACTGCCAGAATTATACAGATTCACCAATCTTAAATGACTATTTCCCCCCCCCCCTGCCCTCCTCCTCCTCCTCCTCCTCCATCTCCTCCTTCTTTTTCTTCTTTGTTAATAGGGATTGAATCGAGGGGCACTTTACCACTGAGTTATCAGTCCTTTTTATATTTTATTTTGAGACAAGTTCTTCCTAAGTTGCTAGGGCCTCAGTAAATTGATAAGTCCAGCCTTAAAATTGTGATCCTTGTGCCTCAGCTTCTGTAGTCACTGGGATTATAGGCATGTGCCACCATGTCTAGCTTCAGTCCTAAACTTCTTACCTTGCTTTTCCTTTCTTACAGAAACTCTAAGAAAGGCTCTAACCTTGACTTCTCCTTTGCTCTTTTTGTTTGCCTCCTACCCAGACCTAATGCTTCTGAGGGGCTTGTGGCACATGCTTGTAATCATAGCAACTCAGGAGGCTGAGGCAGGGGGATTTCAAGTTCAATGCCAACCTGGGCAATTCAGTGAGACCCTGTCTCAAAATTAAAGGTAAAAAGGGGCTGGGGCCCCTGGGTTCAATCTTCAGTACTGCAAATATATAAAGAAAAGCAGTAAAAACCTGGTGCTTCCCTTGTAGCCCTGCAAAGTGTGAAGGGTCCCCTTTTCTTAAGAAATGTACATAATAAATTCTTAAGTAAGCAGGGTGGGTGGTGCATGCCAGGGACTTGGGAGGCTGAGACAGAAAGACAACTAGTTCAAAGCCAGTCTCAGAATCTTAGCAAGTCCCTAAGCAACTCAATGAGACCCTTTCTCAAAATAAAAAAGGGCTGGGGATGTGGTGAAATGCTCCTGGGCTAAATCCCCAATACCAAAAATAAATAAATTTTTTTTTTTTCTGGTACTGGGGATTGAACCCAGGGGTGCTTAATCACTAAGACACATTCCCTTCCCTTTTAAAAAATATTTTTTTATTTAGAGACAGTGTCTCCTTGAATTGCTAAGGCTGGTTTGAACTCAAGATCCTCTTGCTTCAGCCTCCCAAACTTCTGGGATAAATAAATTAAGTTCTTATTTCAAAGGAAATGGACTTATCTATGCTGTCACTCATTACCTTCATAAATTAAAATCCTATGTATGCAAATGAGACATTTGTGTGTTTTGGAAAGCTGTAATATGCTGGCATATAGCTCTTAGTAGTTCTATCTGTCTGTCTATCTGTCTATTTATCTGGACTGGGTTAGGGAGAGATAGTGAGAAAGAGAGATGGGAATAGAAAATATGAGTATAAAGTTATGAAGTGGAATTTAGCCTTATTTTAAAATTTGGGAGTTTAGCTATATTATCAAAGAAAGAAAAAGTGCAAAACAAAACATTTTGGTATATAAAATCAGCATTTTTGACTAACCCAATAGGAAAAAAGAGATTATTAAAACATTTGCACAGACCTTTATTGTTTTCCAAGCTATGGCTTAAAAGGCAAAAGAAACTCAATGTTATTAGTAAAGGTTAAATCTAGAATAGAAAGTATAAAGAAAGAAAATGTGTTTATGTGTATATGCATAGGCATTTTATTTTAGAAAGGCTTATTTTCAAAGAACTGCAAATGAATCATAACTACACTTTAAAAAAAATAAAACAATAACAGGGATTAAACCCAGGGGTGCTCTTTCACTGAGCTATATTCTTAGCACTTTTTATTTTTTATTTTGAGACAGGGTCTCACTAAGTTGCTGAGGCTAGCTAGCTTCAAACTTCCATCCTCCTGCCTCAGTCTCTGGAGTTGCTGGGATTACAGGTGTGTTCCACCATCCAGGCTATTAACTACACCTTTGATCTGGTAGTATTATAGTACCTGACTACTGGAGTTTAGTTTGCAGTTGAAAATTTTACAATTATCTACTATGATTATTTGTCATGAAATGTGTTTAAATTTGATTAACATTCTTTTTTTTTTTTTTTTTTTTTTTCTTTTTTTGTGGTACTGGGGATCCAACTCGGGGCCTTGTACTTTCGAGGCAAGCACTCTACCAGCTGAGCTATCTCCCCAGCCCTGATTAACATTCTTTCTTTTCTTTTCTTTCTTTCTCTCTCTCTTTCTTCCCTCTCTCCCTCTCTCTCTCTCCCTCTCTCCCTCTCCCTCTCTCTTTCTCTCTCTCTCTCTCTCTCCCTCTCTCTTTCTCTCTCTCTCTCTCTCTCTCTCTCTCTCTCTTTTTTTTAAAACTGGGCTTTAAACCCAGAGGCACTTTACCACTGAGCTACATTTCCTAATACCCTAATCCTTTGTATTTTTTATTTTGAGACATAATCTTGCCAAGTTTCTGAGGCTGGCCTGGAACTTGTGGTCCTCCTGCCTCAGCCTTCCAAGTTGCTGTACTTCTAGGTTTGTGCCACCGTGCCCAGCTGACTGGGCATGACTTTAAGACATTAGTCTTAAAGCCATGTTTGTTCACAAAAAGTTTATACACATTTTAAAATTGATCAGCCATATTATCTCAACTCAGGCTGATCATGTACCCTTGCCTAATTATTAATATCACATCCTTTCACTCTCAGAAGTGTGCCAATTTGGACATAAAATTATGACATATTGCACATTCACCTCACTTCTCCTAGGACAGAATTGTTTTTATTATTGTTATGTTTTTGGTATCAGAGATTGAACCCAGGAACAATTAACCACTGAGTGCCATGACCTGCATGGCAGTTAATTCAGAAACTGGGCAAGGGTTGATGGGGGATTAGAAAAGACAAACAGACACACATAGAAAACGGAGATAGGTGAGACATTACACCCTGATGGAGATGTAATGATTCAGAGTAGCTCAGCACATTTATTCTATAGGTTTTAACATAAAAAGTGTTTTCTGTGAGAAAGTTTCTTCAAAACACTCAGGACCAAGATCGAAGTTCTTGGAAGCCAAATTTTTATTATCTTTTTTTGTGCTCATAATTTTCTACCAAAGCAGCTGGTATCTGAAGACTGATAGTCCAATGGCAAGCATGGAACCTCCTCTGAACAGGGTGTCACCATAGCAACTGGGCAGTCTCAACTGTGCCTTTGTACCAGGAGTTCCCAGCTAAGCTGTGCTCCTGTCACTGGAGTATTCAAAGACTGTCTTTCAAATCACCACTCCTGACAACTAAGCCACATCTCCAGCCCTTTTTTTATGTTTTATTTTGAGGCAGGGTCTTGATAAATCCTTAGGACCTCACTAAGTTGCTGATGAGTTGCTGGGATTACAGATGCACATCACCGTGCCCAGAGAGAATTGTTTTAGTGCATGAGTAATGAACACAAAAAGAAAGAATATTGATGTAGAATGTTTAGCCTGAAAGATTTGTGTAAATCCTCTGTTTTAGTCATCCTTTTTGCTGTTGTAACAAAAGACCTGACAAGAACAATTTTAGAAGAAGAAAAGTTTATTTGGGGACTCATGGTTTCAGAGGTCTCAGTGCATAGATGGCAACTCCATTGCTCTGTGCCACGGTGAGACAGAACATTATGGTGGAAGAGTGTTGTGGAAGAAAGTAGCTCAGGACATGGAACAGGAAGCAGAAAGAGAAAGAGAGAGAGAACTCACTTTGACAAGGACAAAATATGTACCCCAAAGGCAAACTTTAATGCTTAAGATGAACAGTTTTTAAAAAGTTATCAACAAATGCATTTATATATGACCAGTGATTATTAAATGTTATTACCACATTCAAGTTTGTTTTCTTGGTTTATTTGTAAGTTGACTTCATTGCCTTTGGGCAGCAATCAAAAGTACCTGAAAGTTATCTGTGAAGTTGGACACAGAGGTGCAACTGCAGGAGGATCACAAATTTGAAGCCAGCCTGCACAGGTTAGTGAGAGGGTGTCTCAAAATAAATAAATAAAAAGGACTGGGATGTAGCTCAGTGGCAGAGCACCCCTGTGTTCAATCTACCCAACTGCAAGTGAACAAACAGAAAAAAAGAGACCATGTCTCAAAAATAAAACAAAACACATGGTATCGGTGAACCTATCCACAGCTTTTCTACTCAGAAGTGTACTGAGAATAAAACAAGTCAGATGAGACCTTTCATAATACATTGTGCTCCCAGTGCCTCATATATACTGAAAATAGCTGATTTTGACGTTCTTCAGAATATATCTGATCTTTAGTCTCATAGTAATCCAGAATATCCTCCTAGTTCAACTTAAAATTCTATCAATTATTAGGTAGCAGTTTGCAATGAGCTGTGGAATATGAACCGAAAACATGGCAGGGTCACAGGTTTTCTTTAAGTTACTTTTGAAGTTTTCAAATTACTTTCAAGGCAAATGGACAATCAAAGAACTTACAAAAAAAAAAAAAAAAACAGGTATGCAAACCTTGAGAATAAACAGGTAGAATGAAAGGGAACCAGTTAAGAACTACATCAAGAAAGATTAAGGGGCTATAATGTTAAAGTGTGAAGTATATATGCAACTGCTGGATTTCACAGACTGGACCTGATGGACAATAAAAACACTCCCTTTATACAAGATAGTATTTATTTTAGTAATAATACGAAAGCAAGAGCAAACACAAAAGTGATAAGAAAGAGAGAAAGAAATTATATCACCAGATTGGGGGAAACACCAACACCTGAAATCATGTAGCTGGGGAGTCCTGGGCCAGTTTTTCAGGGTTTGGACTGGAAAGTCCTGCTCAGAGTGTCCTCTCCATAGGTGAGACTCCAAAATCTTATTCCTAGTGGGACTCCTTAAATACAAGTTAGGACAAGTAAAGCTTTGTTCTAACAACCTTCATGACCTAGTGATCCCCTCAAGAATACTTCGTCCCCCCAAGGACTGTCCAGATCCCCAAAGGGAGGGAGTGATAGCCTTGAGACTGAGTTTTTTTTGGGGGGGTACCAGATTGAACCCAGGGGCATTTAACCACTGAGCCACATCCCCAGCCCTTTTTTGTGTTTTATTTAGAGACAGGGTCTCACTGGGTCTCACTAAGTTGCTGAGGCTAGCTTTGAACTCAGGATCCTCATGCCTCAGCCTCCCAAGTTGCTGGGATTACAGGCATGTGCCACCATGCCCAGCAATGATTGAGTTCTTATGAGTGAGCCAAACCCATGGAGAAGTCAGTGTTCTTTAGCTGTTCAATCAAGAATATGCCAAGGTCACAGCAGGCACATGGACAGGGAAGATCTTTAATATTTTCCTTAACCCTTTTAGGGGACTATCACTTGATAATTTATTGGGGTCATTTGTAAAGCTAGGATTTATGGCCATAGGTTTCTCAATTTATCTCAGAAGAGAGATTTCTTTCATAGTACAATGTGCACCAAGGTGAGTTCTGTTCAGTGACCCCATTACCCACATTAAGGTAGAATTGACTTGTAGGTGAAGACCCCTGAAGAGGATGGCCACTATGACAGTTCTGGAGAGGACCAACTAGGGTCAAAAACTCTACTGCTCAATGTTAAGGAGGAGTTGAACACCTTTGGCAGGGGGTAAGCCCTGGGAGAATGAAATGTCAATGTCTCCAGAGCCCTTTGATCACCAAGTTTACCTGCCTCCTCCCAAAAGGTTGCAGGCAGGGAATTGCTAATCAGTGCCTCCTGGGCCCCTGCCTGCCTGAATCACTCCATTTGGCCCTTCCCTCTGCCCATCTGCTTCTCACCTTTTTGTCATCTCACTAGCATCTCCAGAGCCTAGTCACATAGACAGGAAGGAGAGAGATAAGTGGGGAGAAAGTGGGAGAACAAAGGAAACTTTAGTCTGTAAGAGGGGCAGGGTGCTCTTGGGATTTCAGAACACCAGCCTTGTCCCCCTTCTCCCTTCTGGGAGAAGTCTGTGTTACTACTTTAAATAAAACCTGCTCTATATTTGCTTGCCTCAGTGTGCTTCTCTGGTGTTATGCTTCAACATTTGAGGAAGCAAAACTCATCACAAATAACTGGCGGTATCAATATCAAACAGCAATAAATTTGTAGATAGCACTGTTTCCTTTGTCATTCTCTGCTTGAAGATGACAGACTCTCTTGAGCTCTCTCCCTGCTTGAACCTCACTTTGCTTTTACTTTGCTTTCACTTAACTTTCACTTATAAATAAGTTCTCTCTTGCATGGCTTTTGGTGTCTGACTTTAAATTTTCTTTTGTTCGAAAATTAACCAAGGTTTGGATCTTTAGTTCCCCACTCCCTTGTAACAAGCTCATGACACTTTCCTGCAGTGGGTTGCTTGGGGCTATATAAGAAACCCAAAAGCCCCTTCAGAATTCTCAGTCTCTTCTCCTGCTTCTCTGTTTCAGGTTCTCATTGACCCTGGCACACTTTACGCCAAGTAGATGCTGGACATGGGAATGGGAAGTTTTGTTCTTTATGGTTTTTCACTCTTAATTAACATCTCTGAAGCTCTAAAGTTAACCATAAGAATGTTTAATTGGATGAAGACTGACCAGACAGGGTAGAGGGGAACTTTAGTAGATGGGAATGTTCTATATTTGATTGTAGTACATGACCAAGCTGTTCATTCATCAAAATATATCAAATTTTAACAGTGGTTCACTTCATGTTTTGAATACAGCCCTTACTGCTCTGCCACCTCAATTGATTTTTAAAATGGACATGTTTCTTTCTCTTACTCTCTCCCTGCTTCTCCCTAATCTCTCCCCCTCCCAAATGTCAAGGGAAGCCTTCCTCATTTTTGACAGTTATCTTTCCTTGAATCCACACCCACCATAAGAATGAAGTAATCCAGACTTTGGGGATGGTACCAGAAGATCTCAGAAATATCTATCTTTAAAATTAACAAGTGAATTACAACTCCGATGGAGAACAGGTGGCATATAGCCTTTGAGTTCCCTCTTTAAAATCCTCCTGTTCCTGCTGATGGGCAGAATCACAGCCTTTCAGACAGGAATCCCCTATGTTTCTCCATTGCTAGCAAAGTAATAAACCTTTTTCCTTTTTCTCAAAACCGTGTCCTCCATTGGACTGGCATTGTGGACAAGGACAGAGCTTTCAGCAACAAAATGATAATTTTCTTTCATGTAAGTTTTACCTCTTGAAAAAAAAAGTAAAAATTGCAATGTTTTGCTGGGACTGGAAATGTATATATTTATGACTAAGCATAGTGGCCCATGCCTGTAATCTCAGCTACTCAGGAACCTGAGGCAGGACGATTACAATCCAAGGCAGCCTGAGCAATTTAGCAAGGCATTGTTCCTAAGTTAAAATTTTAAAAAGGTTTGGGGATGTAGCTTAGCATTTTAGTGCCCCTGTGTTCAACCCCTATTATGGAAGGTGGGGGCAGAGGGAGAGAGAATGGGAATTCAATGGAATTCATTGTGAAAATGTCATTTGAATAAAAAGTCTCATTCAGTTCAGCTCAGAGTGTGGGTCCTGGGCAGAGATGTCAGCATCACCTAGAAACTTGATTGAAATGCACATTCTCAGGCCTTACCCCACACCTACTGGGAGTGATGCCCAGGAATCTGCCTTAACAAAATCTTCAGGTGATTCTTAAACTCATTAAAGTTTGAAAAGCACTTGTTGACTGAAAGCCCAGAATCATCTAAGTGTGTCGTTGTTTTGTATTTATTGGTCATCTACACAGTAACTCTCAGGTGAGACAGAAGCAACTATTTTTTTAGTTTATTGTGGCATTACATTATTGGTTCTGATGATGGGAGGGAAAATGAGAGTCAAATATATATATATATATATATATATATAAATTTTTTTTTTTTTTTTGAACCTGGAGTGCTTTACCAGTGAGCCACATCCTAGCCCTTTTTATTTTTTATGTTGAGACAGGGTCTTGCTAAATTGCTGAGGCTGGCCTAAAACTTGAAATCCTCCTGAGTCACTGGAATTACATGCATACTCCACCAAGAAATGTACCTTTTTCTTCTCTCTCTCTCTCAGTCCTTTTTTAGATGCTAAGTTACTTAGGGCCTTGCTAAGTTTTTGATGCTGGCTTTTTTTTTTTTTTTCAGTGGTGCTGGGGATTGAACCCAGGTCCTTGTGCATGTGAGGCAAGCACTCTATCAGTTAAGCTATATCCCCAGCCTTGAGGCTGACTTTTGAACTTGTGATCCTCCTGCCTCTGTCTCCCTAGCCATTGTGATTACAGACATGTGCCACCATGCCCTGCAAAATGTTCCTTTTTTCAAAGCTTGACCTGAATACAGCCATCTTGAGTTGAAAGTGCCGTGATTGCCCCTGAATAACCATGATCTGTTTTCCCTACATAGTTTCCCAGCAAACTATAAATAAACACAACCGTAAGAGTGGTGTGTGCACCTTTACAATTGCCTGAGGACTTGATATTAGCTTGAGCTAAACTATTTACATTCCAGCTGGGATGAAGTCACTTTTTTTTCCTGACTACTATATATGCCCCTCCTTCTAACCCAAATTTCAGGGAATTCACTCGTCTTGCTGCTACCAAGGATCATGTATCCATCAGTAAGTTCAC
This sequence comes from Sciurus carolinensis, assembly GCF_902686445.1. Taxonomy (NCBI): domain Eukaryota; kingdom Metazoa; phylum Chordata; class Mammalia; order Rodentia; family Sciuridae; genus Sciurus; species Sciurus carolinensis. The sequence continues at coordinate 81,091,061 of NC_062213.1, read as the reverse complement.
CAATAAACTACACTCAATATTTCCGTCTTTTTTTTTTTTTTTTTGGTACCAGAGATTGAACCTAGGGGCACTTAACCACTGAGTCGCATCCCCAGACCTTTTGAAAATATCTTAGACAACAGGGTCTCACTGAGTTTCTTAGGGCTTTGCTAAATTGCTGAGGCTGGATTTGAATTTGCAATCCTCTGCCTCAGCCTCCTGAGCCGATGGGATTACAGGCACACACCACCACGCCTAACTTTTTAAAAATATATCTATGTACACATACACACACACACACACACACACACACACACACACATATATTTAGTTGTTGATGGACTTTTATTTATTTATTTACATATGGTATTGAGGATCAAACCCAGTGGTCTACCATTGAGCACATGCCAGGCAAGTGCTCTACCACTGAGCCACAACTCCAGCCCTGTTTCTGTCTCTTTCTTTCATCTCACAGCACCTGGGAACTTATTTTCATACACTGGAACCAGACTGTTCTGGAGCACCACTGTATGGAACATTGCTGAAGTGAACCAAACAACTCCCATTTTGCTTTCTGACCCCATTTTGTGAAACTTATGAAAAACATGTTGTTTGCTGTGATAGATTAAAACAAAATGTGTGTGTAGCGTTAAGATAAGTAAAGTCACGAGCAGTGACGCACATGGTGACTATGCAGTCACTGAGAAAAACATTTGGCAGTTTGTTTACACCAAATTTACATTAGTTTTAATGGTAAAACTGGTAAAAATATTTACTAGATGAATTTGCAGAATTCAGGACTTGAAAAACAAATGAGGTAATGTGTGAACTTGTTTTGATGTGACTATATAAACTGCAGACTGATCAGGAGCGAGCGGGCACTACTCCACCGACAGAGTCTGTCACTATGTCCCGCTGACAAGTGACAAGATAGTGCTCCCCAGCTCGAGGCCCCTGGTCGCTGCATGCTGTTACTCCGATGACTGATTGCCGTTTGCTGTGAACCAAGCATCAATAAAACCCCATCTGAGGACCAACGACCGGCTACGTGAGTGTTATCTTATTCTTACCCGGTTCCCGATCCAGTACAGGCCGCAAGTGTTACGACGTGCTCGTGACAACCACCAACATAGTAAGAAGGCAAGATGAAAGAACCAGTCTTCTGACTTCAAGCTCCATGTTCCTTTCCCTACATCTTAATTCTTACAGTAAATTCCTATATTCAAGCTGTACTCTTATTCACAAAGTTGATAGATTCTGGCAATAAGATGGAGAAAGGAAAGTGTGTGCTGTGTGTGAATTCCAGTAGGTAAATAGTGGGAATATGACAGGGAAAAAAAATTTTTTTTTTTGGTACTGGAATCGAATCCAGGGACACTTTGTTAAGGTGAGATTGCAATAAATCACCAAGTCAATCTTGAAGCAGGAGATGGAATTTTATTCGCAAGCTGGTGGGCTGAAAGGCAGGCTGCAAGTTTGCACCCTTTGACCCACTCCAGTAGTTAGAGCACATCTTTTATAGTTCCAAACCACAAGTAAAAGATGTCAGCATATTAATCATAAGTGACTGTTGCTACGATTCAAAATCATAAACAAAAATCATTAAAATCATAAGCAGAAGGGGAAATGGGTCAAAATGACCCTAGATGAGTACAATTTAAAGAATGGTTACTAATGTCTAGACAAATGTTCTTTGACATTCTATGAGATTAGGGTACATTGCACAAGTAAAGTGTATAAGGACAGAAGGAACAATTTTGCCATTTTGTGTTGCCAAATGCAAATGCTGTGCTAAGCAACTGTTAATGGGTATGATCGCCCACCGCCTGTGGGGATAATCACAACACGTACGCTCTTGATCACAGGAACCAAAAAGCTGTTTATTCCACAAGTCTCAGACTTATATTGAGAACATCAGCCTATCAGAGAGTAGACTACCAGGAAAGTCAGCCTATCAAGGAACAGTCTCCAGGCAGATACCAGGATCGCCTCACGTACAACAGCCAATCAGAGTTACTTCCTAAAACTTGTTTACTAGTGCAGCTATGTCTGGCAAGCTGCCAGGCGCCATCTTAGAGATCAGGCCACGGTGCGGCTCTGGGGCCCTCAGAGCCCGCCCCTGACAAATGGGTACAGAGGAGGGGTTTTCCCATGGGAGAAGCATTTCTTACATGATGTGGAGTCTTGGGGTAAAATGGAATCTGTTTGGTCATTGCCCATATAGCTTGGCCCATAACAACTTAACTATTTAGCCCTATCTCCAGCCCTTTTTATTTTTTTTTATTTTCAGGCAGGATCTCCCTAGGTTGTTAAGTCCACACTAAATAGCTGAGGCTAGATTTGAACTTGCTATCCTTCTGCCTCATACTTTTGAGCTGATGGGATTACAGGCATGTGCCACTGCATCCAGCAGGGAAACAATTTCTAAGGTTAAAAGTGAACATTATCACCAGGTACACTGGTGCACACTTATAATCTCAGTGACTCAGAAGGCTAGGCATGGGTATTACACATTAGAGGCCAGCCTCAGTAACTTAGACCCTCAGCAATTCAACAAGCCTCTGTCTCAAAATAAAAAATAGAAAGGACTGAGGCTGTAGCTCTGTGGTTAATTACCCCTGGGTTCCATACCCAGTATAAAAACAAACAAAACAAAACAAAAAAAACGAAAATAAGAGATGGCCTGAGATCACAACTGTTGAAAACCAATATTTTAAGGTTGAAGTTGAAAGAAAGAAGAATCAAAGATTCTCTTGAGAACTGACTTGAAAAATATTCTGGTTACTGTCACCTGGTTGGAGGCTCCTGGGCCATCAATAATGGTGTTGGCACTGCTGGCAAACTCTTAATTCTCATTCAGAAATGTCTTCAAAAGACCAGAGGGAGGTAGAAATTTGGAATCTTTTGAAATTTGCTAGTTATTAATAAGATAATAGTTTAACATTATAGAATTATAGAAAATATTATTACTGAATTTAAAAGATTATAGTAGGAATTTAATCTTCTTTTTTGTGATTCTACTGTCACCTACTCTCCTGAGTCATTATCCATAACTATATCTATTCATCTAAGAATCCTTGATGTCCTCTGGCAGTTGGCATTCAGACTATTTTGTTCCTTTGAATGATAGCCTTAGTGGGCTGACAGACACCCAGACTTCTATATAAGTCCTGCTGTGTCTTGTAAGATGATTGAGTAAATGTATTCCTGTAAAACATTATTTCTCCAAATGACCATGGCAATAATATTCGTATTGTCTAAATGAGTCACTTTAAGGCAAACTTTCTCCTAATCCCTACACTTTTTCTTTCTAAAATGAGACTTAACATAACTGAAATCAGTGGGGATTAATTGGAAAGGATTTAATGAAATCAGAAGACCTGAATTTCTCTCGTTTTACCTCTAATTGTGATACCAGAAGCAAACCATATAATAGTCTCATTAGAAGACCCTGTTGAGAAAAGCAGGAACTAGGAGCCATCTGGTATATAAAGTGCCTGCTGGTTGAAAAAATTATGGGGCTAAAAATAATCTCATAGGATGACTGTTGAAATTAGGCACCAGGGCAAATAAGCTGGCTATTGACCAACCCACAAGGCTGTCCATTTTCTAATCCCTTTCTAGGGACCAGACATAAATAGTGTTGGAAAAACCACAGCCCTGGTTTTGTTGTGAGGGTGAGAGTTGAGAAGTACATAGTTTCAAAAAGACCATAAAAATAGAGGCATCATCAAAAATTATCATGATACCTCTCCACAGGTTTGAATATAGTATATATTCAATACATTCAATATAGCACATGGTATAATGTAAAATATGTAAGCCTAAAGAGGTATGACTGACTAGACGCATGATGGCAATAATACCAAAAATGGTCAAGAATGTGGACATAGATTTGATGTAGACATTTCCAGATAAATGCATGTTGCCAGGTGTGGTGATACACACCTGTAATCTCAGCAACTCAGGAGAATCACAAGTTTGAGGCCAGCCTTGTCAATTTAATGGGTCCCTCAGCAACTTGCAAGACTTAATCTTAAAATAAAAAATAAAAAAACCTGGGGTGTGGCTCAGTGTTTGCACACCTGGGTTTAATTTCTGGTACCCCCAAAATGCTAATAATGTTAATAATATAGTGCTATATTATTTCTAAACTTAAAGTATATAAGACTCAGGAAATTGAGGAAGGAGAATGGCAAATTCAAGGTCAGCCTGAGCAACTAACTCATCAAGATCTTGTCTCAAAATAAAAGGAGCTGGTGATGTAGCTCAGTAATAGATTGTCCCTCAATTTAATCCCCAGTACCCAAAGGGAGTAAGAACAAGCATATAAAAATCATTCATGTTCACTTTTTCCATGTTTATTATGAAAAATTTTGAACATGAAATTGAAAGAGTTTTACCTGTATGCTCATGACCTAGATTTCACCATTACATTTGTCATAGTTACCTTATTGAATATCTTGTCATCTTGTCACTCTACCCATCCCCTATCAATCATCCCCTTCTTGTTTGTTTATTTATTTATTTTTGCATCCCTGGGGATTGAACCCAGGGGCACTCTACTATTGAGTTCCCTACCCCTTTTTATTTTATTTTGAGACAGGGTCTCTCTGAATTGCCCAGTTTAGCCTCAAACTTGTGTTCCTCTTGCCATGCTTTTCAAAGTAAGCTAAAGACATTAGTATATCTGAGCCTTAATTTGTGTGTGTGTGTGTGTGTGTGTGTGTGGTGGTGCTGGGGATTGAAACCAGGTTCTTATGCATTCCAGGTAGACACTCTACCATTGAGCCATATCCCCAGCCCCCTGTCCTTAAACTTATTATTATTTATTCTTTTCAAAAAAAATTTTTTATACTGGGGATAGAACTTAGGCCTCAAGCATGCTAGGCAAGTTTTCTACCCCTCAGCTACATTCCTAGTCCTACAGTTTTTACTTTTAATATAACATTTACAATCAAATTGATGCATCTAAAGTCTACTATTCCATGAGGTTTTGTATGTATGTGTTTGCGTGTGTGTGGTACTGGGTGCTTTACAACTGAAATACGTCTCTAGTCCTCTTAATTTTTTTCACTTTAAGATAGGTTCTCACTAAATTGACAATCTTGCACTTGTGGTCCTTCTGCCTCAGGCTTCCCAGTAGGTGGAATTACAAGTATGTACCACAATGCCCAGTTATTTCCATGAGTTTTAACAAATGCATACTCCTGTGTTTCCTAAACCTCTATCAAGATTTAAAACATAAAGGTATCACATAAAGATCTCTTACGTCCCTTTGCAGACAGAGGAGTCTCGATTTCTACCTCAAGCGAGTTTTTCCTGTTTCAGAACTTCATAGAAGTAGTCATACAATGTGTACATTTTTGTGTGTTATACTCTTACTCAGCATAATGCTTTTTATTTTTTATTTTTGCTAGTACTAGGGATTAAATCCAGAGTTTCATGCATGCTAAAACAAACTTTGCCCCTGAGCTGTACCCCCAGCCCAGCGTGATGTTTTTAGATTGCCCCCAATTTGTTGTGTGTATTAGCAATTTTGTTATGAATTTTTGACCCTAAGTCTTTAGGATCTTTTTCCCCTTTTGGAATGAACAATTAATAAGACTGAACACCAACTAAGCAATGAAGACTTTGATTTTTGTCCAAGAATAGAGGAAGTGGGAGATAAATTAGAAAACCAATTTGTTGCCCTTTGAAGATCAGGAGGTATAGATATAGGATAAAAGAAATAAGAGGATGGGATAGGCTAATGAATGGGGGAAATCGTCAAGTACTTTATTATAATGAAGTCAGAGGTTGTCTACTGTCACTCTGGTGGTCATCTTAGATGGAACCGGTTTGTGTGTGTGTGTCTGTGTGTGTGTGTGTGTCTGTGTGTGTCTGTGTGCCAGGGATTGAACCCAGGGGTGCTTAATCACTGAGTCACATTCCCAGTCCTTTTTCATATTTTATTTAGAGATAGGGTATTGCTAAGTTGCTTAGGGTCTTGCTAAATTGCTGAGGCTGGCTTTGAACCTGCCATCCTCTTGCCTCAGCCTCCCAGGTTACTGGGCTTATAGGCATGCACAGCTGCTGGGTTGGAACAGGTTTTGGCTAGCTCACCTGAGGAAGAATTTTTGGTCTTCAGACATTCTGTCCTCAAAGACAAATAAGATTGGGGTGGGGCAAAATCCAGTTGGGCCATCCAGGCAATATGGACCAGGGAAGGGTAATGATTTCTTCATTTTTATATGTGTATACATATATGTATTTTGTGTAGAACTGAGAATTGGATCCAGGGACTCTCTACCACTGAGCTACATCTAGCCCTTTAAAAAAATTTTTTTTTAATTTTTTGAGTTAGATCTCCATAAATTGTCCAGGCTGTTCTCAAACTTGAGATCTTATTTCAGCCTCCTAAACCACTCGGATATTTATTTGTTTTTTAAAGGTTTTTTTCCTTTATTCTTAAAAAAAAAAAAAAAAAAAACTTAATTTTTAATTGTTGGTTAGTGCTCTATTTCATGAATATACTACAACTTGTTTATCCATTTTGTTGATGGATAATTTTTTCCAGGTTGTTCCTCATGAATAAAGTTGTTATGAACTTTTTAAATTTATTTTTTCATATTTTTAATTGGGGCATTAAAATAATATTTTAATGCATAATATTGGGATTGGTTGTTACATACTTGTTCATGCAAACAACCAATATATATATAATTTGGTTTTATATATATATATATATAACCAAATTATATATATATATATATACATTTGGCCAATATCATTCTCCAGTATTTCTCCTTTTCTTCCCCTCCTCCCCAGACCCCTTTCCACTAATATTATTGTTATGGGCTGCAACTTAAGAACAGATGATCACCACTGAGAAGTTCACATTTGAGAGTCTTTATTAAGCTGGCCAGCTGACTGTCTCACACAATGCCCCAAAAATGGCTATTGGGAAAACAACCCTGACCATAGGGTTGCAGGGGTTTTTTATACCATAAATCAGTACATCACTCATAAGTATCTGTTGCTATGATTCAAAATTACAAACTAATATCATGAGATTTGAAATCATTAGCAGAGGGGCAAGTGGGTCAAAATGACCTTACTTAGATACAAATTAAAGAATGGTTACTAACATCTAGACAATTGCTGTTGACATCACTGTTTACATGGTACAGTGCTTAAGAAAATAGGAAGCAAAAAGAACAATTTTTCATTACACAAGAATTACCATTTCATCATTTTGTATTGCCAACCATGTCATGCTGTGTTGCGCTCCCTGCCCGCAGAGAGACGAGACGCAAACCTGGTTCTTTTGAGCTCTTTATTTTGCGCGCTTACTCACTTCCTGCTTCTCCTTCCGCAGCTCAATATATACAATCCTTTAACCAATCAGATACAAGTGCATGCGGGGAGAGTGTGAACCGGTACAGAGAGGCAATCAGGGCATACGCTAGACATACAGTGTTTACAAGGGAGCCTAACCAATCCAAACAACTTCCTCAAAGTGACGCTAGTTGTTGTCTCACAAGTCAGCTGGATGCAACCGCACTGGCAGGCTGCCAGGCACCATCTTGGATACGCATCTAAATAAGCCAAGCCAGCTATGCCACACCCAGGCAGCCAAGCCACACCCAGGCAGCCAAGCCACACCTAGGGCCAGGGGTCTGCGGCGCCCCGACAATGCCGAGCAACTATTGATGGGTACAGAGGTGGGGCATTCCCATGGGAGAAGCATTTCCTATATAACATGGAGTCTCAGAGCATAATGGAGTCTGTTTAATCATTGCCTATATATCCTGGCCTATAACTTCTCGATGAAGTCAAATCTGTCAGTTCCGTCACATTATGAACATTCTTTTTTTTTAATTTAGCTTTTAATTTTTTACAAACTGCATTTTGATTCATTGTACACAAATGGGGTACATCATTTCATTTCTGTGGTTGTACACAATGTAGAGTCATACCATTTGTGTAATCATACATGTACATAGGGTAATGATGTCTGTCTCATTTCACCATTTTTCATACCCCCTCCCTCTCATTTCCTTCTACATATTCTAAAGTTCCCCCATTCTTCTGTCATTACCCACCCCCCCCACACTCCTATTATATATCATTCTCCACTTATCAGGGAAAACATTCGGCCTTTGGATTTTTGGGATTGGCTTATTTCACTTAGCATGATATTCTCCAATTCCATCCATTTATTTGCAAATGCCATAATATTATTATTCTTCATGGCTGAATAGTATTCCATTGTGTATATGTACCACTGTTTCTTTATCCATTCATCTGTTGAAGGGCATCCAGGTTAGTTCCACAATCTAGCTATTGTGAACTGAGCTGCTATAAACATTGATGTGACTGTGTTACTGTAGTTCGCTGATTTTAGGTTCTTTGGGTATAAACCGAGGAGTGGGATAATTGGGTCAAAAGGTGGGTCCATTTCAAGTTTTCTTAGGATTCTCCATACTGCTTTCCAGAGTGGCTGCACCAATTTGCAACTCCACGAACAATGTAAAAGTGTGCCTTTTCCCCCACATCCACGCCAACATCTATTATTGTTTGTGTTCTTGATAATAGCCATTCTAATTGTAGTAATATAAAATCTTAGAGTTGTTTTAATTTGCATTTCTTTAATTACTAGAGATGTTGAACACTTTTTCATATATTTATTAATTGCCTGTGTGTCTTTTTCTGTAAAGTGACTGTCTAGTTCCTTGGCCCATTTATTGATTGGGTTCTTTGTGTTTTTGTTGTAAAGTTTTGTAAGTCCTTTATAAATTTTGGAGATTAGTGCTCTATCTGAAGTGTGTGTGGAAAAGATTTTCTCCCACTCTGTAGGCTCTCTGTTCACATTCTTGATTGTATCCTTTGCTGAGAAAAAGCTTTTTTGTTTGAATCTCTCTCATTTATTGATTCTTGCTTTGATTTCTTGTGTTTCGGGAGTCTTGTTGAGGAAGTATGTTACTAAGTCAACATGAACATTCTTTTTTAGTTATTTTTGTTTGTTTGTTTTGTTTTGCAGTGCTGAGGATTGAACCCAAGACTTCACACATGCCAGGCAAATGCTCTACTGTAACAGTGGTCCACTTTACTCTTTGAATACAGCCCTTGCTGCTCTGTCATAGCAACTGGTTTTTAAAATGGACATGTTTCTTTTTTATCCTGTCTCCCTTCTCCTCCCTAATCTCTCCCTCATCTCAGGGGAAACAGGATTACCTTTCCTCCCCATCCTAGGAGATTTATTTCTCCTTGAACACTCACCCACCATAGGAGAGGTAGTCCAGACTTTGGGGATGGTTACCAGAAGATCTCAGAAATGACTATTTCCCAAATTAACAAGTGAATTACATCTCCAACAGAGAACAGGAGGAATGTAGCCTTTGAATCACTTTTAAAAAGTTCCCTGTTCCTGCTAATGGGCAGAATCACAGCCTTTGGGACAGGAGTCCCGTGTTTGTCCTATGCTAGTAAAGCAGTAAACCTTCTTTTTCCTTTTTCTCAAAGCAGTGTCCTCATTATTGGATTGGCATCGCAGACAAGGACCAGCTTTTGGTAACACTACCACTGGGTCACCTCCTTATCCCATTATGGACATTCTTATAGAAGTATTTGAAGACATGCATTTTCATTGGGGAATATGTGGAAGTAGAAGTGCCCGGGTAGGTGTGTTAACTTTAAAAGAAACAGTGAAGTCATTTTACAAAGTGTTTGTTCCATTTTACACTCCTACTGATAATGTATGAGAGTTCTAGTTCAGGGACTAGGAATGTGATACTTGCCTAGCATGCATGAAGTCCTGAGTTCAATCCGCAGTCCCACACGAAGATACACACAACACAAGGACACATTTCCAGTTCACATTTTTACCAAAACTTGGTGTTGTCAAAGTGTGATAAGTCTTCTAAATGTGAGGGTGAGGTGACATCTTATGTGGTTTGAATTTGTATATCCCTAGTGACTGATCATGCTGAGCATTTAAAAATTTTTTTTATTTTTATTTTTATTTTTGGTATTGGGGGTTGAATAGGAGTGGGGAGGAGGGCTTAATCACTCAGCCCCAACCCCAGTTCTTTTTATTTATTTATTTTTTTTGAGGCAGGGTCTCCCTAAACTGCTTAGGGTCTCACTAAATTGCTAAGACTGAGTTTGAACTTGCAATCCTCCCGCCTCAGCCTCCCAAACCACAGAAATTACAAGCATGCACCATCTTGCTTTGTGGAAGAGGTGTTTATATATCTTGAACCAATGTCTTTGTTCTCTGAATGATCCATGCTTCTCTCAGTTGTGTCTTGCTTAGTCTTTTTCTATGTACGTAGGTATGTATGTATTTGGTACTGGGGATTGAACCCCAGGGATGCTCTGCCACTGAGCTACATCCCCACCCTTTTAAACTTACTTTATTTATTTTTATTTTTTGGTATCAGTGATTGAACTCAAGTACATTTAATCAGTGAGCCACATCCCCAGCCCTTTTTATTTTTTATTTTGAGACAAGTTCTCACTAAGTTGCTAAGATGGGCTTCAAAACTGTGATCCTCCTGCCTCAGCCTCCCCAGCTGCTGGGATTACAGGAGTAGCCACTACACCTGGCCCTTATTTTATTTTGACACTGGGTGTTGTTAAGTTGCCCAGGCAAACCTCGATCTTGCAATCCTCCTTCTTCAACTTGCCAGCTAACCCGGATTATAGCATGCATCATAGTGTCCCGACCCGCGGGACATCAACGCAGGACGGCAAACCTAAGAGAGAAGGAATGAAGGGACAAGAGACACAGGGAGTGACAGCAAGACAGGAATTCTGATCAAGCTGCAAATTTTTATTGTTCTCAAGGGTATTTATGCTGAGGGAATGAGGGGTATGATGAGACACAGGCTGGTTGGCTGTGTTTTTCTTTTGGGCTCCTGATAAGGTGCAAGTTCACGCCGGCGGGCCATGGCAGAACTATCAGCCGGGAGTGGGGAGAGGGCGTGCTCCGGGAATCCGTCAGCCTTCAGCTGCAGGGTGTTTGTGCAGGGGAGGCAACCGCAAAATGCTCCCTGGGCTGCTGCTTATCATAAAGGTTAGAACGTCCTCAGAATGAGAACTTCTTCTTGGTCCCTGACACCATAGTGCCCTGCATTATTCATTTTTTTGAAGGTTTCTTTTACTAAGAAATTTAAAATTATGGTTAAGTTCAATTTATCACTTCTCTTTGTATTTTTTCCTTTTTAAAGATTTTTTATTCTGGGCTGGGGTTGTGGCTCAGTGGTATAGCACTAACCTAGCATGTGTGAGGCACTGGGTTTGAATCTCAGCACCACATATAAATAAATGAATAAAATAAAGGTCTATCAACATCTAAAAAATTTTTAAAAAAAGATTTTTTATTCTATATTTTTTAGTTTTGTTTTTGGTGGCACTGGGAATTAAACCGAGGGCTTTCTACATGGTAGGTAAGTGTCCTACCGACTGAGCTACATTTCCATCCCTCTGTTTTCTATATTTTCTACAAGAAACTTTTACCTATCCCTCCCTGCAATAACAAAAAATATTCTCCTTTCCTTCCTCCTGAAAGTTTTACAGTTTTAACTTTAGCTGTATGATTCACCTCAAACTATTTTTTTGTGCATGCTTTATTGTTTTCCCCCCAATGGATTTTTCAGTTGTCCCACAATGAAGATTTTTTTCCCCCAATTTGATTGCTTTGGGTCCTTTAAAGAAAACCAAATTTTTCTTTGTATTTGTTAATATTTATGCCAGTAACATATTTTTTTGTAGTTGGAGAGCATGCCTTTATTTATTTATTTCTATGCTGTACTAAGGAGAGAACCCAGTGTCTCACACATGCTATGCAAGCACTCTGCCACTGAGCTCCAGCTCCAGTCCCTTATTGTTTTGTTTTGTTTTGTTTTGGTATCTGCATTGAACTCAGGGTCACTTAAGCCACATCCCTAGCCCTTTTTTGTATTTTATTTAGAGACAGGTGTAACAGTAGTTCACTTTATGCTCTGCCACTGCAACTGATTTTTAAAAAGGACATGTTTCTTTCTCTTCCTCTCTCCCTGCTCCTCCTAATCCCTCCCCCTCCCTAATCTCAGAGGAAACAAGATTACCTTTCTTCCTCATTTTAGACAGTTACCTGTCTCTGAGTACACACACATCATAGGAACAAAGTAATCCAGACTTTGGGGATGGTACCAGAAGATCTCAGAAATGACTATCTCCCAAATTAACAAGTGAATTACATCTTCAATAGAGAACACATGGAATGTAGCCTTTGAATTGCCTCTATAAAAGCCCTCTGTTCCTGCTGATGGGCAGGATCACAGACTTTGGGACAGGAATTCCCTGTGTTTCTCCTTTGCCAGCAAAGCAATAAAACCTTTTTCCTTTTTCTCAAAAATCGTGTCCTCATTATTGGATTGGCATTGGGGACAAAGACCAAGCTTTCAGTAACACAGAGTCTCACTGAGTTGAGTGCCTCGCTGAATTACTGAGGTTGGCTTTGAACTCATGATCCTCCTGCCTCAGCCTCCTGAGCTGCTGGGATTACAGGTGTGGGTCACCATTCCTGGCCCCTTATTGTTTTGATTACTGTGAATTTAGAGCGTATTTCTGCTCACTTTCACATGTGTGTGTGTGTGGTGGTCTGGGGATTGAAACTAGGGCTTCTCACATGCTATATAAGTGCTCTACCACTGAGTTACATCCTAAGACCCATTTTTTGTTTTGTATTGTTTTTGAATCAAGGTCTTGGTCTCTATCCTGTGATCCTCATGATTTAATTTCTGGAGTAGTTGGAATTACAGGTGTGTGTCACCATGTCCTGAAAGACTGTATCTTTAAAAATATTTTTTTTTGGTACTGGGGATCTAACCCAGGGGCACCTTAAAAATCAGTTGCAGTGACAGAGCAGCCACTGCACTAAGATACAGCCCAGCCTTTTTAATTTAAACACAGGGTCATAAGTTTATGAGGGTCTCACTAAATTTCTGAGGACCTTGAACTTTTGATCCTCCCCTTCAGCCTCCCAAGTTGCTGGGTTTACAGGTGTGCATCACTGCTCCTGGCTAGTTCAAATATATCTTGAAACCAAGCAGTATGATTTCTTCAACTTTAGCCTTCTTCAAGATTCATTTGAATAATCTTGGTGCTTTGTTTTTCTTTTAAGCTTAAGAATCAGCTGATGGATTCCTATAAAAAAAAAAGAGTGCTGGGATTATAATTGAATTTGCAATGAATCTCATTTATTTTTGAATACAGGAAATGGTACTTATGTTTTTTTGAGAACATGCTTTTAAGAGAAACAAAACAAAACAAAATGAACAATATAAAATAAAAGAGTATCAAAACGACTAAATGGCTTCGAACTAGGAGAAAGTGCAAGGTGGTAAGAATGCTTGGTTTTTTCTAAATGAGGCATTTCCCGCCCTAACTTTGCCTAGTATTTTATTTATTTCTTGGTGAGTCCTATGTGTATTATATAAGGCATAAAACCACATAGTTCAGTCTGACTTTGGTCTTAAATCATTTACCAATTCCACTGTGGTTCTTACACTAGGAATGATAATAGAATGTATACCTACCTGACATAAATATAAGGAGAAAATTCTGCACCCAGTTGAAGTTTAACTTCAAGATTTTTATCCTAGTGCTGGATGCTGTGGCACACACCTATAATCCCGCTACCCAGGATATTGATGCAGGAGTATTGCAAATTTGAGGCAGTCTCTGCAGTTTAGTGAGACTCTCTCTCAAAGTGAAAAATAAAAAGGGCTAGCCCCTTATTGATGTAACTCAGTGGTAGAGCACCCTTGGACTCAATGCCCAGTACTACAAAATTAAGTAAAGCAACAACAACAACAAAACAAAACAAAATCCTAACCCATCCTGATTGTCAGCTTCCCTGAGTAAATGTGAGAAATTTCTTCTATTGGCATGTGTCTTTCTTTCCCGTTTTTGTTTTTACCCCTCAGTTCAGGAATGTAGGACATTGTCTCCATGATTCAATTTTAGAATGCAAATAGAAGGATATGATAAGCTAGGGAGGGGAACCAATTTACTTCTTTAATTCCATTTCAATTCAGCATTTATAAAATAAGATACTTCTTTTTTTTTTTTTTTTTTTTTTTTTTTGGGTGCTGGGGATTGAACCCAGGGCCTTGTGCTTACAAGGCAAGTACTCTACCGACTGAGCTATCTCCCCAGCCCCAATAAGATACTTCTAAATCAGGCAGTATTTGTATTCAAATTATGAAACTATAGGGATATGTACAAGACAGGAATTGATTTGCTCTAGACTAGCAGACCAGTTGACTACAGTTCAATTTATTTATTTATTTTGTCGTATTAGGGATTAAACTCAGAGCCTCGTGCATGTTAGGCAAGATCTCCATCCCTGAGCTAAATCTCAGCCTGACTACAGAAAACTAATTTGTTTTACTGCAAACATTCCCTTAGTTTGTCCAAATGAACTACTACTTGGAAGGCGGTGTATGTATTAAGCATTTTGTGAAAGACAAGTGATTTAAAGTTGGACACCTTTATTTGTTTGCCTTGTTCATTGGGGACAAAATTCTGTGTCACCAATATTCCCTTAAGAGAGATCATCAATGGGTTTTCTCTGCTTAGGGGCAGAATAAGGAACCAGGCAGAGACAACTTGGACAAGACTTAGTAAATGGAAACAGTTTACTGTCAGATATTTAGAACCTTCTTCCCTTTGTGTACACTCATCTATGTTGTCTCACTCCCTATCTTGGTGTCTGGAATATCATATGTTCATTATTAAATAATTGTTAAATTGCCACACATCTCTAGGTTCTTTCCTGTTTGGGCTGAAATATAAGGAAATTAGTTGATGACCATTCCAGTTCTTGTTTAGCTCACTATTCTGATTTTAACATTCATTTCAATTTTATAATAGTCAATCTTTTTCTCCCCCCCACCTTTTTTTTTGAAACCAGAGATTGAACCCAGGGCTTACCATTTGAAAGGCAAATTCTTTACCAGTGAGCTACATGCCAACCCAATCGCTGATCTTTTAAAACATTTAGAATGTTTTCATGAGCCTGCCTGCCTGGGGGGTTCTCTTCCTCTGTGCAATTCACACATCTGGGCTAAAGTGCTCTGTGCATATGGAATTGACTACTACTGCTTCAGGGCTGGGTCCATTATTTGAACAAACTGCTACATAAACAGCACTTCAGGAGTTCTAGGATTGGATCCACTCTGCCTCCCCCAGAACTGCTTAAAGTTGATGTTTCTGTTGACTTTCTGGTTTTTCT
The DNA here is from genome assembly GCF_902686445.1 of Sciurus carolinensis. Lineage (NCBI taxonomy): Eukaryota > Metazoa > Chordata > Mammalia > Rodentia > Sciuridae > Sciurus > Sciurus carolinensis. The sequence continues at coordinate 81,075,814 of NC_062213.1, read as the reverse complement.
TTTTCTTTTTTTAAAAATCCTGGCACTCTTTAATAATATTTTAAAACTGAGGAAATTTTAGTATAGTCTGAGCCAGTCATGAATCCCATTAAAGGGAAGGAATGGAGGTAAAAAGGTGTCAGAAGGGAGAAGGAAGTTGGACTAATCTGAGCATTTGTTAGGTGCCAGAAATTTTCATATAGTCAACATTCCATATATTAAATATTGATTTAATGCTCATAATGTACCAGGGATTTTTTTTTGGGGGGGGGAGGTGTTTACTGGGATGGAACCCAGGAGTGCTCCACCACTGAGCTACATTTCCAGTCCTTTTTGTGAAAAAATGATTATTATTTTTTATTTTGAGACTTGCTCTCTCTGAGTTACTGTGCCTGGCCCCAAGCTTGTGATCCTCCCAAGTCTCTGGGATTACAAGTTTGCATCACTGCAACTGGCTCAGGGATTTTCATATATTTGCTTCATTTGATCTCCAGAGCAAAATGGTGCTCTGGATGGTCATGCTATCCATTTTCCATACAAACAGGAAACTGAGGTTCAAAGAAATGAAATGATCTACCCTTGGAATTTTAATCTGAACCTGTTCGACTTCAAAGCCCTACCAGTTTCCATCCTGTTACCCAATCCAAAGGGTTTCTCTTCACAAAGGGTCCTTATTTCACAATAATATAGGGAGCATTCTTAGTCTGGTTTCTTCCAGGTTTCTAGATCTCCGGATTTATTTTCAGTGCCCAAAGCAAGACCAACTTCTTTCAGACATTTCAAGAGAGTTAAATGATAATTTCTCCTGCTTATCATGGCAGCATCCTTTTCCTTCTTAAACTGCCTGCTACCTCCTTTGGGTATAGGAGAGGTGGGTTAGTGACAATGGATGAAAAATGAAAAAGGATGTCAGACAATGGCAACCTTCAGGGTAGTAGGAATGCCTTTTTTAAAAGGCAGTCAGGAGGGTAAATTGGCAGTGCAATTTCTGCCTCCTGCCCAGAGGCGCCCATTGTCTTCATGCTGGTCCTTGGCACCCTAGAGCATCCCTCATCCCTGTACTGTGGTGTCCCAATTAGGCTTACTCAGTGTGGCTGGCACCCATCAACCAAAATTATTCCTCTCTGTTCAGCTACAGAATTGTCATTTCTATTTCCAACTGGCAACAGCTTGTCATCCATCTGAGATATATTTGCATCTAAACAAAGCTCTATGCCAGCCCTTTGCATAAAAATGTTCAATGTTTTCCCATTATAGCCAGAATAAAACCCAAACTCCTTGCCATGGCCTCTGAGACCTTCTGTGGTTAGGCCTAATCTCCCGTGTCATGCCCTATTACTTCCCTTTTTACTCAAGGGACCCATTTATACTCCTTCCTCTTTCACAAACACTCCAAAATCATTTTTATTTTCTTTTACTATGATCTGGTTCCTTCTGCCTGCGCAGGGCTCACCTCATTTGAAAACTCAGAGGAGCTTTGCTTACCCTTCAACCTTCTACAACTTCTTCCTCACTCACCTGACTTTGCTTTATTTATCTATTTATTTATTTATTCATTTTTATACTGGGGGGTCAAAATCTCTGGCCTTGCACATGCTAGGCAATAGCTCTACCACTGAGTTACATCCCCAGCCTGACCTGATTTTAATCACATCACCCTTTCTATTTTTTGTTTTTTTTTTTTTTTTTTTTTTTTTGGATACTGGGGAATGAAATCAGGGGCACTTAACCACTGAATCACAACCCCAGCCTTTTTTTGTATTTTATTTAGAAACAGGGTCTCATTGAGTTGCTTAGGGCCTCACTAAGTTGCTGAGGCTGGCTTTCAACTTGAGATCCTCCTGCTCTGCCTCCTGAGCTGCTAGGTTTACAGATGCATGCCATTGTGCCCAGCTCTATTTTTTTATTTTTTAAAGTTTCATCAGGCTAACCATGGTGGTGCAAATCTGTAATTCCAGCTACCAGGGAGACTGAGGCAGGAGGATTACAAGTTTGAGGTCAATCTCAACTTAGTGAGACCCTCACCAACTTAGTGAAACCTTGTCTCAAAATAAAAAAATAAAAAGGACTGGGGATGTAACTCAGTGGTAAATTACCCCTGGGTTCAATACCCTGTACTCCACCCTACTCTACACACCCCCCTCTCCAAAAAAAAAGAAAGAAAAAAGAATGTTGTTTTATTGTCACAGTCATGTTTTAGATTTATATGTTAATTTTATTTTATGGCTTCATTGATAAACCTAAGGTCTGCTTTCAAGGGCCATCTCTATCTGTTTCATGTATAGAACTGTACATACTTGATAAATGTTGATCAAATGAGAGCAATATATTAGTATTGATGGATGGCTGATCATCATTGGAACTCCAGCTACTGTGGTAATCAGAAAAAAAGAAAAATTTTGCATAGAAACTGGTGGTGGGGACAGGTGCTGGTGGTGAAGAGGTAGAGGGTGGGAGGATGAGTAGGAGGTGGGAATCAAGTCCTACTGTATCCCTAAGATTCCTCATAATTATTAGCACACATGTCATAAACACACGTAAGTCATTGCTTTACATTGTTCCAGTATACATTTATTTCAGTTACCATAGTGTAGTTTTAATAAGCAAGTCTTCTGACAACAAGTTAATTTTTCCATTACTATGCTGCATAAACTGTAATTGAATAAAGTACAAACAGTACTACTAGTTCTAGTCCACCAATGCCAAGGGGAATAACAGAAGCACATCTAGATCACTGACCAATTCTTTCAAAGTCTGTCAGTGATGGGTCTGTGCACATCAGTTCATACACAGTCAGTAAAATGTGAACTTGTATTGCCTCCTTGTTCCTCAGTGATGAATTTTTTTTTTTTTTAATTATGGGGATTGAACCCAGGGGCTCTTAATTACTGAACCACATCCCTGCCCCTTTTTATTTTATATTTTGATACAGGCTTTCACCAAGTTGCTAGACTGGCTTTGAACTTGAGATCCTCTTGCCTCAGCCTCCAGAGCCACTGGGATTACAGAAGCTTGCCACTGTGCCTGACTCAGTGATGAACTCTTTTAATATTTTGAGAAAATAGGTACTTGAAAGAGATTTGATCGACAGAGATAAAAGTGAAACAAAGAACCAGGTGTAGTGGTGTGTGCCTCTAATCCCAGTCATTTAGAAGGCTAAAGCAGAAGGATCAACAGTTCAAGGCCAGCCTGGGTAATTTAGAGAGGTCCTATCTCAAAATAAAAAACAAAAAGGACCGGGGATATAGAGCAGGGTTAGAGCACTCCTGGGTTTAAACCTCAGTACTGAAAAAAAAAAAAAAAAAATTGGAATCAAATTTAAATGGAATTATAGAAGAACTACTTAACCTGTAGTTCAGATTTAGGGATACATTTAAAAAAAATCTTTTTCTCTTTTTTGCAATGCTTTGGAACCCAGGGCCTCACATTCTAGGCAAGCACTCTACCACTAAGCCAGGCCCCTGGCCCTAGGAAAACATTTTTAAACAATTTATATTCCAACAAAATTGCTGTGCCATCCATCATTTACCATAATTATAATTTATAGTTTATCTTGCAAACTTCCTTTAATTTTTTTTTTTTTTTGGCTTTGAGATGAGTCGCTTCTCTCTATGTTGCCCAGGCTGGTCTGGAATTCCTGGGCTCAAATGATCCTCCTGCTTCAGACTCCCAAGTGCTGGGACTACAGACACGCATCACCATGCTTGGCACAAGCTCACTTTTTGACCATTTCACTAACATGAGAATCAGCACAACCAGAGCCCACGCCTTTCATTTACCTGCCTCAGGTCCTTAAACCTTGCTTGCTCAAGTTTTCTTTTTCTTCCAATCTTAAAAGAACTTGCTCTCCAAGGAAATGAATACCTGGCTTCTTTGATATTTACTTGAGATCTCAGCAACACAAATTTCCCAAGCACTGTCTTTTCGAAGAAGTTTTGTGTCAGAATATGAACACACCTTTGCCACTAACCCCAGCTGCAGGCTCCAAACTGGCAGGAGTTCTGCTTCCAGGCTTCTCACTGGTAGGGGCTGTTCCAGTGGCTTATGCAGAGTATTCATTTAAAAGTGTCAAGTCCACACTCATAGCGCAGGAAGGAACTCCCTGCTGTGACAGTGATGAACACCTAATGTGAGCACCAGGAGGCCACATCTATGGGTCTCTAACTGGTCCCCCCACTGCAGGTTCCCCTGCCTGGACAACTGGAGGGCATCATTACCAATTCCTGGCAGAGATGCTTAATGAGCCTTGGTTAACACCCTGATTGATGCCCTGTGAGCCTTGGTTAACATCCCAAATGTGAACTCTGCCATGCTATTTCTTCTCATGTATGCTGCTAGATTCCCTTCCCGATAAATCCTAAAACCTTATGTAGTGGAATGACTGCCCCATTGTAAACAAATGCCCCTGTATCCACTGTTTTCAGAGTATTTCCTCCTGACCGCTTTGCCATGGCTGCAGCTACCCCATGATTGAAGCTTCTCACCTATTTCCTATTCTGTTTATGATGGAGTCTGAACCCCTATGAGTTCCTGGTCTGGTGAATTGCCTTTAATCCTTATAAGTTATTTTACAAAATGCTAGGAATGTTTTAAAAACCATAGGCACAGTGGTGGTTTATTTTTGCTGATAAATATTTTCTGAAAACTAATGAGAATTCAAAAGCCAACATGTTCTTTCTTCAGATTTTTATGACATTAGAGTGATGATCTCCATTTTTGTTAAATATTGTTTCCTTGATCCTATTTTATGCAGAAAGTAAATGTGTAGAAACCATGCCTCTGTGTTTTATTATTTTTTTCTGGAAGGCAAAATACCTTCATCTAACCCTTGCCTTTCACCTGTAATGAGTTTTGTGTTTCATTTTGATTTGATTTTCTTTCAGTTATGCTACATCAATAGACAAAGCTTGAAATATTATATTTCCGATCCCTTTTGCTGGAAGAGCAAACTAAACATTTCATTTAGTGCTATAGCCACTGGAGGCCCCACGAGGACAATGTCACTATTTTCATGCTTGGAACAGTTGGGAGCAATCATTTCTTGTTATTACTAAATCTTCTGAATTAACTGGTTCTGGGGAAGAAGAATGAATCGTAAATATTTGAGTATTCCCTGCATGTAGCAATCCAATGTGTCACATCCGTCCATGACCTATACGAGTTAGTACATTTGCGCAAGGAATAAGTGTCCCAGGAATAAAGCTATTGGTAGGGTCAGGCTTGAATATAAGAATGATATTCTGAGCTTAAAAAATATATATAAGAATGAAGTTCACTCACATAACCTCAAAGATTGCTCTGAATGAAAATAGTGTTATTATGCTGGCATATCATTATGGAGATTTAGAACTGGGAGTTCTGTTTTTATTCCCTCATTTTATGCATGAAGAAATGGAGGCTGAGCAGGACCAAGAGACTGTTAAAGTTCAGGCAGCTTGTGGCAAAAGAAATGCAGAAATATGGACTATGATATCTGTGGTCTAGCTTTCTCCAAACTAAGGATGCTGATGCTTTTTTATGATTGTTGATTATTCAGTTTAGGGATTATTAAGGGTTACTGCTTTTCATTCTTAGATTGCTCCTGCCTCCATTTTAAAACATTTTCTGATTATACTTTATAGGACTGGGATATTAGCCAGCCAATTTTGTATTCTATAGAAGATTTGGCAAAGATTTAATGGGAATGAATATTTTTAAAAGATAAAAATAAGGGGTTGGGTAGTCAGTGGTAGGACATGTGTTAAGGGCTTGGGTTTGATTCCCAGCACCACATACACACACACACACAAAGGTAAACATGAACTTTTTATAAGTTTTTCTTATTTTCATCTAGGGCTCCATAGTTTTCTGTCAAGCTACTTAAACATATTTGAATGCATATGTATGTGTATCCCTTCTTTATTATGAACAAAGATTCATATCAGTATATTATAAAAAAATGTTATTCCAGATAATATATCTATTAATGTGCTTCATCCCAAGGCATAAGAAAGAAATAGAAAGTAGTTTGCAATCTGATTTGGTAGTCATACTTGGATAACAGTAAATAAGGCACATTAGTTATTGGAGTAAATACCACATTATTTGTAATGAAATCAGAAGAAAGTTGAAGCTATTGATGGGTTAGAGATCACTGTGGATTATGGCAGAGGTTAGACTAATGCAGGAGAAAAGTTATTTTATCATATGTTGTACAGTAGAGGCAACAAGAGCTTTTGTGTGTGTGTGTGTGTGTGTGTGTGTGTGTATGTGTGTGTGTGGTGCTAGGGATTGAACCCAGGGCCTGTGCATACAAGGCAAGCACTCTACCAACTGAGTCACATCCCCAGTCCCAGAACTTTTTCCAGTTTTTCATAGACGTCTTTTATTTTTATTTTTTGTGATGCTGGGGATGGATCCCAGGGGTGCTTTACCACTGAACTACATCCCCAACCCTTTTTGTTTTTTGAGACAGGGTCTTACTCAATTGTCCAGGATGACTTCAATCTTGGGATCCTCCTGCATTAACCTCCAGAGTCCCTGAGATTACAGAAGTGCACCACCACACGTGGCCCAAAATTATTTATTTATTTATTAATTATTGGGGGTTAAACCCAGAAGTGCTCTGCCTCTGCATTACACTCCAAGCCTTTTTATTTAAAAATATTTCATTTAAAAAAAATTTATTAATTTGTTCTAATTAGTTATAAATGACAGTAGAATGTACTTTGATACATCATACATAGATTCTTCTAGTTGTACATGATGTGGAATCCCACTAAAAATATTTCATTTTGAGATAGGGTATTACTGAGTTGCCCAGGCTGGCTTCAAACTTGCCATCCTCCTGACAGCCTCCTTGAGTCACTGGGCTTATCCTGCCTCAGCCTCCCCAGTCACTGGGATTACAGGTGTGCACCACCACATCCAGTTCAATGTGTATTTTCAAGTTTTTTTTTTCTCCTACAAAATGTTAGCACAAATTTTGGTATCACTATTCACAGTTAAATATCTGTAGTCTGTAGAAATGGGTATTTCAACCAAGATTGCTTTGGGCTAAACAAAGTATGTTTCATTTCCTTACATGAATCATTGTAAAGGTAATTTTTAGAAAATTAATTGCTTTTGATGTTTAATATTAGTGAGAAAAATAAACATCATTAATGCTAGATTTTTTCCTCCCTTTACTGCTAAGATTTGATGGCAGCTTTGAACCTTAAAATAAAATTAGTTTTCTGCATGATAGACATACCAGTTGATATTCTAATCAGCAGTTAGTAATGCATTAACATTTATTCTATTTCTCATACTGATCTTACCTCAATTTTAAAAAACAAACTTGACTGTGAATAATAAAGGTTTGGGGGAGTATAGTGCTATTATAGTGCTGTAGTAGTGCTCCAAAACAACACGCTCAAATTTTAAAATAATTTGTTTCATTTATATTTTTATATACTTTTGATAAAATTCTCCTGATACCTCAAACATAAATAAAAAATAAAAAGGGTTGGGGATAATAAGCATAAAGCTGAAGGCATATTTCCTCTGAACAGCATCTTTTCTTGTGTTCCTTATCTCAACTAAGGGCATAGTTATAGAACTAGCAGCCAGTGATCAGCTCAAGGTGCTCTTCCTCTCTTTCCATCCTGTGGACACTTGGTCCAGAAGAACAATTGATGTTTACCATGCAAATATCTCTGAGATACATTCCTATTACTTTAGATTAATTCCAGTTGTTATTTCCTATGAAAACTAGTTTGAAGACAAACTGGTCATTGACCCTCTAGCTTTGATCCCTTTCAATCTATTCCATACCTTGTGATCTGCGTGTTTTGGGCTAGTCGAATGCCCAGTTGTTATATACTCTAGTCAAGTTCCTTAATAAAGTTTGGATTATCTGATGTCCCATTCTATTAGATGTGGAGTCAAAAGAAAAGACCTTGTCCAGTGCAGAGAAATTACCTGGGCCACTTTGCAGGGTCACTGCATGGTTAGCGTAAAGGCAATTGGCTCTGAAGGACAAGCTACCTTGGGAATAGGTTGGGTCAGGTGGAGGGTGGGACCGTACAAAGCCAGAACAGGATGAATGAAAAAAATCAGGGACAGTGCTAAAAAGAAGGCAAGAAGAGAGATTCCTGATGGACCTGGCTCCTTTATACGTTTCCTTTTTGGTTCAGACATGGTGAGGCACACCTGTAATCCCAGCATCTAGGGAGGCTAAGGCAGGAGGATCTCAGGGGGCTCAGTGGTAAAGCACCTCTGGGCCACTCCCCAGTATCCAGTTTTCTTTTTTTTTTTTTTTTCTTTTTTTCCTTTTTAGGACATATAATACAAGCAATAATAAGTGTTGGCGAGGATGTGGGGAAAAAGGTACACTCATACGTGGTTGGTGGGACTGCAGATTGGTGCAATCCCACCATGGAAAGCAGTGTGGAGATTTCTAAGAAAACTTGGAACGGAACCACCATAACCCAGTTATTCCACTCTTTGGTTATACCCAAAGGACTTAAAATCAACATGCTACAGTGATGCAGTCACATCAATGTTTATAGCAGCTCAATTGACAATAGCAAAACTATGAAACCAACCTAGATGTCCTTCAGCAGATGAATGAATAAAGAAAATGTGGTACATATACACAATGGAATATTACTTAGCTTTAAAGATGAATGAAATTATGGCATTTGCAGGTAAATGGATGGAACTGGAGACTATCATGCTAAGAGAAATAAGCCAATCCCCAAAAACAAAAGGCCAAATGTTTTTTCTGATAAGCAAATGCTGACCCATAGTGGGGGGTGGATAGGGAAGAATGAAGGAACTTTGGATTGTACAGAGGGGAGTGATGGGAGGGGTGGGATGGGTGGGAATGGAAAGGATAGTAGATTGAGACAGACATTATTACCATCCATACATGTATGAAAAAATTAAAAAAAAACTTAAGACTGTTAAAAAAAGGATAATGAAAAAATAAAAGTAAAAAATTTTTTTCTTCATCTTTAGTTATTCACTTTGATTATTATGTATCATAATATGAATTTCTTTGGGTTTATTCTGTTTGGGGTTTGATGAACTCTTGAATCTGTAAGCTTATTCTTTTCACCATATTTGAGAAGTTTTCATCTATTATTTCTTCAGATACTTTTTTCTGTGCCAAACTCTTTTTTCATTTCCTTCTGAGGTTCTGGTGACAAAATTGTCAGATGTTTATTCTTGCTTCACAGGTTCCTGAATCTCTGTTCATCTTTCTTTCATTTTTAGTCTTTTTGTTGTTCAGATTAGATAATTTCTATTGAATCTACCTTTTAATTCACTGACTCCTCTTTCTCTTTTTATTATTGAGCCCAGATTGTTGTTTCTGTTGTTATTGTACTTTTAAGTTCTAAAATCACCATCCATTTCTTTTTTATATCTTGTGTGTCTTTTAGAGAGACCTTATCTATTTTTATTTATTTCAAGAGTATTTATCTTTTTTCCTCCTCCTCCTCTTTTTTTCTTCTCCTCTCCCTTCCCCTTCTCTTTCTTCTTGGTACTGAAGATTAAACCCAGGGGTGCTTTGCCGCTGAGACATTCCCCAGTCCTCTTTATTTTTAATTTTGAGATAGAATCTTGCTAAGTTGCTTAGGGTCTCACTAAGTTGCTCAGGCTGGCTTTGAATTTGGAATCCTCCTGCCTCTATCTCCTGAGTCTCTGAGATTACAGGTGTGTGCCACCATGCCCAGCTTATCCTTACTTCTTGAAGCATTTTTATAATAGTTGCTTTAATGTCTTTGTCATATAATGATTACATGTGTGATAGCTCAGTGTTGGTACCTATAGAATGTTTTTTTCCATGTAAATTGAGATTTTATTGATTTTTCATGTGTCAAGGACATTTTGTATATTATGTTACAAAGCTTTTTTTATTTTTTTGTTTAAACCTATGAACTATTAATTTTTTTTTTTTTATGGTGCTGAGAATTGAACCCAGGGTCTTGTGCATGCGAAGCAAGCACTCTACCTACTGAGCTATATCCCCAGCCCAATGATTTTGCAGTGCTATTTATATCTGTCCTTTGTATACATCACCCAGCAGTCAATCTGGGAGCTAAGTGGTAGTCCATCCAGTAGGTCAATTCTCAAAGTCCTTGGTATGCCATTTCACATTTGATCTACATATGTACACTTTGGGCACACAAGTAGAAGAAGTTCATAAACAATTTGATGGAGTTTCTAACCCATGATCTTCTTTCTCTAAAATTTCCGTAGAACTTTCCAGTTCTTCCATATCCTTTTTAGGTCATCCTGCTGGAAAACTGTTCCTCTCTTTACCTTCCTTTGCTACAAATTTCCAGCTACCATGCCTGTGTTCAGGGTCTGGTAATAAGAGGATAAAGAAAAAAAAGTAAAGGGCTTTGCTCCAATACCTTAGGGCTTCCTCTTTCTGAAGTTGCCTGTCCTTCAGAATTTCAGGCATTGGGGAGTCCCTGCTCTTGACACAGTCACTACCACCATCATTGTGGGATTGCCTGTGGCCTGGGACATGAGGTGTTTTCTCTTACTCTTCCGAGTATTAGAATTTTTCTATCTCCTTGAACCAGAACTTGAGGGCTGCTTTTGGAGTTCTCTCTGTCTCCAGCCAGTGTCCTTTCCTTGTTTTGGCCTGTCTTGAGTCTAGGTCAGGGTACGCCAGAGGAAAAACAGGAAACTCATCATTGGTTTACAGTGGGAGAGAAAGGGTGGAGTAGATGGAGTGGATCTGTTCCATCTTACCCAGAGGTAGGTCCTCCTTCCTTCCTTGTGATTATTTATCATGGCTTGCTTAAAAAAATGCATGATTAAAAAAGTTTTCAAGAAAGCATTTATAAAGTAGAAAAATATTTAAAAACTTAAATTATATAGGTGATAATAATTCTCCCTTATAATAATTAATGAATGTACATAAAACTATAACTTTCTTTTAATCAAACTTTCCCATTTCGGTCTCCTTTTTCCATTTTGTTATGGACTATTTATGTCTTCCTCCCTTCCTCAAATTCATATGTTGTAATCCTACTCCACCCCACCACCCCATGTGGATAGCATCAGGAGGTATGGCTTTTGGGATATCACTAGGAGAATGGAATTCTCATATATTGCATTGCCCTTCTTAAAAGAACCACGGAGAGCTTTCTTGCCTTTTATCTGCCTTGCCAGTGTACATTAAGAATTGAGCAGTTTGCAACCTGAAAGAGGGCCCGCACCAGAACCTGACTATGCTAGAACACTGATCTAGGATTTTTCAACCTCCAAACTGTAAGAAAATAAATTTCTACTGTTTATAAGCCCCCAATCATAGTGCAGTGATATAGCAGCCCAAGTGGGCAAAGACTGTCACAGAAATTACTATTCTAAACAGTTCTTCCCCTGTCTCAGTAATATATTTTAAAGCTTAGCCATATCAATCCATATGGATGTACCATACCTTTAACTTATTCACTTTATATTATGGTTTTGATTTACCTCAGCTTATTAGGCTATTTCCCTGTTTAGATATTTAGGTGTATAAAATGAAAATCATATTTTCTCAGAATGAATATTAACATTTGTATTTTAATTGTCTTTGACCCTGCAGTTTCAAATAATTTGGACTTTTAATGGTATTTGTTGAGATTCTTAATTTGGTTGCTACAACCTCACATGCTATGTTTTTGAGGGTAAAACCACAATCAAATTCTGGTAAGCCAAGTGTCAAATCTCTTTGCTCAAAAGCAATATGCGAAATAAAATGCTCATGGAAATTACTTTTAATTGAATTCCAATAACTTTCCCAAGAGTATAATTAAAATAATTGGCTTGGTACACACACACACACACACACACACACACACAGTCTCAAATAATTCAGTATTTCCTACAGCATCAATTTCTATATAAAGGCTGTTTGCCATACTGTAAATCTTCACTTAAGATATTTTCCCATACAATTTTTGTACTTCTTAGATTATCAAGAATGCACTTTACTGGGTTATAATGTTGGTATTCTCTAGAATCTCATACATGGAATACTTAATAGGTAGATAAGAGAGATAAGCCAAAGATGTTTGGAAGAGCAAATAAAGGAATAGCAACTACTTGGCTCCTGAAAGCCATGAAGGAAGAGTATATAGATGGGGGCTGGGAGACAGAACCCCCCCAAAAATCTGAGTGCCATGGTGAACACCTGTAATCACTGTGACTCAGGAGGCTGAGGCAGAAAGAAGATTGCAAATTTGAGGGAGCCTCAGCAATTTAGCACGAACCCACCTCAAAACAAAAAAGGGCTGAGGTTGTCAAAATAAAAATAATAGGTAAAATTAAGAAGGGGAGGGATGTAGCTTAATAGTAAAGCAGTCTTGGGACAAATCTTCAGTGCGACGCAAAAAATAAAGAACCCCAGAAAATTTTGGGAGATAATAGTTAGAGGGCAGGTAGGACTGAAACTCTTTTAAGCGAGCCTAACTCCCACCCCTTCTTCCTTAGATCTTCTTCCTAAACTCACACGGACAGAAGTCCTCTACCCCGTTTAGAATACTATGGAATCCCTCCCTGGAAATACTGAACAGGAGACTTAGGATCAGCCTGGGGTGAGGTGGTGCACTAAGAAGTGGAAAAGCTAAAACTTAATGCTGTAGAAGAATCCTTTAGCTGCTTCCTCTACTCTTTCCCTGAAATCTATTGCCTGGGTTATACGCTCTGTGTGTGAGATTCCCAACTGCTTTTTGGAGGAAGTGATCCCCTAAAAATCATCACTGATTATGGCAACATTGATCTCCCAATGGAATGAAAAGGTCACCTCCTAGTCACTCTAAATAACACTCAATATCAATATGTGTGTCCAAGCACTTAGAAGCTCCAAACATCTTTTTAGTGCCTTGTTCTTTTTTTGTTGTTGTTGTTGTTCGTTCTTTTTAAAATTATTTTCGGTACTGGGACTCGAACTCAGGGACTGTCTACCACTGAGTTACATCCCCAGCCCTTTATTATTCTATTATTTTGAGACAGGGTTTTGCTAAATTGGCCAGGCTGGTCTCAAACGTGTGATCCTCCTGCTTTAGCCTCCAGAGTAGCTAGGATTACAGGTGTATGCTATAGTGCCCAGCCAGTTCATTGTTCTTAAGTATGAGCAAAGGGTAAAAAAATCCCAATACATTTGAGGAAAATGAACGAAAGCAGAGAACTACCAAAACAGACATCAAGAAAGAACAACATCAGCAATGTAGGAACAGGAAGAAAATAACTTAAAAACAATTATAGTGACCTCAGGGAGATTATAGACATTGCCTATTGTGTGAAACAAGAACAAGGATTATAAAAAGGAGCTGGCACAATGGCACACAGCTGTAATCCCAGCAATTTGGGAGGCTGAGGCAAGAGAATTCCAAACTCCAGGTCAACCTCAGCAACTTAGCGAAAACTTGTCTCAAAATTAAAAAAAATAAAAATAAAAAGAGTTGAGGATATAGTTCTGGGTTCAATTCCCAGTATGAAAAAAAGAAAAAGAAAAAAATGAGAAGGCATTCTCAGAATGATTCAATCTGATGTTAGAGATGAAAAAAAATCAATATGTATTGGAACAAAGTCAAAGAATTCTCATAAGATACTGAAGGAGTTTAAAAAAATGGAGAAAAATAACAATACCTCTGTAAGGTTTACTCATAAAATCGAGGAGAGAGAGTTGTTGGTCATGCAGTGAGCAGGGTCTAAACCATTCTCTCTTGCTTTTAAAAAAATCACTAAGACCAGGCAAAGAGAATATTCAGTTTCTGTTGCAAAATGCCTGACTTTGTTCATGCAGAGATAGTTTCACAAATGAAAGATGATTAAAGTTCTAATGGGAGCTTATCAACTCTATCTAACCTTTAAATTAGCTTACCTACTTTTTGGCAGGAATATCTTGATCTAGGGATCAGAAAGAACCTTAGATGTAGTTACCTAGCAACGTGTTTTAAATTATAATGAGGTTAAGTAAGTTAGCCCAGAATCCAAACTATATCAAGAATAGACACCTGGCCTGGATTAACCAAGATTCATTAACTTAAAAAATCCCACAAGTCGAGGTTGCCTTCTTAGGTGTAAATAAATAAAATGCTTCAGAGAAGATAAATACTGCTGATGTTATGAGCCTTTACTGTATTTGAAGCCCTCTCCATGGCTGCGTTTGCTATTTTCTCATTATATTTGATCCACCTGTTGTTCACATACGCCTGCTAGATTGCTAAGTCTACTCGGAAACATCTCTGGCTTGCTGGTCTGTTTGCCTTTGTCTTCCTTTGACTCGTGCTATCACTGATTCTCATTTACCATGTTGTTCTCCACATCTTTAATATGTCTGGGAGTTTAATTTCAAAAATCAGTCCACAGCCTGTCTCAACCTCCCCAGTTACTTGGAATTACAGGTGTACATGACTGAGCCTGGCTAACATCCTGTTTTCAATGCAAAAATTCCAGCTGAACTAGTTAAATAAGAATTAGTATTTTAATAAGCTTCCCAGATGACTCATGCACATTCAACTTTAAGAAGCACTGCTCTGAGAACATAAGATCTCATTTTATTCATTCATTACAAAATATCTGAATACCTGCCATTTGGGAGCCTAGGGCAGAAGGAATTTGTTTTCTTATTTTTATTTTCTAGTCTTGGATTGTACATATTTGATTATTTTCTTGTACTAGGGCTTTAACCCAGGAGTACTTTACCACAGAGATATATCTCTAGTCCTTTTTATTTTTCTATTCTGAGACAGGGTCTCACAAAGTTGCCAAGGGTCTCACTAAGTTACTGAGCTGGGTTTTGAACTTGTGATCCTCCTGCTTAAGCCTCTCTAGTTGCTGGGATTACAGATGTGCACCACTGTGCCTGTATTTGAGTTTTGAACACCCTTTACACCTTTTCTTTTAATTTTAAAAAAAATTTTTGATACTGGTGATTGAAACCAGGGGTGCTTAAACACTGAGTCATAACTCTAGCCTTTTTTTTTTTTTTTTAAACCTGTTTTTTTTTGACAGAGTATTGCTAAATTTTTAGGGCCTCTGGCTTTGAATTTGCCATCCTCCTGCCTCAACCTCCTGAGTCATTGACATTATAAGTGTGCACTATGCTGCCTGGCTACACTTCTGTTTTAAATTCTAAATGGAAATCCTCAATCTCAAAGACTCTAATTCAACTGGTCTAGTTGTGGTTACCAATGTCAACACTTTCTAAAGACTCCCCATGAGATCTCAGTGTGCAATGAGGGCCATTACATTACTACTATTTTGACACATGTGGAAATCATAGGACTAACTGTGTAAACATGCAACAGTTTTAGGAATTAAATATTTAAATATTTCCAATACCCAATACTCTGGTCTTTTTCTTTTCTCCTTTTTTTTTTTTTTTTTTTTTTTTGGTGTGTGTACTGGGGGATGAACCCAGGGACCCTTAACCATTGAGCACATTCCCAGTAATTTTTATATTTTATTTTGAGACAGGATCGCTCTAAGTTGCTTAAGGTCTTGCTAAATTACTGAGGCTGGCTTTGAACTCATTATCCTTCTGCCTTAGGCTCCTCAGCTCCTGGGATTATAGGCCAGTGCCACCATGTCCAGCGTGGGGACCTCTATATGGGCTGTATGCACTGTGATAGATCAGAGGCATAGATGAGTGAATTGGGGAAAAGGAAGACTTTTAAAAGTGAGGAGAAATGCACATAAACTTTTTTGAACAAATTGGCTTCAGGGGCATTGTTAGTGGAGATGCCATGCTAGGTAAGTATCCTTGAACAGTATGGTTATCTGGCATGAAGAATTTCCTTTGATAAGTCCTGTTACAGGTGCATGTGCAGGATGTGTGGGATTTTCTTGCTATGATGCCTCTTATAGGCAATTGATGCATAATGGTTCCTTCTTCATGTTCTCTGACTCCATTTGTTAGGGCTTGACATCAGTGAGTTCAGTTTAGTACCAGCAACTTCCACATTGCTGTTTTATTTCCATTCCCATGCCCTTGTTGTTAAGAAATACAACCTTTTCAAATCCCAAATTGAAATATTCACTTTCTGACCATCAGCTCCTGTCTTCAGGATGCTTTGTGGTATGTGAACACCAACAGTCTTGGGACCTCACTGGAAACTCATCTTTTAGTTCTACCATATTTTAATTTTCCCCAAACTCTTTCATTGTCTGCTTACTCAATTTATATTTCATGGTTTAACATCATAATTCTTCCCTTGCAGATACCCCTTATTCCTTCCCCACTTGCTTACTTCCCACCACTTGCTTAGCAAATCCCAAACCTGGTTAAATGTCCACACTCTCTTTGCTCACACTGAACCCATGAATATAAAATGAAGAAAGAAGGAAGGAATAAAGGAAGGAAGGAAATAGACATTCCAGATCATGTTGGTCCATTGGTCTCACCTTTATGATTGCCCACCGCCCGCGGGGACAATCACAATGCGTACGCTATTCTTGATCACAGGAACCAAAAGAAGAAGCTTTATTCCACAAGTCTCAGACTTATATTGAGAACATCAGCCTATCAGAGAGTAGACTACCAGGAAAGTCAGCCTATCAAGGAACAGTCTCCAGGCAGATACCAGGATCACCTCACGTACAACAGTCAACCAGAGTTACTTCCTGAAACTTGTTTACGAGTGCAGCTATGTCTGGCAAGCTGCCAGGCGCCATCTTAGCGATCAGGCCACGGTGCGGCTCTGGGGTCCTCAGAGCCCGCCCCTGACATCTCCCCCTTATTCTTTAAATAAAGAAAAGATGACTTGGGACCATGCCTGTCTTAGGTTGTCCATGGCAAATTATATCCTTACCCGTCATTGGAATTCTGACCTCCAGGCGTCAGAACCCTGTCTTAGGTTGGTATGCATTTCCACGGATCTTACCCGTCTTTGACTGCTGGTCCAGGATGCTTAGCCATTCTTGGGGGGATGTGCCTGTCTCAATGGCTGTCAAAGTCTGTACTATAGCCCGTTGATGACATCGGGCATCTTGGCGAGCTCTGATTTGGCTGCGTATAACACAGGCTATCCCTAAGCAGATAATAATCAGAACAGCTACTGTTCCAGCCCACTGTTTTGTCAATCCCAGGGCTTTAGATAACAAAGAGAACATCTCGGATACCGATGCAACTTGAACCCTGGTGGCATTGACTCTGAGTATTTCAGCTCGTAGCTGACTGGTTAAATTATCAAACGTAGATGACCAATTGCCAGTAAGGTAGACAGAGAGATTTTTAGATAACATAACCACAGAGCTAAGGTTATTATAAGCAATAGGGGTGACACACACTGCTCTTAAAGGATAAACACATCCCAGTCCCAAAAGTTTTTGCAAGATATCCACTTGTTCTTGTAGTAAGTCCACTCTTTGATTTACAAGGAGTATGCCTGCTGTTAGATGTTGGTTTAGGGTCTCTTTAGTCTGTAAGGCTGTAGCTGTATTTTCGGCCAAGTGATTGTTGTTGCTGTTTGTATGGTTGTGTCAATGCTGCTGCTGCAGAGGCTGCAATTGCAGTGATCACAGCTGCTGTGATGCCAAGATCTCTTCTGTTTCTTGATAATAGCACTGGCAGTTCTGTATCTGTAACAGAGACTGGGACTGGTAGGAAGGTAGGAATACACATTAAGACTGCCCGTGAAAACCTGGAAGCATTCCAACATTGAGAGAGATAGCACGAAACTACAGTACAGTTGAGAGAAGCGGTTGTTTCATTAGTTCAGAAACATAAAAGGGGGAAACACACAAACTGGGGTAGGTGGAAAGGTACATAATTGAACTGTTCCTCCTAAGAGACTAAAAAGAGGTTGTAAGTTAGTTCAAGGGGGGCTACGAGCATCATGGTCATCAGAAGTATATTGGTCTGAGTTACTTGTTGGTAACATTGGCACTGGTCGAGTTAGTTGCTCAGGAACCCAGATAGGCGATGTTTTATCCTGTGGAAACACACAAACCGAGCCGCGGCTCCAGTAAAGCACCGGGTCCGGGCCGTTCCATTGTCCTGTAAGAACATCCTTCCATTTTACCGTCACTCTATCATGTTGTTTATGATTGCCATGTCTCTCAGCGGCAGAGCGACCCTCATTATCCAGAGTTAAAAAATTTAAAATAAAGAGGCAAAGAGAAAGTTTATCTTTAGGGGACCTGAAGGTCTCCCCTATTCCCCCTTTTTGTTTATAAAGAGTCCTTGTGGGTTATAAGGTATACCTGTGGTTAGAGTTATTTCAAATTTAGTGAGAAATTGGTTCTTACCAAATTTAGTTTTTAAAGAAAAATTTAGACTCTATAACATAGTACAATACTCTAACAGTTGCTTAACCATAATTGTATAAACCCCTATTTTTAAGACTAATTGTTCTAAAGAATAAAACTTAATAGACACAAAGTTAAGAGTAAATTAGTGTTTCTAAGAAATCCTTGTTATTTTACCATGTCATTTTACCATATAGATTAAACTTTGGTTTATATTAGAACATTAGTATTTCTTAGTATTTCACCTTAGGAAAAACCTTAAATAGCTTTAAATGTTTCACATACATACAACCAACTTAGTTACATGCAAACTTGTTGAAACTTACCCTTTACTTACATAGACTTTCTTAGCACTTACTTAGACCCTCATTTATTTCATCACACAAGCACTTTCTTACCCAGAAACATTTCCTTTTCCCTTTTATTAAATTTATTTCCATACCCAGAACCTTTTATTTTCTCTTTCCTATTTGTTGACCCCTTTTTGTTCACATTCTGAAACAACTCTTATGAAATTTCTGAATTTAGATAAATTACTCTATTTTAACAAGATTAAATATTTTGTTATTTATAGTACTCTAATTGAAACAGTTGAAACTTTTAGAATCCTTTGTGTATAGAACTGTACCTGTTAGGACATAACTCTTAATAACCTTGTTTTTAGTTTAGTGATGACACAAAACAATTTTCTGTACAAACACATTTGAGTAATCCCATGCATGTCAATTCTAATTCACTTATTTTCTTAAAAACAACCAAGATATTAGACAAGTGTCCTGAACAGTATTTGCCAGCTTTTTCTTGTTGGAGGAAAGTCCTAGAAAAATTGATGTTAGACATTTTATAAACATCAACATTATATTAGTTTGACCACCTAGAGACTTGCAAGTTATTTTCAAGATATTTTACTTCTATTAGTTTACCCAATTTAAATCAAACCTTTTTAAATCATGTGAATTAAAAGTATTTGGATCCATTTTTAAATTTTAATTTTAGGAGCGCTCAGTTTTGATACAGACAAAACATGACATCAGACAGCACAACATACACATAACACAAAATCAAAGGCCTTGAAACTTTATAGGTGAATCTCCATTGCAATGTAAGAGATGTTCAAAAACTCTAGTTGAATAAAAAAAAATAGAACTGATCAAATAAGTCATGAGCTCAAAAAAAAAATGTAGAATTCAAAAAAACAAGAGTCCTGGAAAAATGATACGGCCGTTAATTACTTTTAGTAAAGCACCATAAAATTTACTTTTGCTGGAGTTCAGGTAAGACTTTTTGCTCTTTTTTTGGGGGGGGTTTGAGACCTGTCTCCTACTGAGCCTTCAGGCTATCTCTATTTACATTTCAATGTAAGCCTTGACTGAGATTTGGATCTGAAAGAGGAGGAGCCGGTGGTTCTTTAGGCGACGGCTCTTTGGGGAGAAACTTGGAGCCCCCTTTGGGAGGTCCTGGAGAGAAGCAGGCCTTAAGGGCGGATAACGTAGGGCAGACTCCTAATGGGGGACCCTCCCCTAAACTGATTTCCCTCTTCCTAACAAGTTGTTCCTCACACCCAGTTTCATTTTCCTTGTCTGTCTCTGATCTTATTGACGCCCTTTCTGATGCTTTAGACCTTTCCTCTTTTATTTCCTCCAAAATCTCTTCCCCTTGTTTTATGGCCTCTTTGCATTTGGTTCGGGCTGTTTTAGTTTTTAATGGCGTCCCATTCGCCTTTAGCATTGCCCGCATGGGTTGCTCCATACGGAGTCTAGACATTTCTGATCCCATAGTTTTCTAAATGATAACTGAAGTCGCGGTCCGCGCACTGCTTTCACTTTAATACCTTAACTTTAATAAAGACCGCTTTCCGCTTAGTCCAGGGTGTAGCTGCCTTTCGCGTGCTACTTTCACTTTAATACCTTCAATGTGGACCACTTTTTGCTTAGTCCACTGTTTTACTTTCCTTTTTGGACCGCTTTTCGCTTAGTCCGGATAGTTGCGTACCGCGAACGTTAAGGCTGCCTTTCACTTGTTTATTTTTGACCTTTTTATAACCAGTTTAACTTGTTAAAATTTTAGAATATCTTACCTTGTTTTCTTACTTATCCTTGTAAAGTTTTCATTCCCGGGTTTCGGCACCACTTATGATCGCCCACCGCCAGCAGGGACAATCACAACGCGTACGCTATTCTTGATCACAGGAACCAAAAGAAGGAGCTTTATTCCACAAGTCTCAGACTTATATTGAGAACATTAGCCTATCAGAGAGTAGACTACCAGGAAAGTCAGCCTATCAAGGAACAGTCTCCAGGCAGATACCAGGATCGCCTCATATACAGCAGCCAAAGGGGGAATAGGGGAGACCTTCAGGTCCCCTAATTAATACTTTACCCCCTAGGCTGAGTGATTATTTCACATTTCATTTGTTCTCAAATTTACATTTCCTCCTTCTTGTCCCCACTTTCAGTGATAGCTCTTTCCTATTTCTCCAGGAAAAAAGACAAACAGGTTGAAATATAAATGGGATTGAATTCAGTGGTGCTCTACAACTGACTGAACTACATTATCAACATTTATTTATTTATGGAATCTCACTAAGAGAACCGATATTTTTCAGTGGTAACAATTCAGCAGGGTACAGGAAAAACAATATGGAGTGTGTTTAGCATGCCCTCCTAATATTGACTTTATAGCTGACATATGCTTAATCTCTCAGTAACACAAATGGAACTCCCCCATGGTGGTTTGTAGGCATTTACCCCACAAGATACTAACACCTATTATATATTCAGGAATCAAGGCTGTGAATACCAGGTAGGGATTGGCTGGCAGATGTCCAAGCCACAGAGTCAACATTATGGCTCAGACCCTCACTGTTTTTGCCCCATATCCATCAAGAGCAGTTAACCTGCCTGAGAACTTGTCAGGATTACCACTTATCAATGTACATTCAGCACCCATGTCCACCAATGCTGTTACTCTCTGAATGTTCATTGTGACCAGTGTGTTGCCAATTCTATATATTGCCTATGGTCCTGAGACATGGCACATACTCTGACCCCTGAGCCTTGACCTTTTCCCTAGTCATCCCACACCCAAGGGCTCAAAGATTGCTTAGGGGGAGCCGTGGGCTCTACTCTTATTACATCTCCTAATAGGAGAGGCTTGTCTCTGTCTTTTTGGAGTATGAGTCCATTCTAACCTTTTGATCACCTCCCCCTTTCATTTCCTTATTGAGAGGTAATGGCTGAAACCTTTAGGCCATTCTCAATTGCTTCCATAACTGTACCAGGGTGGGTGGCGTTAGGTTGTTTATCTATTTTCCTTTCATCTACTCCTGCTGCTCTTATGTCTGCCCACTTCTGTCTG
Organism: Sciurus carolinensis; assembly: GCF_902686445.1. Classification (NCBI taxonomy): domain Eukaryota; kingdom Metazoa; phylum Chordata; class Mammalia; order Rodentia; family Sciuridae; genus Sciurus; species Sciurus carolinensis. Next base: position 81,054,256 of record NC_062213.1, on the reverse strand, counting down.
TGGGAGACTTGGAGAGGTCCTTCCAGTTTTGCCTGGGTTTTATGGACTCTGTTCTCTGCTGCAATCTTTCTGTCTCCCCGAGATCTGTGGTCAGTTATGCTGCTCGCTGGGAGGGCTGCCTTACTAATGGGATAACATTGATACCAGGGCACCATAAATGGACAGGAGTGCTGCATGTAACACCGCATCCCTCATCCTGACAGTCAAAGTCATATTGTTTGGTCCTGGGAGAGGCTGCACATAAATAGCATGCTTCATTCCCAGTTTTTGAAAAGAGCTCTATAGATCTTCCACAGAGGCCTAGGTGCCTCTGGGCATATTCCTGAATTTAGCCACATATTGCGAGTGGCAAGAAGTAGTCAAGCTAGTAATGACCTCACACTGTCATCAGGGGCAGTGGCATAAAGCCATTGATGTAAAACAGGGTGGAGCCACTTCAGACAATTATAAACCATTCAACATTATTCCATCTGCTCCAATGTCCCACAAGGGGAGCAGCCATGCAGGTATACTTCCTTTCATTTTCTGACTGAACTTGGAGTTCTACCAGCTCCTTGGAGGTATAGGGTTTAGTGGGGGTATGTAAACATCTCTGTTGAGCCAGGAGCAGATTTGGATCTGAACCTTCAGGCCACTCCTGCTTTTGAACCATTACAGATCTAGCTTCTGCTATAGTTTTGTCCTCCACCTCAGCTTCTGAATCACTGGGAATAGTGGATGCACTGAATGAGTCCCACAGTCCCAGGTTTCACTAGTCACCAACACCAATATGGGCTCTGAAGTGCAGTTTCCCCTCAGTTTAGTATAATTGCAGGCAGTGACCTGCAGATGTTTATCTGTGAGTTCTAAGCGCTATGACAGCGCATCCTTGCTGTTAATAAGAGTAGCGCTGAGCAAGAGCACATAGCAGTGCAGCTCTGTGCTGAATGAAGCTCTTGTTCTAGTTCTAACTCTCCCTGTCCTCTGAGGAGCTGAGCCTGCGTGGCTTTCAGTCTGTGGCTAATTTCAATGCGTACAGCAGGGGCCTTGCTATCACTGCAGCAGCACTGTTTGTTTCCTTTTACTCTTCTGTGATGACTTTGGACTCCTTGCACTTTCCCATGATTCCTTTGGGTGCTGCTTGCAACACTTGCAGTACCCCTCTGAGTTTTCAGGATTTCTTCCTACCCTTAAGGTAGTCCCCACCCCTCCATTAGGGGAGCCACCTCAAACCATATCCAGGCTTATGGTGGGCCTAGAATTTCCTCTGTGGACTCTATACCCTTCCCCGACTCCAGAGTCCACTCAACAAGTTTCCCTCTGGGAATTTGCCAGCTATACCACCTGTTCAACCCTAGGGCTACAAACACTCCAAGCATGCTTTACAGATCCCAACTGAAGAATTTGGAGGACTCAACAGAGAGGTTTTGGACATTTTATTACTCATCCCTTGGTGGCAGCAGTCCAGGGTACTATGGAGGGCTGCCCTGCACCTGCTGGCAGGGGAATAGATGGGATAGATTGCATGCCTACGGCACAGGTGGATTTCCTCAGATGCCTTATGAATACATTCCTTTATTTTACAACCAAGGTCACTGTTTAGATCCTCTCCTAAAGATTGGTAAATGACCAGTTCTCCCTCTTCATTTCCCTCCTTGCCACATTCTTTTAGAGACCTTCTTATCTCACTGCATGCTTTTCCAGGCACTGATTAGTGTTTAACCCAACAAATGGGTAACACTTTGTAGTTGGCCCTTTAGCTACAGGTTCCCCCATTAGTGGAAACAAACAACCAAAGATGGGAAAAAAATAATGTATTTGTACCAAACATGTATAGATTCTTTTGTTCTTGTTACTATTACATAAATAATGTAGGATAACAATTCTTTATATGGCATTTATATTGTTTGTGATATTATAAGTAAAATAGAGATGACTTAAAGTAGACAGGAGGTCATAAGCAAATATTATACCATTTTATATAAGGGACCTGAGTGACTATGGATTTTAGTATTCCAGGGACCTAGAATCAATTCTTTGTAGATACCAAGATAAGAATATGCTTACATTTTTACTGGTTTAATACAAAGAACACAATATAGGACCAGCCAGATGGAAGAGACACACAGGGTAAAGATTGGGGTGGTGGTGCAGGGAGCTTTTATGCTCTCTCTGAGAGTACCAGCCTCCCAGCCCCTCCATGTTCTCACCAATCCAGAAACTCTCCCAGTCTACTTCAAAACTTTTTATAGGTTTCTATCACCAATTCCCACTTCCCTTCTCTAAGTTCACTGGATGGGGCTTTCACTGATCACTAGATGTTTCTGGTGACCAGCCCTATCCTGAGTTTTTTTAGGACTCCTACCTTAAGAAACTTAAGAAACTGTATCATCCTTACAGAAAAGGGGAGCTGTAAATGCATATCCTTAAATGTCCCCTTTATATTCCCCAAAACCTAGCCAAGTTAAGGGAACAAGAAGAGCAAGATGGGATGGAAATATCTACATATATATTATCTTGGGGAACATTGGTCTTTTCTCTTTCTCTCTTTTGTACTAGATATTGAACCAGGGAGTTCAACTGATCAGCTTTTTAAATTTTTACTTTTTTGAGACAGGGTCTCACTAAGTTGTTGAGGATCTCACTTAGTTACTAAGGCTGGCCTTGAACTTACTATTCTCCCTCCTCAGCCTAGCCTTGAACTTACTATTTTCCCTCCTCAGCCTTCCAAGCACTAGGATTACATTGGTGTGCTGCTGTATACAATGACTGGCTTTCTTTTATGCACACTGGGACTCAGATAAGTTAGTGTTTAGAAACCTACTTTATTTTCTTTTATTTTGTGTTGTACTGATGATGGAATATTGGGATACTCTACCATGGAACTACATCTCCAGTTTTTATTTTTATTTTTATTTTTATTTTAAGACATGGTCTCACTAAGTTGCTGAGTCTGGCCTTGAAATTGCAGTCCTCCTGCTTTGGGATCCTGTGTGGCTGGGATTACAGGTGAGCAACACTGCACCCAGCTAGAAAACTACTTTCTTGTATCATACCAGGATAACTGATCTTTGGGATCCTGGTCATACAAGCAAACTAAGGAAGCTAATGATGATGTTGTAAGAGTGGTCCACTTTATGCTTTAAATATAACCCTTGTTTCTCTGCCGCTGCAACTTATTTTTAAAATGGACATGTTTCTTTCTCTTTCTCTGTCTCTTCTTCCTAATCTCAGAGGAAATAGGATTACCTTTCTTCCCCATTTTTGGCAGATTTCTCTGTCCTTGAGTACACACCCAACATAGGAATGAAGTAATGCAGACTTTGAGGATGGTACCAGAAGATCTCAGAAATGACTGTCTCCCAAATTAACAAGTGAATTAGAACTCCAGTAGAGAATACATGGAATGTAGCCTCTGAATCACCTTTACAAAAGTCTCCCGTTACTGCTAATGGGTAGAATCATAGCCTTTGGGACAGGAATCCCCTGTGTTTCTCTCCTTTGGTAGCGAAACAATAAACCTTCTTTTTCCTTCTCAAAAATCATGTCTTCGTTATTGGAATGGCATTGCAGACAAGGACCAAAATTTCAGCAACGATGTCTCTGCTTCTGCAACCTAACATACAAAACCACTTCCAGTAGTGACTGGAAAGGAACTGGGGGCACCGTAGAAAGGATGTTGTCCTGCCAGCTGCCACTGGATAAAATGTTGTGAAGTACTTTCTTTGTTTTTTGAGCAACCTACCCCACTGCTCTGTCACAAATGGGCTGTGGACTGTGACAGTCACTTTATTAGCAAAAAGTCAAGAGTGAAAGGGACTCATCACTCAGGAGGTTCCAAATGTTTAGGATTTCTATGTCAGGAATTGGGAATTTAAAAAATAGATTTTTGTATTGTACCATATTGGACTTTCTTTCCTTTGAATTGCATAAAAGAATGTCCTTTGAATGTTGTTACTTAGTTGTCTTTAATACAAATAGGGGTTATTTATATAAATTCTGATATTAATAACTTTCAATACTAGACATATGTTTTTCTGGACTTTAGTTTCTGGTTAGATTTTTCCATCCCAACTCTATTTTTAATTACCTACCTTCCAAATTGGTTCCTGTTAGTTCTCTCATTCTCAGTGTCAAATTATGTTATGTGCATGTATGAATATGTCACAATGAATCACATTATAATATGTATTATAATGCACCAATGAAACATGGAATAGTTTCATGAAACTGTTTCCTTCTTGCTTTTAAACCCCAGAGATTATTACTTTTAATAAATCATATATAATATATGTATATTTATTTTATTATTTAATATAATATATTATTAAAAGAAATATATTATGTATATATATATATTATATATATATATATATTTTTTTTTTTTCTTTTCATTTTAGTGCCAAAAGTCATACCTGGCACCTTGTTTGTGCACAAATGCACAATTTTTTTTTTATTGTAAACAAATGGGATACATGTTGTTTCTCTGTTTGTACATGGAGTAAAGGTATACCATTTGTGTAATCATAAATTTACATAGGGTAATGTTGTTTGAATCATTCTGTTATTTTTTTTCCTTCCCCCCATCCCTTCCACCCCTCTTTTCCCTCTATACAGTTCTTCCTTCTTCCATTCTTGCCCCCCTCCTTAACCCTAACCCTAAACCTAACCCTAACCCTAACGCTAACCCCTCCAACCCCCATTATATGTCATCATCCGCTTATCAGCGAGATCATTCGTCCTTTGGTTTTTTGAGATTGGCTTATCTAACTTAGCATGATATTCTCCAATTTCATCCATTTGCCTGCAAATGCCATAATTTTATCATTCTTTATGACTGAGTAATATTCCATTGTATATACATGCCACAGTTTCTTTATCCATTCATCTATTGAAGGACATCTAGGTTGGTTCCACAATCTGGCTATGGTGAATTGAGCAGCAATGAACATTGATGTGGCTGTATCTCTGTAGTATGCTGATTTTAAGTCCTCTGGGTATAGGCCAAGGAGTGGGATAGCTGGGTCAAATGGTGGTTCCATTCCAAGCTTTCTGAGGAATCTCCATACTGCTTTCCAGAGTGGCTGCACTAATTTGCAACCCTACCAGCAATGTATCAGTGTACCTTTTTCCCCATATCCTTGCCAACACCTATTGTTGCTTGTGTTCTTGATAATCGCCATTCTAATTGGGGTGAGATGGAATCGTAGGGTAGTTTTGATTTGCATTTCTCTTATTACTAGAGATGTTGAACATTTTTTCATATATCTGTTGATTGCTTGTACATCTTCTTCTGTGAAGTGTCTGTTCATTTCCTTAGCCCATTTGTTGATTGGATTATTTGTATTCTTCGTGTAGAGTTTTTTGAGTTCTTTATAGATTCTGGAAATTAGCGCTCTATCTGAGGTATGGTTGGCAAAAATATTCTGCCACTCTGTAGGCTCTCTCTTCACATTTCTGATAGTTTCCTTTGCTGAGAGAAAGTTTTTAAGTTTGAATCTATCCCAGTTGTTGATTCTTGCTTTTATTTCTTGTGCTATGGGAGTCCTGTTAAGGAAGTCTGATCCTAAGCCAACAAGTTGAAGATTTGGACCTACTTTTTCTTCTATAATCTGCAGGGTCTCTGGTCTGATTCTGAGGTCCTTGATCCATTTTAAGTTGAGTTTTGTGCAGGGTGAGAGATAGTGGTTTAATTTCATTTTGTTGCATATGGTTTTCCAGTTTTCCCAGCACCATTTGTTGAAGAGGCTATCTTTTCTCCATTGCATATTTTTGACCCCTTTGTCTAGTATGAGAAAATTGTATTTATTTGGGTTTGTGTCCATGTCCTCTATTCTGTACCATTGATCTACCTGTCTATTTTGGTACCAATACCATGCCGTTTTTGTTACTATTGCTTTGTAGTAGAGTTGAAGATCTGGTATTGTGATACCCCCTGCTTCGCTCTTTCTACTGAGGATTGCTTTAGCTATTCTGGGTCTCTTATTCTTCCAGATGAATTTCATAATTGCTTGCTCTATTTCTGTAAGGTACATCATTGGGATTTTAATTGGAATTGCATTGAATCTCTATAGCACTTTTGGTAGTATGGCCATTTTGACAATATTAATTCTTCCTATCCAAGAACATGGGAGATCTTTCCATCTTCTAAGGTTTTCTTTACTTTCTTCTTTAGTGGTCTGTAGTTCTCATTGTAGAGGTCTTTCACCTCTTTTGTGAGATTGATTCCCAAGTATTTTATTTTTTTTGATGCTATTGTGAATGGCGTAGTTTTCCTAACTTCTCTTTCTGAAGATTCATCACTTATGTATAAAAATGCATTGGATTTATGAGCATACTGCTACTTTACTGAATTCACTTATGAGTTCTAAAAGTTTTCTGGTGGATTTTCCAGGTTCCTCTAAATATGTAATCATGTCATCAGCAAACAGGAATAGTTTGAGTTCTTCTTTTCCAATTCGTATCCCTTTAATTTCTTTGGTTTGTCTAATTGCTCTGGCTAGAGTTTCAAGGACGATGTTGAATAGAAGTGGTGAAAGAGGGCATCCCTGCCTTGTTCCAGGTTTTAGGGGAAATGCTTTCAGTTTTTCACCATTTAGAATGATATTCGCCATAAGCTTAGTGTAGATGGCTTTTACAATGTTAAGGAATGTTCCCACTATCCCAATTTTTTCTAGTGCTTTTAGCATGAAGGGATGCTGTATTTTATCAAATGCTTTTTCTGCATCTATCAAAATAATCGTGTGATTCTTAACTTTAAGTCTGTTGATATGATGAATGACATTTATTGATTTCCTGATGTTGAACCAACCTTGCATCCCTGGGATAAAACCCACTTGATTGTGGTGCACTATCTTTTTAATATATTTTTGAATGTGTTTTGCTAAAATTTTGTTGAGAATTTTTGCGTCGATGTTCATTAAGGATATTGATCTGAAATTTTCTTTCCTCGATGTGTCTCTCTCGGGTTTAGGTATAAGGGTGATATTGGCTTCATAGAATGAGTTTGGGAGGGTTCCCTCCTCTTCTATTTCATGGAATAGTTTGAGGAGTATTGGAATGAGCTCTTCTTTAAAGGTTTTGTAGAACTCGGCTGAGAACCCATCTGGTCCCGGACTTTTCTTTGTTGGTAGGCTTTTGATGACCTCTTCTATTTCATTGTGTTGGGACTAATGACACTTTAACTAACTCAGGCTGACTCCTTACTTCCTGGTGAGTAAGCAGGATCAAGTCCTCAAAGGCGGTTTCAATAGCTAATGACGATAAACCGAACCACTGTCAGGGATTGGTTAACAACAAACAGTTCTGCGAACGTGATCAGCTTGTGCTTGCCATATAGTCCAATGGGACTCTTGCCTGCATGAACCCCCCTGCCTTGCTGACCTTTAAACTGATTGGTTCCCACCTAGCCCCCACCCTACATAAAAGCTGTGTGACTTCCTCAATAAACGAGTTCCTGTTGTGACGGGTCTCCCTGACGCATCTGATTGTCCTCCGCCTGGAGGGCTGGGAGCGGGCAGTCAGTCGACCTTACCTATCCCGGTCTGACCTTGTTGGGGAGTGTCCCCTTCCCTTGTCGCTGGTCGAGAAGAGCAAGGGGGCTTAAGACCCCGACATCATTGCTTGAAATTCATTTATTTAAGTTGTGTATATCCTCCTCGTTCAGTTTAGGTAATTCATATGTCTCTAGAAACTTGTTGATGTCTTCGAGTTTTTCTGTTTTGTTGGAATATAGATTTTCAAAATAGCTTCTAATTATGTTTTGTATTTCACTTATGTCTGTTGTGATATTTCCTTGTTCATTCCGAATTTTAGTAATATGAGTTTTCTCCCTCTTTCTCTTTGTTAGTGTGGCTAAGGGTTTATCAATTTTGTTTATTTTTTCAAAGAACCAACTATTTATTTTGTTAATTTTTCCGATTGTTTCTTTTTTTTTTTTTTTGCGGTACTGGGGATCGAACTCAGGGCCTTGTGCTTGTGAGGCAAGCACTCTACCAGCTGAGCTATCTCCCCATCCCCCGATTGTTTCTTTTGTTTCAATTTTGTTGATTTCGGCTCTGATTTTAACTATTTCCTGTCTTCTACTACTTTTGGTGTTGGTCTGCTCTTCTTTTTCTAGGGCTTTGAGCTGTAGTGTTAAGTCATTTATTTGTTCATTTCTACTTCTTTTGTTGAATGTGCCCCATGAAATAAATCTTCCTCTAAGTACTGCTTTCATAGTGTCCCAGAGATTTTTATATGATGTTTCTTTGTTCTCATTTACTTCTAAGAATTTTTTTATTTCCCTCCTGATGTCTTCTGTTATCTATTCATCATATAATAGTGCATTATTTAATCTCCAGGTATTGGAGAAGTTTCTGTTTTTTATTCTGTCATTTATTTCTAATTTCAATCCATTATGATCTGATAGAATACAAGGTAGTATCTCTATCTTCTTGTATTTGCTAACAGTAGCTTTGTGGCATAAAATATGGTCTATTTTAGAGAAGGATCCATGTGCTGCTGAGAAGAAAATGTATTCCTTCTTCTTTGGATGGTATATTCTATATATGTCAGTTAAGTCTAAATTGTTGATTGTGTTATTGAGATCTGTGGTTTCTTTATTCAATTTTTGTTTGAAAGATCTATCCAGTGGTGAGAGAGGTGTGTTAAAATCACCTAGTATTATTGTGTTGTGGTCTATTTGATTTCTGGAATTGAGAAGGATTTGTTTGATGTATATGGATGAGCCAATGTTTGGGGCATAATGTTTATGATTGTTATGTCTTGCTGATTTATGCTTCCCTTAAGCAGTATGTAATGTCCTTCTTTATCCCTTCTGACTAGTTTTGGCTTGAAGTCCACATTATCTGAAATGAGGATGGATACTCCAGTTTTTTTGCTGTGTCCATGTGCATGGTATGTTTTTTCCCATCCTTTCACCTTTAGTCTATGGGTATCTCTTTCTATGAGATGAGTCTCTTGCAGGCAGCATATTGTTGGATTTTTCTTTTTAATCCAATCTGCCAGTCTATGTCTTTTAATTGATGAGTTCAGACCATTAACATTCAGGGTTATTATTGTGAAATGATTTGTATTCCCAGTCATTTGACTCATTTTTTTTTTTTTGACATGATTTGGTTTCTCCTTTATTTGGCTATTCCTTAAGGCTAGTTCCTCCCGTTGCTGATTTGCATAGCTGTTTTTCATCTCTTCCTCATGGAATATTTTGCTGAGAATGTTCTGTAATGCTGGCTTTCTTTTTGTAAATTTCTTTAGCTTTTGTTTATCATGGAAGGATCTTATTTCATTGTCAAATCTGAAAGTAAGTTTTGCTGGGTATAAGATTCTTGGTTGGCATCCGTTTTCTTTCAGGGCTTGGTAAATGTTGTTCCAGACACTTCTAGCTTTTAGGGTCTGGATTGAAAAATCTACTGATATTCTTATTGGTTTCCCTCTGAATGTAATTTGATTCTTTTCTCATGCAGCCTTTAAAATTCTGTCTTTATTTTGTATGTTAGGTATTTTCATAATAATGTGCCTTGGTGTGGGTTTGTTGTAATTTTGTATATTTGGAGTCCTATAAGCCTGTTGTACTTGGTTTTCCATTTCATTCTTCAGATTTGGGAAATTTTCTGATATTATTTCATTGAATAGATTGTTCATTCCTTTGGTTTGTTTCTCTAAGCCTTCCTCAATCCCAATAATTCTCAAATTTGGCCTTTTCATGATATCCCATAATTCTTGTAGATTCTGTTCATGATTTCTTACCATCTTCTCTGTTTGTTCAACTTTGTTTTCAAGGTTAAATATTTTTTCTTCAATGTCTGAGGTTCTTTCTTCCAGGTGTTCTATTCCATTGGTTATGCTTTCTATGGTGTTTTTAACTTGGTTTATTGTTTCCTTCATTTCAAGGATTTCTGTTTGTTATTTTTTCTGTATCTCTAACTCTTTATTAAAATGATCTCTTGCTTCCCGTATTTGCTCTTTTAACTGTTGATTGGTGCGATCATTTAATGCCTGCATTTGCTCTTTCATCTCCTCCTTCAATGCCTGCATTTGCTCTTTCATCTCCTCATTTGCTTCCCTGATTGTTTTAATTATGTACATTCTGGACTTCCTTTCTGACATTTCTTCTGCTGTGCTGTCATTAGGTTTTATTGATATAGTATCTAGGTTTGTTTGGGACATTTTCTTCCCTTGTTTTCTCATATTGGTCAGATATCAGTGGAACTCTGAGATATTGCAGATTTCCTCTATTGGCTTATAGTGTCCCTGTAGATTTCCAATATATCACCTCCCAGCCTTCAGTAGCCTGAAATCTTGGAGGAACTTGAAAATGCAGTGCTTCCGAAGAAAGCTGCCCCTAGCCCGCTACCGGTTCCAGGGCTTGGAGCTGGCTCTGTGCGGAAAGGCTCTCACTGGGCTTTTTGCTCTGAGAAGCTGGCCGTGGATGGAGCCCACCGCCAGAGGGAGCAGGGCTACCTGGGGAAGACGCTAGCTGTCCTGCCCTGCTCTGAGAAGCTGCCCCTGTCTGGGCCTGCCGTCTGGGCCGAGCTTCACCTGGTGGGGGGAGACTCACCCCGTGGCTCTATGTTAGTCCGAGTCTCTCAATGCCTCCCCTTCTTGAATCCTGGGTTCTGGAGCGACAGGAAATGCAGTCACCCTCTAGTCAGCCATCTTCGATCGCCTATATATATATATATATTTTTTTTTTTTTAGTGCGGGAGTTTGAACCCTGGACCTCATGCATGCTGGGCATGTACTCCATCAGTGACCTACAGCTCTACTCCCATAGCAAACCTTTTTATTTATCAGGCAGTGATTCTGTCTGCAGTTTGTATATTCTGTATATTCTGTCGTCGTCTTCTTCTTCTTCTTCTTCTTCTTCTTCTTCTTCCTCATTCTTCTTTTTCCCTACAGTACTGAGGACTGAATCCAGTGCCTCATGCATGCTAGGCAAGTGCTTTACCTCTGAGTTATATCACCAACCATTTTTCTTTTCTTTTCTTTCTTTTTAATTTTGAGACAGGGTTTCATTAAGGTGTTGAGACTGTTGTCAAAGTTGCAATCTTTCTGCCTCAGCTTCCCAAGTAGCTGCAATTACAGGTGTGCACTACCATGCCTGGTCATATATTCCAATTGTCCTTGTGTCAGGTAATTTGAATGTGACCCTGGAATGTTAACTGTGAGTAGCATGGTTACTTAATTTTTGTCTCTATTAATGCTTCATTCTCAGAAACCCTGATTTTTTTCCTTTTTCTTTTTTTGGTACAGGGGTGCTTAATCACTGAGCAACTTCCCTGGCCATTTTAGTTTTCCTTTTGAGGTAGAGTCTCACTATGTTGCTGAGACTGGCTTTGAACTTGTGATCCTTCTGCCTCAGTTTCCTGAGTTGCTGGGATTATAGGCATGTGCCACCAAGCCTGGAATGGATTGTTTAAAAAAAATTTTAAAATTTGTTTTAATTAGTTATATAAGACAGTAGAATGCATTTTGACACATCAAACATAAATGGAGTTTATGTTGTACATGATGTTGTACATGTTCTGGTTGTACATGATGTAGAATTTCACTGGTTGTGTAATCATATATGCACATGGAGTAATAATGTCCAATTCGTTCTACTATCCTTCCTACTCCCTTACCCCTCCCTTCCCTTCACTCCCCTCTGTCTAATCCAAAGTACCTCTATTCTTCCCTAGCATCCTCCTTACTGTGAATTAGCATCTGCATATAGAGAAAACATTCAGCATTTTGTTCTTTGGGACTGACTTATTTTGCTTAGTTTAATAATCTCCTGCTCTACCTATGAACTTACAAATGCAATAATTTTATTCTTCTTTATGGCTGAGTAATATTCCATTGTGTATATATACCACAGTTTATTTATCCATTCATCTGTTGAAGGGAATCTAGTTTGGTTCCACTATCTAGGTACTGTGAATTGAACTGCTATAAACATTGATGTGGCTGCATCACTGTAGTATGCTGATTTTAAGTCCTTTGGGTATAAACCAAAGAATGGGATAACTAGGTCAAATGGTGGTTCCATTCCAAGTTTTCTGAGGAATCTCCATACTGCTTTTCGTGGTGGTTGCACCACTTTGCAGCCCCATCAGCAATGTATGAGTGCACCTTTTCCCCCACATACTTACCAACATTTATTACTGCTTGTATTCTTGATAATTGCTGTTCTGACTGGAGTGAGATGAAATCTCAATGTAGTTTTGTTTGCATTTCTCTAATTTCTAGAGCTGTTGAACATATTTTGATGTATTTGTTGATTGATTGTATTTCTTTGGTGAAGTGTCTGTTCAGATCCCTAGCCCATTTATTTATTGGGTTATTTGTTTCTTTGGTGTTAAGTTTTTTTTTTTTTATGTTAACTAGGTTTAATTTTCACAGTAAAATTCAGAATCCACAAATATTTACAGGCCTGCAGAGTTTAGCAGTACTAGCAAAAATCAAGATATAGAATTGTTCTCTATACATTTAGAGAACGGTATTAAAAATCAGAATTAGACTTAGTCAAAGCAGACAGATATATCCGTTTTTTAAATGGCAGTGTTGCCCTTTCATGCCAGATGCAATGTATAAAAGATAGCACTTGTTGGTTAAATCTATATGAACTTTCATTTTATAAACTTTTGCAGAACATTTAGATAAATCTCAGACAAACATATTTAGTTTCACATGTACACATATCTTTTGTCCTGTATATTTAGGTTATTCATGAAATCAAGCCAGGTCAAGATCTTAAGTCATCTGTTTCTCTGACAAAGAAAAATCCTAAAAGTAATGGGCATCACACTTTAATACTTTAAAGCTCTCAAGTCTTGCACAAATTGGCACTCATCAGTGTGAGGTTTTTTAACAGGCAGAAGAGGCAGAGTAGGATATCTGGCAAAGCTGACTCATTTTACAATTTAAATAACTGTCCAGAAGAAAATGAATGCCCCTTTCTTAGGAGGTTATTCCCCCCACTCTGGGGTAAGTTATTTCCTCTTAAAACAATCTTGGTTAAGGTAACATTGATCACTTTCCTCAGGGTCCCTTTGGCCTAAATGGCCTTACTCACTTCTAGTAGACCTCCAGCTGAACAGGCTCTGTTTTCTTTTCCTGGGAGGTACTTGCAAATGAAGTTATTACTTTTTGGGTGAGCATGTTATCTGTACATTTAATTTATACAACAAATTTTATCCCAGGAGAGGGATCAGATAGTCTGGCATACTTAATAAAACTGTGCCTTGAATCTTTTTTTCTTCCAGTTGGCACTCAAGTTGGAACACAGTTATTGTTTGACCAGTGTACCTTATCATCATCATAATGCCATCAACTTTAAATGAGTTCCCTACTGTCAATTGTACCCAGAGATTGTCTCTTTATATACCTATGTATCTAGGTCACATTGACCATACAGAGATTGTTAGGGACCTCTCTCCAGAAATCAGCAGGGCCAAGACACAGGTGCTTGAATTCATGAGGATTCAGGGAGTCCTTTATATTTTAACTCTGTGTACAACCAGAAGTGTCCCCTGGCCATATAGGACAGATCTTAAAAAGGGGAGACTATTTTGTCCCCAGGTTATAATTTAATAATGCTGCCCCATTCCTTGTGATTGGCAGCTTTCAACTTCCATCCCCATTAAAATAGGCTAGTTAATCATCAGACAATGAGTGTAATGGGACCCTGATAAGGTTTATTTATTTATTTATTTATTTATTTTAATGTAAAGGTAATCCTGTGAGGTGAAGCATTCTAGTCTACTCCTTTGTCCCAGAGTGGCGAGAAAATGGAAATGGGAGTGGAACCAAATGGAGGTTACAAAAATTCAGATTTAAGGAATAAAGGCACACAGTCAAATAGAAAGTCATGAGCCAGTCCAATAGTCTTTGTACCATTGTACCTGTATCTGTACCACATAGATTCCAACAATTAGTCTTAATGCTTTTAATGTCTGTTCAGCATGGACTCTGATCGATGCCTTTATCTAGAAGCCTAAGTCCCTGAACTAGTATACTCAAGGGGAAAATCTTTCTGCTAGTTTCCCCCTCCAATTGCAGGGAGTTCCATCTTTTTTCCTCTCATTCAAAACTAATTTTATTTCTTTTATTTTTGTTCTCTGCCACTGTCCATGGATTTCATTCTTTGAACCCATTAAACAAGAACCCAGAAAGAAAATGACTGAGGCCTAAAGCTCACATAGATTTCATTTATCTGAAGAAGCTGCAAACTGAGCCCTGTTCTCAAGCTCCGGTTTTACTCCCATGGTCAAAGAGTGACCGGAAAGCAGGGTAGAGGCCAGGTCCTCTTTGCCTATTTCTCTGTAGACTAGGCAGCTTTCCTGGGATATCTTTTTTCTCCTTTATCTCAGGACTGGTGTCCCTGACTCATAGCAGGATGATTTGCAGATGCCTGGGGCCAGGTTGAGAAGTAGTACTCAGACCGTTAGCACTGGGTTGAAAAGAAAAAAAAAATTTTTTTAAATCCTCCTTTGTTGTTCTGCTATACTCACACATAAGAGGAAGCACCTTTTTGCATCCAACTTAGTTTTTGCCTATTAAGACTCCTTATTATGTAATTGCATACATGCCTGTACATACAGAATCTTTCACTTATTTTATCTCTGACAGACCAACTCCCAACTGCAAGATTGTACAATAATTCAGAAAACCATTCAAAGACTGAATTGTTACAGTAAAATATCATCTTTTTCTTAGTCACATTTACATCTATAGGTGGCCCATCCAGCCAAGTTCTTTCCCAAGAAACAATCTGTAGGATCAACACAGTATTGCCCATTCTTAAGGGACCAGAAACAAATGCAAACAAAAAGCATAGAGACAGACAAACAGAGAGGATCCCCAAACCATGGCCCACAGATGGGAACCTTTAAAACAGACACACCAGATAGGGGGAAATTCCCCCAAGTTCCCCACTCCCAATTAACCATGACTTCTACACCAGCAGGACCACAGATGCCCCCACAAAAAGGGACCAGACATTCCCACAAAGGGGAACTGGTTGTGTAGAATCAAGGGTCTCAGTGTGCACACTAGGGAGTTTACCAAATGACCAAGGTGTCATGAGTTTACTGCATTCACTTTCCTTTTTCTCAAAGTGACCAAGATGGAGCAGTCCTTACAGTGCAGGGAAGGGAGGCAAGAGTTCCCTAAAGCAAAGTGGGCTTTAGCATCTGCTGGGAGTCCCTCAGTCCCTCCCTTTACTTACAGGAATAACTCCACTGGTTTGACCAGAGGCATACTCTCCTGTCTCCTAACTTTCCAGTAGTCAGCTCTCAAAAATTTTGACTTATATCTTCAGCATGGAAGTGCAGTCGCTTGGAGGGCCAGGCCTGCCCAAGAAACCTGAAGTGGAAACTGCTCTCGGGTCCCACCTGGGGTACCAAATTTGTAACCAAAAGCTAGGTCCTTGTCCCCCATGCCAATTCAATAATGAGGACACAGTTTTGAGCAAAAGGAAAAAGAAGTTTTATTGCTTTGCTAGCAAAAGAAAAACACAAGAGACTCCTGTCCCAGAGGCTTTGATTCTCTGATGTTAAGTTTTTTGAGTTCTTTATATATCCTGGAGATTATTGCTCTATTTGAGGTGCATGTGGTAAAGATTTTCTCCCATTTTGTAGGTTCTCTCTTTACATTATTGATTGTTTCCTTTGCTGTGAAGAAGCTTTTTAATTTGATTCCATCCCATTTATTAATTTTTGATTTTACTTCTTGTGCTTTAGGAATCTTGTTAAGAAAGTCAATTCCTAAGCTGACATAGTGAAGATTTGGACCTACTTTTTCTTCTGTTAGGCACAGGGTCTCTGTTCTGGTGTCTAAATCCTTGATGCACTTTGAGTTGAGTTTTGTGCAGGGTGAGAGATAGGGGTTTAATTTCATTTTTTCACATATGAATATCCAGTTTTCCCAGCACCATTTGTTGAAGAGGCTATCTTTTCTCCAATGTATGTTTTTGGTGACTTTGTCTTATATGATATAACTGTATTTATGTAGGTTCATCTCTGTGTATTCTATTTTGTACTATTGGTCTGTGTGTCTCTTTTGGTGCTAATACCATGCTGTTTTTGTTACTATGGCTCTGTAGTATAATTTAAGGTGTGGTATTGTGATGCTTCCTGCTTCACTTTTCTTGCTAAGGATTGCTTTGGCTATTCTGGCTCTCTTATTTTTTCCCAATGAATTTCATGATTGTGTTTTCTATTTCTATGAAGAATGTCATTGGGGTTTTAATAGAAATTGCATTAAATCTGTATAACACTTGTGATAGTATGGCCATTTTGATAATGTTAATTCTGCCTGTCCATGAGCATGGGGGATGTTTCCATCTTCTAAGGTCTTCTTCTATTTCTTTCTATAGTGTTCTGTTGTTTTCATTATAGAGGTCGTTCACCTCTTTTATTAGATTGATTCCCAAATGTTTTATTTTTTTGAGGGTATTGTGAATGGGGTAGTTTTCCTAATTTCTCTTGCAGTGGTTTCATCACTGATGTATAGGAACACATTTGATTTATGGGTGTTAATTTTATATCCTGCTACTTTGCTGAATTGATTTATTAGTTCTAGAAGTTTTCTGGTGGAATTTTTTGGATCTTCTAAATTTAGAATCATGTTGTCAGCAAATAGTGATAGTTTGAGTTCTTCTTTTCTTATTTGTATCCCTTTAATTTCTTTCTTCTAATTGTTTTGGCTAGAATTTCAAGGATGATATTGGATAAAAGTGGTGAAGGAGGCATCCTGTCTTGTTCAGTTATTAGAAGGAATGCTTTCAATTTTTCTCCAGTTAGAATGATGTTGGCCTTGGTTTAGCATATGTAACTTTTATAATGTTGAGGTATGTTCCTACTATTCCTAGTTTTTCTAGTGTTTTGAGCATGAATACTATATTTTGTTTAAAACCATTTTACCTAACTAAATTAGAAAAAAAGACCATGTTAAGTAATACCCTCTGTTGCCAAGATAAAGGTAAACTTATTCTCAAACTTCCTTGGTGATTTCACAAATTCACACAAATTTCTGGGTGTGAAGTTCAGTGGTAGAGTGCCCTTGGGTTTTCTTCAGAAACTGTTATGACTGTATGTTGCTAGCATGGGGAAAGATAAAAATTCAAAATTTGAAGTGCAGTTTCTACTGAATACATATGTTTTTTGCACCACTGTAAACCTGAAAAATGACAAGTTGAATAATAAGTCATTGTGTGTAGCAATTAATTCTCCCATAAGTAAATTGTTATTCTTTTTTTGTTTGTTTTGTTTTAGAGACAGGATCTCATTATGTTGCCCAGGTTAACAAAAAACTCAGGATCTTCCTGCTTTGGCTCTTTGAATAAATGGAATTTCAGGCATTTACTGTCACACACAGAGCCACAAGTAAGTTATTACAATCACCCCTCTCAGATGTGTACCACCATGTCCAGCTGTTAGGTGATTTTCTAGAGAAAAAAGTAAATGGCAGCTGGGAAAAAAGTAAATGGCATACATCTGTAATCCCAGTGACTCAGGAGCCTGAGACAGAAGGATCCCGAGTTCAAAGCCAGCCTCAGCAATTTAGCAAGTCTCTAAACAACTTAGCAAGATCCTGTATCTAAATAAAATATTAAAAAGGGCTGAGGATGTGGCTCAGGGGTTGAGCACCCCTGGGTAAAAAGAAAAATAAAAAAGTACATGATAGTGTTTATTTTTTTCCTTCAAAGTTTTTATTTGTTCTTTTTAGACATACATGACAGTAGTGTATTTTGACATATTATGCATAGATGGAGAATAATTTATTCTAATTAGGATCCCATTCTTATGGTTGTACATGATGTGGAGTTATACTGGTCATGTACTCATATATGAACATAGGAAAATTATGTCTGATTCATTCTACCGTCTTCCCTATTCTCATCCCCGCCTTCATTCCCCTTTGTCTAATACAATGAACTTCTATTCTCTCTGCCCTCCCCCACCTTGTTGTGTGCTAGCATTCACATATCAGAGAGAACATTTGACCTTTGGTTTTTGGGTATTGACTTATTTCACTTAGCATGATAGTCTCCAGTTCCATCCATTTACCAGAAAAAGTCATAAAGTCATTTTTTATGACTGATAGTATTCCATTGTGTATATATGCATCACATTTTCTTTATCCACTCATCTGTTGAATGGCACCTAGCTTGGTTCCATAGCTCAGCTATTGTGAATTGAGCTGCTATAAACATTGATGTGGTTGTGTCACTGTAGAATGCTGATTTTTAAGTCCTTTTGCTATATATAAGAAGTGGAATAACTGGGCCAAATGGTGGTCCCATTCCAGTTTTCCTCAAGTATGGGAATCTCCATACAGCTTTCCATAGTAGTTGCACCAATTGCAGTTCCACCAGAAATGTATGAGTGTACCTTTCCCCCACATCCTCACATAGCAGTGTTTATAAATCCTTATTGGCAAGTACGTATTGTATAAAAAAGTAATTGTCATTATTTCAGTTCAAATTTCTCATAGAGATGACCCCTTTGAAAGTTTACTTGGAATGCTCTAACCCAATTGTTAACATGATTCAATCAAATAGGTATGACATTTGCACAATTAGTGATATTTGAGGATTTTAAATAACCATCAAAACATAAACATGAAGCATGAGTATGGTGTTTTATACCATTGGAAACAGGATAAGCAAACACACATCTATGCTTACTCCTTGACTCTGCCAAACCTGATGAAGACATTTGGTGTCATTCTGTGCTGTTATGTGGATAAGTCAGTGTCATAGTCCAGCACATGATGGGTGACTGGGCTTTGGAGGTTTTGAGACAATCGCTGTATGAGTTTTTTCTCAGAGGACATCACAAGATAAGACAGCTGCTGCCCTGAGCTGCATTACTAAATCTCAGAAATACGTTGTTTCAAGTTTAGACAGACAGGGCCCAAGTGCTTTAGTCCTTGTTAAATCCTCATCAGAAATGAAAGACTTTCCTACCTCTTTCTTCAGGCAGCAAAGGAAAGGCATGAGCATTTATTCAAAGTGCCAGATTTTATGCCAGCAGCACTTTGCACACATTTTATTATATCATCTTTAGAATAACCCAGGGAAATTACTTTAACTGTCCCCATTGTGTATGTTGGAAATGGGTTTAGAGAAGTTAACGCGAGCAAGATCATAGCTGATAAAGGGCAGAGACTACATTCAATGTCTTTGACTCAGCTTAGTCCTTTGAAATCTATCATGCAGCCTCTCAGGGAGCCCTCCACTCCATACCCTCTCAGCCTCAGAAATGTTGCTTATGTATTAATCAGGGAAACTATTCAGTCCATTATTTGTAAGGGGTGCTAACGTTCAAATGTATAGAATTTATTATTTTAGATCAAACACTTTTAGATAATAATATCACAGGAATCTTCCTGACTTTGCTATTTAATTTAAACAATAAGTGTGGACATGAATTGCTCCAAGGGTCATATATTTTCAGCATGTGAACACTTTCTGGAGGAAATAATATATTTATGGCAAAATCTGTCATGTCCCTAATGATGAAATAGACTTACTTGGTAAGGATTTTAATATCCAATATAAATGTGATCAGTATAAAACAATACTCTTATGTAAATCATGTATTACATTTATTCCATTTTTGTTAATAAAATAAACATAGCAATAAGGAAAAATATGTAAAAACATTTTTTTAACTAAATTGAACAAAGTTTTGTGTATTAGAAAGGGTATTATTCATGCACTGACTAATTTCGAATAAGTGTAACATAGATTGTTTTCAGAGTGGGTTACAGGGGCTGCATGTGTGCACATGTGATCTTGTATGTGTGTATCTAACAGAGGTCCACTTCATGCTTTGAGTATAACCCTTGCTGCTCTGCCACTGCAGCTTATTTTACAACTGACTCCCTCCCTCCCCACCCTTCTTCTTCTCTTCTAACCACAGGAAAGCAAGATTAACCTTCTTTCCATCCTAGGTTGAGTTACCTGTCATTTGGCTCATGGACTACAGGAATGAAGGAATCCAGACTTCAGGGCTGGCACCAGCAGGTCTAGGAAATAGCTGTCTCTCAAAGCTACAAATGAATTATGACTCCTTACAGGGAGTGGAGACTATATCCCTTTTTAAAAGCCTACTGTTCCCTCTGACATAATCACAGCCTCTGGGACAGAAGTCCGCTGTGTTTCTCCTTTGCTACAAAGCAATAAAACTTATCTTTCCTTTCTCTCAAAACCTTGTCTTCATTATTGGATCAGCACTGGGGACAAGGATCGAGCTTTTGGTTTCATGTATGTGGATACAACTGTTCATGTGTATGTGAGTGTGCGCATGTATGTGTTTGTACTCAACATCTTCCCTGATTGGTTCCTCTTACCATATATCATATTTGGATAATTTTTTTTTCCCCATGGAAAAACTAGAGATTGAGCTTAGGGTCTTGTACCTGCTAGGCAAGTATATACCACTGAGTTATATCCTTAGCTCCTCTTTACTTTGAGATAGGATCTATCTAAGTTGTCCAGCTGGCTTTGCACTGGGGATCCTCCTGCCTCAGTCCTTGAATATTTGGGATATTTGGGTATGTGGCAACATGCCTGACTTGAATGATTCTTAATACATCACAATAGCAAAGTGCTGTTATACTGATATTAAATATGACCATTTTCATCTGTGTTACTGATCTGTTTGTCACTATGACCAAAATTCCTGACAGGAATAACTTAGAGGAGGAAATGTGTATGGCTATATATATATATATATATATTTTTTTTGACTGGGTACAGTGAACTTTATTGATGGTATATGACAGTAGGGCTCCCTAAGTCCCTCCCCTTCTTCAGGAGGTCTGGGATGGAAATTGGGAGGAGAGAGATTCTCAATGTGTTGAGGGACTGAGTTAGGGGCAGGAATTCCTCAGCTGAGGGCCTCTCTCTTCATTTGTGTTCTTGCTGGGGCAGATGGTCCAGGGGCTCTTATTCCTTGGAGGCCATGTGGACCATAAGGTCTACCACCCATTTGCTGTAGCCTTGCCATACCAGAAAATGAACTTGACAAAGTGGTCATTGAAGGCAATGCCGGCCCCAGCATCAAAAGTAGAAGAGTGGGTATCACTGTTGAAGTTGCAGGAGGTGGCCTGGTCGTCCATGTAGCCCAGGATGCCTTTGAGGGGGCCTTCCGATGCCTGCTTCACCACCTTCTTGATGTCATCGTATTTGGCAGCTTTCTCCAGGTGACAGATCAGATCCATAACTGACAAGGGACATGGAAAGCCATGCCAGTGAGCTTCCCATTCAGTTCAGGGATGACCTTGCCCACAGCCTTGGCAGCTCCAGTGGATGCAGGGATGATATTCTGGGCAGCCCCACGGCCATCACGCCACAGTTTCCCAGAGGGGCCATCTGTAGTCTTCTGAGTAGCAGTGATGGCATGGACTGTGGTCATGAGTCCTTCCACAATGCCAAAGTTGTCATGGATGACCTTGGCCAGGGGAGCTAAGCAGTTGGTGGTACAGGGGGCATTGCTGACCATCTTGAGAGAGTTGTCATATTTCTCATGGTTCACGCCCATCACAAACATGGGAGTATCAGTAGAAAGGGCAGAGATGATGACCCTTTTGGCACCGTCCTTCAAATGAGCCCCGACTTTCTCCATGGTAGTGAAGACACCAGTGGACTCCACAACATACTCAGCACCAGCATCACCCCATTTGAGGTTGGCAGGATCCCACTCCTGGAAGATGGAGATGGACTTTCCATTGATGACAAGCTTCCCATTCTCAGCCTTGACTGTGCCATTGAATTTACCATAGGTAGAATCATACTAGGACAAGTAAACCATGTAGTTGAGGTCAATGAAGGGGTCATTGATGGCAACAATATCCACTTTGCCAGAGTTGAAAGCAGCCCTGGTGATCAGGCGCCCAGTATGGCCAAATCCATTCACTCCAACTTTCAACATCGTGTCTCAGATATGCGGGTGGCACTGCACGAGTTGAGAAGAAGTGACTGTCTGTTGAATGGGGAGGAGCAGAGAGCCGGAAATGTATATTTTGGCTTATAGTTTCAGAGGTCTTAGTCCACAGTCGACTGACTTCATTGCTCTGGTCCCACAGTGGTGGTAGAACATGGCAGAAGGGCATGGCAGAGGAAAGCTGCCCAACTTGATGGCTAGAAAGCAGAGAGAGGGGGAGGAAATAAAAGGACAGGATATAATTCCCAAGGACACACCCTCAGTAACCTACTTCCTCCACCCCATCCCACCTACTTACAGTTACTACCCAGTTAGTTCATTAATCCATCAAATGAACTATTAATCCATCAAATTATTAATCCATCAAATGAACTAATCCACTAATTATCTTACAGTTCTCATAATCTAATCATTCTACCTCTTGTACTGATACTGATACAGGAACTTTTGGGGAACACCTCATATCCAAATCATACATCCATTCTTATGAAATGAAAAAGATTTTTAAAAAAAATTTGGACTAACTTGCCTTGATTTGTACTTAGATTTCAAACAAGTAGGTCAAATAATATGACTCTAACTAGTTACTGAAATCTTTTCTCACAATGTGTTGCCAATGGAAACCTTTCTTTCTGTGCTATGTCTCAGGGTTATGATGCCCTACCTTTCTATTACTCTGCTGTTTTCTCTTTCATTTCTTTACCTCCACATCCACCTCCAGTTCTGTATCTTAAACCATTGCTCATTCAGTGGATAAATTATCATCTCATAATCAAAGATATGGTCTTTGATTGTAACTTTGTCAGGTTTTCTAGGTCACCACTTCCATCTAGTATGTATGTCTTTGAATCATAAACTTGATTAAGACCATATGCAGCCTCCCGCAGAACCGATGGCACTGACAGTCATGTCCATTGAATGACAGAGATAAAATTTCAGCAAACACAGTGCTGGCATGTATAGGTTAGCCACTGAAGTCCTTTAGATCTTTCTGATTTTTTTCTTCAGTTGAAATTTTTGGTTTTTATTCATCCTTACTTTTTTGCATTCATTTTGATTTTTAAAATATTGCACCAAAGCATTATTTATCTTTTTTTTTTTTAATACCAGGAATTGAACTCAGGTATGCTTAACCACTTAACCATGTCTCCAGTCTTTTTATTTTTTATTTTGAGACAGGTCTCATTAAGTTGCTTAGGGCCTCACTAAATTGCTGAGGATGGTTTTGAATTCATAATCCTTTTCCTCAGCCTCCTGAGTAGCCGGGATTACAGGCATGAGTTACTGTGCCCGGCAAAATATTATTTATCTTGGTGACTGATATTTTTTTTAATAACCTCCCTCTCCTAAGTTTTATGCCTCAGGTTAATGCCTTCCTCACCACAGTCTGGTCCAAACCCTGTCTGGAATTTTTCTAGGGCTAAGCCACTATCATACTAGTCTCATATTTTCTGGCTCTGTGACCCTCCCTTGTTGTGCCACTCAGTGGAAAGTCTCAACTCATCTACTCCTTGTTGATTTTACTTCACTTTGGACTTCCTGCTTTCATTGTCCTGAATTTTACTTTGACATACCACTAGTGCCTTGCGTGTTTTTGCTGTGACCACAGGAAAGGGGCATCCATGACCACTCTCATCTTAGTCCCTGTAGTATCAGTTGGGGTTCAAACAGAAAGATGAAACCAGTAAGAGATAAATGTATTAAAAAATTTCTTGTGGTGATTTGGCTCACATGACTGTGGAGCTTATTAGGCAAATCCAAATTCCTAGGGCAGGCCATAAGGAAGGCAGCTGGCCAGGTGCGGTGGTACAAGCCTGTTATCCCAGATACTCAGGAGGTTGAAGCAAGAGGATTGCAACTTTGAGGCCAGAATAGGCAATTTAGTGAAGCCCTGTTTCAAAGAGAAAATAAGAAAAAGGCTGGGGATGTAGTTCAGTGGTAGTACCCCTGCCCCAGGTTCAACTCCCAGTCACCTCCCCACCCCAACACACAGAAGAAGGGCAGCTGGACCCCTGGTTGTGGAGTGATGGAGTGCAGAATTCCTTTTTCCTCAGAGAATCCTCAGTCCTGAACTTCCAGTGGTTTGAAATAGTCCCTCTTAGGTGATTTAGGACAATCTTCCTCACCTATATTCAATTGATATTAACCTGAGTTGTCACATCTGCAGAACAGCTTCAGAGCAACACCTAGATGTGGGTTGGTAGAGTTGAAGATTATAACTTAGCCAGGTTGACTAAGGTAACTGTACTAGTCCTCATGGGTTTCTGGTTAGACCATGTTTTGTGTGGGTTTCTCTGGAAAAGCAGTCACTCATAAAGTTCAATACAAATTACCGAAAAATAAAGTTTTCAAAGTAGGGGATATACTGTGAACATGCTTTAAATCTCATGGAAGAACTTTACGTATATATGTATTTTTTCTTGACAGTGCAAGGCATAAAAATATTATGTCCTGACACTTTGAATTAATTCTTGAAATTCGGAACATCTTTTCACGTGGAATAAAAAAATAGAAAGTAAAGGTAAGTTTCAAAATCCATTTTATAGACAATACCACTGAGTTCTTCCTGGGCTAGGGAACAAGATGAAGAAAAGATGAAGGTCAGTGTGTAAGTAAATCTTTTGTCACTGTAATCAAAATACCTGACAAAAACAATTTAGAGGAGAAGTCTATTTTGTTTCACAATTTCAGAGGTCTTAATCCATGAATGGTAGACTCCACCGCTCTGGGCTCAAGCTGAAGCAGAACAGCATAGTGGATGTGTGGAAGGCAGCTGCTCAGCTCATGGAAGCCAGGGATCAGAGAGGCAGGGGCAAGGGACAGAGGTAGCCAAGGCCTCACCCCAGTGGTCTACTGCTTCCAGTTTTGCCCCACCTGCCTATAATTACCACCCAGTAGTCCATTCAGCAATCAGTGAATTAATCCAGCCATTGAATTAATTCAGAAAATGGGTTAATCTGCTGAGGAGAGCCCTAATCAAAAGTCCCACTTCTGAAATTTGCTGCACTGAGAATCATGCTTTCAATACACAAGTTTACAGAGGACATTTCCAAACCATAACGGAAAGTTCTGTTCCCCCTCTTTGAGTAGGACTCTTACAAGCCAAATTTTAAAACATGTTCCAGGTAGATTTCTACGCCCTTTCTGCACCTGTTACTACTGTCTTGCAACTCATTCCCAGATAACCTGACCTACTGCAGTGTCAGGTCTCCCCTTGTCATCACTGGTCCCTATGCTGCCACTAGGGGACAGACTTCAGCCCTGTGCATGCCCTGCCCCAAACTCACCTTTAGCTGGGGGCACCTGGGGCAGGGCTTCTAAGTGCGCCTGGTATTCTCACATTTCCCCATTCCACATTCTCCTTCCTTCCTCCTGATATCTGCTGGGTACCCCACATTGCCTCCTCTCTGGCACAAAGACTCGAAGTTCCAATTTTCTTCCAACTCTGTGTTCTCCCTGGTAATTGGCTATTTTGGGTGAATCTTACCTACATGACCTGCCTGGGAGGATCACTGTCACCCCAGACCTCTGACCTTGTACCAGAAGGAGAAGACATGGCCTACTGAATTTTCATTGAGAACTGGAATTATTGCAGCAAGACTGCTGGTACTAGAGTCCAGGTAAATTTGGAGAAGTGCCCTGCCCGTACCCTTCTTTGGGTCTTTTCTTTATGGGTGCTGACACCAGGGTCAGTGCAGGCAATGTATATCATCCAGTGCCTCTGTGGGCCTGAGGGACAGTGAGTGACACGTCAGGAGATGGGGGACTGCAAATACATACCAAACTACTGGATTTTATTCAGTATTCTATATAATCATTATAGATTTAATTCTGAAATAGTAATTTGTGCTGGCCAAGCATTTTATAGTTGTTTTTCATAATTATATATGGCATCATCTAGGAATAGGTAAAAATAGAATCCAATTTCTTGAAATCTCAATTGGTCATCTTTTCTTTAAAAATAATTTTTTTAAAAAAGTTTTTTCAGTGTCAGGGATCAAACCCAAGACCTCATGTGTGCTAAGCAAGCACTCAGTCACTGAGCTGCAACCCAGTCCTATCATCTCTTTTTTAAATTGAGGAGTACACTGTATTTGAACAGCTTTGTGCACATTCTCTCCTTAGCAAGCATAGAGCCCACCCTCATGTGATCTAAGCAGTGCACCTGGATGCACTAGTGGGCAGGTGCCCTGAGCTGTCATCACCTGGAAGGCAAGGGCCAGAGGAAGGTTGAGCAAGAGTAACCCTGAGAATAAGAGACCAGAACCCAAGTCCATCACCCCAAAGAACACATGTAGGGTAAGGAGACAGCTTTGGAATCACACAGAACTAGGTCCTGATTCTCAACTCTGCCATGGAGGCAGAGTGTGACTGCTATAAACTGGCTAAGAGGGTTTCTGTTGGGGGTGTAGGGGTGATTTTTGATCTGTAAGATGAGGATAACACTATCTACCTCATAGAATTGTTGTAAGTATTAAGAAAGATAGCACAGTTGAAACATCTACATTAGGAGGGCATTCCATAAATAATAACTATCATTGTTATCAATACAGATATGGGGTTACAAGTCCTCAGAGTATGCAAAGTTCTTGATGATATTCAGTAAATGATGGAGATTGCTTTTATTGGTAGAATTACTAGCACTACTACTGAAATTCAAGGATACAATATGCCACTCATGTTTATATGTCATGCTGGAGAAGCAAGCAACTGATTTGGTTGGAAATGCACTTTCACTAGTCTAAGACATGGCTATTGAGGTGATTGTGGACTCTAGCACTGAGCCAGGAATGCTGGGACTCCATCAAGGACACAGGTGAGCTGAGGTCTGTTGTCTGAGTTCTCAGCCACACTTCAAGGTCCAGTGAAGGCCTCTGTTGCAGAGTTCCTTAAAATTCTTTTTTGTGGTATTGGGAATTGAACCCAGGACCTCACACATGCTAGGCAAGTACTCTACTACTGAGCTACATCATAAGCCCTTTTTATTTTTTACTTTGAGACAGGGTCTTGCCCAGTTGCTCAGGCTGGTCTTAAATTTGTAATCCTCCTGCTTCAGCCTCCCATTGAGTAACTAAAATTGCAGGCATGTGCCACGGCACCTGGTAAGTCCCTTAAAATTCTTACAAACTATTTTTGTTTCACCAATTGGTTTACAAAACCAACTATAAAACCAACAGCACAACAACTGTTGTAGTAATTGAGCTCTGTAGAGACAGCTCTTCAGAAAATAAGAACTGGATGGGCACTAGGTGACCGCCTTGCTGAGGAAAAATAATTGAACATGGGCAAAGGAGACCCTAAAAAGTCAAGAAGAAAAACATTATCGTATCAATTCTTCGTACAAACTTGTCAGGAGGAATACATAAAGAAGCAGCTGGATACTTGAGTCAGCTTCTCAAAGTTTTCTAAGAAATGCTCAGAGAGGTGAAAGATCATGTCTACTAAAGATAAAGGAAAATTCTAGGATATGGCAAAGTCAGACAAGACCCATTATGAAAGAAAAATCAAAATCTATATTCCTTCGCATGGAGAAACAAAAAAGAAGTCCAAGGATCCCAATGTACCCACGAGGCCTCCACTGACTTTGTTCTTGTTCTATTCTGAATATTGCCCCAAAATTAAAGGAGAACATCCAGCCTATCCATTGGTGATGTTGCAAAGGAACTGGGAGAGGTGTGGAATAACACTGCTGCAGATGACAAGCAGCCCTATGAAAGAAAGCTGTGGAGCTGAAGAGAAAACACAAAAGGGATATGGCTTTCTGCTAAGCTATAGAAAAATCTGATGTAATACAAAAGGGAGTCATCAAGGGTGAAAAAAACAGAAAAAATTAGGAAGAGAAGGATGACAAAGAAGATGAAGAAGGAAACGAGGAGGAGGAAGATGAAGAAGATGATGATAAATAAGTTGGTTCTAGTGCAGTTTTTTTTCTTGTCTGTAAAGCACTTAACCTCCTGTACTCAACTCACTCCTTTTATTTATTTTTTATTTTTTGGTACTGGGGATTGAACCCTGGGGCCTTAACCACGGAGCCACATCCCCAACCTTTATCTCTCTCTCTCTCTCTCTCTCTCTCTATATATATATATATATATATATATATATATATACACACACACACACACATACATATATATATATATACACACACACACACACACACACACATACATATATATATATATATATGTATATATTATTTAGAGACAGGGTCTCACTGAGCTGCTTAGGACCTTGCTAAGTAGTTGAAGCTGGCTTTGAACTTGCTATCCTCCTGCATCATTCTCCAAGATGCTAGGATTACACGTGTGTGCCACTGTGCCCAGCAATAATTGTTTTTCTATTAACTGAATACCGCTCTGTAATTTTGAAGAAAAAAAGAAAAATATGTTGCAGCTGTTTTGTTAACATTCTGAATGCTTTTCATTAAATATGATTTTTTTTTATTACTTGAAAAAAGGAAAAAGAAAAAGAAAAAACACCCTAACAGTTTCAGAATTTGGGGTAAAGCTACAACAAAGGCAACTGGGCTGTCAGAATATCTGAGAAGGGCCTGTTAGAGAAGGGATTCATTTGCATAGGATTTGTTGTAGCAAAACAAAAATGCAAGATTTTGAAAATACCCCAAACGGGGTGCTGAAATTGATGGCATATGTAAATGGATTAAATTTGATGTGACCTCAGGCAGAACTTGCTCTTCACAGTAGCTTCCTGGCTGTATGTGTCTGTGGTTGCAGGGGGTGGTGGGTGAATGGGCAGAGTTGAGGGAAATTAGTTCCACTTATAAATGAATGTTCATGTACCATCTGGAACATGATAAGGACACACGGATATGCCAAGATCTCTCATGTAGGGGGCAATGTGGTCTAATCATGATCACCTGATCCTGAAATGCTATATAATTGCTGAGAGAAAGCATCTTTTAGTGCTATGAATTCCTTTTGCTGGATAGGCCTGTTGCTACTGAGTCCATTTACATAAACACATTTGTACACAGGCCACACCTATGTATCTTGATCCCCAAAGCAACACCCCATCACTTCCCATGTGCTGCCCACCATTTCCCTTCCCTCTACCTTCATTTCCTCCTAATCCTTATGGTGATATCTATTGCTAAGGACCCCACATGGTCTGTGGACATCAAGGCAATATCATTCTGGATTAAAAGGAAGAATTGGGAGGCTCCTTTGGGGTTATCAAGAATCACCAGATGCCCATGAGCTGCTCCTACATGTAGCACAATTTTTCATCTGTAAAGCCTCGTACATGTACAACTTTGTTTTCACTTTGCAGATGCAAGTAGCCCATGAATTTTTTTTTTCTTTTACTTTTTCTTTTTCCCCAGAAATCATCTTTTTTGGCTTCTTTATAGCATTTGGATATTTCCTACTGAATATCTATTTATTAGGTTTTGCACGTGCCTTAAATCTATCCTCCACATCTCTTGTACCCTTCCTTCTCTCTGCTCTTCACAGTCAGGTGTGAGGCCCACAAGGTCCTGTTCTTACCTACAGTGCTTCATGTCAACACCCTGCTCCCCCACCCCACCTTGGGAAAAGTCACTCCTTCTTACACCAGTAACTAACCCCTCCCAGAGCTGATATCATACTTTCCCAATCTCCTTTTCATTCAAAGGCATTCTCTTACTTGTAGATGCTCATGTCTGAAACAGAACATGTGATTTCCTTCCCTAATCAACTTTGGGGCTCTTTCTGAATTCTCTATTTGGACAGCCAGAATCATCAGCATTAAAAATCCCCAAACTTAAACTTCAAAACCTCTCATCTGCTACTTGCCGGTAGCCCTGAATCTACTCAGGCATTGTAAGAAATTGGCCTTTTCTCAATCACACTCTCCCTTTCCATTCCCACTTGTTTCCATAATGGCAGCTCATGCTCGAGTGTCCTGTCAAGTGCCCTGTCTCTAGACTCTCTCTCTTCCACACAAACATGGAATGTGTGGATCATACATACTGCGGAAGCCCTACCTTATGCCATGCTTCCTGCTGCACTCAGCAGCACAATGCCTTTTGAAACACAGGCACTCAACAAATGTTTGTGTAATGAATGGGCAAAAAAGAGGTGTACTGGGCGGTTGCCACTTCTGAAGCACAAGTGGCAACTGAGATAGGAAAAGATTGCAATTGAAATTTACGAATGCTCTTCTGATGAAAAAGAAAAAGAAACTTAAGCTATAAATATTCTTCCTGGATAATTAAACAGAATAAAAGGTAATAATAGTTAGCATAAAATGCAATCACATTTTAATAGATTCTGAAAATTAAGCGGGCTTTCTGACAATAAATCTTAACACATTTCCATTACCCATATTAGAGAATCATAATTTCTGGTGACTCAGAGATGGCCCAGACCTTTGAATTACATTGAAGTTATTACTGTGGAGCCCCAAAATTGTATTATTGGTATTGAAGAATCAAACATAGTCACTCTAAAATAGCAGATGTTGTTGGATCTGGGGTTTGATTTGATCCAACTTGCTAAGCTTGTAAGTTATTCTGTTAGTGTACAATAAGTCTTGGCAGAAAACACAGATTCTTAAGTCTGGGCAAAGAATTTAATTACGCAGAGTAGGTGGCATGGTTGTAACTAGTTTTCTTGTTCTTTCAGACCAATAGGGAGGACCAGCACAGATGGATGCCTGCATGTGAGGTGAATTGAGTTACAGGAGAGGGGCACTCCTCTAAAGAGTCTGCTCTATGATCCAGTGGAAGGCAGTATCCATCCTTCAAGATTGTCCACTGCAAACACAACCCAGAAAAATGAGTTGGGTAAAGAATGTCAGAGACTTTTATTCTTGATAGACCCAGAAAGAGCCTGCAGGGATGCTGACAGCCCTGGTGAATTGTCTCTGCCAAAATATCAGAGGATAATTTATATTCAAAGTAACATGAATATCATTCTTAGCTTTCTGATTTAGGGTATAGACAATTAGGATTAGTTGATGAATGACTTTCATGCAAAAAAAACTTGGTAGTTATAAAAATTAATAATTAATACTTAGTAACTAATTAGTAATTAGTATGCATATAAATATATAGTGTGAGAAAAGATATAAAAGTTATAAATTGATGTTTTACCTCAAGAAGTAGAAGTGAAATTCTCTTACTTTAGCACAAGACTTGAAACTTTTTGGGGAAAAAAATCACACTGTATTAGTCAGCTTTCTATCACTGTGACAAAATACCTGAACTAATTAATTTATAAGGAAGAAAGATTTATTTTGGCTCCCAGTTTCAGAGGTTTCAGTTCATGTTCACTTGACGCTGTTGCATTGGATTTGTAGCAGAACAGTACATGAGGTGAAGGAGGCCTGGTCACTTCACGGTATCTGGGAAACAAGGCAACATGAAGGGTCCAGGGTTTAAATATCCCCATCAAGAGCATGGCCTCACTGACATAACTTTCTTAGTGGACCCTACCCCCTAAAAATTTCACTACCTCCCAATAGCTCCATGAGCTGGGGACGAAGTCTTCAACATATGAACTTTTGGGAGATGTTCAGGATCCAGTGTAACACTTGCTGTGTATGATTATTCTTTAAAGCTCATGACTATTATACCATAGCAGAATCTGATATGATCTTGATTATTTTCCTAATGGCTTTTGTTTATTGAGCACTTTACTACAGGGGCACATCATATTAGTGATGCACATTCAAAAAAAGTAGAATAGTGCTTCTCCTCCAAAGACAGAAAACTGAGTTTGTTATAAGCCACAGGTCTTACCTTCTATTCTGGTACCTTTGAGCACATAGGAATATTTTCAAGCATATTCATAGTTTATGAAATCTCTGATGGCCCCCAAACCAGGCAGAGATGCAGCATCTCCAGAAAATATGCAGGGCAGTCTGGCAGAAGTCACACTGCAGCCATGGTTCATGACTTGTCACTACAGTCTCAGGACCAGACCCTGGACCCCCAGAAAGCAGTATGCCTGGGCCGACATTCCTGATGGAAGATTCTTCCCATTGTAACTACTTCCTCCTTCATTTGCTCATAGTGCTTCTAGGTTGCACACTGTGCAGCAGGATTGTGGAAGTTGGATCTCGTATAGAACCTAGCAACAAAGGACTCAGGGGCACTGATGTTTAGCTTTATAATCTGTGTGATTAGGGAACATGGTAGTTGGAATAGGTGAACCAGTCTCTGCCATCATCAGTATATACAAGGTACACACAAGTAGTAAATAGTAGGTGGTTATTAAACAATTGTTAAAGAAAGGACTGCAGTAATGTGTACTGATTTATACTTAATATGAGTGTAGTTGTCAGCACTATCCTGTGGAAACATGATGTAAACCACAAATGTGAGCTGCATATGTGATTTTTACATTTTATAGTAATCATATTGAAAAAGTAAAGAGGTGGACGTGAGGTGCATACACATAATCTGGAGGATTGCAAGTTTGAGGCCAACCTGAGCAACTTAGTGTGAACCTCAGCAACTTAACAAGACTCTATCTCAAAATAAAAATAAAAAGGACTGGGGATTTAGCTTAGTGTAGAGCACTGGATTCCATTGCCAACATGAAAGTAAAAAGAAACAGGTTATATTTCTTTTATTAATATAATGTGTTTTATTCAGTATTTTCACTGTTGTGACCAAGAACAATTTGAGGAGGAAAAGTTTATTTTGGGGGCTTATGGTTTCAGAGGTCCATTGATGGCTGACTTCATTCCTCAGGGTCTGAGATAGGGTACAACTTCTTGGTGGAAGGGTGTAGCAGAGGAAAGCAGCTGGGAATATGGCAACTGGGGGGTGGGGGGGGAGAGAGAGAGAGAGAGAGAGAAACTCTTCACACCAAGGACAAAATATATGCCCTAAAGGCATGCCCCAATGACCTACTCCTTCAGTCATACCCTACCAGCCTACAGTTACAACCCAGTTAATCCCTATCATGGGATTACTGTACTGATTAGGTTAAATTCTCATAACTCAATCATTTGCCTCTAAGCTTTTCTTGTATGCTTTCCCTCATGAGTTTTGGGGACACCTCACATCCAAACCATAACATAATATATTTAACCCAGTATATCCAAAAGTTAACATAACATTGAAGTCAGTAACATGAAGTCAATAAAAAAATTAATAAGATATTTTACATTTCCTTTTTTCATTCTAAATTTACTGTCTGGTGTGTATTTTCTCCTTACGGCAACTCTCAGTTCACATTAGCACATGTAAAGCACCCCACAGCCTCATGGGTCTGGTGGCCACCATGAGGACAGTCAGCTGTATATAAAGAGAGCTGAAGAAATCCAGAGAGGAACAAGTGAGCTCCAAGGTAGGTGAGCAGAGCTTCCAGGAAGAGTGGGATTTGAACTATGTTTGAAATAATAATACAACTTAGAGAAGTTTGAATGTGGAAAACAATATGGCAAATACATTTGGGTATCTCCAGATGTCCCCAAAGGCTTCACATACCAGTTACCCTTGCTGGATTTGTCATGGTTTAAATCTAACTTAGAAACCTAATTATGTCAATACAATGAATTTTTCTCATGGAAGTAAACACCTAGTTGTTAGCCAACCTCAGGACATGGATACATGAAATCTGAGGGCCAATTTTAAAATTAAACCTTTTATTTTGAGATAATTATGGATTGAAAAGTTACAGAGTGATCTATGTACATTTTGCACAATTTCACCCAATGGTAACATCTTGCAAAACTGCAGAAAACACAACCAGGCTATTGACACCTAGGTAGTCAAGGTACAAAAAATTGTTCCATCCCTACAGGAACCCCCTATAACCCTTTTAGAGTCACACCCACTTCCCTCCTACTTCTTCCTCCCGCTTTGTAAAATGCCTGGCAACCCTAATAGGTTTTCATTTCTATAGTTTTGTCATTTCACATATGTTGTATAAATGAAATCTTACAGTATGCAAGTTTTGTGATTGACTTTTTACAGTCAGTATACTTCTGTGGAGACTCATCTAAGTTCTTGCATCTATCAATAGTGTGTCCCATTTTTGCTGACTGGTATTTCCATTCTGGGCTGTTTCTAGGTTTTGGCAATTGCAAATAAAGCTCCTACAAACATTTATGAACAGACATTTGCATAAACATAAGTTTCCATTTCTCTGGGATAAATACCTAGGAACACAAATCTCGTTGTGACATGTTTATCTTTTAAAGAAACTACCAAACTGTTTTCCAAAATGGCTGTACTATTTTACATTTCCACCAGCAATGTATGAACAGCCTGGATTCTCCACATCCTTGTCAACATTTGGTGTTGTCATTATTATTTATTTTAGCCATTCTCTATGGTGTGCAGTGATATCTCATTGCGATTTTAATTTGCATTTCCCTAATGGCTAAAGATGTTGAACACAATTTCATGTGATTATTTGCCATCTGCATATTATCTTCAGCGAAATGTCTCTTCATGTCTTTCAACCACTTTCTAATTAGAGTGTTTGTTTATTTTACTGTTGAGAGTTGAAAGTTCTTTACATATTCCAGATACTTGTCCTTTTCTTTTTCTTTTTCTTTTTTTCTTTTTGGTAGCAGGGATTGAACCCAGGGGTGCTTAACCACTGAACCACATCCCAAGCCTTTTATTTTGAGATAGGGTCTTGCTAAATTGCTTAGGGCCTCACTAAGTTGCTGAGGCTGACTTTGAACTTTCAATTCTTCTGCCTCAGCCTCTGGGATTACAGGTGTGTACTGCCACACTGGGCTTGTCCTTTGTTTTGATACATAGTATGTAAATACTTGACTTTTCATCATCTTTCACAGAGCACACTTTGTAATTTTGATAAAGTCAATTTATTAATTTTTCTTTTTATGGCTCAATCATGCTTCGGGTGTTCAAGAAATCTTTTTTCTAATACGAGATCCCAAGACATTTTCCTTTATTTTTTTCTCCCTAGAAGTTGAATTATACTTTATACTTAAATCGGTGACCTGTTTTGAATTCATTTTTGTATAAAGTGTGAAGTTTGGGTAAAAATTCATGGTCTTTTGCTTGTGGCTGGCTGCCCAATTGTTCCCACACCATGTGCTGAAAAGTCTGTCTTTATGTGCTGCCATTTACTCCTTTGAATTGCTTTTGAACCTTTTTCAAAACTTTGAGCACATCTATATTGGTCTGCTTCTGAGATCTCTGTTCTACTGATTCATGTATATATCACTCTGCTGATACCTCACAGTTTTGATTGCAATAGCTGGATATTATGTCTTGAAATTAGGTGAATTGATTCCCCCTACTTTATTCTTTTTTCAAAATTGTTTTAATTATCTTACTTTCTTATATTTTGATACATATTTAGTTATTCAATCAATAATTAATTTTTTTGCATGATGCTAGGGATCCTAGCCCATGCTAGGAAGGTGCCGCATCACTGAGCAACACTCTCAGCTCTCATTCAACCTTTGTGTTAGTTTGGGGAGAACTGAATTCTTTATTATGCTTATCTTTACAATCCATGAGTATGGCGGGTCTCTCCATTTATTTAGATCTTCTTTTATTATTATAATAATTATTATTTTGTTGTACTAGAGACTGAACCTATGAATGTCTACCCTGAGCTACATCCCCACCCCTTTACAAAATCTTATTTAGTAACAGGGTGTCACTAAGTTGACCAGGCAGACCATGAACTCCTGATCTTCCTGCCTCACCTCCTGTGTTGCTGGGATTTCAGGTATGTGCCACTGTACCTGGAAGTATTGTGTACTTTTAAATGTACAAGTCTTGTATCTGCTTTGTTAGCTTCACATCTAAGTATTTTCTATTTTTGAGCAATCATAAATGGCTTTATATTTTAAATTGTGGTGTTCTTTATGTTTATAATGAGTGTATGTAAGTACAACTGCTTTTTTTGGTTTTTGTCTGTGTCCTGTGACTTTGTAAAACTCTTTTAGTTTTGGAGGGTTTTTTTTTTTCTTTCATAGATTCTTGGAATCTTTTACATAGACAATTATGTAATCTATGAATAGGGGCAATATTCCTTCTTCCATGTGATCAATATTCCTTCTGTTTCCTTTTTTTGCTTTGTTGAACTTGATACAACTCCTTGCACTGTTGAGTGGGATGGTGAGAGCAGGCATCCTTCCCTTGACCTTGTTCTCAGGCAAAAAGCTTTTAATCTTGTAGGATTTTTCTAGAAATAGGTCTTTTGTAGGTGCTTTTGGTCAAGTTGAGGAAGTTTCTTTCTATTCTTATTTTTATGAGAATTTTTGTTGTGAAGGATGCTGAATTCTGTCAAATGTTATTTCCGCATCCACTAATAGATCATGGTTATTTTCTTCTTTAGCCTTTTAATATATAGTGCTTATATGCATCAGCTTCCAATTACTGAGCAAGTCTTGTATCCTGGTGATAAAGACCAATGAGTTATGATGTATGTAAAGTTGTAAAAATCATAACAAAATTTGCCATCTCAATAATTTTTTATTTTTATTTATCTAGTTAGTTATTTTTTTGGTAGGGGGATTGAACCCGGGGGTGATTTACCACTGAGCTACATCCTCAATTATTTTTCATTTTTCATTTTGAGACAGGGTCTTGCTAAGATGCTGAGGTTGGCCTCAAACTTGAGATCCTCTTCCTTCAGCCTCCTCAGTTACTGGGATTGCAGGGATGCACCACTGCACCTAGTCAATCTTAGTCATTTTTAAATGTATATTCCAGTGGTGCAAAGTATATTGATGCTGTTGACAATCAGTTATCCAAAATTTCTCCATCTTATGAATTTGAAACTCTATATTCATTAAACAACTCCCTTTTCACCCATCCCCCAAGACCTTGGTAACCATCATTCTTTCTGTTTTACGAACTTGATTACTTTAAATACATCGTATAAATGGAATCATACAGTATTTTCTTGTCACAATTGCCTGATTTCATTTAGCAGACTGTTCTCAAAGTTAACTGTGTTGCAACATGTGACAGTATGTCCTTCCTATTTTCCTCCAGCTCTATAGAGATAAACTTGACAAATAAAATTTGTGTATGTTTAAGGTGTATGATTTGATATTTTGATATATGTATACATTGTGAATTAATCACCACAATCAAGTTAATTATTATATCCATTAACTCACATAGTTACTATTTTCTTTCTTTTCTTGTTGGCGAAAATACTGAAGATGTCCCCTCTTTGCTTTTTTTCTGACTGGCACCAGGCAAGACACCAAAGAGAATTTCGCAGAGCTGAAGATATAGCACCTAAGAAAGAAATTTGCCCAAAAGATGCTGCATGAAGGAAGGATGAAGCTTAGAAAAATGTCTATTAAAGTTCTTTGCTCATTTTGAATTGGGTTAATTGATTTTTTTGTTGTTGAATTGCAGTAATATGTTCTAGATATTAACCACCCACTAGATACATAATCTGTAAATATTTTCTATTTTGCCTTTTCATTCTGTAGTTTGTGAACTTTGATGAGCAAAACTTTTTAGTTTTGATTTTGTCTATTTCTGTTTTTATTGCCTGTACTTTTGCTATTGTGTCTAGGAAATCATTACCAAGTACAATGTCATGTGGTTTCTCCTTGTTTTCTTCTAGGTGTTTTATGTCTTATGGGTAGGTCTTTAATCTATTTTCAGGTAACTTTTGTATGCAACAGAAGGGGCCCAATTTTATTCTTTTGAATGTGACTATAATTCTTATATATTGTTGGATTTTCTTTGCTAACAACTATTAAGGATTTTTTTTTTTTTTTTTTTTTTTTTTGCAGTGCTGGGGATTGAACCCAGGGCCTTGTGCTTGCAAGGCAAGCACTTTACCAACTGAGCTATATCCCCAGCCCTAAGGATTTTTTTATGTCTACATTTTTAAAGAGTATTGGTCTATAGTTTTCTCTTTTTTATTATATGTGGATTGTACTAATTGCAAAAATTTAATTGAGAGGTGTTGGTTTTTATTTTTTATTGAGTTCCCAAAGCCATGTATTGATTAATGTTAATTCTTCTTTACATTTTAGTGGAATTCTCCAGTGAAACCATCTGGGTTACTGAGCCCAACCTCTGAGTTTTTAATTTCAATTACTGTGTTTTTCATTGCTAAAATTTCTGTTTGGTTCTTCTTTATTTCTTTGATGAGACTTTCTAAGTTTTTTTTTTTTTTTTTTCATTTGTTTCAAGCTCCTTGAAGCACTTTTAATCATGGCTGCTTTAAAATCATGGCTGAAGATATAGCTCAATGGTAGTGTTGTCTAGCATGTCCAAGACCTCGGGTTCAATCTCCAGAACCATGATGAGTGAATGAATAGATGAATAAATACGCACATAAATAAATCAAATACTTGTCAGTTAATTCTAACCTTTGTTATCTCAGGGTTGACATCGACTGATGGCTCCTCTACATTCAGGTGTGATCTGTTGTGTTTCTTGGTATGATTGACATTTTAATTGAAACCTAGACATTTTGTTTAGTATGCTATGAGGTTCTGGATTTTATTGAAACCTATGCTTAAGCTGCTTCCTCTGGCACTGTATTTCTCATCAAGGGGTGTATCATTCCTAAAGCAAAGGGGAATGGTAAAACACTGTGTCCATTGTTGGGACTAATGACAGGTTAAGTAACTCAGGCTGACTCCTTACTCCCTGGTGAGTGAGCAAGATCAAGGCTCAAAGGCGGTTTCAAAGGTACAAGACGATAAATTGGACCACCATCAGGGATTGGTTAACAACAGTTCCGCAAATGTGATCAGCTTGTGCTTGCCATATAGTCCAATGGGACTCTCGCCTGCATGAATCCTCCATGCCTTGCTGACCTTTAAGCTGATTGGTTCCCACCTAGCCCCCACCCTACATAAAAGCTGTGTGATTTCCTCAATAAACCAGTTCCTGCTGTCCTCCGCCTGGAGGGCTGGGAGCCAGCGGTCAGTCGGCCCTACCTATCCCAGTCTGACCTTGTTGGGGAGTGTCCCCTTCCCTTGTTGCTGGTTGAGAAGAGCAAGGGGGCTTAAGACCGACAGTCCATGAATGCCCCCTCTCTGTTCCCCTAAACCTAACCAAGTTAAAAAAGTAAAGAGAACAGGCCTGGGCTAGAATTTCCAGATACATATTCTCTTAAAGGACACTTTTTCTCTTATGCATACTGGACTAGGGCAAGTTAGTGTCATCTTTAAAAAGCTACTTCCTTGCATGCACACCAGGACCCTTGCTCCTTGGGATGCTGGTGAAACAAGTAAACTAAGCAAGCTGATGCTGATGATGTCACTGCTTCTGCAGTCTAATATACAAACCCCTCTCTAAGTGGGGACTAGTGCAGAACTGAGGGCACTGTGGAAAGGATGTGTCACTCATCCAGCCAGTTGCCACTGGACAAAACACCATGAGGAAGAGGAGGCACTACTTGGCAAAGCAC
This sequence comes from Sciurus carolinensis, assembly GCF_902686445.1. Classification (NCBI taxonomy): domain Eukaryota; kingdom Metazoa; phylum Chordata; class Mammalia; order Rodentia; family Sciuridae; genus Sciurus; species Sciurus carolinensis. The sequence goes on along the minus strand of NC_062213.1, from coordinate 81,014,994 downwards.
CATTCAGATGGAGGTGCTGTCAGCCTGTCACCATTGAACTCTTCATGGAGCAGTCTCTGTTCTCTTGTAAGCTTTCCCCAATAAATCACTCATCTTTCATGCCATGTCTGGGCACTTTCCTTGGTCTTTTAGCAACCTACCCCACTGCCCTGGCACAACTGGGCTGTGAATGAAACAAGGGGGCACTACTTTGTAGCAGCACATGGGAAGAGACATGCAGACTTCTTTCTCTGCCTTGATGTTGACAGCCGAGGTGGGGTTCATTGTACCTGCTAGGCACAGATGGGAGTTCTGACTCTCCACAGAGCTTTCACAGATGTCCCCCTGGGTGGGGAGGGCAGTAATACCTTTTTGCTGCTTTCCACATGACCTCTCCTGGCTCCACTGTGAGGTGTGTGGCCTCATTACCACTGAGTGGTGGTAAATGTCTTGAGCTTCCACCAGGCCTTTTCTGACACCATCCCAGGAAACGGGCAGGTGCTTCATGAGATGAAAGTGCTGGCTCTCTACGCTGAGTTCTGATTCCACCCTTGCAGGGATGGGGGGCACATTGTTGCCATCTGGTAAGGGCGAGGTCCAAGATACTTTCTGGTGGGTGAATGAACTGCCATTTTTCCTTTAATGCTTGACTGTGGCAGAGTGGTTTTTAAAGTATTCTGGTCCTTTGTTGGTCTCATCAGTAGCATATTCTTGTAATCCTGGTGACTTGGGAGGCTGAGGCAGGAGGATCACAAGTTCAAGGTTAGCAAGACCCTGTATCAAAATAAAATAAAAAGGGTTGGGGATGTAGCTTAGTGTTAGAGCATCCTGTGTTCAGTCCTCAGTTTTGAAGACAGAGTGAGAGCGAGAGAGAAAGAGAAGCTTTTCTTGAAGTTTCCTTCCTGTGCCCATTGGTATTTTTGGGTTGCCAGCTTCTCTGTTGTTCAGTCTGAGATGGATGAGGAAAAAAAATGCAGGGGACTCACTATCATATTGTTCCTCAAGTCCAAATATATCTCATCAGCCTGCTTTCTTCCATCTTTCAGGGTCTATGTTTATTTTACATGATGTCCAAAGTTTTCAGTTGCGTTTGATAGGAGGAATAGGGATAAGTGAGCTCCTTTTATCTTCCAGAATAAAAGGTCAATTAAATAAAATTCTGACAAAAATGTAATTGACATAGAGACCAGAAGTCTATTTTGCAACATCATTGATAGTGTAGTCTTTTCCTGTAGTTTGTCTTATGTGGGGAAGACAGATTACAATTAGGAGGTTGTTGGGTGAGTTTGAAATCAGGACATAGTTGTTAGATTAACAGCTAAAGTTTAAAGGCACCAGAAAAATGCAGTCTGACACAACCAACTCTTCAACAGAGACTGTGTTGCTAGCTTCACATCATTCCTCTGCACACATTAAGAGACAATAACATGGGGAATGAAAGTGTGAACTGGGGCCACGCTGGCCAGCTTTGAGTCCTCTTTATTCCCTTGATACTCTCTGTTTCAGTTTGAATATGAGATGTCTGCCTAAAACTCCTATGTTAATGCAGGAATGTTCACAGGTGAAATGATTGGATTATGAGAACTGTAACCTAATTGGTTCATCCTAGTTTCAGTGAACTGGGTGGTAACTGCAGGCAGGGAGGGCATGACTTGATGAGGAGGCTGTTCACTGGGAGTATGCCCTGGAAGGGTTCATCTTCCCTCTCTCTGCTTCCTGGTCACCGTGTCCTGAGTAGCTTCCCTTCACCACATTCTCTGTCATGATGTACTGCCTCACCTGGGTCCAGAGCAATGGAGTTAACTGACCATGGACTAAATCTCTGAAACCATGAGCCAAAATAGAATTTTCCTCCTCCAATAATACCCATCCATTCTTGTCAGATACTTTCATCACAGCAATACAAAACTGATTAACACACACTCTATGGTCTGGGAAGATCATTTAGCTTCTGTCTCCTCATCTATAAAATAAATACAATGATCTAAGTACCTGCTTCATGGGGTTGCTCTACAAGTAAAATAGTTAAGCTGGGAGTAGTGGTACACACCTATAGTCCCAGTGACTCAGGAGGCTGAGGCAGGAGGATCACAAATTCAACTTCATCCTGGATAACTCAGGAGACCTGTCTGAAGACAAAAAAATAACAAGACTGGGGACATATTTCAATGATAGATCACCCCTGGTTTCAATCACTAGTACCACACACACGAAAAAAAAAAATCAATGTAGTTAAAACCTGTAAATCATTCAGGGAAGTCTCCAGTATGTGTAAAATATTTAGGAAATGTCTTATTAATGCTTACCAAGCTTCCTGAAAGACCTGATTGTTTATTTAATATGTTAAAAGAGTCACATGACGGTCAAGCCTCATAGCACTTTAGGATGTCTTTGCCCCTTTCTTCTGTTTCATTTATGTTAATTTCATGGTTCAGTGCCCAGAAAGCTGTCCATCTGCCCTCACTGACATGTCTTTACATTATGGTGGTCAGGAGGTTCCTATGCACTAACAATAGTTCTTGGAGAATAGCTGAGGGCTTCTTGTGTGATATAGCTATAGCTGAGGGCATTTCCTGGGAGGGTGACCGGAAGAGGTTGAAGTGGGGTGTGAGCTGGCTGTGACAGGTGGTACATGCAGACTTGAAGGTCACCATTCATTATTCACAGCAGAATAGATACTTTGCTGTGAATAATGAAAAAGTGTGAGATAGGAAGGACCAGATTATCACAAATCTTAAAATTTAGGCTAAGAAATTTGGGTTTTGCTTTTGTAACAATTGGGAAAATTGGGTAAATTGGTCTAGAGCAGAACTTAATATTTTTGTAGGTCATTATGCCATTTTCTAACTTTTCTAATAAAGTTCATAGACTCCTTCTTAGAATAATGTCTTAAATGCATAAAATGAAATACATAGAAATATAAAGGAAGTGAATCATAGTGAAAAAAGTTTTAAATATTAAAATATAAACATGCGGTAAAGTAATATATGTGCTTCTTTATGGCAACAGTAATAAACAAGATCTATTACTACTATATTTTCATTAAGTATTACATTCAATTAACTTTTATAATTTCCTTCCTTCCTTCCTTCCTTCCTTCCTTCTTCCTTCCATTCTTACTTTTTTTCCTTCCTTTCTTTCTTCTGCATGAGGAATTGAACTCAGGGCACTCTACCACTGAACTACATCTCCAGTTCTTTTTTTTTTTTTTCTTTTTTTGAGATAGGATCTCACTAAATTGCCCAAGCTAGGCTTGACCTTGTGAGTCTCCTGTCTAAGCTTCCTGAGTATCTGGGATTACAGGTATGCCTCGCCATGTCCAGCTAATTATACTTTCAATATGCTGAGATATATAAACAATATTAGAGATATTCACAACAATTAAATGTGTCATTAAAATACTAGTGATTTCTGCAGGTGACAGAGCTTAAGTGCTGATAATACTTCTGTGATTTCTTGCCTACATTTGCTACTGAATGAAATGCTCAACCTGTTTTAGGTTACTGAAGATGGAGTTTTCTTTATTTCCTCCCCTCATCTACATTAATGACTGTGGATCCTATCATGGAGTTCTTGCATCTCTGTGTGCCTCAGGTTAAAGACTCTGGCCTGTAGGCAACTTGCTTTGACATGTTATGGTTCATTAATCCAGAGAAACAGCAAAGATCTATCTGCCACATTGTCATCCCCAGCGCTATCCCATTGTCTTGCAAGTAGAAGAGCCAAGAAACATAAAAAGTAAAGACAGCAGAATGACATCTCTGATTTGGATGTAAGCAGGCTGTGAGTCATAACTAAGTCGCAAGTTCCACAGGCGATATTTTTCGATAATTTTATTAGGCATTCACTTCTTTAATTTTTTTAAGCATGTCAAATTTAAAGGACAAAAGGATAAAGCTACATGATTCAGAAAGCAGCACTAAAGCATGCGATCTATTTATACTAGAACTAAAATGCACTCATCAATAATATCTGTTAACTCTAAGCTTGTCACTCGGAGAGGAGGGGGAAAAAGGTATATTCTGAAACACAGATTGAGTGAATACATTATTGAATGATTCACAGTAAGTTGAGATTCCAAGCTGTTGCCTGGACACAGGATTCTAAATTGATGTTGACCATCCCCTGGTGACTCAAATAACTTAAATAAAAACAGAATCCAGCAAATTCAGCCAAATTGAGGCTACATTTTCTCCTAAAAGTTCAGTGACTTGTTTATTTAAGACATCAATTCTCTGACTTTATCTCCCACATGCATGAAGCTAAATTCCTAGTTGAAGCAGCAAGAGCTAAGTATAGTTAGAAGAGTAAAACAGTCTAATACAGCTGGTTAAAGTGACACACTTTTGTAATCCCAGCAACTCAGGAGGTTGAGGCAGGAGGATTACAAGCTCAAGGCCAGGATGGGCAACTTAGTGACATCCTATCTCAAAATAAAAACCAAAAAGGGATGGAGGTATAACTCAGTGAGAAAGCACCCCTAGGTTCAATTCCTAGTTCCAAAAACATTGTTTAATACAGTGGTGTATGCATATATGTATGCATTATTTATGTAGCTTACAGGTTCCATCATGAATATTGATATTGTTGAGGGACTTTTCTGTAGGGAATAGTTCATGTGTATGTTCAGAAGTAAGTATAAGTTTTCTCTGTGGCATATTGGTTTCTAAATATTAAGTTGGATTCCCACTGTTAGCCAGTGTTTGTCAAATACTTAATACACTCCAGTCACTGTTTTAGATACTTCACAGAAAACTGACTTATTTGACTCTCTCAATAACATTAATATTATCATTCTATTTAGGAGAAAATTTAGGAAGCAAATGGGTTTAGTAACCTGCTTCACACAGCTGGTAAGAGGTAGGGCTGTGTTTAAAACCCAGATTCCAGAGTTTGTGTATCCATATAACCACCTCTCTCTTATTCTCTCTCTCCCTGGCTCCCAGTCTCACTGTATCACCCAGACTGCTCTTGAACTTCTTGGCTAAGTGATCCTCCCGCCTTAGGCTCTTGAGTGCTGGGATTACAGATAATTGCCACTGTACCCAACTGTACAGAGCTCTCTTGTGTTTTAGGAAGAATTTGAAACCATACATAGACTAGTTCCTATGATTTTCTGTAATATATTAACTTGTGAAGTTGGAAATAGTACTTAGATACAAGTGGATAAGGACACTGATAAATATTTAAATATTTTTCCTAGAAAATTAACTTCCAAAAGGAACTAAGATGGGAGTTATAGATTACAGAAACAGAAATACAAAAGGTGGTACATGTGTAAACTACAAGTTTTGAATATTTTGTATTGTTTTATTCTCAGCTAAAACATTTACTACCCACTGTCACAACTATGGAGTCAGAGGTTAATGAAGAACACGAATTAGCTAAAGTCTAGATAAATATAAAGGCCTTGGCTTATCTGAGAATCCTGCTAAAATATTCGAATTCTCTCAGACCAAGCATTTTATTTAGCAGCAATGATCAGCATTTGAGAACTTCAACTTCTTGCTTTTGTGTTTATTGCTTTGTAATTTTGTGGAACAGAGTTGAGTTAATAATACCCAGTTCATGGGACAGTATTATCATCCACTTGTGCAGTTTGTTTTGATGCTGTTTCATAGATTTCTTGCTTTTATGTCTTGCATACTCCCTCAGCCTCTCCTATGGGCACAGACGCCAATGTGTTTAATGTTGGTCGACTTGTATGTCTACCTCAAACATAAACACTCTTGTCTGATGTATAGGTTGTGATTTGTATGTAAAATATGGCACTCATATAAGTCTCTTTTTACTGCTGTAAGAAAATATCACAGACTGGGTAATTGATAAAGAACAGAAATTCATTTCTTACAGTTCTGGAGGCCAGGGAGTCCAATATCAAGACCTGACATTGCTGTCTGGGAGGCTGCTCTGTGCTTCCAAGAAAGCACCTTATTACTTCATCTTTTTACACATCTTTTTTTCCCTCTTTTTGCATTTATTATACTTTTTATAAAAGCCTTAATCCTGTTCACACAATGGCTCCATCCTCATGACTTAATCACCTCCAAAAGGTCCCACCTTTTAATGCTATCACACTGGCAATTATTTCAACATATGAATTTTAGAAGGGAAGTGAACATTCAAACCATGACAGTACTGTGTATCTCTGTTACAAGTTTTCACTTAACAATATTTCACACAACTTAACTATTGTTAAGATCTATACATGTTGTCAAATGAACATGTAGAGTATTGTTTTGGACAGTAGCATTCCATACAACTATGTGTATAATGTTAATACCCATCTGGATAATTAGGTTGCCCCATCTCCTTATTCCCCCAAACATTACTGCAATGAATATCCTTATACATGTTCACTTATCAGGTAATTTCTCTTGGTTACATACTCACGGGAGGGATATCTGGGATGCAAGATGTACTGTGCTTACTTTCACTGAAGACTGCCAAAATGCCTTTAAGAATGACTCAGTTTACACTTCCATCACTGGGACATGTGAGTTTAATTTCTTCTCATTATTATCAACACTTGGTTTCAGTTTATGTTAGTCAGTTTTCCAATGCTGTGACAAAATATCTGAGAAAGTCAACTTAAAAAGAGAAATGATTTATTTTGGAACATGGTTTCAGATGTTTCAGTCCATGGTCAGTTTACTCTGTTGTAGTCGGGCATGTGGTGAGGAACATGTGGAAGCATGTGGGGAAGCATGTGGAAGAGCAAAACTGTCACCTGATGGCAGCAAGGAAGTGGAGAGGAAAGAGATGGGGTCCCAATTTTCCCTTCAAAGGCATATCCACTAACCTCTTCCTACTTAAAAGTTCCAACACCTTCCAATAGCACCACAGGCTGGAAACCAAACCTTTAACACATGGACCTTTGGGGACACTTCTGAATCATTATTAAATTTCTAATTTTTAATAATTTGCTAGGCAAAATCACATTGTTTTAATTTTTCTATGATTAGCAGCAAAGTGGAGGTTATCCACAGTTCCCTTCCTTGAATTAACTTTTGTCCTTTGTTGATATTTATATTGTTTTAAAATATTTTTCTCTTTGATTTGCAGAAAGGCATTTAACTTATGTATTTATTTATTTTTCAGATTTCAAAATATTGGTGGTATTTTAAAGTTTGATTTCGGTGACACATTTTGCTGTTTTCCATTAACACACATTTTTTGAAATACAGCTTTTATTAATGAAACACCAATGAATAAACATTTTCAATTTCTTCTAACACAAACCTCTTTCCAGATGTATTACATAAGTTGAATAAAAAAAGAACAGGTTTAGTAAGATAAAATTTGCACACTATACAAAATATATACTAGAAAATATCTTAATGACTTGGCTACTCAACAATACCGGTAAATGTGTACTGTTCAATTTGAGCAAACATAAGTCCCTTGAGGCTTCTTTAACTTGGAACATAAGACTTGGAACATAACACAAAAGAATTTTTTGATATGCAGAATTTTAAAATAGCTTAATGGTTAAACTACCAATTGTTTGCTTTATACTTTCTCCCTTTGAAAGAAGTGCTCTCTCTCCAGTTCCATAAAATAGTCTTTTATATTTTCTTCTAATTTCTTTATGACTTTGATGTTTATATTTACTCTCTAATTTATTTTTTAAAAGCCATTCACAAAATATTTATTGAAGTTATAATAAGCAATAGTATTATTTAGACATTTCAGGTTTAAATCTTGGTTATACATATAAATACAACTAAATTGGGTATAGACTCTTTCTTTCTTTCTTTCTTTCTTTTTTTTTTTTTTTTTGTGGTACTGGGGATCGAACTCAGGGCCTTGTACTTGTGAGGCAAGCACTTTTACCAGCTGAGCTGTCTCCCCAACCCAGGTATAGACTCTTGATCACAAATTTTTTTTAGTATTCTTTCAACTGAAATACATTTTCTTCTTGGATTTAGCATTGATGAGAAAGAAGGGTGCAATCAACCTGATTATTGCATCTGCTTTATCTGCCTGGATTCAGATTTTTTTACATCTTTGAAGTGACAATAAAAGACAGAAGACAAGCAAGTCTCTCATTGATTTTGCTTTGTGCATGATGAGAACTTTTGGTCTGCAAACACAGATATTTTAACTTTGGTAACTGCTTTGCTAATCACTCTTAAATTGTGTGACAGATGCGGTGAGGTAAGGACTGAGCTTTTTTGAGGGAATTATTTAAGGAGGACAAAAATAACATGTAGTAAACACTATTCATATTTTCAAGTTATCAAGTGATAAAAAAGGCATAAAAACATATAAAAGTATGTCTCTTTATCAATGATAAGTGTAAGTAAACATCTGTGATGAGTAAAAATGTGATTTTTATGACTGTCAATTTATCTTTAATAAATACTTCTTCAGCCACAGGTACATTTCTCATCAAGATCTTTGTCTTCCATTTCTGCTTTGACTCGTACTTTTATTTAGGTGTTCTCTGACTCCCTCTGTGCCAGTTTAGTAATCAGAGCAAATTTCTTCTGCTAAATTGTTGGCAATTGTTGCTTAATTACTGCTTTATAAACTAACTTAAAAAACATGAATTGAGTTCCTACTATATGTTTTTAGTAGAGTTTGGTACTTGACTCTCAATACACAGCTTGATAAGAAAGTCAGATATGTAAACAAGTCACTTTATATATGGTGGTACTGTCCAGAAATCAGAGAAGAATGATGGGAAAGGGATCATTTTCTGTCAGAACAAAACATCTTTGGCCTTACAAACTTATGTGTTGTACTACCTCATTCATTCAGTCACTTGATTATTCATTTATGCACTGCATGGTTTTCAGGAAAAGTCACTGGAAGTTTACACTTCTAAGAACAATGGGAATTTTCCTCATTCCACACCATAGGCCCAAAAGAGTCAAGTGACCATGGACTGAAACATCTCAAACTGTAAGCCTAAATAAACCTTAACTCCTTATAAGTTGTTTATTTCAGGTATTTTATCACAGCAACAGAGAGTTGACTAACACAATCTTATTTATATCTGAAGGCAGATTTCCAATGATCCAAAAACCTCCCACTAGCCTCCATCTCTTCAAGGTACCATAGCACTTTTCCATATCACCATCATGGGCACTAAGTTTCCAACACACAGACTCTTGGAGAGCAAACTATATCAAAAGCACAGCCCTACTTTCAATTGCATTGGTGTTTTTCTCTTTGATTTAGGAAAAGTAGAGAATTAACACAATGATTTAGGTACATTATATATATATATATATATATATATATATATATAATATTTCAATCTAGAATTTGTAGAATTTTCTTGTGAATGCAATTTCAGAGCAAGAAGAAATTAGAAGAGAAAAAGAGGGAGGAAAATCTAAGACATTGTTCTATTAATTTTCTCAACTGTATTCAAGTGGCTCACTTCATGAGGCTCCTAAAATTCCTAGAGCATAAAAGTGACAAAGAAACTTTGTCACTTCCTCCCTTCAGACCCCAGACCTTGTCCCTCTGGAACCCTGCAGACTGACCTCCCTGGGCTGCACCCACAACCTGGATGTCTATGAATCAGAAAGCAGGACCTCCACCAACACAGAATTTGCTGGTGCCTTGACCTTGAACTTCCCAGCTGTGAGAAATGACCATTTGTTGTTTATATGCCAACTGATCTATGGTGTTCTTTGATTGCAGCTCAAATGGGCTAAGACAATGGCTAAAAGTAGAATGGATTCAGTATGAGATGATTCTGAGATATCTGACAGTATGACATAGAAAAGGACTGGAAAGTCAGTGTCATTTGGCCCAAAGTATCCCTTTCTAGGTAAGTAGTACAGCCTGGCATTAGGCTGAGCAAATTCACATTTCTCACCTGGAGTTCAAAGTCTGGTAGTAAAATGATTGGTAGTACAGGGAGGGGAAACACTAGGCATTACTTGTCAAAACTGAGTTCAACATTTTATTTATTTTGGGGGGCAGGGGGAGCCGCTAGGGATTGAATCCTGTACTTGACTCATTTCAGGCAAGTGTGCTACCAAAAAGTCAAATCCCCAGCCTGAGCTCAACAACTTAAAATCAATATTTGTTTCCTTTACAATGATTATTATGTGATGTTTAATTTGAAAATTTGAAGTATGAAATTCTATTTGATGAAACACATCACCTTTCCAATTAAGACCCAATTTGGGATGTCTAATCAACAAAAGGAGAAATTTATAATAATTTATTTGGATTATTATTCATCCATATGAAGAAACTTCACACTAATTTTTATTTTGATGGTCCCAAAACAATTTCCAAAATTACTCTTTTACTTATGCAATTTTGCATAACATAACTTTCTTTTCAATGTAAGGATAGTATAGTGTTTAGTAAAATTCAAGACTAGTTTCAGATTAGATGGTCACAATTTTCATCTTTTTTTGGTTCCTAATTTTCCTTTCTATCTCTTTCTCTCTTTCTTTCTGTACTCAGGATGAATCCAGGGCATCACATTTGCTAGGCAACTGCTCTACCACTGACCTATCTCCCCAACCCTTTAAAGAGACTTTTTAATTTTGAGACAGGGTTCTGCTAAGTTTCCCAGATTGGCCTTGAACTTGTGATCCTTCCGCTTCAGTCTCCTGAGTTGCTGGGATTACAGGCCTGAGCCAGTACACCCAGCTGGGAATTTTGTGTTTTCTTTCCTCTGATTTATTAGAGCTATTTCTGTCTTAGTAGTGACCATACAAAGAATTAAAATAGTGCATTGTGGAGACTGCACATGGATGGACACATCAAGCAGCAGGAACAAGAAAAAAGAGGGTGACAAAAGAGGAAAACTGAAAAAACATTTTAGAGATCATCTCCCGCTGGGCACAATTTTAGAGAACAGAAATAATCCTGAAAATGTAGGCTTAAGAAATTGCATTGTCACCATCAGCCATGGAGATATGGGGGAAGAGAAAAAAAATTCAGTACGAAAAATCAGCAGTTTGGTTTGGTGTTTTGCATTGTAAGTGACATAGAGCATTCAAATAAAATTAAAATACTGCGTTGTGGAGACTGCACATGAATGGAGACTTCAAGCTACAGGAACAAGAGAGAAAACAGAGTTCTCTCTTGCTAAAAAATAGAAATGCCTAAAAAACCAGGAATACACAAGTAAATGGGTATCAAAACAATCTTGCACAGAATTTTCTAAAACAGGTACCAACATCTGATAGATGGGGAGAAAAAATTAAAATGAATTTTTATTTTGTTTTGTTTTTGAAAAACAGGCCAGTGAAATATTTCAGGGAAGCTAGTCAATGTTGTACACTGATTAATATCACAAATCAAAAATATTGATAGTTTGACTCTACCTATGAAAAGAGTGTAGCTGTTCTCCGGCAACTTAATTTATAAAGTCAAGAAAATATTTGATAATTCCAGGAATTAAAATGTTTGGTGAAAGTGCATAAATAAAAACCCAGTGGTTTATAATTCTTTTGAGTATATTCTTTTTTAGTGAGTGCTAAAAGAAAATGGGTCACGACTACAAAGTTTATATGAATCATAAGTTATATTTTTGTTTCGGTAGGAAGGAGTATAAATTAATTGATAGGGGCTAGTGTTGTAGCTCAGTGGTACAGAGCTTGTCTAGCACGTGTGAGGTACTGGGTTCGAACCCCAGCACCACATATCAATCAATCAATCAATCAATAAATAAATGTATTGTGTCCATCTACAACAAAAAAAATTTTTAAAGTGCTTTTTTAAAAAAATTAATTGATAAACTAAGTGATTAATCCAGAAGAAACCACAGACTCTGCTGGTAGTTGAAGATACAGAGTTGCCAAAACAAGATCTGTTCCTTGTCATCAGGGAGCTCCCACCTCTAATGCGATTGGATGCACTAGCAATGTCAATTGTTTCAGAATAGAAACAAGAACATATTCCAAATACATTATTATTATTATTATTGTGTGGTTATTTGGGAATGAACCCAGGCCCTTGTACTATAAGCACTCTACCATTGAGTGCTATATTCAAGCCCTTTTTACTTTATTTTGAAAAAGGGTCTCACCAAGTTTCCCAGGCTGGCTTCAAACTTGAGATCTTCCTGCCTCAGCCTCCCATGTAACTGAGATTACCAGCATATGTCAATGTGCCTGGCTTCCAGATATTTTTTTTTTTGTCCACACAAATTTTCTTTTTGTTATATTCCCCAAATCATTTGTTTCTTTATAAAGGCTGCTCACTGTATGTATGGGTTTAGCATTCACAGATTCAATGAGATTGGAATCAAAATTTTTCTGAAAAGAAGTTATACCTGTCTTGACTGTGTATAGACTTTTGTTTCCTTGTCATTATTTCACAAACAATACAGCATGACAACTATTTACATAGCATTGATATTGTTTTAGGTAATCTAAGATGATTTGAAGTACATGAGAGGATTTTGGTGCATGTCGATAATCCCAGCTATTTGGAATAGGCAGGTATATCATAAGTTCAAGACCAGCCTCCACAATTTAGTGAGATTCTGACTGAAAAAAAGGAAAAAAGACTGATAATGTAGGGCAAAAGTAGAGCATAGCACTCTCCTGGGTCCAATTTCCAGTACTGCAAAGAAAAAAAAAGTATATGCAAGAATTTGTATAGGGCTATAAAATGCTGTACTATTCCATATAAGGGACTTGAACATCAGGGGATTTTGGTATCCCTGATGGATCTTGGGAAAGAGAAAAGAGGGATGATTATATTTTCATTTCTGCCATAAAGTTCATCACAGAAGTCTACATTTCATATATTTCCCTCCTAATCCTTCCTTAGGTGCAACTGGTATCATCCCCATCTTTTCTCATGAACTTAAAGGTCTCCCCCTTACCTTCCGCCTTTAATCCATATATCTCACTTTTTTTTTTTTTTTTTTTTGGTATCAGGGTTTAAACCCAGGGGCACTGTACCACATCCCCAGTCCTTTTTATATTTTATTTTGAGGTAGGGTCTTGCTAAGTTGCCTAGGGCCTTATTAAATTGCTGATAGCGGCCTTAAATTCATGACCCTCCTGCCTCAGCTTCCAAAGTTGCTGGGATTACAGGGGTGCAGCCATGCCCAGCTTAATCTGTATATCTCAACAGAGCATTCAACATTGTAGCCATCTAAACTTGTCCATTCATATGCCATGTACAATGGGCTACTGACCCATATCCCCAAATGTCCTTATTCATACTCCCTCTTTCCTTGTTGATTGTGCAATCTATGTGCATGTTGAATACATCCTCCCTACAAACGTATTAATTTACTAACCTCTTATCTCCAAGCACACTTCTCTCCAGGTGCCCAGAGGATGTTTCTTGAAGTAATCCCTCTTTGGAACATAGGGATACCTTGCTTCTCTGATTGTTCTCTGCCATTTTTAAGGGGACATGTACACAGTTCTTATCTTCTCTCATGAATTATAAGGTTGAAGAGCATATCTAGTCATTCATGTATTCATGCACACAGAAACACAAACATGCCATGGACTCTTCTCCCAGGAGCAAACTCATGGGAAAGAGATACATACACAGCAGTGGGGTGGACAGTTTGGTAGGTCAGAATTCTCTTCAAGGAGAAGTCTAACAATGAGTAACATTTACCTGCAGGTGAGAAAGTGGAATTTCCATGAGTCTAGTAACCTCTGTGTAGACATTTAGTTCACCAACAAGTCTTCAGTCATGCATAGAGCAGACAGATAATAAATACTACATGAATGAATGAGGGGGCAAGCAGCATGGCTTGCAGAGAGAACTGTGAGCCTTTTGGTGATGTTGAAGCCTGAAGTGGGAGAGCAGGAGCACTAAAATAACAGGAGTGTTAAGGAGGTGTTAACTGCCAAGTTAAGCCCCTTGACATAGTCTCTGAGGGTGCACGAGGAAAGGGTGGATGGAGGACAGTGGCGAGGGCAGAATTGGGAATTGAGTCAACTAAGTCAAGATGACACTGGTATTCTGTAGAGCCTACAATTGAGCAGGACAGGTCTAATGGCAGGAAGAAATATAATTAAGCTATCATAGGAGATCAGATCTAAAACTGGGCAAAGGCTTGTAAAGAAGGAAAGGAACTCAGGAAAATTAGCACATTGATTAGATGTGGATAGGGAGAGGAGAAAAAAGTAAGTAATGAAGGTCTCATTAAATTCTGAATATAGAAAGAAGAGCACATTTATGGGACACATGATAAACTCACCTGTTGGGTTACATAGGGGGAGAAGCACAGACACTGGTGATACAGGTTGGAGTGAGGTACATTTGAGACCTGTGTTAGTTAGCTTTCTATTACTGTAACAAAATACCTGAGATAATTGACTTATGAAAAAAACCTTGTTTTGGCTCATAATTTTGGAGGTCCCATTTGTTAGGGGACCCAACCTGTTTGCCTACGACACAGCATGCCAATCACTGAAACATTGAGTTTGGCAGAAGAGAAAGAATTTACTCTTCAGATGACCATGTGTGTGAAGGGAAAGCGAGTCTCAAATCTAACTTACAGAAAATAGAGTTTAGAGGTATTAATGAAATAAGGAAGCAGAGTGTCTGAGTAGTAAGGAAAGGCGATTTAAAGTAATCAGTGATCTGCATGTATGTAATCAATCTTCGTAACTATTCACTGAACTCATATCTAGAAAGTAGCACCTTTTGGGTGATGTGAGGGTGGAATTTTTAGCCCTCTGATGCCAGAAGGTCACCATTGGACACCTGCTTAAGCTGAAGTGAAGAGTCAGTGGCTTCTTTCTTTTCTTTTTAAAAATATTTTTTAGATGTCAACGGATCTTTTATTTTATTTATTTATTTATTCGATCCTGCTGAGGATCGAATCCAGGACCTCACACATGCCAGGAAAGCGCTCTACCACTGAGCCACAGCTCTAGCCCCCAAGAGTCAGTGGTTTCAACAAAAACATCCTTCAAGTCCCTAAAAAGTTGCTGAGGCAACCGTTTTCACCATAATCCACATGTCAGAGGTGTTAACTATAGCAAAGTCAGTGGAAGACTAACAATCTATTGCTTAACTCTGATTTCCAAAATTACTGATTTTTAAAATCAGCTAAAAGCAAGTAAGTAAAAGCAAGTGAAGCTAGAGGGTTTTCCTTGGTTATACAGTCCATGATGTAATGGCCCCACTGCTTTTGGGTTTTGGTAGGGGTGCTGCATATAAAGGTGGGAGTGGGTAGTAGAGCAAAGCCACCCACCTCATGAACCGGGAGCAAAGAGAAAGAGAGAGAGGAAGGGGCCGGGGTCCCACAATCCGTTGAGGGCACACTTCCAATGACGTAAGAAACTCTAATCAAACAACATTCAAAAGGTCCACGGCACCTTCCAATAGTGCCACCCTGGGGACCAAGCCTATAACACACAGGCCTTTCCAACATTTAAACAATATCAGGACTTAGCACACGGACAAAAGTTGAAACCATGAGTGTAAGAGTGTTCAGGGTAGGCATGAATGGTGAGAAGTGGGCTGATGTTAAAACAGCTAAGAAGCTGCAGAAACAGACACCTGGGGCAGAGGCTAGAATGTAATGAGTGCTCAATAAATGTTTATGACTTGAATTAAATTACAAAGTGAGAAGTCCAGTTTTTCTTTTCTTTCTTTCTTTCTTTTTTTTTTTTTTTTATGGCATCAATGTTGCACTCAAATATATTAAGGGCTAAGGATGTTTAGGCCAAAATGTGACCATTAAAAGTAAGCACTTACAGCAAGATTTGATCAAATTAATGGCAAGATGTTCTAGCTAACACTTTTAAAGTAAATGTCAAGATACATTCATAAATGTAGCTGCTTAACAGATCAGAGATGAAAATACTGCTTGATATATTGTCCCTTGATTGCTTCAAAACTATTCAGAAGGTCAACAGACAACCAGTCCAAAGCCTGTCTGAAGAGGAAAGCACATTACCTTTAATTGTCCTTGCATAGGGCAGGTAGATTGTCATGAAACTGACAAATAGTCTCAATTTCCCTTACCAGGCTCAGCAGATGAACTCATTAACTTTATTTTTAAGAACTTTTTTTCCTTTGTAACCTTCAGAGAAATGCCAGCAATTATAGAAAAGGCAAACCCACAGGTCAAGCAAATTGAGGACCATTAACCATTGCACTCTCGACAGCCTTTAGTAGCATAAAATGTATCACAAAGTTAATATAAGAATTTAAGTATATTTTAATGTAATCATATCCTATGAATTTTACTAATGACTTCCAAACTCACAATGTCAATTTCAGCTGCCTTCCTGTGAAAGTCAAATTTTTTTTTTTTTTTTTTTTTTTTTTTTTTGCGGTGCTAGGGATTGAACCCAGGGCCTTGTGCTTGCAAGGCAAGCACTCTACCAATTGAGCTATATCCCCAGCCCGAAAGTCAAATTTTAAAACATGAAATCACTTGCCAAATCTAAAACTATTCAACCATAACTGAATATATAGATCACTTTGACAAATCATGCACTAAATGCTAAACTGCTCTTTTGGCATTTATGAAATAAAGTACCGTTTAACCAGTGAGACCATTAGAAATTTATTCAGTTTTACAAATGTGATTTGAATTACTTACTTGCATTACTTCTTGGGAAAGCACATGTAAGAAAAAGTATTTAGGTGAAATATTTTATATGCTCACATGTTTCATCATTAAAATTAACCTTCACACTAATAATTTCATGTCCTGTCTCCCTCCCTCCCTCCCTCCCTCCCTCCCTCCCTCCCTCCCTCCCTCCCTCCCTCCCTCCCTCCCTCCCTTCCTTCCTTCCTTCCTTCCTTCCTTCCTTCCTTCCTTCCTTCCTTCTCTTTCTTTCCTCCCTTGTTTTGGTACTGGGGGTTGAATCCAGGGAAATTTTATCACTGAGCTAACACCAGCCCTTTTTATTTTGAGACAGGGTCTCACTAAGTTGTGGATGCTGCCCTTGAACTCATGATCTTCCTGCCTCACCCTCCCTGGTTTCTGGGATTAGAGATGTGCACCACTGTGCCAGTTTTTTCGACATTCAAAATAAACATGATATAAAAGTAATAACAGTAGAACATTGAATAACCAAGAAAATTCTAATTTAAATAATGATTTGCTATTGAAATATAATTTTATGTTTTGCAATAATATTTAGAGACTGAAAAATTTGATCTCACAGAAATAGAATGTAGAATCATGGTTAAGAGTCTGGGGAGAGGAGAGGGGAAGGAGAGGAAGGAAGAGATTAGACAGTGAGTTCAGAGTTACATGTAATAGAAATAAGTTTTAGTGTTGTATGGCACAGTAGGGTCAATGTTGTTAACAATAATATATCATGTATTTGAAAATAGCCAGAAGAGAGGATTTTGAGTGTTCTCACCAAAAAGAAATTATAATGATGGATATGATGAATATATTAATTACTCAGATTTGATTATTAGATATTAAATCCATGAAAGGAAACATCACATTTTATCCCATAACTATGTATAATTATTTTGTGTCAGTTAAAGAATAATAGCATTTTTAACTATAAAAAGATATTAATGCCAGATATATTTGGTGAGTTGTCTGATATTCTCTTCTAACTTTATGAGAAATTTAAAAACTTGATCAAATTCATACAACTGGTTAGTTGTAAACCAAGAATCAAAAGTCAAACACTTATCCTCTGAATTCTTTATTTTTGCACAGTGGATTTTTTCTCAGTATGATCTCTGCAACTCATTCTCAAACACACATGCAAAGGGTTACTTCTTTAAAAACTGTAAATGCCTTGCTTTGACCTAATGACCACTTGACTGCCTTATAGATGCAGTCAAACCATAGCTTTCAGCGGGTGACTCATCCTCTGGCCTTCCTCTGCTTGTCTGGTTTAATCTCTTCTCTCTCTCACTGGTATCACTGCTCTCTAGTCATACCAAATTCTTTCCAATACCTAGCACATCCATACTCTCTCTTGCCTTGACACATTTTGTTCTCTATGCAAATAATGCCTTTTCTCCTTTCTTTAGAGGGTCCTTGTCCTTTGAGGCTCAGTTCCACCTGCAACTCCAAGTAACTCTTTCCAACCCTCTAGTTATAATCCCTGAGCTCTTCCAGGCTTTGGCAGTAGTTGTTCAATAAACAAATAAACAAGTGCTATGATCTGGAATTGTCCCCCAAAGGCCCATGTGTTAAATGCTTGGTCCCCAGCATGTGGTATTATTGGGAAGTGGTTGAACCTTTAAGAGCTGAGCCCCTAGAAGAAGGTCTCCCAGTTATGGAGAGCATGTCCTTGAAGGGGATATTGGAACCCCAGCCTCTTTCTCTTCCTCTCTTTCATTTTTAAGAGATGTCTTCTTCCACCACACATTCCCACCATGATTACTGCCTTACCACAATCACCAAAAGTAATGGGCCAATAGACCATGCACTGAGACCTCAAAAACTGTTAAGTCAAAATAAACCTTTTCCTCTTTTTAAGTTTATTATCTCAGGTATTTATTATAGTAATAAAAACTGACAAACACAATGAGCTCCAACACATTCCTTCATTTCTTCCTATTTATTAATCCTGTGTATGTGAGTATATGAAAGTTTGTGCACATCCATCTTTGTACAAAAAACATGAAGAAAAGGTTAGCTTTGCCCTGTTCCTGTATATCAGAAAACGTCTTCACTGAAAAGCTCAAACACTTCATTTAACATGTATAACTCTCCAATGAGGTTGGCATTCTTAGGTCCATTTTAAGGAGGAAACTGAGGCCCTATCACTATGCTGCTTTTATTTTTGGCTTATTTTCTCACAATATTAGAATTTTCTTTCTAACTTGGATGAAGAATTTATTAAGCAGGAGGAAGCAGCTGTTTTCAAGGTCAAAAAGTAGATTATAGATCACAAAAGTTAAACAATGGGGAAAAAGCAGTGACTCATTCTTTTCTTATTAAGTTCAAATTGTTGATTCCTTGTATGTATAGTTTGCTCCCTTGATAAGCACAAACCATTTGCTCAAGTGACATTTGAGGTGGAGTAAAACCTTCTCTCAAAGTCAGTCATGATGTGTGGTGTCATTGCAGGGTACATTTTGCAACTGCACCAGACATGACAAAACACTCTAATGATTTTTGCTTGACTTTAGCCAAGGGGTTGGAAAGAAAAACTACACAATTATAACCAGAGTGGCTTTTCCCTCCCCTGCTCCCAAACTGGAGTCCTGCTGTTTAAACCCTGGCAGAACTGGTGGCCTGCCAGTTGTTTGTCATCAAGTTGCTGGATGATGAAAGCAGAATAAGAATCAAATCTGAGTTTCTTTTTGCCTTTTAAAATTTATATTTGAATATATGATTTCCCTCCCTCTTTGCCTACTTCTGACAATAAACTGTGAGGAGATTTGGAGAGGTCTTTGGATACTCTCTTTTGATGTGTTATGGGTGAATTTTACCTCCCCAGCAAATTCATATATTGAAGTCCTAACCCTGCTACTTCACAATGTGATTATAAATGGATTAGGAAGGAGTCATATGGTTGACTTATCCAATATAACTGGTGTTCTTATAGTTAGTAGATGAGGACACAGACCAAACATACCAAGGGAGAAGTTAACTGTGTTAGCCAGCTTTTCTTCTTCGTGACCAAAATACCTGACAGAAGCAACTTAGAAGCCGGGCATTGTGGCACATGTCTATACTCCCAGTGACTCCACAGGCTGACACAGGAGAAATGCAAGTTCAAAGTCAGCCCCAGCAATTTAGCAACTTAGGGAGACCCTGTCTCAAAATTAAAAAAAAAAAAAATTGAAAAGGGCTGAGAATGTGGCTCAGTGGTTAAGTGCCCATGGGTTCAATCTCCATTACCAAAAAGAAAAACAAACAAACAAACAAACAAAAAAAAAAAAAACCCAAGCTGGAGGAGGAAAGATTTACTTTGACTCACAGTTTCAGAAGCCTCAGTCCATGGTTGGCAGACTGTTGCAGAAACCTCATGGCATATTGGCTTGGATTTTGAAGAATGGAAGAATCATAACAAAATAAATCTTTTGAGTTGTGCATGGAGACTCTGGTGGGGACCAGGAAGTATACTGGTGGTGCCAGAGTGGGCACCACAGAATTGTGGGGAGAGTGGGTTTTGTCACAAGGGCCTTTATATGAAAACCTTGTCCTGCCCCTCTTGGTGCTTGTGAACCTCAGGCAACATGACCTTCATGAAAACTCTCCTGAAAACTGCAGCTAACAAATTCTTCAATGAATTCTTTATAGGGCTGTTGTGTTTAGAAATAAAGGGAACACACATGAAAGCTTCAATGTGACCCTGATTTCATTTGAAATAGTGTTAGAAAACTGGAACAAAATTCAATAGCAACAGCACAGAGTTTTATTATTGCAAGTAAAAAAATAAGGTAGAAGCAGAGGCCTACACAAATGATACTGAGAGATTAGTAGATGGATTTGGGTTTGACACATCTCAAAACAGCAAAAACACACTGCTGGGCTGAATTATAAGGAGTGGAATTTAAACACTATATGAGCACAGTAACATAGTCACTTGCCAACACTTAGTATATCTAGTGTACTAGATGTCACAGCTTAAGATATATGGACTATTTCCAGTTTAAGTAAAATAAAATTTTGAAGAAAATTTAATACAACAAGCTATTAAGACAAGAGCACTGTGGTAAATTACATATTCATGATTTTTGGTTACAAAGATACTGCCCTGGTCACATTGAGTTTTGGCATTTATTACTAGGCAAAAATATATAACAAGTATATAATGAGTGGTGAGGTTGCCTGGCCTGTCAACTGAGGAGTGGAATTTAGTGGCCTGTCAACTGAGGAGTGTTACTGAGGAGTAAGCTGTGTGTAGATCAACATCTGACACAGGATGGTCCTTTGTTTGGGGGTGCAGCTTCTAACACTGCCTGTTTCCTGTGCCTGAAGCAAATGGCTACTTTGGCTTCTGATTCTAGATACCTAAAGTCACTCTCTGTGTACCCCTGATCCATCAGACCTGTCTCCACATTCAGCCTGGTTTCTAAGTTTAAATAATTTATTATTATGAAACCCTGCCCACAGAATCATGGTCCAACTAGCTCCTCTCCCAAACATAAACATGGAAATTCCCTGAGATGCCCTACTTCTCTGCCTTAAAATATTTCTTCAATCTGTTCTCTGAAAAGTTCATTTTATTTTAAGGTGCTTTTTCTCTTTTGAGAATCAAGTTGAACCCTGGATCTTCCAGGAAGTTGTAGATCCCCCAAAACAAATAAAAACAAATCTGTTAATTTCCCACATTTGGGGCTGTATTATTTATCATAGCATTCATCCTTCTAGGGTCTTAACTGCCAGTGAGCAAGTAACCATTGTTATCTTGTAAAACTTATTAAAATGTTTTCTACATTTTTCCTCAAATTTAATACTGATCATTGTCAGGGGCGGGCTCTGAGGACCCCAGAGCCACACCGTGGCCTGATCTCTAAGATGGTGCCTGGCAGCTTGCCAGACATAGCTGCACTCATATACAAGTTTTAGGAAGTAACTCTGGTTGGCTGTTGTACGTGAGGCGATCCTGGTATCTGCCTGGAGACTGTTCCTTGATAGGCTGACTTTCCTGGTAGTCTACTCTCTGATAGGCTGATGTTCTCAATATAAGTCTGAGACTTGCGGAATAAAGCCCTCTTTTTGGTTCCTGTGATCAAGAAAAGCGTACGTGTTGTGATTGCCCACCGCCTGTTGGCGGTGGGCGATCATAAGTGGTGCCGAAACCCGGGACCCTCGAGTTATAAAGAAGAAACTGATCAGGTAAATACAGGGAAAGTAAAGTACAGTCTGGCCAGGTTAAAGTTCGCTGGATAAGCGATGAGTTAAAGTTCGCAGGGTAAGCGACGAGTTAAAGTTCGCAGGGTAAGCGACAAGTTAAAGTTTGCTCGATAAGCCACAAGTTAAAGTTTGCTGGATAAGTGACGAGTTAAAGTTCGCTGGATAAGCGACAGAGTTAAAGTTCACGGGAAGCGACAAGTTAAAGTTCGCGGGGAGCGACGGAGTTAAAGTTCGCAGGAAGCAACGGAGTTAAAGTTGGCAGGAAGCAACGGAGTTAAAGTTCGTGGGAAAAGTGACGAGTTAAAGTTCGCAGAAAAAGCGACAAATTAAAGTTCACAGGTAAAGTTCACGGGAAAAGTGAGGAGTTAAAGTTCATGGGAAGCGACGAGTTAAAGTTCGCAGGATATGCACGGAGATTGAGTGTTTGTAAGTGCTTTTGCTTTTGTTTTGCTAGTTAAAGTGCTTTGCATTGTTAGTTTAATAGAGAAATATGGGCACTGAAATGTCACGAATGCGCATGGAAGGTCCCTTAAAGGATTTGCTCCGGACCAATGGAATTCCTCTTGAAACTAAAACAGCCCGAACCAAATGCAGAGAGGCCATAAAACAAGGGGAAGAGGTTTTGGAGAAAATAAAAGAGGAAAGGTCTAAAGCATCAGAAAGGGCGTCAATAAGATCAGAGACAGACAAGGAAAATGAAACTGGGTGTGAGGAACAACTTGTTAGGAAGAGGGAAATCAGTTTAGGTGAGGGTCCCCCATTAGGAGTCTGCCCTACGTTATCCGCCCTTAAGGCCTGCTTCTCTCCAGGACCTCCCAAAGGGGGCTCCAAGTTTCTCCCCAAAGAGCCGTCGCCTAAAGAACCACCAGCTCCTCCCGTTGCATCTCCTTCTAGAAACTCACAAACTCTAACCTCCCCCCTCCCTGTAGGGCCTTCCCAGTAAATGTTAAAATGTTAGTTTGGGAAGGAATGACTACCGATAACAAATTGGTTTGTGTAGGGATGAAAGATGGCTCCATGGGAAGGTGGATTGTGGCTACCAAAGATATCGGCACACAGCTTCCGCAAGCAAGCGGGCAGATGGAAAGGGATTCCTTATCTTCAAGTCTCTTCTTTCTTGCACTTCTATGGTAATTCCTTCTCCTCCTCCAACTTCACCCCACCCAGCCCACCTAGTCCTCTTGCCATGAGGTCCCACATATGCCCGTGTGGAGGGAGTAACCAGTCCAACCATCAGTGGCATGTCCTTGTAAGGAGTATGATATAGTAGCCCCAGTCCCCACAAATATTGGGAGATAATTGTTTCACAATTTTCTGCATCCAAAACTGAATTGATTACTAACCAGGATTAAGTGTTAAAATGCCCTAGGCATCAAGTTTCTGCTGAAACATTTCATCCCCTTTCAGATCCAAATCTCAGTCAAGGCTTACATTGAAATGTAAATAGAGAAAGCCTGAAGGCTCAGTAGGAGACCTGTCTCAACCCCCCCCCCCAAAAAAAAGAAAAAAAAAAAAAAGAGCAAAAAGTCTGACCTGAACTCCAGCAAAAGTAAATTTTATGGTGCTTTACTAAAGTACTTAATGACCGCTTCATTTTTCCAGGATTCTTGTTTTTTTTTGAATTCTACATATTTTTTTTTTTTGAGCTCATGACTTTTTGATCAGTTCTATTTTTTTTTTTTATTATTCAACTAGAGTTTTGAACATCTGTTACATTGCAATGGAGATTCACCTATAAAGTTTCAAGACCTTTGATTTTGTGTTATGTGTATGTCGTGCTGTCCAATGTCATGTTTTGTCTGTATCAAAATTGAGCGCTCCTAAAATTGAAATTTAAAAATGGATCCAGATATTTTTAATTCACATGATTTAAAGGTTCAATTCAAATTGGGTAAACTAAGAAAAGTAAAATGTCTTTGAAAATAACTTGCAAGTCTCTAGATGGTCAAGCTAATAAAATATTGATGTTAATAAAATGTCTAATATCAATTGTTCCTAGGACTTTTCTTCAACAGGAAAGAGACAGCAAATACTGTTCAGGACACTTGTCTAATATCTTGGTTTTTTTTTTTAAGAAAATAAGTGAATTAGAATTGACATGCATGGGATTACTCAAATGTGTTTGTACAGAAAATTGTTTTGTGTCATCACCTAAACTAAAAACAAGGTTACTAAGAGTTATGTCCTAACAGGTACAATTCTATACACAAAGGGTTCTAAAAGTTTCAACTGTGTTTCAATTAGAGTACTATAAATAACAAAATATTTAATCTTGTTAAAATAGAGTAATTTATCTAAATTTAGAAATTTCATAAGAGTTGTTTCAGAATGTGAACAAAAAGGGGTCAACAGGAAAGAGAAAATAAAGGTTCTGGGTATGGAAATATATTTAGTAAAAGGGAAAAGGAAATGTTTCTGGGTAAGAAAGTGCTTGTGTGATGAAATAAATGAGGGTCTAAGTAAGTGCTAAGAAAGTCTACGTAAGTAAAGGGCAAGTTTCAACAAGTTTGCATGTAACTAAGTTGGTTGTATGTATGTGAAACATTTAAAGCTATTTAAGGTTTTTCCTAAGGTGAAATGCTAATGTTCTAATATAAACCAAAGTTTAATCTATATGGTAAAATGACATGGTAAAATAACAAGGATTTCTTAGAAACATTAATTTACTCTTAACTTTGTGTCTATTAAGTTTTATTCTTTAGAACAATTAGTCTTAAAAATAGGGGTTTATACAATTATGGTTAAGCAACTGTTAGAGTATTGTACTACGTTATAGAGTCTAAATTTTTCTTTAAAAACTAAATTTGGTAAGAACCAATTTCTCACTAAATTTGAAATAACTCTAACCACAAGTATACCTTATAACCCACAAGGACAAGATATTGTTGAACGTGCACATCTCACCCTCAAAAACACTCTTTATAAACAAAAAGGGGGAATAGGGGAGACCTTCAGGTCCCCTAAAGATAAACTTTCTCTTTGCCTCTTTATTTTAAAAATTTTTAACTCTGGATAATGAGGGTCACTCTGCCGCTGAGAGACATGACAATCATAAACAACATGATAGAGCGACGGTAAAATGGAAGGATGTTCTTACAGGACAATGGAACGGCCCAGACCCGGTGCTTTACTGGAGCCGCGGCTCGGTTTGTGTGTTTCCACAGGATAAAACATCGCCTATCTGGGTTCCTGAGCAACTAACTCGACCAGTGCCAACGCTACCAACAAGTAACTCAGACTCCTGATGACCATGATGCTTGTAGCCTTTCCCCCCTTGAACTAACTTACAACCTCTTTTCAGTCTCTTAGGAGGAACAGTTCAATTATGTACCTTTCCACCTACCCCAGTTTGTGTGTTTCCCCCTTTTATGTTTCTGAACTAACGAAACAACCGCTTCTCTCAATTGTACTTCAGATTTATGCTATCTCTCTCAATGTTGGAATGCTTCTAGGTTCCCGCTGGCAGTCTTAATGTGTGTTCCTACCTTCCTACCAGTCCCAGTCTCTGTTACAGATGCGGAATTGCCAGTGTTACTATCAAGAAACAGGAGAGAATTTGGCATCACAGCGGCTATGGTCACTGCAATAGTGGTTTCTGCAACAGCAGCACTAGCAACTGCCATACGTACAGCAACAGCAGTCAATCACTTGGCCGAAAATACAGCTGCAGCCTTACAGACTAAAGAGACCCTAAACCAACATCTAACAGCAGGCATACTCCTTGTAAATTAAAGAGTGGACTTACTACAAGAACAAGTGGATATCTTGCAAGAACTTTTGGGACTGGGATGTGTTTATCCTTTAAGAGCAGTGTGTGTCACCCCTATTGCTTATAATATCTAAAAATCTGTCTACCTTACTGGCAATTGGTCATCTATGTTTGATACTCAGAGTCAATGCCACCAGGGTTCAGTTACATCGGTATCTGAGATGTTCTCTTTGTTATCTAAAGCCCTGGGATTGACAAAACAGTGGGCTGGAACAGTAGCTGTTCTGATTATTATCTGCTTAGGGATAGCCTATGTTATACGAAGCCAAATCAGAACTCGCCAAGATGCTCGCTGTCATCATTGATGGGCTATAGTACAGGCTTTGACAGCCATTGAGACAGGCACATCCCCCCAAGTATGGCTAAGCATGCTGGACCAGTAGTCAAAGACGAGTAAGATCCGTGGAAATGCATACCAACCTAAGACAGGGTTCTGACGCCTGGAGGTCAGAATTCCAATGACGGGTAAGGATGTAATTTGCCATGGACAACCTAGGACAGGCATGGTCCCAAGTCATCTTTTCTTTATTTAAAGAATAAGGGGGAGATGTCAGGGGCGGGCTCTGAGGACCCCAGAGCCGCACCGTGGCCTGATCTCTAAGATGGTGCCTGGCAGCTTGCCAGACATAGCTGCACTCATATACAAGTTTTAGGAAGTAACTCTGGTTGGCTGTTGTACGTGAGGCGATCCTGGTATCTGCCTGGAGACTGTTCCTTGATAGGCTGACTTTCCTGGTAGTCTACTCTCTGATAGGCTGATGTTCTCAATATAAGTCTGAGACTTGCGGAATAAAGCCCTCTTTTTGGTTCCTGTGATCAAGAAAAGCGTACGTGTTGTGATTGCCCACCGCCTGTGGGCGGTGGGCGATCATAGATCATTATAAAGATAAGAATAATCAATAAACAACATTTTGTAGAAATATAAAGACCATGTTGGTTGTTCACCATTCCTCTGTGTAGACCTATCTCTTCTGGAATATTTTCTAGGACACTATGGGTTATTTCTTAGGATTGGGCAATAAGTCACTTTCAGATATACATGTATAATTCAATGAACATTAGCTAAAATAAGTTACTCTATTTAGTGATGCACAGATAACCTGAATGAACTATGAAATAGGAACAGATAAGGAGAACGTGGGGGCCTTTTACTGCCCAAATATTTTATCTATTTTGGTTTGATAACTAACCAACATAGATTTACAACAATTAATTTCTCACCTCTCTAAAATTAATTGACCTGGTACTTTTCAGACCATTGTAATGATGTGTATACCACTAAATTGATCACACATCTATAATCCATTATGTAGAATTAAAATATAATTAAATTGATCAGGATATTGTATACAATTGGTCCTCTATATCCATGGGTTCCACATCCATGAAGTTAACCAATCTCAAGTCAAAAATATTTTGAAAAAAGTTTGTGTCTATAATGGAATATTACTCAACCATAAAGAATAATAAAATTATGGCATTTGCAGGCAAATGGATGAAATTGGAGAATATCATGCTAAGTGAGATAAGCCAATCTCAAAAAACCAAAGGACGAATTATCTCACTGATAAGTGGATGATGATACATAATGGAGGGTGGGAGGGAGGCAAGAATGGAGGAAGGAGGGACTGTATAGAGGGAAAAGAGGGGTGGGAGCGGTGGGGTGAAGGAAAAAAATAACAGAACGAATCAAATATCATTACCCTATGTAAATGTATGATTACACAAATGGTTTACCTCTACTTCATATACAAACAGAGAAACAATTTTTTGTAAAAAAATTTGTATCTATACTGAGCATGTACAAACTTTTCTTATCCTTAGTCTCTACATATAAGTTTAACAATTATTTTCATTGTATTATAAGTAATCTAGAGATGATTTAAAGAGAATGAGTATAGGTTATAGCTACTACACCATTTTATTTTTTTCTTATTATTTTTCACTGCACTGTGCTATAATTTTTGTCATTAATCCAGAGGACATATATAAATGAATTGTTTCTGGAATTTTTCATTTTGTTTCATTGGCCTCTTTGTCTATCTTTGTACTATTGCTACACAGGCTTAATTAATTTTATCATTTTGCAATGGATCTTTTTTAAAAAAATTTATTTTTATTGTAAACAAATGGGATACATCTTGTTTCTCTGTACATGGAGTAAAGGCATACCATTTGTGTAATCACACATTTACATAGGGTAATGGTGTTTGATTCGTTTTGTTATTTTTCCCCTCCCCCCCACCCCTCCCACCCCTCCCACCCCTCCCACCCCTCTTTTCCCTCTATACAGTCCCTCCTTCCTCCATTCTTGCCCCCTCCCACCCCCATTATGTGTCATCATCCACTTATCAGTGAGATCATTCTTCCTTTGGTTTTTTTGAGATTGGCTTATCTCACTTAGCATGATATTCTCCAATTTCATCCATTTGCCTGCAAATGCCATCATTTTATCATTCTTTATGGCTGAGTAATATTCCATTTGATATATATGCCACAGTTTCTTTATCCATTCATCAATTGAAGGACATCTAGGTTGGTTCCACAATCTGGCTATGGTGAATTGAGCAGCAATGAACATTGATGTGGCTGTATCTCTGTAGTATGCTGATTTTAAGACCTTTGGGTATAGGCGGAGGAGTGGGATAGCTGGGTCAAATGGTGGGTCCATTCCAAGCTTTCTGAGGAATCTCCATACTGCTTTCCAGAGTGGCTGCACTAATTTGCAACCCCACCAGCAATGTATGAGTGTACCTTTTTCCCCACATCCTCGCCAACACCTATTGTTGCTTGTGTTCTTGATAATCGCCATTTTAATTGGGGTGAGATGGGATCTTAGGGTAGTTTTGATTTGCATTTCTCTTATTACTAGGGATGTTGAACATTTTTTCATATATCTGTTGATTACTTGTACATCTTCTTCTGTGAAGTGTCTGTTCACTTCCTTAGCCCATTTGTTAATTGGATTATTTTTATTCTTGGTACTACACCATTTTATATAAGAGACTTGAGCCCCTCTGGATTTTGGAATCTGAAGGGGGTCCGGGAACCAATCCCCAGTGGATACTGAGGGATGACTGTAATGTGTTGGGGTGTCAAACAAACTACACATCTTAGGACCTTAACTAAGTTTTATTTATTGCTTATTCTGTGTCCACTGCAGAGTCACTGAACTCCATGTGATGACTCTGTGGCCCAGGGACTTTGATCTTCTGGCTTCTGAACATCAGTATGAACACACTGCATGATCCCCTACAGCAACAGGAAAGACAGTATGGAGAACTGGCACATCACTTTCAGTATAGCTCTTGGGTCAGAACTAGTCATGTAGTTCCACCTAACTACAGGGGAGATAAGAAAGGTAGCATTACTGGGATTAAGTGATCTGGCTCACCAGCTGCTGTTGGGTGAGCATTAGTATTGTCTACCTTGGTTTTCCCTTCGGAGCCTTAAATATTTAATTCATGCTTCTTTCTCCATGTGGAATACACTCCCCCTCCCTCCAGACAGACGACTCAAAGTCATCTTGGAGTCTGGGACGGCTAAGTGACACATAGTAGTCTCTGCATTCAGGCCTAGCATTGCCGTCTTTGGTTGGACACCTATAAATTAAAAAGACGTGTTATCAGCCTCTTCTCCCAACACACATGCAGTATGGACTAGTTGAAGAGGTATAGGATAGCCATGAAAAACATTCAGGGAAGAGAAGAATGGAAAATCAAAGGCTACTATGGGTTCTTGGCAAGACTGAAATTTCATGGAGAAGACACTGCGATGGTCCATAACCTCTCTTGTTTGGTCCCTGACTAGCTTAGGTGGCTTTCTTGTGACCACTGTCCTTTGTGGGTGAGGCTCTACTCTCTGGGAGGCCTCTCCCGTACCCTTTTGGTCAACTTAGTGGTAGACATTAAATATATGCTTTCCTTGGGAGCTGTGAAACTTTTATAAATGTTACATTTTGAGCTGGGGGTGTGACTCAGGGGTAGAGAGCTTGCCTAGTATGAGAAAAGCCCTGGGTTCAATTCCCAGCACCATGGGGCGGTGGGGAGGGAAGTTACATTTTAATAATCACAGTAACAATAGTAACAGTTGCCATTTATTTAACATATCCTTTAAAGCATTGAATAATGTGTTCATTCTCCCTATCACCCACCAAAATTATTATAATCACCATTAGTGCTTGAAATAATCGACGGACCAAGGAGAATACACCACTGTCTCTCAGTTTCTGTAGAAGGGGAAGAACCTAACCTTTTAACTGCCATCCTGTCACATAGTGTGCCTTGCTCAGAGTTTTACAACCACCTCCTGTCATGAAAATAAAAGAAAATTGACTTTTCATATGGGTAAGGCCAGTTCACAAACACAGATGGCCATGTTTTCATCCCCACCCAAGCCCTTAATTTCTCCTACTCTTTGCTTCAGCGGAGTTGAATTCAGACTGGTAAGTGGCTTCTCTCCACTATTGCAGTATTCTTAAATAAAGTCTTCTTTGTCTTTAAAAAAAAGAAGAAAATAAAAAAATCATATTGATTTAAAACTAAATTGTATTTTCTTCCCATTATATCTTTTGTTTTTAATTCATTTTTAAATTAAGCTTTTGGATAATAATTGTAGAATTACATATTATTATAGGAAGTGATGCAGAGAAATTTTATATACCCTCTATGAAGCTATCCCTAGTGATAACATCTTGTAAAACCATAGGATATCAACCAGAATATTGACACAACATGGTTGAGATGAAGAAAGGTTCTGTCCTCACAAAGACCCTCATGCTCCCTTTGATACCCATGACCACTTCCCTCCTGCCCAACTTGCTTCCTTAGCTTCTGGTAACCATTAATCTGTCCTTCTATTCTATAATTTTGTCATTTCAAATTTATTATATAAAGAATCATACAGTATATAACCCTCTAAGATATTTTTTCATTTAGCAATCTTTCGCCAGAATTTGTGGGCTGATTAATCCAGTTGGTCCATAGATCCATCATTTGTTCCTTTTGTTGCTGAGTGTGGATGTCCTGCATCTTCTTTTGCCATCCAGACAAAAGAACATCCAGACTAAAGGACATCTGAGTTTTCTTTAGTTTTTGACAGATATAAATAAAACTGCTATAAAAATTTGTGTATAGGCCTTTTCATGACTATAAGTTTATTTTCTCTGGAATAAATTTCTAAGAATGCAATTGCTAATTATATGATTTACTGAAATTTTTATTTTAAGAAGCTGCTAAACTGTCTTCCAGAGTGACTGTATTATTTTATATTCTCCCTGAAAAGTGCAAATGATCCATTTTCTCTGCATCCTCACTAGCATTTGGTGTTGACACGATGTTTGATCTTACCATTCTGATAGATATGTAGTTATGTATCATTGGGGTATCAATTCGTATTTTCCTAATGGCTAATATTGAATGCATATGAAGTCATCTGTATGTGCTTTTCAGTGAATGGTCTTTTCATATCTTTTGCCCATTTTGCTGTTTGATTGCTTTTTACGGCTGAATTTTGAGAATGTAGTTTGTTTTCTTGTTATTATCAAAGGTCTTTTCAAAAACCAAAAGTTTTTAAGTTTCAATTGATCAACTCTTCCTTTTATGGATCTTGCTTTTGTTATCAAGTATAAAAATCATTTTTGGACCTTGATCTGGAAGATTTTCTCCTGTTTTTCCAAAAATTATTTAATTTTATATTTTCATTGAGGTCTATGATTGACCGTGAGTTAAATATTGTGTAAAATGTGAGATTTAGGTTGAAAGTGTTATTTTCCTTAACTATGATGTCTCTTTCTCCACTGAATTGTTTGTTCACCCTTTTCTAAAAATTGATTGAGTATGTTTGTGTGGGTCTGTTTCTGGGTTCTCTATTACACTGATTTCTGTGTCTGTTGTTGTACCAGTACTATACATTTTTGATTGCTATAGTTATATAATATCTTGAAATTGAATTAGATTGATTTGTACACTTTATTCTTATTTTTTAAAAATGTATTTGTTATGTTAGTATTATTGCACTTCCACAGACATTTAAAAAAATAATCTTGTTGATATCTATAAAAATTCTTTCTGTGATTTTGGTAGGAGTTTTATCAAACCTATATATCAATTTGGGGAGAAGTTACATCTTTACTTATTGGGTCTTTCAGTTTCAGGAACACTGTTATGCCTTTCTCTTTATATGATAGTCTGGTTCCTTTCTTTACTGTTGAATAATTTTTAGCATACAAGTCCTATAAATATTTTGCTAAATTTACAGGTAAATATTTCTTATTTTTTAAACAATTATAATTGGTATTGCATTTAAATTTGGTATCTTTGTGTTTATTGCTAGTATACAGAAAAATAATTGGTATCAATATTATTGGTGTTTGTCTTATCATGAGAACTTGCATAACTAACATGTTCTAAGAGTTTTATTTTTTTAATTCTTTGGGATTTTCTACTTAGACAATTATGTAATCTGTAAACAGGAAAGGCATTTTTTCTTCCTTTATTGCCTATACGCCTTTTATTTTTTCTCTTGCCTTCTTGCACTCCTTAGAACTCCAGCACAGTACTGAACAGGATGCATGGAGGGAACATCCTTGTCTTGCACTTGATCTTAGGGTGCAAGCATTCAGGCTTTCATGATCAAGACTGATATTGATTATGAGATGTGGTAGATCCTTTTGGTGAAGTTGAGGAAGTTCCCTCTATCTTATTTTTCTGAAATTTTTAAAATAAATTTTTAAAAGAAAAAGTATGAATAAGTGCTAAATTCTATTGAATATTATTTCTGCATCAGTTGATAGGATCCCAGCATTTTTCTTCGTTAGCTTGTTAATATGATTATGTTGATCTATTTTTTATTTTTTGGTACTAGGAATTGAATCCAGAGGCACTTTACCACTGAAGCACATCTCTAGCCCTTTTTATTTTTTATTTTGAGACATGGTCTCACTAAGTTGCTGAGGCTGGCCTCAAACTCAATTCTCTTGTCTCAGCCTCTGAGCCACTGGGAATATGGGCATACATGGGCCACTACACCTAACTACATTAATTTACATTTGCATATTAAAACATCTCTAGAATAAACATTGTTTGGTGGTGGTATATAATTAATTTTCATATGACCGAACTCTGTTTGTTAAGGATTCTTTTGGTCGCCTTTTTTTTTTTTTTTTTTTTTTTTTTTTGCGGTGCTGGGGATTGAACCCAGGGCCTTGTGCTTGCAAGGCAAGCACTCTACCAACTGAGCTATATCCCCAGCCCTTTTTGGTTGACTTTTATGAAGAATATTGGTCTATTATTTTCTTACTGAGCTGGGTTTTATTTTCTGCCTTTATTTTTTATTTTTATTGTAAGGGTGATACTAACCCTTACAAAATACAGTCAAGGCAGAATTCCTTCTCACATTATTCCTTCGGTTTGAGATCTTCTTGGTTCAAGTAATTTTTCATTAAAACTGGACATTTTTGTATGGTGCTGTGAGTCTGTGGATCTTATTTACATGATTTCATCTGTCTTTTGCTTTTATTTTTTTCTTTTTCCTTCTGATACTACTCTGATGAGAGAAAGGGGCCTCCCTCAAAACTGCTAGGTGGACAAAGCAGTCCAGGTTCCCCACCTGACCTTGCTGACACCTGAGTTTTGGAGAACTCACTTTGTTACTGCTGGGTGGCTGGGGGAGTTCCACCTGCCTGTTCAACCTTTATTGATACCCGGGGGAGTGACCTCTTTATTTCTTGGTGGTGGTGACAGTCCTGATGGCAAGGACAGCAGTCAAGTGGGCAAGCTGGCACTTTGCTGCTTCTGGGTTGGGGTGAAGTTCAGGCCTTCCCTTCTGGTCTCTAGTGACTCTGTGGGGGATAACCCTGGCTTCCTACTTAGTCTTCTCTGAGAACAGCCCTTTTGGGGGTACAGAGCACCCTGTTACAGCCTGATGGGGCTGGAAGGCTGGGCTCCCCAATTTGCCTCTGCTGGTGTGGTTGGGTGGATGGGGGTACAGTGCTTTCTGTTGGGTTTGGTTGGAGTAGAGCAGTAATCATCTAAAATTTTTATGTTGCCACTTCCCTGGTCCTTGGCTAAAGAGAACAGATTGGGAGGTGGCAGTTCCTTTTTGTTCATTTGTTTGATTTGTGCCTGTTTCCAGGTTGCCTGCTTCTTTGGCTTCAAATCTAACATGCATGCAGCAATAAGAAAATCCAGGGACTAGGAATGCAACTCACTTGTAGAGTGCTTGCCCAGCATGCACAAGGCCTCAGGTTTGATCCCCAGCATTGAAACCAAACCAAACCAACCAAACAAATAAAAATCAATGGGAAAAGAAAACTGAGGGAACCTCCATGTTGTTCCTCGAGTCTCCAGCTGGTGTGTTTCTGTCTACATTTTAAATTTTTCTTATGTTTGTTCTACATGTAATATACAGGGTTATTTTTAAAGCTGTATTTAGAGCAATAAGGAAATGTACATTTACTCCAGGTTGGAATTGTCCACATCACAGGCAGCTTTTGCCTGTGAGTTTGGGACTCTTACTCAGTCAGTCACATGCTCTTACAGTCCCAACTTGTGGTTTCTTGGTGACATGGTTGCTGGGAAGTGCTTCTTAGAACTCAACTTGGAAGTCATGTACTTACATCCCTAGCAACCTCTAGTGACACTAACGGGCAGCCTCAGGCCCCCAGCTCCTCAGAATGGCCTGAGTTAATGGCATTCATAACTGCTCATGGTTATGCCCCTCCCTGGGATAGCTCACATCCATAACTAGTCACTACAGGGAAATATAGCCACGGTCTCTGGCTCCAGTTGGTGAAAACTCCATCATGTCACCCTAGTTTCAGAGTTGCAAAGTTTGCTGGTACTCCCATGGAGGGTGCATCAGAACCCAAGTTCTCCTCTGCTGAGTCCAGTTTCCATTTCTTCTCTTCTGCAGTGAGATCTCTAGAACATTCCTGGAAAACCTCCTACCCACTTATCTCTCTTGGAACCCAACTTGTAGCACCTAGCAGTGCAACCCTCTTTGAAACCTAGCAGACTTTTAATTTGCTTGATTCCCATGTGTTCTATCCTCTAGCACAATGCCCACAGTTCTTTGAGAGACTGGGTCTCAGATTCCATTGCTTTCTCAACCCAGCTACTCATTGACAGCTTAAGGTGTATCTTGACTTGATTTGGCCTCAGTGGGAGACTATACTTGAGGTCTTTCCCCGTTTGAGACATTCCACACAATTTAAAGATCTAAAGAGTCTTACAAACTTAGTTTGCTCTGCCTGGTGGTACCTTCATTCATTGTAAGGTTAATGATAGGCAAGAAGACATATCTTTAATTTTACCCTCTCCCCAAGCCTACATTTTAGTGACTTTTGATGTTTACATTTTTTCTGGGTATTATCTCCTAATTGGGATAAAGAAGTGATGGGCTTTTTCAACTCTGCAAGAATCCATTCCTAAAATCCCTATTTCTCTTTATTTGTGCTTGCAAACTGGTTGTCTGTTTCTGAGTTTCTCTCTTGTAAACTTGTTTTTGGTCATTTACAGTCAGAAGCATTTAATATGCACTACTAAAATTCTGTCTTCCAACCTTGTTCCCTAGAGTTACACATTCATTAGGTACCTAATCTGTAGCTAACGGGTGTGGGTCAGCTTTTCATCACTATGACAAACACCTGAGAAAAGCAACTTAGAAAAGGAGAGGTTTGGGCTGGGGAGATAGCTCAGCTGGTAGAGTGCTTGCCTCGCAAGCACAAAGCCCTGAGTTCAATCCCCAATACCACAAAAAAAAAAAAAAAAAAAAGGAGAGGTTTATTTCAGTTATGGCTTCAGAGATTTCAGTCCATGGTTGGTCTGCTCTATTGCTTTGGGCCTGAGGTGAGGCAGAATGTCATGGCAGAAGGGTGTGGGAGAGGAAAGCTGTTTAGCTTATGACAGCTGGCAAGGAGAGAGAGAGAGAGAGAGAGAAAAGAGAGAGCCAGCCAAGAAGGAGCCAGGAACAAGGTATCATCCTCAAGAGCATGCCCCCAGTGACATAGTTCAGTCATGACCCAACTGCCTACAGTTTTCACCCAACAGTCTCTTCAAATAATTAACCCAACAAATGCATAAATCCACTGATGAGGTTAGGGCCCTAATGATCCAGTCATTTCCTAAAGTCTCCCCCTCCCACTACCACCAGACACATTGCCTTTAACACATGGGCTTTTGGAATGGGTGGGGAGGTATTCCAGATCCCAAACTTAACAAATACTGACTCAGTTTTATCAAATATGTGCCACTGCTTAGTATAGTTCCCTGCCTTTTGACTATTAATCATCACTATTCACATTTGAGATCCATGTCAGACCAGCACCCTGATCTTGCTACAATATTTTTATCAGTCAAGATAAAGTTGATTATGCTTTGGTACAAACACTCCCAAATCTTGGTGGCTTAACACAGCAAATATTTATTCCTTGTATACACATCATCTATTCTGGTTGTGGAGGTAACTAAGGCAATGCAGTGGTTCAGCTTTCAAGACTTTTTGGTACTGCTGTGTCTCCACTCCATTACGAAAATTCTTCCATGGCAACCACAGGTAGTGAATCAGAGAGAACAGAGAATTAGGCATCAACTTCAGTGCTACTATTGCTGGAGTCCTAAATTAGAGGTCCAACTCTGAGGTCCTGACAAATTGGGTCTGGCTACTTACCCCAAAAGCAAATACAACCATAGAAACGAAATGATGTACCCCATTTGTGTACAATCAATCAAAATGCAATCTGTAAAAAATTAAAAGATAAAATAAAAAAAATGTTCATCAGGGAAAAAAATTAATAAAACAAAAATTGTTCTTAACAAAAAAACCCCCTGAAAACGAAAAAACAAAAAACAAATGGAAAGAGTAATAGTGAAAAACAGGGAAGGAACTTTTATCAATATGACCATTTGGGGAAGGTAAGTGAGATCAAGCATCTCAACCTTTTATCTCAACCCTTTCTTCAGAGGTACTGACATAGTGTTAGGTTTAAGTAGAGAAAGAATTGGGTCGGGGGTGGGGGACGCGGTCAAGAAGTAGGCACAGTTAAACTGCCTTGGTCAAACCCTGTGGTCTGGTTGATCATTACTGAAGTATTGGTTCATTGAGGTGACTCTGGAGAAGTACCACTTGAGGGGAAAACTTCATTTGCTTCCCAGTATATTTATCTATCAGACTTGTGATCCTGCAGAAGGTGGCGATTCAATACCCATGAGATGATTCCTCCTCTTAGGGGTGCAGTATCATCATGGGGTGCTCTGCTGTCAAGACTCCAATGCTCCTGGAAGGTGTAGGACAATGATTGAAGACTTTCAGGTGTCACTTCAAGGGTCTTGGACAGGGAGGTTATAAAAGTCGGCAGTTGTTTATCCCCACAAATCTTGAAAATACCTTGTTAGTCTTATTTTACTCTTCTCCATCTTGAATGGTGCAGATGATCAGCTTTAGATGAACACTCTTTAAATGATTAACATGCCTATGTGCAGAAAGGAGCAGGACTCTGATCCAAAGTTTAAGGTAATAAAGGAGACAGAGGCAAAATGAAGGCAGAAATGACCAGTTCTTATCCTGCTTTTAGTTACCCATTGGACATCTTCAGGCCCAAGTGAAGAGTCAGTGTTTTTAGCAAAATCAGTTTCTAATTTTAGTTTATAATTCTCTGTTATTCTACAGCCCAGAATGGAAATACATAATTTTGTTTTTTAATGGATCATTGCACAGAACTCTTACTTGCCAACAAAAGTGTTCTTGCCCACAAAGTGTTCTGTCCATGTTCAAGGGAAAGAGAACAGATGTTGTGAGCACCCAGTAGAACAACGAATATTGACTACAGTAATGTGCATCACCATCATCACAGTTATAGGGTTCTGCTTAACTCTACTCTGAACTAAAAAATTAAATGAAAATTTTAATTTTCAATAACTGAAGTCATTTGAACCAAAATTTAAAAGTAGTTAGATAGAGCAAAGAAGATAAATTTCCCTTTCATTTACTTATTCTATTTTTGTGTGTGTGTGGTATTAGGGGTTGAACCCAGGACCTTTTGTGTGCTAGCCAGGGACCCTACCACTAAGTCATATGCATAGCCCAGGTCAACTTGAAACATCATTGAATCACAGATAACACACAGATAATCAGAAACCACTGAAGTTTGATTATTATACCACATGAAAGCTTTGCAGTGCCTGTAAGTAACTGTTTCAAGCTGCATTAGGATCCTAGTATCTAAATCTTTGAGCATTCTGAAAGGGCTGTTTTTGTTACATATATTTGTAATTACTATATTATTATCATTAACCAAAATAATTGACATCTTGGTTGAACTCTTGTCCACACCTAACTCTGTGTTTATTTTTAAGAACAGGATATTTATGGACCCAGGTTCTTGAGACCACACCAGTTGAAAACAGCTAGAGCCAAGATGGCTGCCTACATGACCTCTAACAGGCCTCAAAACTCATTGTAATCCCATTTCATGCTCAATGACACGCCCATCAGCACCATGACAGTTAACAACAGCCATGACAACAACCAGGAAGAATCATAAAAAGAGTGAAAAGAGGTGGTACCTGAATTCCTGGAAAAATCTCTGCCCATTCCAAGAAAAGACACCTCCATCTCTGCCAGGGTCAAAAGGGCTATTCCTCCCCTTTGTTCATCTATCCATCTCCTTCATTTCTTTTTCTCTATATCTATGTCCCTCCAACCCTCAATGGATTGAGAAGTTGGTTTGTGAGACTTGACTTCCAGTTTCTATTCTCTGGCCAGCAAATCAACGTGTGCTGTTGTCGCTCATCTTCAGTTATCTTATGGCTTCAAACACCTAACATAAAAAATAGATCCCCTGGACTTGCGGGGAGATGGCCAGGTGGTAATGTGCTTGCCTATAATGCACAAGGTTCTGGGTTCAGTTCCCAGCACAAGACACCAAGAAAATCCTTTTTTTGGGGGTGGGGGGTTCTCTTCCCTATGAAGGAACAAAATTTGTGAGTAGCATTATTCCTATTCTATTCAGAGCAGGAAGCTTTAGCAAAAGTATACAGTTTGATATGAATCTTTTTCAAACTGTATACATTTGGTTTTAAGAATCAGTAATATGATTCAGAAACACTATTTTTAGAACTAGAGCATATGATTTTTTTATGACAGTATTTTAGGGTATATGGTTGTGTTGGTTTTCTGTTTCTGTTACAAACACACAATATCAGCTTATAAAGAGGAGAGATTTATTTTGAAATGTTCAGTCCATGGCCAGTTGGCTCCATTGCTTTTGATCCTGTGGCAATGCAGAACATGGGAGTGTGTGGCAGAAGAAACTGTTCTCTTCATGACTAGGAAGAAAGAGAACAAGGAAGGGGCTGGCGTTTCACAATTCCCTTTGGTGACACACCCTAATGACCTAAATTCCTTCCATTAGGTCACACTTTCTAAAAGTTCCATCATCTCCCAATATCATCAAAGGCCAGGCTCAAGCCTTTTATACACTGGCCTTTAGAGAACATTTAAGACACAAATTATAGCAATGGTTCTATTTTACTTAAGTTGGTATAAAACACTTCACAGGATTATTACCATTAGAATGAATAGAAAAGGTGTTTAGTTCAGCTTCACACTGTTTGCATTCTTAGAGTACACACTAACTGAATACAGGATAGTGTGGCTGGTATTGTCGAGAATCTATCTCAGGAAGTAGAATTGCCCACTGATTAGCTCTACCATAGACAATCTATAAAACCTTAAGATGATCACTCTGATGACCAATAAAAGAGCATTATGTGATTTTGTGCTACTTAACCAGTAATGGGAATGTATTCCCACTGTTTTTGAAATAATTTTAGTTGTTTACTTTATTTGTATGTGGTGCTGAGGATGGAACCCAGTGCCTCACACCTGCTAGTCAAGGGCTCTACCACTGAGCCACAACCCTAGCTCTATATTGCTACTTTTATCTATATTCTCTGAATGTATCAATTTCTTCATTATATCTTACCTATGTCCAAAATTATTTGAGGTAGACTGTAATGAGAAACACAGGCAAGATGAACTTCCACTTTTGGTCATTGAGGAAGCATTCAACTAGTCCTCCACTATATATATCTGTAAAACTGGACTCTTATTTTCAGATTTTGGATGACAACAGTAGCAAACTGGTCTCTGAGGGAAGGTGAACACATGAAGAAATCCCTTTTCTCCATCTCTGCCAGGGCCAACATCTCCATAGCTAAGAAGACAGGTGAAGGCCAAGCAGAGCACAGCAGTGTGGAAAGTGGGGAGCCAGGGTGGCATTCAGGGCCCCAGAAGGAGGAGACCAGGCCGAGCAGGTGTTGCCAAAGAGGGAGCTACACACAGGGGCCTCCAGCTCATGTTGTCTCTAACAGATTTGATTCCAAAATCACTGGCAAAAGTTGATACGAGTCTTCCTTATTGGAGTTTAAATCTGTGAAGTTGTGAATCAACAAGACTTTATTTCAAAGTTTTAGGTTTTGCTTCCCTTCCACCTGCTGAGTAACACTTTGATTGCATGAATTAGTCACATCCCTGAAATCATCTTTCAGACATTAGGCGTTCATCCAATTTCCAAATAAAAGGTCACCTCTTCCTGGGCAATATATCCTCCCCTGGGCACACTCTAATTTCATAAGGTTTACAATCACACTTTTAGAAGGTGCCATTACAATATGCTAAAATAATTTGTGATAAAAGTAAGGGATACGTGTTCTTTTTTTTGGGAGGGGGGATGTAGTCATAGAACCCAGAGCCCCACACATGCTAGATATGTGCTACTTCTAAGGTACTACAGCCCTGTTTTTAAAAAAAGTTTTATTATTAAAATTACATTTAAAAACTCATTACTCTTCCATCACATATGGGTATTTATTATCACTTTAATTTTTCTCTTCTGCCTTTATTCATAAATTTTTCAAATTGCCACTCTGTTATTCTTTCATATTATTCTTTTTCTTATTTTCATATTGATTTATGTCCAAAGATACTGAAAAAAAATTTTTTTATTAAAATATTTTTTATTTTTACAGACACATTTTGATTCATTGTACACAAATGGGGGACAACTTTTCATTTCTATGGTTGTACACAATGTAGATTCACACAATTCATGTAACCACACATATATATAGGGTAATACTGTTTCATTCTACTGTTTTTCCATCCCCACCCCTCCCACCCCAGATACTGAAAATTGAAGCACTTTGCCCTCTTAGCTGATTATAAGAATCATTTTCTGAACTTAGAAAAATTCAGATTCCTGTGACCCCAGCAGGTCCAATGAAACAATTCTTCATAGAGGAGACTGTGGATATATTTTAAATAAGCCCTAAATGTGTACTTTATTATTAGCTGAGTATGGGGAGCTGATCTAAATTAAAGTTGTCTTT
The DNA here is from genome assembly GCF_902686445.1 of Sciurus carolinensis. Taxonomy (NCBI): domain Eukaryota; kingdom Metazoa; phylum Chordata; class Mammalia; order Rodentia; family Sciuridae; genus Sciurus; species Sciurus carolinensis. The sequence goes on along the minus strand of NC_062213.1, from coordinate 80,974,145 downwards.
ATGTGATTTTTTTCTTTTTGCAACAATGGGGTTCAAACCCAGGGCCCTTGTACATGATAGGCAATTGCTCCACCACTGAGCTACTTGCTGTTTTTTTGTTCTTATGAGTTAAATAGTCACAAAATTAACCATGTATTTCCCAACCCTTTCTAAATCAGTATATAAATCTGAGATCCCTAGAATGATTTTATTATAATATCAATCTGATTAAATTGAGACTAAAAGCATTATATATTACATTGTAATGTAACATCATATTAAAAATAAGTAAAGCCGGGAGTGTTGGCACACGCCTGAATCCCAGCGGCTCGAGAGGCTGAGACAGGAGACTCTGGAGTTCAAAGCCAGCCTCAGCAAAAGTGAGGTGCTAAGCAACTCAGTGAGATTCTGTCTCTAAATAAAATACAAACTAGGACTGAGAATGTGGCTAAATGGTTGTGCCCCTGAGTTCAATTCCTGGTAACCAAAAAAAAAAAAAAAAAAATTATCTATCATCTTTCTATCTATCTATATCTATAAACATGCTGTTAAAACGTGGATGCATTTATCTTTATTTGATTTATTATCTGAATGCTTGCCTACTGTGAAATTACAATGAAATGGCCTTTTACTAGAGCCTGTGTTATTTTCTTATTTATGATATAACCTAATAACAACTGATCATAATTCCTATCTTTGATATCTATACTTAGGAGAGAAAGATCTACTTTAGTTCATTTAAAAAGTGATAACTGAATCACTACTAGCATTGTTCTAAGTCATATGATTATAAAAATGGTCAAAAGGTGTATAGATCCCTATCTTCAAAAAGCTTACTATCCTGTCGCTCCATTTCTCATCTACTAATCTAGGCAACTCAGACAGGATAAGTATCAGGTCACTGGATTTTAAGTACACTCAGTCAGTTTGCTTCAGAATAATTTAAAATTTTTCTAGGTTGACAAGAATAAGTGTAATCTAACAAATATTTTGGTGAAGGTAAATCAAGAGAAACTTGGCTTGCCTTTCATGAAAGAAGCTAAGTGGATTTAGATTTTTTTCCTGAGAATGAGTGTTGTTAAACACATAAAGGGTAGTAAAGAAATAAGAAGAAACCTCAACTCAGAAACTCAGATATTTTGATAATGTTTCAGGCAAAATTCTAAAATTCTTCCCCTTATAATAGGACCTATGAAGACAAATATTCTCATGATAATTTTAATAAGGCAATTCTCATTTTTAACATAAATTAATAGCTCTATTCATATGAACCAGCTTATTTGTTTTCTAAATCTTTGGTTGACTATATATTTCATAAACATTAAAAGTTATGTTGGTTATACCCATGTTTACTATACCCAGGTTTACAGCAGTACAGTTCACAACAACCAAACTATGGAACCAACTGAGGTGTCCATCAATCAATGAATGGATAAAGAAAATGTGGCATATATACACAACGGAATTGTATTCAACCATAAAGAAAAATGAACTTATGTCATTTGCAGGAAAGTGGATGGAACTAGAGACTATCATGTTAAGCAAAATAAGTCAAACTCAGAAGGTCAAGGGTTCTATTGTTTTCTCTCATATGTGGAAGCTAGAGAGAAAAAAGGAAAAGAAAGGTGGGGATGGATCTCATGAAAATCAAAGGGAGAACAGTAGAGGAAAGGGACCAAAGGGTGGGAGGTGAGGAGAGAGGGGGGAAGTGCTGAGGAGTGATATTGGTCAAGTTATATTGCTATATTGTGTGCATGTATGAATATGTAACAGCAATCCTATCATTATATACAACTATAATGTACCAATAAAAATGTGAAATAAACGTTATATTGATTAAAAATTAAAGTAATAAATCTTAGATGTCGAAATTGTGGAAGCGATTCCCCAAATTGATATCAGACACAGGATAAAAGTCGTATTTTGCCTTTTAAAAATGTAGGCATTAAATAGCCTTTTCTGGGATGGAGGGGTGTAGGTTAGTGGCAGCATGCATGAGACCCTGGGTTCCTGCCTCAGCACTGAAGAAAAAAATTATCTTGTGATCTATGAAGCAGAAACTCCAACTTCTGCAGAAACCACATGCATGGCAGCAACAGGGGAGGGAAAAAGGGCAAAAAATATCCTTAGATTTTTATTTCATGTTGCTTCCTTTGGTATCAGGGATTGAATCCAGGGGCACTTAACCAATGAGCCACATCACCAGCCCTTTTTATTTTTTATTTTGAGACAGGGTCTTGCTAAGTTGCTTAGGACCTTGCAAAATTGCTGAGGTTGGCTTTGAACTTTTAATTCTCCTGCCTCAGCTTCTCCTGTCTCAGCCTCCCAAGTCACTGTGATTATAGTGTGATGTGTGCCACCCATCTTGCATAGATTTTTCTTCTTGACAAATATTTTTGAACCTCCTATAAGGCTATTTAAAAAAAATATGGATAGATTCCTGTAGGTAAATATGCTGCTTTATGGATTAAACTCTCTATTTAAGTTCAGTTTATAATATATACATATCTGGAACTCGATGGGTTGTAAAAGTTTCAAAACAATATGAATTTTAAACTCTGTTGAAAATTATCAGGTAATATAAATATTTTGCCTGACTGATAATTCTTTTCTATGGTATTATCTAACCATGCTATTATATATTCATAGATAATTTATTATTCCTTTTTTATAAAAGAAAATTAGGTAAATATATATTCTTTCTTTACTTTTTAGGAAGAGCCTAAAGAATACTAGTTTATGTTTTAAAAAATGAAAAGTATATAAAAAGATAAACATCTTAAAATTTTGGTAGGACATGTCATTTAGGAGAGGATATAAACATTCTTTATTTCATTGTTGTAGTTCACAATTTCTCAATGATGGCTATTATTTTATGACTCATTAATATAAAGACACAAAATACTTATGACTTCTGCAATTTAAGAAAGAGCAAATAATTGTTTGGATAAGGAGGCTCCAGCATAACTTTTAACATATCATGTTTTTGATTATTAGAGCACTAAAAAATACTTATCACTGTGACATTGGAATACAGAAAAAAAGTGGTAGAAAAAGGCAGGAGAATAGAGAAATGAAATAACCCAAAAGCTCTTTCATCCTGTCCTTAAAGATGATTTATAATTTTATTTTTAAGATGAGGGCTCTAGTTATTTCTTCTTTCTTATTTATCCTAGTAAAACTGGGAAGACAGGCTCAGAATCCATCTTACCATCTTGAATGTTTCTTGATTACCATGAATAAGGTCTATTTTTGGCTAAGTATGGATATTGGTGATATTTAATGCATTATAACAAGAGGATGTGCTGCTCAGACACCTTTGAAATTCATTTGGGAATTACATGAATTACCACTACATTAGGTTGCCATTAGTAACTTAGAGTTCAAATAATTATAATTCCCTTTTAGAATTAATTTTTATCATCTATGCTTCCTACTCCTTTCAAAAAAATTTTTTTCCTTTAAGAAAAATCCCAGTCTCAAACTGAAACCCAAATATCTGAGACTATTTTGTTTAACAAGGTAAATAACTCCAAGTAGGGACAACACTGCATAAGGTACAGTTAGACAGTTAGACAGTTGCTGAAAGCATAAGGCCCAACATCTCTGGTCCCAGGATCATCTGGGAAATATTATAATGAGCTGCTCCTCAATAAGACCTGGATACTGCTGGATTAAAGTAAAAATGAGTCCCTCAAAGGTTTCTTGAGCTTAAGAAAATACAAAAAGAATTTATTTGATACAGAATTTTAAAATATCTTAGTAGTCAAATTTTCTGATCATTCTTTTGTGATTTCTGCTTCAGAAAGATGTGCTCCAGTTGTTCCTGTTTCATGCAGGAGCATGTAATCTCAGACACACGCCTGTAATCCCAGTGACTCAGGAGGCTGAGGCAGGAGGATGACAAGTTCAAAGTCACCTGGCAACATAGGAAACCCTATCTCAAAATAAAAAATAAAAAACTAGGGATTTAGCTCAGTGGTAGAGTACCCCTGGGTTCAACCCCAGTACTGAAAAAAAGAAAAAAACGAAGAAGTGCTCCAATCCATCTCCATCAAAATATTCACTCACACTTTATGATTTTGGTGTTCATAGTTATTCTCTATTGTATTTTTTTATCATTCACAAAATATTTCTGAGGTTATAATGAGAGGAAGCACCACATTTAGACATTTCAGATTTAAGTCTTCTTGATTTTGCACATAAATACAACTTAATTGGGTATAGATCGATGTGTCACATTTTCTTTCTTTTTTTAGGGCCTTTAGAATGCAATCCATTTTCTTCCTGAATTAGCATTGACGAGAAGTGTGCAATCAACCTGAGTGATTGTTGCATCTCTTTTATCTGCCCAAATGCAAGATTTTTATCTTATATCTTTAAAATGACAGCAAAAGCCAGGAAGACTGGGTAGGTCTGGATGATGTTCTCTTTCATTGATTTTGCTTTGTATATGGTGATGATCTGTTCTTTGGCCTTATTGTTTTTTATTTTATTTTTTTAACATGAGGGTTTTTTATTTTTTATTTTATTTTTTTTTTAGTTGTCAGTGTACTCTTTATTTTTATTTATTTGTATGTGGTGCTGAGAATTGAACCCAGTGCCTCACACAGGCTATGTAAGCGCTGTAGCACTGAGCCACAACCCCAGCCCGGCCTTTCTGTTTTATGGGTAGTACAACCCAACTCATTTGTTCATTCATTTATTTATTTACGTAGCATATGATTTTCAAGAAATGTCATGGGAAGCCTCCATCATAAGATACAATGGGACTCTTCTTATTTTGCACATTCTTTTTTCTTTCTTTTGAAATCGTATTTCAAATAATGATTTGGCTACTTTTACCATTTTGGTGTTTTTTCTCTCTTGAAAAGTATAGAGAACAAACAAAATCAGGCAGATAAAACAAAATATTTTCATAGGTATTTTTCTACTATTTCAACCTAGAGTTTGTAGAATTATCTTAATTTTGAGTTAGAATTATTTCAGAGCAGAAGAAAGAAAAGAGATGGTGGAAAAACTAAGAGATTATTATCCTATCACTTAATTACATTTTGAGTGGTACCACTTCACAGCCTCTTGAAATTCCTAGAGCATCAAGAGCCTTTGTGCAGTGTCTTCTGTTCTGGCGTCACCCCTGTCCTCTGCTGCCCCTTCTCCCACTCTAGTCTGACAGTCTCTAGTCTGTTTGGGTCCAACAGCAAGACCTTCAAAGGCTGCGCCCACCCTTCCTTGCCCTATAGGGTACAACCCGCTGCCACTATGCCTCCTCCTTCTCCTCCTTCCCCTTCCTCCTCCTCTTTTCCCTTCTCTTTTCTCCTCCCTTCTCCTCTACCCGCTCCTCCTCCAACTCCCTGCTAGCTCCATGGTACACTTATTTCTTATTCTTACTTACTTTCCTAAGCATTACCTACACCTTTCACAGTCCTTAAGACTTCTCAAATTACCCAATTTCCAGGTGTTACTGTATTGCCACTGGGATTGGACATATTCTGAAGTATATTTCAACAAAAATCTCCAACTGAGCACTGTCTAAATTCTTGAGCAAACTTGAAGTTTTAAGAGCTACATTTCCTAGTTCTAACGGGTGAAGAATAGACTAATTATAAGAGAGAAATTCTATTTCCATATAATTTCTCATGTACTGAGTTTTTATTTTAATTTCACTTTAATTTGAAAAGAACTTTAATTATTTAAAAGCTTTGCTAAGATCATAAAATATGAATGTAAAATATTATATCACACTATGCTAACATTTTTAACTATACCTGACCCATAACAGAATGCCTGGTGGGCAATACTTATTAAATGAATGGATTGTACACACGCACATATCATGACTTGAATTAAGTGAATGTATTTACAGAAGAAAAAATTCTTTGAAAATTAAATTGGGGTAGAGAATTGATAATAAACATGCAAATTGTCCCTAGCCTGAGAAGTGAGATGAAAATAGATAACTCAGTTGTGAAAGAGGCGATTAGAGATCAGCCCCACAGTCTTCTCTGATAGTCATTCCTTTGATAATCACAAACTGATTAGAAGCAATCTGGATGCAAAAAGTTTAGTATATTACTGACATTTTAAGTGATATTAAAAACTGACATTTCAAGCAACATTTTAGCTGGTAAACAGAAGTGTTTGCAGTCTGGAAAAATATTAGGTAAATTGGCTGGTTTTAACAAATCTAATCCCAATGCTTTATTATATAATTGATACTTTTTAATTTCAAGAATTTCCTCTTGTGTTACTTATTTATAAGGCAATGGGATATCATACATTGTTTTCTGGTCTATGGCAATAACTCAGAGGGAAATGCAGTTTGGAGGAGTAATTAGGAGCCAGGGTATTGACACCAAATGTCCTGGCTCTGAATTCTCTGCTCTGTGTTTACTACTTTGTGGCCTTAAACATATGACTCATCTTTCTGTGCCTCAGTTTCCTCATCTGGTGTCTGAGAAATTGATGTTGAGATATAGGTAAACCACTTCAATGCCTTCAATAAATACCAGTTATTTTTCTGAGAAGTGATCTTTCTACTGGTTGATCTCCAAGAACACCCCATTTCTACCTGACTAGAATAGGAGGTGAAATGAAAATACTCATTGATCAACAAGGAAAACAAAAGATTTCATGACTATTTCCTTAAAGATCAGCTAATCTTGAGACAAGTCAATCTTTAGGAGAAAAAAAAAAAAAAGCTACCTCAATTCAACCTTCCCAGTAAAACTACAATTTGAGAGGAAGATGCTGGAGCCTTCAACTCTTGTGATGTTCTTCTGTTCACACCATCAAAAAATACCTCAGTTTTTTAGAGTACTGTAGTCTACTTCTAGTGTGATATTGTCTTATGACAACCTACTGTGGTGTCCAACACTCTGGAGGTTGTAGTTGGGTCTTGTGAATGTGGCACTATCTTTTTCTTTCTTGTTTTGGTGTTAGAATTAAACCTAAGACCTTGCATGTGCTAAGCGCACGCTCTACCACTGTGCTATACCACCAGTCCTGTAACACTATCTTTGATTCTCAGAATCTGAACAATATTTTGAAAGGCAATTGTTGTCTGAGGAGAGCTTACTCAGGAAGCACAGCAGCAGAATTCTCAAGTCACTAGGGAAGAAGGGGGAAATGTTGCTTAGAGATGCTAAAATCTGAGTGGTAAATTAATATACAGACACATAGTTATTATCTTATACCTTTTCTGATTCTCCGTATTATATTCTAAGTATCTTAATAAGTTCTTCCATGAGTTATATCAATACCATCTCTGTGTTGCTTATGTAGGGCCATAAAAGAAAGCAGATAAATGACAATAGCCTTTAGTCTTTTATTAAAGTTCTGTGACCTTTAAGTTACAGAAACTTGGGCCATATATAAATTGCCAACAAACCAAGCTGACACTGTGATAGAGTTAAGCTGTAAAAATGGTCAATTTTAAGGGCAACCTCACAAGTGACTCAGCTGTTCAAGAAAGATGATGGAGAAACCATGAATAATGACTTGTTGTTAAATGGTGACACTTCTAAGTGTGTATACCACGGGCAGCACATAAAAGGTTTGATTTAAGAGTATCTGAGACATCGTTGCTTACAAATATTTTTCCACTAGCTAGCCAAGTGACTGAAAATCTACAAATACTCCTTAGGTTGAAATGTGTTTGAGACAGTTTATTTTATGGGAATCAAACCCAGGGCCTTGTGCAGGTTAGAAAAGCAATCTATCATTAAGCTACATCCTTAGCTCAACTTTGAATTATTTTAAACTACTAATATTATCTAAGATTTTAAAAATTAACTTAGTCCATCCTTTGATATATGTATTTGAGTCAGTTTATTCATTCAATAAATGTTTATTAAGCACCTACTATATGCTTGGCATTGAAAATACAGAGATGAAGTTTACATTCACTGCTTTCTGTCAGCATTCAGTCTTGTTAGAAACAGGGAAGTAACCAAAAACAGTAGTCTAGGGTAAGAAGTGATTCAACTGTCACGAAAACACAGATGTTGAATCTATAGACTTGTAAGGGGTTAATGGTTTAAGGCACATGAATTATGTCTTATTAATAATATAATTAAATTAAATAATATAATTCAATTTCTTTAAATTAAGGAATAATGTGACCAGATTTGGATTTGAGTGCTATTACCCACATAGCAATATAAAGTAACGAATGTGGTCACAGGGCTAGTGAAGTGGAAACAAGAAAAATAAGGAAACCATCTATTATGGTTTGGATATGAAGAGTTCCCCCAAAGCTCCTGTGTTAATGCAAGAATGATGGAGGTAAAGTGACTGGATTGTGAAGGCTGTAACCTAATCAGTTCATCCTAGTTTGAATGGACTGACTATGTATGTGGTAACTGTAGGCAGGTTGGGCATGGCTGGAGGAGTTGGGTGTTGTGGTCAGTTTTTTTTTTTTTTTTTTTTTTTTTGCTGCTGTGAATCTGACCAGAAAAATTTTAAAGGAGGAAGTTTATTTGAGGGTTCATTGTTTCAGAGGTCTTAGTCCATAGAAGGTCGACTCCATTCCTTGGGGCTCAAGGTGAGGTAGAGCATCATGGCAGAAGAGTGTGGCAGAGGGAAGCAGCTCGCGTGGTGATCAGAAAGCAGAGAGAGAGAGAAAAAACTCCACTCTTCAGATACAAAATATATACCCCAATGAGATGCCCCCAATGAACCACTTCCTCCAGCCACACCCCACCTGCTTCCAGTTACCACTCAGTTAATCCCATCAGGGATTAATTCACTCTTGCTCACGTCCTGTGTGGGTAAGGGAAAGGGTTCCTGTCAGAGGGATGGGCTGGCTGCAAAATAAAGCTATGAAATTTATATGTCAGAAAATAAGACAAAAGACAAGAATGTCTGTAAAGCAGTGGCGTGAGTGGTTGAGCTGTCCAGAAGGGTCTGGCTGTAACAAAGAAGGAGCACTGGTTTGCTTTATTTATAGCAATACAGATCAAAAGGGATGGATAGAAGCTTCTCTGAGAAAAAAACAGGATAGGGGTGGAGGTAAGCCGACCATTTGGCTCTAGTGGGTCACTCCCATCTCTGGTGCTTGTGCTTACACCTTGAGTTATGAGCTAAAACAGGCATTCTTCAAGTCAAGTCAGGCCTACTTGACTCAGGCATTCTTGAACAGTGAATATTCAACTGTGAGTTCCTGAGACCAGGTTTTTCTGTCTAATAGTTTGAACTTCACCTGGTTCTCACGCCATTCATGGATGGCTTCCTGCAATTCACTGATTAGGTTAAAGATATAGCCCAATCATTTCTCCTCCAAACCTTTTTGCATTGTCTCACACGTGAGCTTTTGGGGGACACCACATCTAAACCATAACGGTGGATAACTGGGAGCATGCCCTTGGGGATTATATGTTGTTCTCTGAATCCTCCTTCTCTCTTTCTGCCTCCTAAGCAGAGTAACTTTCCTCCCATGCACTTTTTGGCCATGACGCTCTTCTTCATGATGCTTTCAAATGGAACCAGTAGACCATAGACTAAACCTCCAAAACCATGAGTCCAAATAAACTTTTCCTCCTCTAAGTTGTTCTTTTCAGGTATTTTGGTTACAGTGATGAAAAGCTAATTAACATACTATTTTCTAGTCCTTTCTGATGAAGGACTGAACTTGCCTGGCTTAGTAGGAATTTTAAAAAACAATATAGATTCAAGAGGTATTTAAGAGGATCATTAGGAATACTGATTAGAAATGTGGGTAAGAGGGGAAGTTTCTGGTCAGGGTCACTGCGTATGCATGATTGTGCCATTCACAAAGCAAATATGGTAGGTCTGAGAGATAAAAGGGTGATGGATTTAGCTGTGGAAATTTGGGTGTCTATGGATGTACAAGAGAAGGTGGCCCATAGGCACTGGACATAGATGCAGGGAGAGATCAGGGCTCTAACACAGAGGCAGCTGAAGTTGGGAGTATGGAGTCATTTCCTTTTAAATGTTTATCAAAACTGATAAAATCTCAATAGTCAATAAACACATGCTACAAACACAATCACAAACAACCACATATATGCACAGATGATATCATATTATGAAAATATGAACACATAGTGTTACAATGTTGAACTTATGGGAAATTACATTTTCTATTAAAAAATAAACAAACTGATGATAGCTTCAAAGCAAATAAGAATCAAGATATGGAGAAAAGAGTAGAGGTTTATTCTTCAGTGTTTAGCAGAAGGATTTTTTATCACAACTTTGTTAATGGCATGTAGAGCTCTTAGAGATTAAAGCTTTATTATAAAGCTCCATATCTGCTTTACTAATAACTATCCTAAGTGATTCTAAACTTAATTACCCCTTTAAAAATCACTGTTTATTCACATTCTTAGCAGCCAGGAGGGTGTATGCTTCATCTAGCTATTGTGACTCCTAATGGAAACAGCACCTACCACTTAAAGGCTAGGTGTATAATTACATGATTCATTGATAGTGTGCTGTCTTTCTTCCTGGGAAGAAGTCCTATCTCCTAGGGATCTATTAGAAAATGCTAAAAAGGGACAAGTGCTATTCTACAAAGTTTTGTAAATGCAGAAGTTACAGATTTTGATTTTAAGATATTTGTGTATTTATTGAGTATACACAAAATACACAAGCAACATGACCTGAGACAATAATTTTCTTTTAATTATATAGTTCAGACATTACAACTTAGTTGGGTCTTAACCAATATGAAAAAATATGATTTAAAAGGTATCATCAAATTAGAAAATAAAGTTTCTAAAGCTTTGTTTTCAACCAAATTCTTTTTTTGACAATTATAGGACCCTCCAAGTTAAAATTTGAGATGGATTATTTACCTTGATGTTCTTATTAATAGAGAAAGAAATGTGTTTCTGTTTTCACAGTGAAGACAATAAATGTCATACAATTCCCAGAATAATGATATGAAAGTGCTTTTTGAAATATATTTTTAAAATGTCTGCAGGTAGATTACATTGTTAAGAGCTATTTCTTATGCCTTCATCCTTATCAAATATCTTAATATATAAGAACAGTATATTCCTAAAAAACTGAAGAGCTGAAATGAAATTATTCCAGTAGCTATATAATTGAGAAATGAAATCACAGAATAATAAAACAGTCTAAAATTACTCCCTCCAATTGTATAATTTACTTTCCCTCATCCTTATTCATAAAACTATGGGTAACTTTTCTTAAAACCCTGAAGTTAAAAATTGGAGTTCATATATGTGAAGAGTTGAGATTTATTTGTATTTGTTTGACTGTTAATATTGGTTATCAAGAGGATTTAGCTCAGTGGCAGAGCGCTTGCTTAGCATGCACAAGGCCTTGAGTTCAGTCACTGGCCCTGTTTTAGTCAGTTATTTTGCTGCTAAGACTGAAAAATCTGACCAGAACAATCTTATGGAAGAAAAGTTTATTTGAGGGTTCATTGTTTCAGAGGTCTTAGTCCATAGAAGGTTGGTTCCATTCCTTGGAACTCAAGGTAAGGTAGAACATCATGGTGGAAGAATGTGGCAGAGGGAACCAGTTCACAAGATGATATGGAAGCAGAGAGAGAGACTCCACTTGCCAGATACAAATATGTACCTTAAAGCTGCAACCCCCAATGCCCCACCTACCTTAAATTACCACTCAATCCCATCAGCACTGATTAGGTTAAGGTTCTCACAGCCAAATCATTTCCCCTCTGAACTCTCTCACATTGCCTCACATGTGAGCTTTTGGGAGACACCTCACATCCAAACCCTAACAGACCCTGAAAAAAAAAGGAAAAAGAAAAGAAAAGAAAAGAAAAGAATTGGTTGTAAAATTGACTGGATTGAAGGATGTGCAGAAAATAAAGGACAGTTCTGAGTGTCTCTGTGAGAGTGTTTCCAGGGAAGATTGTCATGTGGATCAATGAACTGAGTGAAGACCCCCATGAATGTAGGTGGTGACATCTAATCAGCTGAGGGCATGGATGAAGGAAAAAGCAGAAAGGAGAAGATGGCCTGGCTTGCTCAACCCCTCAGTGGGTGTTTTTCTGCTGCTACCATCTGTAGACATTAGACACAAGGTTCTTCAGCCTTTGGATGTGGACTTACACCAGTGACTCTCCAGGGGGCTTTCAGGACTTCAGCCTTGGACTAGAACTGCATCATTTGTTCCTCTGGCTGAGACTTCCAGTGTCTTGGACTGAGAAAATACTGGTTTCCCAGGCTCTCTGGGCTGCAGAAGGCCCTGTGGGACTATTCACCCTCTGTTCATGCAAGCAAATCTAATAAATTCCTCTTATATTTATATTTATGCTCTTGATTTCATTTCTCTGGAGAACCTTGACTAACACATCATGTATTTATTTTCTTCTGTGCCATGAACGTACTGAGTAAAACAGGGCCAAGAAATACTACAAAACCACACATTCAATTTTTTCATCAAGGATCTACTGAAGGCCTATTCCAAGTACTATTCTTGTTGGATGTACAAGTCCCTGTACTCCTGGGGCTACCTTAATGGGTAGGGCAGATAATAAACATACAAACAAAATATAGTATAATAGCAGATCGTGTTATAAAGGAAAATGGAGGAGAATAAAGAGATAGAAAGATATAGGGAAGCATTACTATAGATTGAATGAAAGGGAAGGCTACTTTCAAGAGGTGATATTTGAGCCAACCTAAATAAAGTGAGGACATTTCAGGAAGAGAAAACACCAAGTGCAAATATCAAGGGCAAACAGGGTGAGGGCAATGGTAGGAGATGAAGGGCAGAGAAGAGGGTGAAGATAGTCAGGAGATGAAGTTTTGGAGTGGCAGAGGCGAGACCACAGGGAGCCTTGTTAATCATGAAGAGGAATTTAAATTTTATTCCTGTTATGAAAGGAACACTGCAGAAACTTTTGAGCAGGGAAGACTGTATGATTAATGCTTTTAAAGGATTATACTAGCTGCTATGAAATGCAGATGCTACAACAATGGTTCTCAGCCTAGGTGATTTTGTTCCTCAGGAGACATTCAATATTGAGATTAATTAACTAGAAAAATGACTGAATTACTAAAAGAATTAAAAAAAAAAAGAACTGCAAGGAATTTAAAAAAATGTAACTGAAAGGAGAAGGTCTAGGCTAAATAAAGAATGAATAAACAGCTAGGAAGAAATCCCCCTTCTAAGGCTGAAGTCAGGCCTCATTAGAGAGGCAATGTCTGCCTTGAGCACATGCCACCTTCCAAACATGAAGAAATGTTTTCTGGAGGGGACAGGCCGCAGCTGCTCCATAGGAAGTGAATTACTCAGTGAGTGAGGCAGCCACATCATAGAACAAAGGCTACTGGAATCAAGAAGAGAAGACATTTCCTTTTTCTTTGATCTTGCAGAGATTTTTTAGCATCTTCCATTGACAAAGTCTAACACTGTGTCATTTGACAAGGAGAAATACTCATAGGGTTTAACTATAATATTGCAACACAAGTCAAAAAAGGGTGGACTTGGCATTGAGAGGCAATGGATTGATGATAGGGACCATGTACTCCTTTGGTTACTCAGGTTCTATATTGCCCTCTTTCTCGGACATTTAAACTTCCGTATTACAATTAAATGCTTTTTCATTTTTCATGTGTTAGTTTGCAGCCATCATTCCTACAAGTGAGTACATTTTTATTCCTTTTCTCCATAATGATGAGAAACATAGTCCCAACCGTCATTGCATCAGTTGCAGACCATATTAGTAACTCCTTAAATCATTCTTCTTCCCTGAAAATTATGTTACCTAAAGACAAATTTACAAAGTTAACATTAGAAAGATATCTGCCTCCTCCATGGAGGAATATATGCAGTATTATTTACCTGTAACCAGGCGGCAGTTGCAAGTTAATTACTCTTGGAGAATCACTCCATCTTTGGGGCTAGAGCATTTCTCTATTGTTAATAGATCGGGTACTCATCAAAAAGGGCAGCCAAGTTAGCTTTGGTAAGAAGTCCATGCTGTTGAGTCCATGAATAACCATGTCACCATGGGCACTTGGCTCCAGAGTCCATGAAAAGGTGCTGAGGTGCACTTTTGGGGAAAAAGGTCAACTGGCATCTTCAGAACATACCATGTGTCCATGATTACTGAGAGCCTTCTCTGCAGGGGATGCTCTTTGATGAATATTCACATGAGATGCTGCAGTAGGCAGTCTGTTAGGAATGTTTTTATGATTCCTGCCTCCAGGTATGTATGCCTTGTGTCATGCCCCCTTGATTGTAGGTTGGACTTTATACCTTGCTTCTGAGAAATAAAATATGGCAGAAGAGATGGCAGGTCATCACTGGGATTAGGCTCTAAAAGAATCTAACTTCTCTCTTGCTGGCATTCTCTCTCTGACTCCTCCTTTTGCATACTTACCCTAAGGGAGAGAGAGGGCTGCCTACCAAGAAATAAAGGGAGACCTCTTGTCAGTAGCCAGCAAGGGATTGAGGTCTTTAGATTCAGATATTGAATCTTTCCAGCAATTGAGTGAATGAGACTAGAAGTGGCTTCTTCCCCAGTACAGCCTTCTTTTGAGACTGCAGCCCTGGTTGACCCTATTAACTGTTACCTTATGAGACCATCAATTAGAGGACCCAGGTAAGTCATTACTGGGTTATTGTTTTAAGTAACTAAGTTCTTAGGGATAATTACTTATATAGAAATAATTACTAATATCTTTATTAGATAACACAAGTATCTTTGTAGTCTATACCCATTTTGAAAGACCTATCCATACACCTCTTTCCCAAACTTTATTGTCACCAGTCTTCCAATTCTGTCCTTTCCTCTTCCCTTAGCATTCGATCAATCCACTAGCTACTGGCTATGAATCAAAGTAAATGAATTCTTCCCACCATGCATAAGTTCAGACAAGGCAGACATCTTTTCTTTCAAATAACATAAAAGATGTTTGAAAAATCAGTTAGGATTAAATTTTACTATAATTTTTGAGGTCTTACTATTTGTGTTGTATGTTACAAGACGTAAACTTTCCTTTTATCCTTAAGATACTTATGTATACTAAGATTATATATCTTATTTTTGCCATTGTAAAGATGGTCATGATTTTGACACCTTTATAAATACTTTATAAAATAATTTGCTTCCTGAGATACATGAATAAATGTTACTAAGGGTTGTTCTCTAATAGGCTACTTTATCTTTTTCTGTATTTTTGAATATTGCCTATGGGAGATGATCAAATCTTTATTGTCTCTTCAGGGATCCCTTCTAATCACCAGGATTGAATTTCCAATTTTCTCCTGAAATTTTACCAGGAACTTCTCTGTCACAGATTTAATAAGTCCAAAATAATTCTAGACTTCTATTATCTACATATTATTTCCTTCATCTTCCAACTCTTCAGAGTCAAATTTTCATTTTCCTTTTTCCTATTATCAATAAATAGTATCATCATCCTGGTCTTTTAGAACAGAAATATCAAAATTATTATCTTTTCATAGAATACCATGCACTTTCATGCTTCTATTCTTTTGCTCATGCTGTCTTTGATCATGATTTTCTACATCCTTCAGAGCCTAGCTACAAAGCCACACCCTCACTAACATCTCCCCTAATTTCTCCCATTTGGCAAGAACAATGTCTTTCACAAGAACTGCCTGAACATTACCTCGACTTTATTATAGTGCTTTGCTCTGCACTGCATTTTCTGAAGTATGTTCTGAGGAACACTATTCTTTTGCAAGCACCTACATAAAGAAGTGCTCTTAGTAAAGAATTTTCCCTACCAATGTTTGTCTTAGAGCTTCCCAATCTGGAGACTCTGAAGGGACCTGTAATAAACTTACTTTGTTTTATCATTTTCCACCTATTATCTTGCAGAACACTTCACCTTGCACAGTATCAACTTTCCCATGAACATTTTTTGTACCTTACATGTTGTTTTCAATTTGTATGAGGGTTTCTTTAAAATTGTTGGATAAGTTGTATGTCCAGATACACCTCAAACATTTTGGTGATATTTTCTAGACAACTTTGCCAGAACTTTAACCAGGCCTTTGGAAACTAAAGGAAATAAATTATTAGATTACCACCAGAAGGAACTGACTGAGAAATTAAAAGTGCTGGAGGTCACTATTGGTAGAGGAAGTGAGAAAGATGAATAAACTATACCATAGAAATTTATTTTGCTTATTTTTTAAAACTTTTGGGAATATTATCAGTGGCTTGTTGAGAGAAGACACAAAAACAAAAGAAACTTAATATTCGAATTAAACCTTGCAGCGTTAGTCAGTCTAGTTAGAGAAGCATCCAACCTTTCATTTGTGGTGGATTCATTTAGCAACTCGTAATAATGTACAAGTTATCATATTGCCAAACAAAGATGGTCGTGATTCTGCTACCTGTGTAAAGTAATTTGCTTTCTGAAATATGATTAAATGTATGGCTTGGTTGGTCATTGCACCAATACTATGTAGGTAATAATAGAATTCAAGTCTGTTGTTCCATGAATCCATGTACTACCTCCTAATATATTGAATCCATGTTCTGCCTCCTAATATGGTGAAATTTTCCCCCCTGATATCATATTAACAAATCCAGTGACCACGTTGCTCTTATCCTTGTTTCTTTTAGTACATTCTTCAAAAGTACAGTGTGCAGAAACTGGAAAGCACTGTCATCTGCTTAGTGTCATCAAAAGCATTTCACTTTGAAACAGTAATAACCAAGCAGCTCCAACTGGCTTTATTCCAAAAAATGAATACAGATGAATGGCGCAACTTATTTTATCATGTGAAATTTCTTCCAAAGAACATCTGTGTAAACAAAGCCACATCATGCACACACTTCTGTTCTGCCACTCTGTGATGGATGGTAGCTTTTTCGACCATATGAAGACATATTCTCTGGTGACATATTGACCACTTGTGTTCATCATCTTATCTTTGTAAGGTATATACACAAACTGATATCAGAATGGTTTCTTTCATCTGTTTTATCCTCTGGCTTAAATTCTACTAGTGAAAAATGAATTGTTAACATTAGGAAAAAGTAATGATCATCTGGGACTAGTCCCTCGGAAATATTGAAAGCAGAAATTCATTTGCACAAAATGAAAAAGGTCATTTCCTTACAACTGAGAAATCCTTTCATCTTGAAGCCTTGGTTGGAGGTGCTACTAGGTTTAAATCTTGAAGTGAATATAGTCATCAATAGGATGACTGATACATTGCTTAGCAAAAATGGTTATCTTAAGGTAGCTGAATTATTTATCAAACTTCTCTTTCCTTTGGCTGTCGTGAAAGATATGGATTAGGTCCTAACTAAAAGTGTAAAAACTATAGAGATATATTTCATATTTGAACCAAATGTTGACTTGGTGCTGAAACAGATGTGAGAAAGCAGTTAGAAGGATTTGACTTTGACAATTCTTGATTTATCAACAAATGTAGAACATGTGCCTTGAAATTCATTCCTTGGCTTATAATTCCATGTTAATATAATCAGTGAAAGTGTGACAATATCAATGACCTGGGTTGACTTCTTACATGTCTGCACATAACTTTCTGCATTTGCAACAAATCATTAAATGAATTACATTTGCAGATTTTTTTTTTGTTTTTGGTATACTCAGCCCTTTTTATTTTTTATTTCGAGACAGCGTCTTGGTAGGTTGCTTACAGCCTCGCTAAGTTGCTGAGGCTGGCTTTGAACCTGGGATCCTCCTGTCTCAACTACCCGAGTCACTGAGATAACAGGCATATGCCACTGTTCATGGTTACACTTGCAGATTTTTGAAAAAGTCTTCCCTTTTTTTCCCTTTCTTTTTAACATATTTTCATTTTTGGACCTTTTTAAGTTTAGAGAAAAATGGAGCACACAATACAGAGACTTCTCTTATGTCTTTCCTTACAACCAAAATGCAGAGAATTCCCTTATGTCTCTTCCCACTGTGAGAAATAGAAAGTCTGGAGGTTCATTTACAACATCTAGTATTCAGCCTTAATTGGATTCAATTGTAGCCCTTCCCTTTTGCCCACCCTAATTCTAAAATTAGCTAATCCCATGGATTGTACTCCTGAGCTCTTCCTATCAGGAGTGAGGAGCAGAGCAGTACCTGGTTAGAGATAAATGTTGGCCATCTGCATGAAGCCCAGATCCCCTTTGGGGGCACACCCTTCTGCAGAGTAAAGGTTTGCCTCGCCCACCAACTTAGAGCACGTGTTTGATTTCTTTGGGGTACCTCTTTACTTCTAACACCACCTTCAGGGTTTTTTTTTTTTCTTTTTAATCTTGAATTAGTGGCATACTTGTTACAAGGGGTGAACCAGTATCGATACTTTATTTTTTTAACCTAACAAACGTTTATATAAAAATGGTTGCATTCCACCATTTGACCCAGCTATCCCACTCCTTGGCCTATACCCAAAGGACTTACAATCAGCATACTACAGAGATACAGCCACATCAATGTTCATAGCTGCTCAATTCACAATAGCCAGAGTGTGGAACCAACCTAGATGCCCTTCAATTGATGAATGGATAAAGAAACTGTGGTATATATACACAATGGAATATTACTCAGCCATAAAGAATGATAAAATTATGGCATTTGCAGGCAAATGGATGAAATTGGAAAATATCATGCTAAGTGAGATAAGCCAATCTCAAAAAAACCAAAGGAAGAATGATATTGCTAATAAGTGGATGATGACACATAATGGGGGGTGGGAGGGGTTAGTGTTAGGGTTAGAGTTAGGGTTAGGGAGGGGGACAAGAATGGAGGAAGGAAGGACTGTATAGAGGGAAAAGAGGGGTGGGAGGGGTGGGGGAAAGGGAAAAAATACCAGAATGAATCAAACAACATTACCCTATGTAAATTTATGATTACACAAATGGTATGCCTTTACTCCATGTACAAACAGAGAAACAACATGTATCCCATTTGTTTACAATAAAAAAAAATGGTTGCATTTACTGTGATATATTACTATTAACGAAGGTCCATAGGTTTATATTAGAGTTGGCTTTTTATCTTGTGTGGTTATATAGGTTTAGACAAGTGCAAAATTACTCATCCACAGGTACAGAATCAAACAGAATAGTTTCACAGTCCTAAAAATCTGTGTATTGTTTATTCATCCCTTTCTATTCCTTGTGTTCCCCACAAACCCTTGGAATTCTCTGATTATTTTTTTGTCTCTATATTTTGTTTTTTTCCAGAATGAAATATAGTTAGAGTCATACAGAAAAATACCCTTTACCAACTAGCTTCTTTCGCCTAATAATATATATTTAAATTTCCTTCATGTCTTTTTGTGGCTTTATAGCTTCTTTATTTTTGTTACTGAATAATATTTTATGGTAGGGATATGCCATAGTTGGTTTATCCTATTAAAGGACATCTTGGCTCCTGCCAACTTTAGGAAATCATGTAAAAGCTGCTATAAATATTTATGTGCAGGTTTTTATGTGGATATAGATTTTCCATTCATTTGAGTAAGTACCTAAACATAATCACTGTATCATATTGTAAGATTTTGTTTAGATTCACAAGAAACTGCCAAATTGTGTTCCAGAATGGCTCTATCATTTTGCATTTGCATCAGCAATGAGTGACAGTTCCTGTAGCTCCACCTCTCACCAACACTGGGTGTTGTCAGTGTTTCGGATTTTAGCCATTCTATTGAGTGTGTAGTTGAATCTCATCCTTTAGTAGCTCTCTGGTGACATAGTGTTGAGTGGCTTTTCATATGCTTATTTGCCATCTGTGTATCTTTGGTAAGGTGTTTATTCAGAGCTTTTGCTATTTATTTGTTTAATTATTGACAAGTCTTTTCTCAGGTATGAGTTTCGAAAACATTTTCTCCCAATCTGTGGCTTATGTATTTATTGTGCTAGCAATGCTTTCTTTTTTTTTTTTTTTTTTTTTTTTTTTTTTTTTTTTTTAGTTTTATGTTTTCAATTTTAATTAAATTCAAGTTATCATTTTTTTTCTTTTGTGGATTATATTTTTGGTGATGTAACTAAAAAATTCATCACTGAATCCAAGTTTACTTAGATTTTCTCTTATGTTGTCTTTTCTGGAAATTTTGTAGTGTTGCATTTTATACAAGTCTACAATCTATTTTAAGTTAGTTTTCATGGCATGTGTAAGGTTTGTGACTAGATTTTTAAAAAAATGTGACTATTCCTGTTTAACAACTTGTTTAAAACAATGTCCTTTCTCAATTGAATAGTATTTGCTCTTTTATCAAAGATAAGTTGACTATATTTATGTAGGTCTAATTTTGGTTTCTGTATTCCTTTTTGTTGATCTATTTGTTTGATATTTACCAATATCACACTATCATGATTACTGTATCATTACAGTAGGTCTTGAAGTCAGGTACTCTGTCCTTTGTTTTGTTTTTCTTCTTTAGTATTATGTTGGTTATTCTAGAGCTTCTGCCTTTCTGTGAAAACTGTAGTATTGGTTTGTTGATATCTACAAAGAAGCTTGCAAGGATTTTATCTGGAATTTGATTGAATCTACAGATCAAATTGAAAAGAACTGATAACCTTAACAATATTGTATGTTCCTATTCATAAACATGGAATATCTCTCCATTAATTTAGATTTTCTTGGATTTATTTAAAAAGAGCTTTGTGGTTTTCTTCATATAGATCTTATACATACTGTGCTATATTTCTGCCTTTTTTGACACCCATGTAGATGGTGTTGTTTTTAATTTCAAATTCCAATTGTTCAAATTGCTGGTATAAAGGAAAGAAATTGGCTTTTTAATATTAATCTGTATCCTGCAACCTTGCTATAATTGATTTTGCTTTGAGTTGATTATTAGGAATTTTTCATAATCATGTCATGTGAATCAAAGCAGTTTTAATTCTTCCTTACTAATCTATATGCTTTATATTTCCTTTTTCTGTCTTATTTCATTACTTAAGACTTACAATACAATGTTATATAAGGGATAGGAGTATAAGGAGAAAATGTTCTTGCCTATTCCTCATCTTGGGGGCAAAACATGTAGTTTCTTATCGTTAAGTATGATATAAACTATAAAGTTGGTTTGTTCATTTTGTTTTGGTAAATGTTCCTCATCCAGCTGAAGTTCCCCATTATTTGAAGTGTCAGTTAGATCTATTGGTTAAGGATGTTGTTCAGTTTACTACATCCTTACTGATTTTCTGCCTGGTGATTCTGTCAATTAGAAAGAGGGGCTTTGAAGTCTCCAGGTATAATAGTGCTTTTGTCTATATCTTCTTGCAGTTCTAATTAGTTTCTACATCACAGAACTTGACACACTTGTTAGATACACACATATTGTGGGCTGTTTTGTGTTCTTAGAGAACTGATTCCTTTACTATTATCATCTGATAATTTACCTTGGTCTAAAGTCTGCTTTGTTTGAAATTACCTTGGTTTTGATTAGTACTAGCAAACTATATCTTTTTCCATGTCTTTACTACTTCACTTTACATAGCCTAACTTATCTTGTGTCTTTATATTTAAATGAGTTGCTAATAGATAATGCATATTTGGTTCTTTTTTAAAAAATTCACTGACAGTTTTTGTGTTTTAATTGGTCTATTTAAACCATTCACATTGAAAATGATTATTGATATTGATCTTTTTTTTCTTTCTCTTTTTGCCTTCTAATTTATTCCTCCCTTGACTTTTTTTTTTTGTACTGGGGATTAAACCCAGGGGAGCATTGCCATTCAGCTACATTGCCAGCCTTTTTTATTTTTAGTTTTTATACAGAATCTCACTAAGATACTGAGGACCTCACTAAATTGCTGAGGTTGAACTCAAACTTGGGATCCTCCTTTCTTAACCTCCTTAGTTCCTGGGATTACAGGAGCGCAGCACTGCAGCTGACTGGTTTTACTTATATATTTTGTTATTTGATTTTATATTCTGTCTTGGCATATCAATTATAGCTTTAAAAATGACTTGAAATTTGAAATATACATTTATAACAAGCCTAAATCCATTTCCAAATCACATTATATCAGTTCAGTGGACATTTTAAGTGCCTTTTAACAGAACATTTCCAATCTCTCTATCCTCTCCTTTATTATTTATCAATAATTTTATCTATAATCTATAATAATCCAATAGGTTACTTATATTACTTTGAACATTTATATGTTGGATCAGCTAAGAAAAATGGAATGTTTTAACTTTATTTATACCAACTTTAATGTATTTCCTTTACTTATTTAGATCCAAGATTCTGACCTATATAATTTTCCTTTTCATTGAAGAACTTCCTCTAATATTTCTCGCAAAATAGGTCTATGGCAACAAATTCCTTCAGTTTTTGTTTGAGAAAGTCTATTTTTTCTTCCACTTCAAAGGACAGTTGTGCTGGATCTAGAAATCTAGATTGGTGGGATTTTGCTTTCAACAAATTCCTTGCACAGTTTCTGCAAAGAAGTCGAGTATAATGCTTATCCTGGTCTTCTACTGCAAAAGTATTTATCCCTCTGGATTTTTAAAAAAAATTTTAAGAAAGTGTGTGGAGTGGGAATTACATCAAAATAGAGGAAAAATCAGTTGAGTAGAGGAAGGAGATTGAGGGGGAGGAAGGAGGGACAGGATAAGGCAAGAACAGTAGGATGAATGTGACCTAACTTTTCTATGTACATACATGAATGTACCACAGTGAAGTTTGCCATTATGTATATCCACAAGGCACTAATTAAAAGTAAACTATAAGTAAAAACAGAAAGATCAGTAGAGTAGAGGGAAGGAAATGGTGGAGGGAAGAGGGGAGAGGGGAGAGAAAGGAGAAGTACTCAGTACTGAATCAGAGAAAATTATATTTCATGCTTTTATAATTATGTCAAAATGAATGCTAATGTTATGTTTAACTAAAAAGAACCAATAAAAAGTAAATATTTATCTTTGTCTTTGATTTTATGTATTTTGAATATGTTGTGGTTTAGATATGACGTGTCCCCCCAAAAATTCTGTGTTAATTCAGAAATGTTTGGAGGTGAAATGATTAGATTACAACTAATTATAGGGAAAATAGAATGAAGAACAAATAATGTAGTAGGTATGTATCTTGTTCTTAGCCCTTCCAGGTTGCTATAAAAAATACCATAAACTGGCCTAAAATCAACAGAAATTTTTTTTCTCACAGTTCTGGACTTTGAAAATTGAGCCTGGTGCTGACCACTTTTTAGACAACCAACTTCTCATCGTAACCTTCTAAGGTGAAAGAGAAAAGGGAATTCTCGTGGCCTCTTTTAGAAGGGCACTAATCTTAATTCATGAGGGCTCCACCCTCATGACCTAAATACTTCCCAAAGTCCCCATCTCCAATATCATCACATTGGGAATTAGTTTTTCACAGATGAATTTTGGAGGGGCACAAAGCTTCAGATCATAGCATTCTATTTCTGACTCCCTCCAAATTTTATCCTTTCCAAATACAAACTATTTTCATTCCATTCCAATATACCCCAAATTCTCAAGTCATTCCAGCATCAACTCCAAAATCTAAAGCCCAAAATCTAATCTACATATCCAAATTAAATTTGAGTGAGACTTAAAAGTACAATTCATTCTATGGCAAATTACTCTACAGCTATGAAATCCAATACATTGTATGCTTCCAAAAATACAGTGGTGTAGAGGCACAGGATAGCTAAAGAAGAAAGGAAAGATAGGAATCACATGCAGTGTAGTCACACACTGATGGCTCTGCTGGTCTGAAGTTAAGGGAGTGGCCCCCACCCCCTATAGCTTTGCAGCATATTGGGGTTTTTGCAAGCTGGGTCTATAACGGTGGAGGGTAGTAACATTTCAGAACAGATGCTCCTCAACTTGTGATGAAATTACATCCTTATAAACCTAACATATACTGAAAATATCCAAAGTAAAAAATGCATTTAATACATCTAACCTACTTAATGTCATCGCTTAGCAACACAGTAAAATGTAGAGAATTGGTTGTTGATTGCGTGACTGACTGGGAACCACAGCTTGCCCCTGCTGCCCAGCATCTTGAGCGAGTGTATCATACCATGTGTCCTAACAAAAAATATCAAAATTTTAAATCTAAACTATAGCTTCTATTGAATATGTATTTTTTTGCACTACCATAAAGTTGAAAAATCCTAAGTCAACCATTGTACAGTAATTGTCTATGTATGATTATTCTTTGGGGGGATACAAACATTCAGACTATGGCAACCCAAATATTATCTATAACTACTTTAAATAAATTATGAACTAAATACTCCAATTCAGGGACAAATATTGTTAGGCTAGATTAAATAACTTTATAATACATGGAACATACTTTAAATATAAGAACACATAAATGTTTAAAGTAACAGGATAGAAAGAGATATTGCATGATAATACTAAGGGAATGAGTATAGCTATAATAATATCAAACAAATGAGATATACAGCAAAAAGCAGTGAGTTAAGAAGATTATAGTGATAAAAGGATCCATTTCATAGGAAAATATAACAAACTCAAATTTGTGTGTGCCTGATAAAATAGCATAAAATCATGTAGTAAAAAATGACAAATAAAAGCATAAGTAGATAAATCCACAATTATTGGTGGAGATAAACACATGTCTTTAATAACTGATAAAACTGACAAAAATATCAGGAGAGAGGAGATTTGAACAAAACATGAAACAGCAGAGTAGTAAAATTGATGCAGATCCTGATTTTTTTTTTTTTAAAGAGTGGGTAAAAGAAAGCATTTTTATTTCTGGACTTTTAGTTTTCTTCCCCTGCTCATTTAAGATCTTTCTCAGGATCTCGGCTTCTTTCCTCTAAAATGCATCAAAAAGGAAAGGGCCAGACATGTACTTTATTTGGGTTTTGTCTGCTTTTGTAGCAGGAACTTTATTAGAGAATAGAACCTAGACTTCTATTTGCTGACTTTCCTAAAGGGAAGGTGGAGGGAAACAAAAAGGAGTTGGAGAGAAACATTATTTAATTTATTTCATTCCACCCTCAAAGAAATTGGTGGAAGAAACCCAGATCCAGGGAGACAGCAATATTAGAGTCCAACCTTGCTTTTGTTCTGCTTCCCTTGGCAACCCTAGGTAAGATGCTCTAGGTAACTGTCATTAGCCTGAGGATCAAGAATGAGTATTTGAAAATCAAGAGAATGTGTTGAACAACTTGCAACATTTTAAGAAACAGGCATTAAGTCACCTGGTGTCCTAAAACGCTTTTGAAACAGTTTTTCTTTATTAATCGAGTCTTCACAAGTGTATTTTTAGAGAATGTGAAAGTATGTCAAGTAATGGACTATTACTTGACACTAACACCCGTAACTTTTGAAGACTCTGAGTATTAGAAAACGAGTTTTTTTTTTTTTTTCATTTTAAAATTGCATGCACTTTCCCCTACTGCATAGCAACATGGTATGCATGTAATTGCAAATTCCAAATTACATTAGTCCCTTTGGGAGCCTTGGCCGCATTGTTCTACTTTAAAATAGACCATTAACACCTTAACTTTATTTTTCTTAAATTCGATTCTTAACAGGAAAGCTTTTTATTATTTCAGATGGAGTGCGGTTACACTTCCAGAGGAACAAAACAATCCCTTATATTTTTGAGGAATGCTTTTTCTGCTAGTTCCAAGGGATTTTTACTAAGAATGGTGGGGGGTGGGTGGGAGGGGGACTGGCAGTCGTGTCACTGAAGGCCTGTGGCAGCCGCTGCACGGGCCCCCACACTTCCAGGCGCTGGGGAGGGACACGCAGAGGAGCTGCTGCCTCCCAGGGGATGCCAGGAGACACATACCCAGCGGTCGGGCGCCACAGCCTCCTCCCACAGCCGACGGGCTCTGGTCTGGACCTCTCCAGGAAAGGCAGACTGTTTCTGGGCTAACCAGGTAAGGTAAAGATCGCTGTTGAGATTGCTTTTACCAACGGCTCTTGGAACTAAGGGGGACTTATGCATGCTTCTGCAGAATTCCGTGGGGTGAGCCGGGTGTACCAGGGGTGTTCTAAAATACCTAAAACAGGGGGGATGGGCTTGCATTTTTCTATGAAGAATAAAGACTTTTTCTCTGTAGCACTTTGATGTATTCAATTGGTTGGAATGAGATTTCAATAGGCAACTCTCACTTGGGGGCGGGTTTGGTGCGCTGCGCGGTCCCCACCTCGGCTCCCAGCTTCTAGCTATAGCTGTACGTCGATGAGTCTAACCTGTGTTTTCATTTCAGTTTTCCATCCCTGGGAGCCCGCAGTGGCAGTGATCTGGTGGGTGCCAAGAAACGCCCCTCCCCTGGAAAACCAGAGAGGGGCTTGGAGAGCAGCAGTGAAGGTCCGGGTGCAGGTTTGTGCCAACGCGGGTTTCCGCGCCGCGAAGGCGCGAGGGTTGGCTGTGGGAGACTCGGGGTCTCTGGCTGTCCTGCTCTTGACAAGATGTACAACGTGTCATTCTTGGAACTCCGCGGGGCCAACGCGTCGTGCTGGGGTCCGGGGCTGGGATGTCCCAATGCGTCCAGTCCCGCGCCTCTGCCTCTACCACAGTCGCTAGCTGTGGCGGTGCCGGTTGTCTACGCGGTGATCTGCGTTGTGGGGCTGGCTGGCAACTCTGCTGTGCTGTACGTGCTGTTGCGGGCGCCCCGCATGAAGACTGTCACCAACCTGTTCATCCTTAACCTGGCGATCGCCGACGAACTCTTCACACTGGTTCTGCCCATCAATATCGCCGACTTCCTGCTGCGCCAGTGGCCTTTCGGGGAGCTCATGTGCAAGTTCATAGTGGTCATCGACCAATACAACACGTTCTCCAGTCTGTACTTTCTCATGGTCATGAGCGCCGACCGCTATCTGGTAGTACTGGCTACCGCTGAGTCGCGCCGAGTGGCTGGTCGCACTTACGCCGCTGCACGCGCTGTGAGCCTGGCGGTGTGGGGGCTCGTCACGCTTGTGGTGCTGCCCTTCGCGGTCTTCGCCAGGCTCGACGAGGAGCAGGGCAGGCGCCAGTGCGTGCTGGTTTTCCCACAGCCCGAGGCCTTTTGGTGGCGGGCGAGTCGCCTCTACACGTTCGTGCTGGGCTTTGCTATCCCAGTGTCCACCATCTGCGCCCTCTACATCACCCTGCTGTGCCGACTGCGTGCTATTCGGCTCGACAGTCATGCCAAGGCTTTGGACCGCGCGAAGAAGCGAGTGACCTTCCTGGTGGTGGCGATCCTGGCCGTATGCCTCCTCTGCTGGACGCCCTACCACCTGAGCACCGTGGTGGCGCTCACCACCGACCTCCCGCAGACGCCTCTTGTCATCGCCATCTCTTACTTCATCACTAGTTTGAGCTATGCCAACAGCTGCCTCAACCCTTTCCTCTACGCTTTCCTGGACGACAGCTTTCGTAAGAGCCTCCGCCAGCTTATGGTGTGCCGCGCAGACCCCTGATGACTCTGCCGGGGATCATCAGTGCAGTTTCCCCACCAGCCCTGCTAGCTCCTGTGGGTTCAGAAACTTGAAGATTTGGTCCCCGATAGGTTCTCTGGGAGTACCAGGGAAACTAGCTAGAGATGTAGATTCTCAGGCCCTACCCAAGACCTAATGACTAGGAAGCATACTGGCTGCGTCCACAGTGTAAGTTTACCAATCCTTCAGGTGATGCTGATTATGAGGACCACTGCACTGGAGAACGCATACTGACCACTTCCTAATGCAAAAGCGCAGGGATCGACACCAGAGGTTGGCACAGCGAACAATTAGGGTAGAGGAGAAGGGTGGTATTGCTAAAAACCGACCCCTCTTTCTCTCCCCCAAGCTCTGGGCCGGAGCGATTTGCAAACCGAGGAGGGGCCATCCACGCCCTCCAGAATAGAGGCCCGGCAGGAGGATGTAGCTGGCTCCCCCAGGCGTTGGCTCGGCGCTCGCCTTCTGCAGCTGTCTCTGCTTTTTTTTTTTTTTTTTTTTTTTTCCCTTTTTGCTCACTCTGGCGAACATCCTGTCTTGGTCGCTTATTTTCAGCTTTAAACTTTGGGGACTAGGGTTAAGGCCTGCGCGTTCCGCGCCCAGCCCTCTGAAATGAGAAAAGCAGCCAGGGACACCAGGTTTCTTCTTTTGGGAAAAACGGAAACAACTACTGGTACACGGTGTGGGTGTTGCCTGTGTGAGTGTGTGGTGGGTCTTGTTCTCATCGAGGAGTGATATGGGATGAAGAATCCTGGAGTCTGGCGGTGACTGCTACGAGTAGTGATTCCAACTCCTTGTTTCAGTGCTTCATCTTTGCCTTTTGGAGTTCCAACCACGAAAACATTCCTTGACTGTCGCTCAGCGGGAACCCCACTTAGCCCTGGTACTAGTCAGGACCGGGAGGAGTCGCAGGGGAGCAAGGTTTCAGTGCCCCCTTGAGGATCCAGATGCCCAGCAGTGAGCGTCCTGAACTCTGTATTTGCAGTGTAGCGCACCTACTAATGGTTCTTTACACGCTGGTCATCACTGCTTTCTGTCAAGGGCTTAAACGGCCCCATATCCCTTTGCTCCAATTGGTCCAATATGCCTTGAACCAGTTCATTGTAATTGTTTATATTAATACTGCTTTTTCTGGACAGAGAACTGTTTTAATTATTTATATATATGTATAATATATATATCTCCTTATCTCACAAGTGACTTTAAGGATAGAAAAAAAAATCAGAAATGTGATCTGCAATCTGTTTCCTCCTTTGTTCTGTTTTTCCTCACATTCTTCTCGACTTTCCTCTAGGGAAAGTAAGTAAACAGAGGATTGACAGTCTCAGATTTCCCTTGATAGGACATCTTTCTTCATTCTATAGAGGTTGTGGATTACCTGTACCTTATTCCTTAGTCCCAGACAGTACCTTGTAGTAATTCGTGCAAACTTGGTGAGTATCTGGTTTTGGTTTCATAGTAAGATCGCCAGAAGCTACTTACTTATATTTCTACTTATGGAAGACAAAAGCAGAGTAAGAGAGAGGATGATCCTTGGGTTTGGCTAGTTATCTGTAGTTTACATCTCAGAAATGAGGTAAAATTAGCCAGACTCTGATAATCCATGACAGAGTTTTAAAAGGTATTGTTCTTTAGAATGAATACCAAACAGGAATGAAAATTTCTAATTACATGTAAGAAAGAAAGTGTATTGCCAGCAAGTTTTGTTTGCCTAGTTTGATGGATACTTTAAATCAATTTCTCAATTATTTGAGTTCAAAATACCTTTTAAAAATATATGAAAGATAAATAATCTACCTTGGGTGGGGGAAGGAAAACCTCATAATTTTGATGAATGAGAATTTGTTCCTTATGTCTTAAAAGTTATTAGGAACATTGAGATAATTCATACATATCAGATTAGAAAGTATCAATTTAGAGACTTACTGCTATGGGTGTAAATAATAGTAAATTGTTCAGTCTGAAGTTTCGCATCTCTAATGCATTTTGGATAGTGACTTTCATGGCAGTTCAACAGAACTCTGATGGTGGCCTTCAGAGGCCTCTTGGAATCCTTGTTACTATCTTTCAGATTTCAAGGAAACATTCTACAAATTTTCTTTAAAACTCAAAATTCTTTTATGAGTCCTCTGTAATTTTTCAAAATTAAAGTTTTAAACTTAGAGTAACTTCTACATTATCTACAAAGAATGAAGTGGACATTTGGCCACAAACACAATCTAGATCATCTGGATTTGAAACTTCAACTGTCTTCATGAAACTGAGTAACACATCAGAGGGCTACTCAAGTGATCCATCTGTCCGTTGCATCATCCCTACCATAGATGGACCTGGAGCTGTCTTGGGATCTATGGAAATGACTGTTAGAAAAACACAAGGCCTGGCATTGATGTAGCAAGTCATGGATTGGCAGCCTAGTATGCATGTGGGATTAAATAAGACTCAGTTCAGTTTCACCCTGGTTTTGTAAATCACTGGATGAACTATTGTGTCAGCTCTAGGCTATTAGCCTTCATAGGAGTATGTAGCAGTTGAGACTGTATGTCTATAGACTTCCTCTTTATGCATTAGGTAATAGGTAGAATAAATATGCAAATAAGTCTTGCAAAAGTAAAGTTCATTTACATCATTGTATTGCAAAAGTTTTAATTCTGTGTCGAATTCTTGCAGTCTTTGTGTAAACTGTTTTTTATAGCCTCTAATATTTTAAAATGTCTATTTGTTTTTACTTAACTTAGTACAGTTGCATAATATTTTGTACTTGTGCTTACTCTTGAGAAATTCAGACTCTACTAGTCCATTGCAAAGGAGCATAGTTTAAAATAAAACATTTGGTATTGTTAGTGCATATTCTGTTTCTGGAAAACATGGGACATATAATTCAGTTACCTCAGGATTTATGTGTTATAGATTTCAGTATTGCCTTCATGGAAAAGTTATCTAATGAATAGGCAGTGAATAGACAGAAATACTTGGCTGGACAAGATTAAGAACTCACCCTCTCCCTAACTTTTAATTTGGTTGATTGTGAAAATGATGCAAAGCTGTTGACGGACTTAGATGCTAGATCTTATGTTGATCAGAGATATCTCGTTTCTTAAATATGTGAGCAGATGTGTGGAGGGTGAGAAGGAAAGAAACATTGCTTAAATTATTAGCATTCATCTAGTGTTCAGTTAGCAGTACACATAGGCATGTCCAAAAATGTAGAGAATCTCACTTAGAAAATCCCACAGATTCACGTGAACCCTTCTTTCCTCAGAAACATGCTGAGAAAACAATAACAACAAACAAAATCCATTATGGGGATCCACAGCTTTGGATCTGGCACTTTGGACTCCATATTTTTCTTTCTTTTTTTAAGTACCAGGGATTGAACTCAGGAGCACTCAATCACTGAGCCACATGCTCAGTCCTATTTTGTATTTTTAGAGACAAGTTTTCACTGAGTTGCTTAGCACCTCCCTGTTGCTGAGGCTGACTTTGAACTTGTGATCCTCCTCCTCAGCCTCCGGAGCCACTAGGATTATGGGTGTGTGCCACTGTGTCCAGAATTTGTCCCTGTTTTACATGTAAAGAAAGCAAGATACAAAGAAGTGGTTTGATTTAGCCAGGTACACAGAGACCAATCAAGGCCAATTAGAGCTATCTGATTCCTATTCTAGAGATATCACATCTTATTTTGGCAAAGATGGACTGTAATGTACAATTTGGGAATATTAAACTATAAAAATCATAGATAACCTTTGAAATATTTAATGGATCAAGCAAGGAATACCTACTATTCTTTTTTTATTATTATTTTATTGTAAACAAATGGGATACATGTTGTTTCTCTGTTTGTACATGGCGTAAAGGCATACCATTTGTGTAATCATAAATTTACATAGAGTAATACTGTTTGATTCATTTAGTTATTTTTTCCCTCCCCCCCACTCCTCCCACCCCTCTTTTCCCTCTGTACAGTCCTTCCTTCCTCCATTCTTGCCCCCCTCCCTAACCCTAACTCTAACCCTAACACTAACTCCTCCCACCCTCCATTATGTGTCATCATCCACTTTTTAGCAATATCATTCGTCCTTTGGTTTTTTGAGATTGGCTTATCTCACTTAGCATGATATTCTCCAATTTCATCCATTTGCCTGCAAATGCCATAATTTTATCATTCTTTATGGCTGAGTAATATTCCATTGTATATATATACCACAGTTTCTTTATCCATTCATCAATTGAAGGACATCTAGGTTGGTTCCACAATCTGGCTATTGTGAACTGAGCAGCTATGAACATTGATGTGGCTGTATCTCTGTAATATGCTGATTTTAAGTCCTTTGGGTATAGGCCAAGGAGTGGGATAGCTGGGTCAAATGGTGGTTCCATTCCAAGTTTGAATACCTACTATTCTATCATGGAATATCAAAGGAGGCTATAGTGGGTCATGATCAGGAGCATTGTTTTGTGATATCTTGATCCTGTAATAAAAACTGTGTGGCCAGTTGGGTGGGGTGGTGCACATCTATAATTCCAGCAATTTGGGAGGATGAGGCAGGAGGATTGCAAGTTCAAAGACAGCTTAGCAACTTAGTAAGGCTCTGATAATAATAAAACTTAAGGGCTGGAGATACACTCAATGGTGGATTGCTTGCTTAGTATGTGAGAAGTTCTGGGTTTGATCCCCAACGAGAGACAGAGAGAGAGAGAGAAAAAAAAAAAAAAAGAATAATAAAACTTCAGCTCTAGCTCAGAGCCTTTCTTACAAGCCATAAGACTATATAAAAGTTATATAAAAATAAAAATTCATTGACCAGAGCTGACTATGTTGCTCAACCACAAAGGTGCCATTGCATTGCCAACTCCAAGTTTTATGCATGGGAAGGTGTGTTAGTCAGCTTTGTGTTACTATGATCAAAATGCTGGACAAGAAAAATGTGGAGAAGTTTAGTTTGGCTCATGGCTTCAGAAGCTTATTCCATCATGACCAGATTCATTGTTTTTAGGGGGTCTGAAATGAGGTGGAGCAACATGGCTGAAGGGTCCAGCAGTTCATGGCAGGATTAGGAAGCAGAGAAAGAGTGGGGAAGGGGCCACAGGAAAGATGAACCCTTTCAGGGCATGCCCTCAGTGACCCACATCCAGGCATGCCTACAGTCACCACCCATTCAGACCATTCAAAGTAGGATGAACTGATTAGGTTACAGTTCTCATTACCCAATCACTTCATCTCTAATATTTCTGTGTTAACACAGGAGCTTTTGGGAGACATTTCATATCCAAACTGTAGTAGGAGGTGAGCTCCAGATTCACTGTTTATATAAAATAGATTGCTAGTGGTGCCCCTATTTTATAGAGAATAGTTTTGTGATGGTGACACTTTCCTTAAATTTCAGGCAATGTACAATTTATTTGCTTATACCAAATCTCACTTGGTTATATCACATCACAACACATCAATTAAAAGGGGAAAGGGAAGAAAAGGGAAAAAATGGAAGAAAAGTTAAAATGTTACTTTTCAGAAACTATCAGAATGAATTAACTGGATGCATTCCACAATTCAGAACAGGATTTCTCTTTTGTCAAATACTGCCTAGCAGCAAAAGCAGATTGAATTCCCTAGTAGTGCCCTTGGCTGTGCTACTGCATAAAGAACATAAGCTCTAGTGGGCCATGACCAGGAACATTGTTTTGTTATATCTAGATCTTCTAATAAAAATTGTGTGGCCAGCAGGGCACAGCGGTGCTTTCCTGTAATCCAGGGACTGAGGAGGTTGAGGCAGGAGGATCGAAAGTTCAAAGCAAGTCTTAGCAACTTAGAGAGGCCCAAGGAACTTATTGAGACCCTATCTCAAAATAAAACATAAAAATGACTGGGGATGTGGCTCAGTGGTTAAGCACTCCTGCGTTCAATCCCTGATACAAAACAAAAAAACAAAACAAAACAAAAAAACCCTCAAAACTGTATGGTCAGAAGTTCATTCTTCCTTTATTCTGAGGTGTCCAAGACCAGACTCAAGGATTACAATAACCAACATACTGCACCCCCCACAGAAGTGGATAGAATATGCTAATGAATTGTATGTGCTTAACAACATGGTAGAGATTGTATTTCAAAAGGTGAGGGATTTATCATTTATGAATGTTAAATAGTAGCAACAAAATGAACCTTTACTGGTTTATCCAGTTGACAAAGTAGCTTACTGTAAACAGAAACAAATTATCTGGTAGGGGAGAAAAAGACTAGCCCTTTTCAGTCTAGGTGGTATGAATGAAGCAATCAAGTTAGAAAAGATGTAAGTATTTACAACCTATAATAGTACCCAGCGTATTATCCACGTTCTCCTGCTTAATGTTGTTTTGGTTCCTGTAACCCCTCCCTTCTAATAAGAACATCACTCTTCTTGCTACATTTCTACTTGTTCTCTTTACGAAGGGATTCCAGGATTCCTAGTTAAAGTGAGTTTTTCCAGACACACAGACCCACAGTGGTACAGAAGAGAGGACGCAGAGACAAAACCACATGGATTCAGTCATCTGATCTTTGCCAAAGATGCCAAAAACACATGGGAGAAAATACAACCTTTTTAACAAATAGTGCTAAGAAAACTGGTTATCCATATGTAGAAGAATGAGACTACACCTTTCTCACCCTGCACAAAGTCAACTAAAAAATGGATCAAACACTTAGGAATTAGACCAGAAAATATGCAACTCCTACAAGAAAACGTAGGGTTAACACGCCAGCATATAGGCAGAGGCAATGATTTTTCTCAACAGGATTCCTAAAATTCAGAAAATAATACCAAGAATTAATAGATGGGATGGAATTAAGTTAAAAAGTTTCTGCACAGCAAAAGAAACAATTAAGAATGTAAAGAGACAATCTACAGAATGGGAAGAAAAATTTTAAGCTACTCTTTTGACAGAAAATTAACATCTCTTCTGACAGAGAATATATTCATATTCTCAAAAAACCTAACACTGAAAAAATTAATAAATAGGCAAACTAGTTGAACAAACACTTCTTAACAGAAGAAATATAAATAGTCAACAAATATCTGAAAAAATGCTCAACATAATTTGCAAATCAAAACTACACTGAGAGTTTATTTATCTCCAGTTAGATGGGCAGCTGCTGAAAATGCTGAAGAGGATGTGGAATAAAAGGAACACTTTTACAATGTTGGTGGGATTGTAAATTAGTACAACTGTGATGGAAATCAGTATGGAGTTTCCTCAAAAGATTAACATGGAATCATCCTATTGCCCAGTTATGCCATTCCTCAGTTTTTATCTTAAAGAATTAAAGTTAACATAGTTTGTAGCAGCTCAATTCACAATAGCCAAACTATGGAACCAGTGTAGTTGTCTGTTAATAGATGAATTGGTTAAAAAATGTGGTATATATGCACACTGGAGTTTTATTCAGTCATAAAGAAAATGAAATCATATCATCTGCACGGAAATGGAAGGAATTTGAAAACACTGTGCCAAGCAAAATAAGACAAACTCAGAAAGTCAAGGATAGTATGTTTTCTCTCATATGTGGAAACTAGAGAGGAAAAATGAAAAGAAAGGTGGGATCTCAAGAAAATTGAAGGGAAATCAGTAGAGTAGAGGAAAGGGACCAGGAGGGGGAGGAGGGAAGGGAAAAGGGAAATACAGGGGAATGATATTGGTGAAATTACATTGTTATATGGTGTGTTTATAAATATGTAACAACAAATCCCACCATTATACAACTATAAAGTACCAATAAAAATAAGGGAAAAAAAGAAGAAACTTGTCCTTCACAAGTGACTGTTAAATGAAGATATTTTCTGATAAGGAAAAAAAGGGGGGAATTTTTCACATAATTTCTAAAGAAATTGCTATTTGGGCTTATTGTATTGCTATTATAGTTAAAGATTATAGTATATCTTTCAGCTTTATTTAAAATGCAAATACATTTTAAGTGTACCATGTATGCCAAGTAGAGAAGTTTCTTGTGATTTTTTAAATACTTCCAGATGAAAGGAAGAATATGACTATGTAACTTTTCTATTGCCTCTTTCAGAAATAATAATAAAAATAATAATCCATTCAAATTTTTAACTTTCATTTAGAAATTCAGAGTCCAATTTGTGTTCAATTTTTTTTGTCTGAAATAGTTTTATTTTTTCAAAGTAAAACATATACATTATTTGAAAAATTTTAGAGTTGATTGTACTAAAATACTTATTGCAACCCACAGTTCCATGCCCAGTCATTTCAGCTCTGATTTCTTCTGAGAGCTACTTTAGTTACTTATTCTGGGATTAAGTTCATATCTCAATTTTTAATTCATTACTATCAGACATGGTTAGGAGGATTTAGTGGAGTGTTGGCTTTAAAATTTTTTAAAATTTTATTTGTTCTAATTAGTGTACATGACAGTAGAATGCATTTATACATTTTGATGTTGGCATTTTTGAAAACTAGCTGTCTTCAAGGGGTTTGCTTCTCCACTCTGTTTTCAGACTTCCACTTCATCTCCCCATGTTTGTTCTGGCACTTTGTTACTCTCTGCTGCAGTGCTTCATTCCCTGGATCCAACATGGCTCTGAGGACAACATCTCTGGATTGTGAGCTTCCATTCTCTGGGGAGGGAATGGGGAAGGGCTCATCCAGTTGTAAGAGTCAGAATTTTGAGTTTAACCACTCCTGCACAAACTTTCCTTCAGCCTTCCTGTTTGTGGCCCTGCACTCCACTATTGGATCCCATGGGTGTGCTGAGGTCTCTATGGGGTGCTTTGGAGGCAATTCAGGATGGATGAAGCTGAGTGTGTCCCTCTAGACATTTCTTCTTTCTGTTGCCTACTAACTTTTCTTCTGCTTACCAGTCTCTCAAAATTGATTGATATCTCTCACCTGTCATCTCTCATCCAATTTTCTTCTCCATTTAAAAAAGTTTCCCCTTTTACTATAGTGGGGTTTTCAGGGAAAATAATAATAATATTGCCCAAATGCCATAATTTAAAAATGGAATGTCTATATGCAAATGTGTGTGTGTGTGTATAATAGGTCTGAGGAATTTTTAGTGAGCCTTTTTGTGAAGAACTTAGTAAGAAATCAGTTACTTAAGAGGAGATTTCTATGAAAAGAGATGTGTCATCCAAATGTCATAAAATGTCTGGGAATGAACTGATACATTCAAGCAATTTAAAATATTATAGTTCTCTGACAACAAGCACTCCAATTTTTTGAGAAATATATATGTATCTATCAAGAAAGCTGGGCATGGTGGCATATACCTGTAGTCCCAGCAGCTCAAGAGGCTGAGGCAGGATGATGGCAAATTCAAAGCCAGCCTCAGCAACTTAGTGAGATCCTAAGCAACTTAGACGACTCTGTCTCTAAATAAAAATATAAAAAGGGATGGGGATATGGCTCAGTGATTAAATGTTCAATCCCCAGTACCAAATGAACAACAAAACACAAAACAAAAAAGAGAGCATAACCCACCTGCAGCAGAACAGAATATTTGTATAATTCAGCACCAACTCATGCTAAGGGACAGTGGACAAAGCATATTCACCATTCCGCATATGCCCAGTTGCCTTTGAGACCCATTAAATCTGGCATCAGCATTTCTAAAACTTCCAACCTGGACCCCAGAATGATACATGTAGAACTGAGTTTGCAGATAACATATGTCTGTGAACAGGAGAATAAATGCTCTCATTATGATTTGAATGTATCCCCCTGAAGTTCACATGTTGGAAACTTTGTTCCCAGTGTAGCAGTATTGACAGGTGAGACCTCTGGGGGTGATTAGATTAAAATACTCATGGATTAGTGGATTAATGGGTTATTGCAGGGGTGGCGTTGTTAGAAAAAGAGAGCTTTCTCTGCCTTGCCATATGTGTCCTCTGTCATATTGTGATCCAGCAGGAAGGCCCCTGGCAGATGCTAAGCAGATGCCAGTGCTATGCTATTGAACTTTCCAGTCCCTAGATAAGAACAAAATTTCTTTATAAAATACCTAGACTCAGGAATTCTATTTTACAACAGTCAGGCATTCCATTATAGCAACAGAAAATGAAGTTGCTGAGAAGCCCAATTCAATTTTATTTTTTCACCTTATTACACCAACAACTGACTTAGTGTCTGCTTTTAACAGATCTCATTCAGAAGGTACTACTTTTTCCTTGCCTGATCATTGTTAGATTTTATAATAATAATAATAATAATAATAATAATAATAATAAGCTAATATAATTGAGTAACAAATACTAATGTGTAAAATATCAAAATAGTTTGTTTAGGCTCTCAGAAAAGAGTTATTTCTTATCACATAAGAATTATTTTTTTGGTTCCTTAGAATGCTTCGAGATTCTGTTTTTTCTCTGCCATAAATATAAATAACTTCCCCAAATAAACATTCTTCTTGTGAATAACAATTTATACTCAAGGAGTGAAAAAGAAAGCTGGTTTAATTAATTCTGTTTGCTATACTCAGCAGGGGGAGCCAAGCTGATAAACTAAATCTATAGGAGCTACTTTTTATTTACTTTCTCTTATTCAAGGCATTTGTATAAAGTGAACTTGCCTGCCACCTTAAGGATGAATCATGCACAAAAACTCGCTTTGCAGTTGTAATCAAACTAACTTAAAAATAAATGAACCATAGAATGTCCCTATCTTAAAATCTCAACAAAAAGAATCTTGACTTTTTTCTTTTTTCATACTCGCTGGAGTTCCCATCTTCCTGTAGATTTCCTAACCATCGTTTTTAGTGGCATAATATTTCAGAAAGATTAAAATATAATGGGGCTTGCCATTTCTATGTGCTATTCCTTTACTGTTTCTGTTTTAAGTGTTGTTTATTTTTCTTATAGAACAACGGGCATTTCATTTTTATTGTTTTTTAAATCCTTTCCTTAGAGTATGCTTAGATGTGGACTTATCCCTTCACCTTCTCACATTTAAGCTTCTAACTCCCTCATTTTCCTGCCTTCCTTCTGTCATTTGGATGAGGTTTCTCCCCAGTCAAACATCGGCTGCTGCAGTGCATGGCTCTCCATTTACTTCCTTGTCACTTTCTTTTTTCTTCCTCCTCCTCCTCTTCCTCCTGCTCCTTCTTCTTAATGGTACTGGGGCTTAAACCCAGGTGCTCTACCATGGAACTACATCCCTTTTAATTTTATGGCAGGGTCTTGCTAAGTTGCTGAGATTGACCTTGAATTTTTGATCCTTCTGTCTCAGCCTCCTGATTCACTGGGATTGTAGGTGTGTGCCATTGAATCTAGTTCCTTCTTTGTCATTTTCCAAACCAAACCACCCCCCCCCTTTTTTTTTTTTTACTATTCCCTTATCTAAATTATCCACATTTACCTTCTGCTTCATAATAATCATGACCATTCAAACACTTGAATATCTTCAACTTAAATGATTGAGAAAAGTTTCCTTAAACTCTTCTTTGCAGATGATCGACAGCTAACAAACATAAAAGGTATGACTGAACTGGAAAAATCACCATTTTATAGTTGAATATCAACCACTTTACTATAATTGCTTCAAACAAAGTTATCAATGGATACTATTGGGTGAAGGACTTGCGGGAAACTAGGGCATTCACATGGTAATAAACTATCACCCCAAAGATTGATTGCTAATTGCAAGAGTAACATGTATATCTTTTAATGGAGAAATTTGGTTGGATTACCAAGTAAAGCAACCTAGCATGACTAATGACCAGACAACCTGGCATTAATGCCCCATGTGACACAGGCACTATAATATGTACAGCACTACCTGTGGTGTGTTCTTGCCCAAGATGTTTAACTATTACCTCATCAAATGTTTGACAAACTTCTGGTTAAGAGAAAAACTAGGGACAGAGGAATAGGAAAAAGAATACCATGAGGAAACAGTCACACACATCTAGAATGTGGGCAATTCTATAAGACAACCGTCTTGATGTGCTCTTCAAAAAGTAATGTGAGCTGGAGTTGTGGCTCAGTGGTAGAGTGCTTGCCTAGCATACATGAGGCCCTGGGTTCAATCCTTAGCACCAAATAAAAATAAAATAAAGATATTGTGTCCACCTATGACTAAAAAAAAAATATTAAAAAAAAGTCAATGTGACACACACACCCAAAAGTGAGGGAGAAAATGATATAGGTTAAAATAAGTAGAGAAAAACACTGTACTTTGACTGAATTCTTATTTGAAATATCAGCTCCAAAGAGCTTTCGGAGACAATTGAGGAAATTTGAATAAGGATTGAATTGTAGAAATAATTAGGGATTTTCTTGTACTGTTTACAGAAGTGGTTTAACATAAGCCTAAATCTATTAACAAGATGTTTTTTTGCTACTTCTACTTTTACATCAAACATTTCTAAATGTGTAGAAATACTAGATATTTCATATAGGAACTTGTTCACTAAATACACGGTACCATTAAATAAAATTGCACACAGGTAACAATAGTTATAATCTGAGGTATCTTCTAAATATGATCATTTTGACTTTGAATCTTTC
Source organism: Sciurus carolinensis (assembly GCF_902686445.1). NCBI lineage: Eukaryota > Metazoa > Chordata > Mammalia > Rodentia > Sciuridae > Sciurus > Sciurus carolinensis. The sequence goes on along the minus strand of NC_062213.1, from coordinate 80,934,298 downwards.
CCTCCTCACTTCCTTCCATCTGGTGGGCAAATACAGGCAGATGTAATATTTAGAGATGGTTGAACAAATCTATATCCAAAAGGCATTTACAGAGGACAAGCTTTCCTATGAATTTTAACAGAAAATGTATAGAATGTGTTAATTTTGCTAATTGCTCTGTCATAAATAGGCAACCTTTTTTGCAATCTAGAGATTAGATGTTACAAAATTAGGATCATTTGTCCATTGTATGCACTATGTGAAAAATAAAACACACAAAACATTCAGAAAAATGGTGTCTAAAAATGTCCAAGTGTGAATGCACTTTTTGCATTTCTTTCCCACTCACCTCCTCCAAATCATTGAACAAGTATGATAGGACTATATTGCTCACAGATTAAAGTATATTTTTGAGAGAGGCCACAAGAGGGTGCACTGAGACAATATTTATAAGAAAAAATAATACCTAGAATTATTGTTAATTATTCAATTGGTTGGGTCTTTAGATAAGAAATTTCACTAGGTTTCATTCAGAATTTGAAATTTTCTCATGACTATGTAACTATGCCTTATATATTAAAACCTACAAAGATAAACTCACAAAATTAGAAATACGGATATTCAGAGATTTATTCTTAAGATAGAATTAAGAATTAAGAAACCACAAGTAAGATAACTTTGACTCTTAAAAACCCTAATAGTTATGTTGCTCTTCTGAGTTTTAAGAGTTTGATTAATATACCTGGACAGAATTATTAGCATATTTACATTACATTCTTTTTTTTTTTTTTTTTTGCGGTGCTGGGGATCAAACCCAGGGCCTTGTGCTTGCAAGGCAAGCACTCTATGGACTGAGCTATCTCCCCAGCCCACCATATTTACATTATAATTCCATACTTACATCTACATGATTTAAACATCAGGATTTAAATGCAACAATAGTTTTATTTGAATATTAGTTCTATGTTATCTCAAACATTTGGTTTTCTTCAAACATGAAAATTTAAAATAGAATGCATGTGGATGTTGATAAACCTGGGTGTTTAACTATAAGCTAAACTACCTTATTTGCAGTGGATAAATGATAACCCATGGAGCAACATTATTCTTCATATTACTCCTTTTATTAAAGGGAGTTTTTCTTGTAAGTCTGGAGGTCAGCATTTCAGAGTTGGTGCAATGACTCTGTGATGCCACCAGTGTTCCAGGACCCTTTAGACACTTCACTTCACCTTTTGTGTCAGCTTTTCATTGCTGTGATGAAAATACCCAACAACTTAGTGGAGGAAGGGTTTATTTTGGATCGTGGTTTCAGAGGTCTCAGTTCCTGGTTGGCCGACTCCATTCCTTAGGGCCTGAGGTGAAGCAGAACTTCATGGCAGAAGGGCGTGGAAGAGGAAAAGTGCTCCACTAGTGGTAACCAGGAAACTGAAAGAGGAGTCCAGGTCCAGGTCAAAATATCATCCTGAAAGGCACTCCTTAGTGACCTACTTTCTTCTGCAACACCCAACCTGCCTATAGTTACCACCTGTAGCCCATTCAAATAATGAATCCATCAAATGGATTGATCCACACTTCAGTCACAGCTCTCATAATCTAATCATTTCACCTCTGAACACTGATGCATTGGGTAACACATGAGTTTTTCAGGGGACACCTTATATCCAAACCATAGCATCACCCCCATCATTTATTATTTGTCACAGCACTTGTCACTTCATTATATGGCAAGATGGCTGCCCCAACTCGAGAGGATGAAGTCACATCTACAAAAGGAAAGCAACTTTCCTGGAGCCTCAGCAGATCTGCACACATATCTCAGAACATTTCCCATGGCTACCCTTAGCAGTAGGAGAGCCTGATAAGATACATGCTTTAGCTAGGCACACTTTTACCTGTAACAAAACCAGTGTTGTTACAAAAGAAGAAAGGGAAATGGTTATGTGGTAATGGCTAATAGCATGTGCCACACTTTCCATATGATCTGAGCATCTGCTAGGGTCTGAATGTTTGTGGCAATTCAAATTCAAATATTGAAAACTGATCCTTAATATGAGGTAATTAAGACATGGCCTTTAGGGAAGTGGTTAGGTTATGAGGGTGGAGTCCTCACAAACTGAATTAGTGTCCTAATAACATAAGGTTTGGATGCCCCTTCCACTATGTCAGAATGCATCGAGAAGTTACCATCTATGAGTAACAGACCCTGACTAGATATAGAATCTGCTGGTCACTTGATCTTGGACTTTCCTACCTCCAGAATGATAAGTGATAATTTCTACTATTTATGAACAATAAATTACCTACTGTATGTTTTTGTTTGTTTGTTTTGTTTTTGTTAAAGTCTTGCTCATTCAGTAGAAACCATACTTCAAATTTTGAAGTTTGGGTCTCCTCCAGGGTACTGATAGTGGTACAGTACTCTCTCTTGATGCTGGGCAGGATTGCTGCTCCTATCAGTCCCAGGATCATGGGAGAAAATAATTGATACTGTGTTGTTTGTACTTTTTTAGATATTATGTTTTGTGTATTTCCAACTCATCATTTCTACAAAATATCCATCTGTTTTCTTGCTTCTGGAACATTAAAATACATTTTCAGTTTATGATATATTATTGGGATTTGGCTCCATGGTAGCGGAGGAGCACCTCTGTTCTTCTTGTTCACTTTTGGTGCAATCATTGATACTGTTTCACTTACCTAAAACTGAAACTTGTGCCTCTTGTGTTAGTTCTCATCTTCTTCACAAATAGTTTCCATCAGTATTTCCAGCTTCTACATCATTTATCTTTCCTCTGCTGGTTCTTTTTCTTTACAGTATAGGCATGCTCAAGTTTTCACTCACTCTGAGCTGGATGGAGCACAATGGGAGACAAATGTGAATATTGGTTCATTGATTCAGTCAATATATACTATGGAACGTGAACTGTGTCACAGGATCTGTTTCGGGACATTGGAATTACATTAATGAATTGAAGAAACATCCAGTTTACATGGGACTTAAATTCTAGGTGGGTGAGATAAAGAAAAATCAAATGGGAATTCAGTAACAAGATCATTTTAAATACAGAAGTCACCTAGTCACCCCTTATCTGTTGGGGATACATTCCAAGACCCTGGGTGGATGCCTGAAATTGCAGATAGTTAAACCCTAAGTACACTGTTTTTTCTTATACATACTTATGATTAAGTGATCTGATAACTGAGATATCTACTAAGTGACTAATAGGCAGGAAGTTCATATACCTTTGGACACTGGACAATGGGGCAATTCATAGCTTGGGAGGGATGGAGCAGGGTGGCTCAAGAATGCACCATGCTACCCAGAACAGTTCATAATTTGGAACTTATTAGTTTCTTCTTTCGGGAATTTCCCATTTATATTTTCAGACTTCAGTTGACCTCAGGTAACTGAACTTCAGAAAACAAATCTTCCAATAAGGAGAGATGAATGTACTTGAAGAAAATATAATTATAATGTGCTAGTGAATGGAATTTTTTTTTTTTTTTGGAGGACAGGGCAATTGAACCCCTAACTCTCTACCACTGAGCTACATCTCTGACCTTTTTTAAAATTTTGAGATAGGGTCTTGCTAACTTGCTCAGACTGGCCTCAAATTTGTGATTCTTCTACCTCCACCTTCTGAGTAGGTTGGGATTACATGTGTGTCACTGTGCCCAGCTGTGACTATGATATTTATGCATGTACCTGCCTCAAGTGTATGTGTGTGCATATATATGTACGTGTGTATTTTGTCTTTTTAGTTTAGACCTTATAGTTGTGTGGGGTTTTGTTTGACTTTTGCTTCTGAGTACATTTTCCTGTTTAGGAGTGAGCACCTGGGACTCATTCCTTCACAGTGAAGAGTCTGAATGTTTCCCAGTATGTTTCTGTAGTTTCCTTCTTTGCCCAGGATTCAGGATAGAGCAGGTGCTAGATCTCTACCAAGAAAGAGAAGCATTGCCTCATCAGAAATGCACCTACTGAAAGGCAGATTAACTCATGTGATTTTCTGTAGTGTCTCAGCTGTTTTTCATTCTCTGCTCTCTCCTGAGTCCCTGCATTTAAAGTAGGTCAAACCACCGCGTCTTTTGGGTCAAAAGGAGATTAATTTGTGTCTGAAGCTGGCTGGAAGCAGAAGGGGTGGCCATTGTGCCCCACACTTCATTTCCTCTTGAAAAGACACCCTGTTAAATTAGTACGTGTTTTCAGTGTTTAATGTAGGATTCTGAATCTGTAAACTGTCACCAAGTGTAATCAAGTTATCTCCCTTTAGGTATCTCTTTCCAAGCCCTATCTATGTCTTTGATATGTGTTATTGAGTTATCTTCCTTTATAAAGCATGTCCCCATTTCCTCATGAATCACGTTCCTGTTCTTGTCTAAATTCCCGCAAGTTTTTTTTTTTTAATTTAATGCAGAGGTAGCAGTTTTCTCAGAGTATTACCGAAAGCAATAAGGATCCGTTTTATCCTTCTGCTAACTTCTGATCAGTTCCTGAGCTGTATTATTTTTTTTCAACCAGGGAAGGCCCCGGAATTGGCACTCTTGGATTTTGTCCTGGCAGCGGTTCGGCAAGCAACCGCCAGAGGGTGCTGTTGGCCCCTAGCTTTCAGCGTGTGACTGCTAGTGCCAGTCAAGGGCGAACAGAAAAGTTGCTGCCTCCAACCGCCTGCGAAGTTGGACTCGAACTAACGAGGTCTCTTGCGGGTTCCAAATAGATGTCTTCTATCAGGGCTTGGATGCCTCCTGGGACCCCTCTTCCAGCTAGCTAGTCAGAGACTTTCAGTTCTGGGCCGAAGCCATCTTTCTCCAGTCTGTGTTTCTTGGCCTCCGTATATCAGGAACGCTTAGCTTCTTTCTTCTGCCCCGCAATCCAGGGATTTGACTTTCTCTGTAACGACTTTATGTTCTCCCCAACAGTTTCCTGTAAATGCTTCCTTTTATAAAGTCCCTCAGATTCCCCAAGAGACAAACTTTAAAGGGACCTAATCAAGTAGTCAGCCTGAACACACCTGGACATAAATTGCTGAAGTTGTTTTTCAGGAAAACTCTCCAGAATCCACTCAAAGATGGTTTAAAACCGACTTTTCAAGAATGGACATGTGCAGGAGCAGCAACTCCTCTGGTCATTTACCTTTTGACTTTACAAGTTAAAAATCCCCTGCCCGGGATACCACCCTCCCCGCCAAAAGAGAAACACCTGACCAGTGAAGAAGCATGACGACTGTCTAGATCTGTTCAAAAGAACCTTAAAGCTCCCCCTTTTCACCTTGCCATCAATAAGCAGCTGTTGCCCAGTTTGAACCCATAGGAGAGGTGGATTTGACACTCTCTGCAGCTCCTAGCCTCCTGGTCCATTGACGTTGCAATAAAACCTTTTCTTTTCACACCCACTGCCAATAGTATTGGCAGCAAACCCTTGTTGGGCATTACCCACAATGCTCGGAAGGGTGGATGTGGCATTTGTATGTTCCTGGAGCTGTGTTGGGCGGCTGGCTATCATCAGGCATGTGAAAGCTGTGGAGACTGGTCTCTGTGTTCCTGCTGAGGTCAGTTCATCATCTCTATTTTTTTTTTTTTTTTTTTTTGCGGTGCTGGGTTATCTCTATTGACAGGGTTGATCCATGGGGTCCTCTAAGCCTGATAACTGTAAAGCTGTTGAAAGTGGTTTTTTTTTTTTTTAATAGACAAAAGGTCAGTTTATTACCAACTACCTTTTATCAGAGCAAGAAATGAATCCTCACTGCACCACAACATTTTTGAATGTGTTTCTAATGCAGACGCCAGCCAACTTGTGCAGACACCCTAAAAATGGCTAAAGAACATGTTACTAAACTATCAGATTTCATAAAGTGAAATTTTCCTCCAACTTCTTCATCTATTTTTGCTAAATAAGAATTTTTAAAAAGCCCTGCCCTGTATTATCACATCATTTTTTTTTTAAAAACCACATTTTAACATTTAAAAAGTAGAAGTCATATAATCTCAGGATTAAAAAGAAAGTCACTTAAATATTTTAGCCTTATAAAGGATATTAAATTGCTCCCTCATAACCACCTAATTTTGAAATAGACTAGTAAAAACTGCATGGAGAATCCCTGTTCCAGAGACAGACAATTGTTCTACACTTCTTATGTGCTTCATGGCTGGCTGGCATATGTCTAAAGACCCTCTGAGAAGTCTTGTGGTAAGGTTTAGACTAGTGAGGAGCTGGGCAATTATGAGTTAGAAGTCCTGAGATGTTTTCTGATTCTTTGCATTCATTAATGAAATTTGCTGTCTGGGATGTTTAATAGCATCTTCCTTAGTAATGATATTGATGAGGATGATATTGATGAGTAATGAGGATCATTAGATACCCATCAACTGCTTTTCTATTTCCAAGATTTCCAGTGTTCTTGGCAAACTACCATCTCTCAGAAGAATGATTTCCATACCCGTGGAAAAGGACCACACTGACTATCTGATAATGTCTTCATGATCCACAGAAGGGAAGATAATGTAAACAGCATGTAGCCTGACATGCAGTGGTACTCAACAGAGGTCACAGATTGCTAATTCAATATGAGCTAGCCATACCTGGAAAGGATGCACCAGGAGAAGGAGATTGTAACGGGAGTGTTCTTAGTACTCTGTGTCTTAAAGTCAAATTTGTTGAGATGTTCACCCTTTTCTACTATAATTTATAGTTCATAAATTATAGTTGTGTAAACACTATTTCAATCAAGTTGTAGAACATTCCCTTAAAACACAAATCACATCCCTCATGCATCAACTCCACTGAACCAATCTTGTCTTTCAACCTGGGCCCTAGAGACAATTTGGACACAGTTCTCATCCATCTACCAGAGGAGACAAGCCCAACACTCTACTTATTGGGCTTACTGGTTCCCATAGTCCCCCACCTATTTTGAGGGCCAGAAGGGATTATAAGGATATTCCTCAGTCTTGAATGCTTCCCAGAAAAGTGGAGAGGGTCTCAGGCACCTGGTCCCTAGGTATTTCCAATTCAGATATTATTCAGAACCTACATCCAGTATGAGCCAGCCAAAATCAATTTATTTAGAAATGTGTAGACTTCAGTATCTGGGGTCACATTCTAGTCCATGGAATTGCTGCTGGTTCAACCTTGGCAACACTGTCCCTCCAGTCTGGTGCCACCTTATACATGTACACTTGAATTGCTGTCAGATCAACCTGAGAGCTCAGACATAGCCTCTCTGCCCTGGGGAGAATTCCCCCTATAGCCATTATACCAGGACTCTGCTGTATGCATCCCCTTTGGAGTTTAAAAGAAGGGCTTTTATACTGATTGGTAGTTTTAAGAAAAGTAGTCATCTCCCCAGTGGAGAGTGATTGACATGGGTGGGATTGTTAAAATGGCACTATCCTGGTGTTTGTCATCAGCTAAGGATAGAGTGAAATGGGCAGCAAGGCATTTCCTTGGTGGTTTTAGATCCTATCCTTGTCAGCAGATGACAAGAGTGACATTGGCTCCTGGCATGGATACAAGTTCATGTGTGCATATACTTAACTTTTGTATCTACATATTATATATGTTATCTATATTTATTTGTAAAAATATATTTGTATTTCTAGGTATGTGAGGGATTTTCTCTGTATTTTGGGATTTCATTCTTGCTAGTAGGTGATGAGAGTACCCATTGTGCCCTGGCATGAATGCAATTGTGTGTGTGTGTGTGTGTGTGCGTGTGTGTGTGTGAAAGAGAGAGAGAGAGAGAGAGAGAGACATTGTGTTTCCTTGGTGTTGGGTTAAACACTAATTAGTGACTAGAAAAGCTTGCACTGAGATAAGAAATTTTCTAAAAGAATGTGGTAATGAGGAAAATGGAAAGGGGGAGCTGAACACTTCCCCTATCTCCAGTCTTTTGTGTGTGTGTGTGTGTGTGTGTGTGTATGTGTGTGTATGTGTGTGTATGAGAGAGAGAAAGAGAGAAAAGGAAGAAGAAGGTTTATTGCTTTGCTAGCAAAGTAGAAACACAGGGGACTTCGACTGTTGGAGTTGTAATTCACTTGTTGTTTTGGTTGATAATCATTTCTGAGCTCTTCTGGTACCATCTGCAAAGTGTGAATTACTTTGTTCCTATGGTGGATGTGTGCTAAAGGACAGATAAATCTACCTAAAATAGGGAAGAAAGGTATTCATGCTTCCTCCTGAGTTTAGGGAGGGGCAGAGATTAGGGAGGAGCAGGGAGAGAGGAAGAGAAAGAAACATGTTCATTTTAAAAATCAGTTGCTGTGGCAGAGCAGCAAGGGCTATATTCAAAACATATAGTGGACCACTGTCACAATTCCCCACTGTCAATTCCTACATTCCATTTCTATGGAAATATGGGCAATGATATCTCCAAACTGCTTCCTGCTGAAAGAAGGTGAAATTGGGGGAGGTAACCCAAAGTCCTCGTTCTCTATCAGGTGGGGCATTGACAATTAACCGTATTCAGCATGAGAGCAGTTCAGAGGTCCACAGTGGCAGATGGCAGATGACTGGCCTATCTCCAATCTTTAGAGAGGATCTCCAATGTGACCTGGTTGAAAAGTAAAAGAATGTATTCATAACTCATCTGAAGAAAACCACAGTGCAGTGGACAGGCAACCTATTCTATTCCCCCTGCTTGTAGGTACAGAGCAGCCTTCCATTGTATCCCAGACTGCCGTCAGAAAGGAGTGATGCCCTATGGTTGAACAACTGGTGTAGTTAGCAGAGTCCCAGAGAGAAACTTGTGTTGACTCTGGAATTGGGAAAAGGCATGGAAGGGAAATTCCTGCAGGGGAAACCGTGGGCTAGTCACAAGTCTGGATATAGTTTGAGGCAACACCCCTACTGGAGGATTGGGGACCACTTTTAAGTATGAGGACATCCTGAAAATGCAGAAGGGTACTGCAAGTGTCACAAGCATCCAAAGTAGTCACCTAAAGCAAGGAATCATGGGAAAGAGAAAAGAAACAGTGTTGCTACAGTGCTGGCAAAGCCCCTGCTGTGTGCCTTGAAGTTAGACATAGACTGAAAGCCACCCAGGTTCAACTCCTTAGAGGACAGGGAGAGTTAAAACTAGAGAGAGAGGCCCATTTAGCACAGGTTAACAGCTAGGATGCTGTCACAGCTCTTAGAACTTGTAGATAAGCCTCTGCAGGTCACTGCCTGCTGTTAATGCTAAATTGAGGGGAACTTTGTGATCCAGAGCCTATGTTAGGGTATTGGTGACTAGTGAAAACTGGGACCCTCAAAGAGGGGACCCATTCAAAGCATTCATTATTTCCAGTGATTCAGAAACTGAGGTGGAGGACAAAGCAATAGCATAAGTTAGATCTGTAATGATTCAAAAGTTAAGAACCCAGCAGGAGTGACCTGAGGGGTCAGATTCAGATCTGCTCTCCACTCAGGAGAGAGGTTTACCCATGACCACGAAAACCTATACCTCCACAGAGTTGGTGGAACTGGGGTCCGAGTTCAGGCAGAAAATGAAAGGAAGTATACCTGCATGGCTGCTCCCCTTGTGGGACTTTGGAGCCAATGGGATAATGTTGAATGGTTTACAATTGTCTAAAGTGGCTCACCCTGCTTTACATCAGCAGCTTTATGTCAGTAGCACTGATGAAAATGTAGGTTCATTGCTAGCGTGGCTGCTTCTTGCAACTCACAATATGTGGCCAAATTCAGGAAACATTCCTATGCTCACAAGTGCCTGTGCCTCTAAGGAAGAGCTACAGAGCTATTTTCAAGATTGGGAATGAAGCATGCTATTTATGTGCAGCCTCTCCCAAGACCAAACAATATGACTTTTACTGTCAGGATGAAGGATGTGGTATTACCTGCAGCACCCTATCCATTTATGGTAACCTGGTATCAATGTTATTCCATTACTAAGGCAGCCCCTCCAGCAAGCAGCACACTGACAACAGATCTCGGGGAGACAGAAAGATTGCAGCAGAGAACAGGAGTCCATAAAACCCAGGCAAAACTGGAAGGACCTCTCCAAATCTCCCACAGACAGATGTGGGCAGACTTAAGAGCAGCAGGAGTAGATGAAAGGAAAATAGATAAACAACCTAATGCCACCCACCCTGGTACAGTTATGGAAGCAATTGAGAATGGCCTAAAGGTTTCAGCCATTACCTCTCAATAAGGAAATGAAAGGGGGAGGTGATCAAAAGGGTAGAATGGACTTGTACTCCAAAAAGAGACAGAGACAAGCCTCTCCTATTAGGAGATATAATAAAAGCAGAACCCACGGCTCCCCCTAAGCAATCTTTGAGCCCTTGGGTATGGGATGACTCAGGAAAAGGTCAAGGCTCAGGGGTCAGGGTATGTGCCATGTCTCAGGACCATAGGCAATATATAGAACTGGCAACACACTGATCTTCAATGAACATTGAGAGAGTAACTGCATTGGTGGACATGGGTGCTGAATGTACATTGATAAGTGGTAATCCTGACAAGTTCTCAGGCAGGTTAACTGCTCTTGATGGATATGGGGCAAAAACAGTGAGGGTCTGAGCCATAATATTGACTCTGTGACTTGGACATCTGCCAGCCAATCCCTACCTGGTATTCATAGCTTTTATTCCTGAATATATAATAGGTGTTAATATCTTGTGGGGTAAATGCCTACAAACCACCATGGGGGAGTTCCCTTTGTGTTGCTGAGATATTAAGCATGCATCACCAGCTGTAAAGCCATTATTAGGAGGGCATGTTAACCACTGCCTATTGTTGCCTGCACTGTGTTGAATTGCTGCCACCAAACAATATGGGCTTCCTGGTGGCCCTCAAGAGACAACAGAGACCATATATATGTATGTATTGTCTAAAGTACATATAATCTGCCTCACCCACAGTTCTTTTAACTCCCCTGTGTGGCTGGTAAGAAAACAGGATGGAACTTGGTGCATGACAGTGAAGTACAGGGAGTTAAATAAGGTGGTTCCTCCACCTTATGCAGCCATTCCCAGCAAAGCCATCATTCTAGAAGAGCTCAGCACCCAGATGGAATATATCATTGGGTATTAGACCTTGCAAATGCACAGACATAGCTCCAGAGAATCAAGACCCATTTGCCTTCACATGAGAAGGCCTACAGTGGACATTTATGATGTTATCTTGAGAATATCTCCATGGCTCCACTTTGTGTTATGGTACAGTAAAGAAAGATTTAGAGGATGGGGTTGTGGCTCAGTGGTAGAGCACTTGCCTGGCATGTGTGAGGCCCAGGGTTCGATCTTCAGGATCACATATATAGTACATAAATAAAATACAGGGTCATTGACAACTAAAAAAATATTTTTAAAAAGTCCTAGAACAGACACAGTTGATCAATAGTAACAGAATTCAGTGACACCTGGGAAGATATTGGAGAAAACCTTAAAAAAAAAAAAGATTTAGAAACCTGGTTCCAATTTCCACAGATAAGAATATTTTGTTATGCTGATAATATTTTTCTTACTTCTGAATCTTTTTCAGCACTCACTGAGGTGGCATCCACACTTCTGAGTCACTTGAAAGGGAGAGAATTGGCTGTAAATTTTGACAAAGTACAGGGTCCTGGCTTATTGGTATATTGTCTCGTCAGTAAGACAAAGGTTGTACTTCAGGCTGTGATGGATAACATTCAGGTGTTTTCACTTCCCGATACAGTAAAACAAATGCAACACTTTGTGGGCTACTGGGTTATTGGAGGACTTTTCTCTCTCATCTGACTCAGTTATCATGAACCCTGTATAATTGTGTAGGAAGGGTACCATATGGGCCTGGGCTAACCTGCATACTGAGGCAGATAATCAAGCCAAATGTACTGCAAAACAGGCCCAGGCCCTTTGTACACCAGACACATCAAACCCTGCTGAACCATGCCACTCTGGACAACTTTGCATGGAGCTGATATTGGTGGATTAAGGGACATGAGACCCCCATTGAATTTTGGTCACAGTTATGGAATAGGGAAGAAGAATGTTATAGCTTGTTAAAAAGATAACTGCCATTCATGCTGTCCTTCTCCCCATCACCAGAGTAGCACCAGTCAAGGTTATAGAACTAAAGAAGATAAAATGGCTGGAGAAAGTCCCAGCAGAAGAAATTGTCACTTGGCTACATCATAGGTTAAAACATGCAGGACAATAGACTGTGAGCTGAAGTGACACACTCAGGACTGCCCGTAAAGATGTGGGGTGCTGTTGCTGAATGCCAGAATTGCCTCACCTCCCATGATGACTGGATGCCACTGAGGGGCATATCAAGCAAGGTGACATCCCTCTTTACTTCAGTGAAGGCAAATAGACTACATGGGCGGCCTCCCATTATCGGCAGGGGCAAATATGCGTTGACATGTGTGAATACAGACAGGCTTGATGCAAACCTTTCCCAGAAAACGGGCCGATCAGGGCCTGATCTGATTGAGTGCCATGTGTGGCACACCACAGGTGACTGAGAGTGATCAAGGAGCCCCTTTCAAAGGCCATGACATGCAACAGGGGGCTCAAGACCAGGACATATAATGGATTTTCCACCTGTCATACTCCAGCAGCTGAATTAATTGAAAGAATGAATGGCCAGACTCTAGGGAGAGGTGGGATGCTCATCTGTCTGAGGCACTGGGGACACTAAATGAGAAACCCAGACATCAGGGACCTGCAGCCATTTCTATGTTATCTCGCCCATGACTGACAGTGTTACAGGTAAAGGACACTTCCACTGAACATTTTCTTAAACTGGCCTGGGGCAGAAGTAACAAATTACTGCTACTGACTCTGCAAGACATCACATCAAAACCAAAAAGCATTATCTGGTCATGGACAGTACAAGTAAGACTCCAGTTGTTTTGCCCTCCTGACCCCATGAGGGAGGGAGCATGTCTAAATTTATGAGTAAAGCCTACTGTGTTAGAGACCTGGCTTTGTTCACAAGTACTGGTGACGTTACCTTCAGTGTCATCACCTGAAGAACACTGTATATCAATTGATGGCAGTTTGTTTAATAGATTCCTGAGGTGTTTTATTCTTTCTATATTCCTGAAGTACAAAAAAGATAGAGTGTTATGGTATGCTTGCCCAGGCTAGCCTGCTGTGCAGGCTACTTTACTAACACAAGATGGTACCTGTCTACTGCCTCATGGAGCTGATTTGCCATTATTAGTGTCTATTAAATATTTGCTTTATTCTCCATAAGTTAGCAACAACTAAACTATTTCTGGACTGGGCAACAGGAAGTTGCACATCATGCCAACCAGACTGACTATTGGATCTGCTCAAAACTCCCTGTAACTGCAGCACAAGAACTTCCCTGGGGAGTCCAAGCCACAAATAAGATGGAGTGGACTTGGATAAAACAGAACTGGACTAGAACACAATATCTCTCATGCTTTAACCTAAGTGTCTTCACATTAATGCTATCTTAATTACGTTATCACACTTGCTGATAGATTCTTGCTCTTGGCACTGCTCTTGTAAGATATGGGTGCAGGGAGCCTCAGGAGCCCTGTCCTGAGGGCTGTGTGCAATGCCTGGGATGGTCCGAGATTGTGAGGAACATGAAGGGGCTGAAGGGTTGGGGTGTTGGCTTAAACACTACTCAGTGCTTAGGAAAGCTTGCAGTGAGATAAGATGTTTTCTAAAAGGATGTGCTAATGTGGGAAATGGAAAGGGGGAGCTGACCACTTTCCTTGTCTTCAACTTTTAGGAAAGGACTTAAACAGAGTGACCTTGATTATAAAGTAAATGAATATACTCATAAGGTATCAGAAGAAATCTATTTGTGCAGTGGGCAAGCAACTTATCCTGTGTTCCCCCTGCTTGTAAGCATAGAGTAGCCCTCCACTGGACCCCAGACTGCCATGGCCAAGGATAAGTAATAAATGTCCAAAACCTCTCTGTTGAATTCTCCAAGTTGTTCCTTTGAGATTGGCAAATTTGGATGGGGCCTTCGCAGTCCTGGGATTGAACACTTGGGTCGTTTATTTTACACATTTCTATGTATGTCTTTATATTTCTACTTTATATCTGTATATTTTAATGCCATTTATATTTATTTATTTGTAAATATATGTTATTTATGTATACACATAAATATGTACACATTCATTTTTAAATTTGTTTACTATTTTTTTTAAGTTGACTGTGTCTTTTTTTTAATTTTATTTTTTTTTATTATTGTATACAAATGGGATACATGTTGTTTCTCTATTTGTACGTAGAGTCAAGGCATACCATTTGTGTAATCATACGTTTACATAGGGCAATGATGTTTATTTTTTTTTCCTTCCCCCCCACCCCTCCCACCCCTCTTTCCCCTCTATACAGTCCTCCTTTCCTTCATTCTTACCGCTCTCCTTATCCCTAACCCTAAACCTAACGCCAACCCCTCCCACGCCCCATTATATGTCCTCATCCCCTTATCAGCGAGATCATTCGTCCTTTGGTTTTTTGAGATTGGCTTATCTCACTTAGCATGATATTCTCCAATTTCATCCATTTGCCTGCAAATGCCATAATTTTATCATTCTTCATTGCAGAGTAATATTCCATTGTATATATATGCCACAGTTTCTTTATCCATTCATCAACTGAAGGGCATCTAGGTTGGTTCCACAATCCTGGCTATGGTGAATTGAGCAGCAATGAACATTGATGTGGCTGTATCTCTGTAGTATGCTGATTTTAAGTCCTTTGGGTATAGGCCAAGGAGTGGGATAGCTGGGTCAAATGGTGTTTCCATTCCAAGCTTTCTGAGGAATCTCCACACTGCTTTCCAGAGTGGCTGCACTAATTTGCAACCCCACCAGCAATGTATGAGTGTTCCTTTTTCACCACATCCTCGCCAACACCTATTGTTGCTTGTGTTCTTGATAATCGCCATTCTAATTGGGGTGAGATGAAATCTTAGGATAGTTTTGATTTGCATTTCCCTTATTACTAGGGATGTTGAACATTTTTTCATATATCTGTTGATTGCTTGTACATCTTCTTCTGTGAAGTGTCTGTTCAATTCCTTAGCCCATTTGTTGATTGGATTATTTGTATTCTTGGTGTAGAGTTTTTTGAGTTCTTTTTATATTCTGGAAATTAGCACTCTATCTGAAGTATGAGTGGCAAAGATATTCTCCCACTCTGTAGGCTCTCTCTTCACAGTTCTGATAGTTTCCTTTGCTGAGAGAAAGCTTTTTAGTTTGAATCTATCCCAGTTGTTGATTCTTGCTTTTATTTCTTGTGCTATGGGAGTCCTGTTAAGGAAGTCTGATCCTAAGCCAACAAGTTGAAGATTTGGACCTACTTTTTCTTCTATAAGATGCAGGGTCTCTGGTCTGATTCCGAGGTCCTTGATCCATTTTGAGTTGAGTTTTGTGTAGGGTGAGAGACAGGGATTTAATTTCATTCTATTGCATATGGTTTTCCAGTTTTCCCAGCACCATTTGTTGAAGAGGCTATCTTTTCTCCATTGCATATTTTTGACCCCTTTGTCTAGTATGAGAAAATTGTATTTATTTGGGTTTGGGTCTATGTCCTCTATTCTGTACCATTGATCTACCTGTCTATTTTGGTACCAATACCATGCCGTTTTTGTTACTATTGCTTTGTAGTAGAGTTGAAGATCTGGTATTGCAATACCCCCTGCTTCACTCTTGCTACTGAGGATTGCTTTAGCTATTCTAGGTTTTTTATTCTTCCAGATGAATTTCATAATTGCTTGCTCTATTTCTGTAAGGTACATCATTGGGATTTTAATTGGAATTGCATTGAATCTGTATAGCACTTTAGGTAGTATAGCCATTTTGACAATATTAATTCTGCCTATCCAGGAACATGGGAGATCTTTCCATAATCTAAGGTTTTCTTTAATTTCTTTCTTTAGTGTTCTGTAGTTCTCATTGTAGAGGTCTTTCACCTCTTTTGTGAGATTGATTCCCAAGTATTTTATTTTTTTCAAGGCTATTGTGAATGGGGTAGTTTTCCTAATTTCTCTTTCTGAAGATTCATCACTTATGTATAAAAATGCATTGGATTTACGAGCATTGATCTTGTAACCTGCTACTTTACTGAATTCACTTATGAGTTCTAAAAGTTTTCTGGTGGAATTTCCTGGTTCCTCTAAATATATAATCATGTCATCAGCGAACAGGGATAGTTTGAGTTCTTCTTTTCCTATTCGTATCCCTTTAACTTCTTTGGTTTGTCTAATTGCTCTGGCTAGAGTCTCAAGGATGATGTTGAATAGAAGTGGTGAAAGAGGGCATCCCTGCCTTGTTCCAGTTTTTAGGGGGAACACTTTCAGTTTTTCACCATTTAGAATGATATTAGCCATGGGCTTAGCGTAGATGGCCTTTATAATGTTAAGGAATGTTCCCACTACTCCAATTTTTTCTAGTGTTTTGAGCATGAAGGGATGCTGTATTTTATCGAATACTTTTTCTGCATCTATTGAAATAATCATGTGATTCTTAACTTTAAGTCTGTTGATATGGTGAATGACATTTATTGATTTCCGAATGTTGAACCAACCTTGCATCCCTGGGATAAAACCCACTTGATCGTGGTGCACTATCTTTTTAATATATATTTGTATGCGATTTGCTAAAATTTTGTTGAGAATTTTTGCGTCGATGTTTATTAAGGATATTGGTCTGAAATTTTGTTTCCTCAATGTGTCTCTGTCTGGTTTAGGTATCAGGGTGATATTGGCTTCATAGAATGAGTTTGGGAGGGTTCCCTCCTCTTCTATTTCATGGAATACTTTGAGGAGTATTGGAATGAGCTCTTCTTTAAAGGTTTTGTAGAACTTGGCTGAGAACCCATCTGGTCCCGGACTTTTCTTGGTTGGTAGGCTTTTGATGACCTCTTCTATTTCATTGCTTGAAATTGGTTTATTTAAGTTGTGTATGTCCTCCTCGTTCAGTTTAGGTAATTCATATGTCTCTAGAAATTTGTTGATGTCTTCGAGGTTTTCTGTTTTGTTGGAGTATAGATTTTCGAAATAGCTTCTAATTATGTTTTGTATTTCACTCGTGTCTGTTGTGATGTTTCCTTGTTCATTCCGAATTTTAGTAATTTGAGTTTTCTCCCTCTTTCTCTTTGTTAGTGTGGCTAAGGGTTTATCAATTTTATTTATTTTTTCAAAGAACCAACTATTTATTTTGTTAATTTTTCCAATTGTTTCTTTTGTTTCGATTTCATTGATTTTGGCTCTGATTTTAACTATTTCCTGTCTTCTACTACTTTTGGTATTGGTCTGCTCTTCTTTTTCTAGCGCTTTGAGCTGTAGTGTTAAGTAGTTTATTTGTTGATTTCTACTTCTTTTTTTGAATGCGCCCCATGAAATAAATCTTCCTCTAAGTACTGCTTTCATAGTGTCCCAGAGATTTTGATATGATGTGTCTTTGTTCTCATTTACTTCTAAGAATTTTTTAATTTCCCTCCTGATGTCTTCTGTTATCCATTCATCATATAATAGTGTATTATTTAATCTCCAGGTATTGGAGAAGTTTCTGTTTTTTATTCTGTCATTTATTTCTAATTTCAATCCATTATGATCTGATAGAGTACAAGGTAATATGTCTATCTTCTTGTATTTGCTAACAGTAGCTTTGTGGCATAAAATATGGTCTATTTTAGAGAAGGATCCATGTGCTGCTGAGAAGAAAGTGTATTCATTCTTTGTTGGATGGTATATTCTATATATGTTCGTTAAGTCTAAGTTGTTGATTGTGTTGTTGAGATCTATAGTTTCTTTATTCAATTTTTGTTTGGATGATCTATCCAGTGGTGAGAGAGGTTTGTTAAAATCGCCTAGTATTATTGTGTTGTGGTCTATTTGATTTCTGGAATTGAGAAGGACTTGTTTGATGTATATGGATGAGCCAATGTTCGGGGCATAGATATTTATGATTGTTATGTCTTGCTGATTTATGCTTCCCTTAAGCAGCATGTAATGTCCTTCTTTATCCTTTCTGACTAGTTTTGGTTTGAAGTCCACATTATCTGAAATGAGGATGGATACTCCAGCTTTTTTGCTGTGTCCGTGTGCATGGTATGTTTTTCCCCATCCTTTCACCTTTAGTCTATGGGTGTCTCTTTCTATGAGATGAGTCTCTTGCAGGCAGCATATTGTTGGATTTTTCTTTTTAATCCAATCTGCCAGTCTATGTCTTTTGATTGATGAGTTCAGGCCATTAACATTCAGGGTTATTATTGTGATATGATTTGTATTCCCAGTCACTTGACTCATATTTGTTTTTGACATGATTGGTTTCTCCTTTATTTGGCTATTCCTTTAGGCTAGCGCCTCCTGTTGCTGATTTGCATCATTGTTTTTCATCTCTTCCTCATGGAATATTTTGCTGAGAATGTTCTGTAATGCTGGCTTTCTTTTTGTAAATTCCTTTAGCTTTTGTTTATCATGGAAGGATCTTATTTCATCGTCAAATTTGAAGGTAAGTTTTGCTGGGTATAAGATTCTTGGTTGGCATCCGTTTTCTTTCAGGGCTTGGTATTTGTTGTTCCAGGCCCTTCTAGGTTTTAGGGTCTGGATTGAAAAATCTGCTGATATTCTTATTGGTTTCCCTCTGAATGTAATTTGATTCTTTTCTCTCGCGGCCTTTAAAATTCTGTCTTTATTTTGTATGTTAGGTATTTTCATAATAATGTGCCTTGGTGTGGGTCTGTTGTAATTTTGTATGTTTGGAGTTCTATAAGCCTCTTGTACTTGGTTTTCCATTTCATTCTTCAGATTTGGGAAATTTTCTGATATTATTTCATTGAATAGATTGTTCATTCCTTTGGTTTGTTTCTCTAAGCCTTCCTCAATCCTAATAATTCTTAAATTTGGCCTTTTCATGATATCCCATAATTCTTGTAGATTCTGTTCATGATTTCTTACCATCTTCTCTGTTTGGCCAACTTTGTTTTCAAGATTAAATAATTTGTCTTCAATGTCTGAGGTTCTGTCTTCCAGGTGTTCTATCCTATTGGTTATGCTTTCTATGGAGTTTTTAACTTGGTTTATTGTTTCCTTCATTTCAAGTATTTCAGTTTGCTTTTTTTTCAGTATCTCTAACTCTTTATTGAAATGGTCTCTTGCTTCCCGTATTTGGTCTTTTAACTGTTGATTGGTGTGATCATTTAATGCCTGCATTTGCTCTTTCATCTCCTCCTTCAATGCCTGCATTTGCTCTTTCATCTCCTCATTAGCTTCCCTGATCGTTTTAATTACGTACATTCTGAACTCCCTTTCTGACATTTCTTCTGCTGTGCTGTCATTGGGTTTTATTGATGTAGTATCTAGGTTTGTTTGGGACATTTTCTTCCCTTGTTTTCTCATATTGTTCAGCTGTCAGTGGGACCCTGAGATATTGCAGTTTTCCGCTATTGGCTTATAGTGTTCCGGTAGATTTCCAGTGTATCACCTCCCAGCCTTCAGTAGCCTGATGTCTTGGAGGAATGTGATAATGCAGTGCATCCAAAGAAAGCTGCCCCTAGCCCCCTACTGGTTCCAGGGTTTGGAGCTGGCTCTGTGCGGAAAGGCTCTCACTGGGGGCCTGCACCGTGCAGCTGGCTGTGTGGAAGGAGCCCACCGCCGGTGTGTGGAAGGCTACCTGGGGAAGACTCTAGCTGCCCTGCCCTGCTCCGATAAGCCACCCCTATCTGTGCCTGCCACCCGGGCCGAGCTTTACCCAGTGGGCAGACTCACCTGTGGCTCTATTTCAGTCCGAGTGTCTCAATGCCTCCCCTTCTTAACTCCTGGGTTCTGGAGCGACTGGGGATGCAGTCACCCTCTAGGCCGCCATCTTGGATCGCCCCGTGAAGAGAGCCTGCGGCCGGAGTTGGCATAGCCGCCTGAAGAGGTCTCTAGCTGCCCTGCCCTGATCCCAGAGGCTGCTTGTGGATCGAAGCTCTCTGTTGGTTCGGAGACTTGTGGCTAGTTCTATGTAGAAAGCCTCTCACTGGGCGGTCTGGTCTGAGAAGCTAGCCTTGAAAGGCACCTCCTACCGCAGGGGTCCAGGCTACTTGGGGAATTCTCTGGCTGCCCTATCCTGGTCCCTGAAGCTGCTTGTGTGCCGGAGTACGCTGTGCTGCGCTGGCTCCAGGACTTGGAGCTTGTTCTGGTTAGAAAGTCTCTCACTTTGTTTACTATTTTTAATTAATTTTTTGAGGCCAGGTCTTACTATATTGCCTAATTCCTGGGTTGAAGTGATCCTCCCACTTTGGCCTCCTGGCATATCTGGGACTACAGGTGTTTACCATAACGCCCAGTTCTAATTTTTCTGTTTTACGTAATCTGGTGAAGCAACCAGTTTGGCAGATGCAATTACATATTTATATAAATAAATTTCTATATTTTTATATATACAAATTCATGGGTTTATATGAATTTTTCATCTCTATCTATCTATCCATCTATCTATCTATTAATCATCTATCATCTACCTGTAACAGCTATTACTGGTTTTCATGTCATGGTCATTCTCAACTCAGCCTAGAATGAAAGACCTAAGAGATGTCTGAAGTTTCACAGGCTTGCTGGTCCAAGGTTGCCCAACAGCTCAGAGCCCTGGGCCTCTACACATTCTTTTGTCTTGCACATGTGTGTTTCAAATCTTCCACACTCCAACTCTGACTCACACACAAGTTAAAAACTAGTTGTGTATACTCATCCATCTACCTGGGGAGACAGGGTCCAAGAATGTGTCTTGGACCCAGTTCCCTTCATCTACCTTCTGCTTTGGTGGTCTGAGTGTGCTTCCAGGCCATTTATCTCTTTCAGTGCTAATCCAACAAATGAAGTTGGCCTCAGGCACCTGCCCTTCCCTCAAGTGTTTTCTATCCAGGTATTAATTACTCCCTCTCTCTAGGACTCCCCAAATCCAGTTAGATGTGGGCAGAGTAGACTTGCTGAGTGATGTATAGCCTTCAGAGCCTGGAGCCATTCCCTTGGCCCTTGGAATGCCCCCACAACTCTCAGTGCTGTCCAAGCCCAGCAGAGCCATCCTGTAGCCTGGGTCATCTTACTCCATGCACGCTGACACTGTTGTCAGAGCAATGGCGATTCAGAATTAGCTAGTCTTCATCTCTGCTTGAAGCCCCTCTATACCCTCCCCCACACCTGGACTCCAGCTTATAGGACTCACTTGGGTCTTCAAAGGAAGGGCACTTATCTTCTTTGACAGGAAAAGAGGACAGATTCTCACTGGGAGGCATTGGCTATTGGACTGGGTATTTTAAAAGGGCACAATCTTGGTACCTGCCATCAGGCAAGGGCCAAATGGAACTGGCAGTAAGCAATTCCCATGGCATTTTGAGCTCCCACACAGGCCAGTGGATTGTGAGCATCGGGACCTCCCCATATGAATAGAATTTTATGTTTGTGTATACGAGATTGTGTATTTCCCCATGGGTCATTTAAAAACTTTCATCTATAATTATAAACTTACGTATTTATATTTATCAGTTTTACACATCTATATATTTTCATGTTACCCATTTTAAATTATAGGTATGTAATACATATGTATTGTTATTTGTGTACAGACATATATGTACACACAAATAGGTATTTATGCAAATATTGATGAATTCTCCTTTACACTCTGATGAAATAATCTAGTCTAGCAGTAAAGTGAAACACATATCAATATATATCTGTAATTTATGTGTATACATTTTCATGTGCTTATGCATTTTTAAATAGGTTACATGTTCTGTTCTCTCTATATAGACACATATCTAAAATATATACACACATATAAATATAAATAAATAAATAAATAAATAAATAAATAAATAAATGCTTTAGGGCTCAGAACAAGCTGTTCTTCAACTTGCCAGATTTCCCCACTGCACCCATATATACTGGATATCATGTTATAGGGTCCCCTGGGATGTTTCTCATCCAAATTGGTAGGTTGAAGAAAGTATTCCAGCTCCTCATTAGAGGGTGCTGGCACTCCATCTGAGTTGGTTAAAAGGGCACTGCCTGGCACTTAATTAAAGAAGAGCCACCTAGATCTGGCAGTGAGGGATTCCCTTGTTTGATTCCATCCTTATTGGTAGATGATAAGAGTGCCCGTTGACTCCTGGCATGAATGTTAATGCATGATTGTGTGTGTCTCCCTGTGTTATGTCTGTTTTGGTACATCTGTATTTATATGTTTATCTTCTCCTTAATATATCTGCATATTTCCATATGTATCTGTATTTATTAATTTAAGAGTTTGTGTGTGTGTGTGTGTGTGTGTGTGTACAGAGACCTTTCCTGATATAAAAATGTAGTTGTATCTGCCAGACTGGGACATTTCACCAGGCAGTATAGAAGAGAAAATGTAAATGTACCTATGTGGAAGCATTCTAGTCTGGCAGATATAACTGCATATGTATATGAATAAATTTCTATGTTTTATACACACATACACACATTCATGTGATTATGCATGTAAAATGTTACATAATCCTCTCTCTTTATTTATAAATGTATATATTTGTGTATGTATGTGCCTTGCCCCCCCCCCCCCCCCCCCCCGTACACACCAAGCAGGGTTATTACCGGCAGCAGCAGCCATTAATGACTCAGCTTCACGATGAAGTCCCAAGAGATATCTGGAAATATCCCAGAGCAGATGGCCCACGTCCTTTGTCTAGTCCATGGCCTCAGGCATCTGTAATTGCATTTTTGTGTTTGTCTCCCTGAGTTACGTTTATTTGATAATCTATTACTTGATAGAGGCATTGGGCTAGGTCTGTTAAAAGGGCACTGTCTTGGTCCTTGCTATCAGTCAAGAGCCACATGGAACTGGTCATGAGGTACTCTCTTGGGATTTTGGTCCCCATTCTGTCAGTAGATGAGGAGAGCATTCATTGGTGCCTGGCACAAAAACAATTTGTGTGTATGTGTGAGATTCTGTGCATTTCCTTGGTTTATACTTATTTTTACACCTGTATTTATATGTTTGTATATGTAATATACATTTATTTATAATATATATTTATATGTATATAAATATATTTACATATAATATATTTTTATATTTAATTTAATATATATATTTGTGTATATATCATGTGTATGTCTTCTATATTGAATGGTGAAACATCCTGGATTGACAGATAAAGCTTCATGTTTATATGGATATATTTCTATATTTTATATATACATATTAGCATATTTATGTATATATATGTTATATCTCTATATATATTTAATAAATGCATGCTTTCACTTGTGTATATATAGGCAGACAGATAGTTCAAATGGTGCTATTTTTGACTGTGAAAGTCACAAATGACTTAACCACTCAACCTGACTACCTAAGAGACATTTAAAAACCTCACAGAATTGCTTGACCAAGTCCCCATGCCTTGCCCAAGGACACTGGGTTCTCTGTAGGTACAGTGAAGAAATGGAACAACTAAGAAAATTAATGTTAGTTTTCTCATGGCCCCACCAACTTGGATCTAAATATCAAGTCAAATCCATCAGTCTTTAGAAAATGCTAGTAGTATTTTTTTTTTGTATATTGCTGAATCAAGGGAGAAAATTTAAATTAAAAATTCTCCATCAATCAAGCAAAGAAGTGAGATTTGTTTTATTTAAAATGCTACACATTGATGTAAAGGGCATGGCATAAAAATATCTAGTGTGTGAATGTTATGGAAACTAAGAAAAATTATAAATGTAGTGGAAATGCTCTTTCATAAAAGTAAAATCCCTTTGTATTACTTTGAAAAAAAAATCTTCCATTTTTGAGACTGTGAATTTTGTGAAAAGGGCATTAGTATTTGTTCAGTAAATAGCAAAGGTAAATGAATTATTTTTAAAGATTATACACCTCAAATATCATTACACTGCATCTCCAGCAAACCTTCCTGAATTTCATTCTCTATGAACTTTGTAAACATTCACTAGTTCACTAGATGGCACCAAGAGGCCAGCTCTGTAGAGGGACTGGTGGAAAAAGCATCCTTCACACAATACTTGAAAGGTTTGTGGTTTGTGTGTTAGATGAAGTTTTCACTAAAAGAATCTCAAGGAAAACTCTGAATTGGAAGTGTTGAGTTCACAAAGATTAGAAGATGGTCATCTTAGATGCACCTAGGCCCCCATGCTGAATACAATTTTTAACTAATGTCTCTGTCTTTTAATATCTAAGGTATATTGGTTCATATCATAAAATTTAAGATGATATCATTGTATAAAAGGAATAGCTAATAACCCATTCATAAGACGTTAATAGGGATTAAAATTCCAAATATTACAATGATCAATTTTTATTTTAAAAATAAAAAGGGTTTCTATTACATTTTAAAAATAACGGTCCTTTATAAGATCCAGTCCTCTGTTTACATTTGTTTTTCAATACTGAAGACAATAGTAAGACTATTTACTCAATAATAGTAAATAGTCTTTACTATTGAGCTACACCCCCAGTCCTTTTTATTTTTAATTTTGAGACAGGGTTTTGGGGAGTTGCCTAGGCTGACCTGGAACTTAGAATCCTCCTGCCTCAGCCTCTTGACTCTCTGGGATCACAGGTGTGTGCCACTGCACCTGGCTTCTTGTTCATGTATTTCATTAGCATCTCTTATCTCTTGCTTTAGTTAATGAATGAATTAAAAAGTCTGAAAATGGGTTGCAACTTTAGGTTAGTTATCATGGGCTCAATGAAAGTAGAAAGCGGACAATAATACACTTGAATCACATCACCAAACTAAATGATACAATAGCATATATAAAGTCACCATTTTTTTTTTTGGTACCAGGGATTGAACTCAGGGGCCCTTGAACATTAAGTAACACCTACAGTCCTTTTTATATTTTATTTTGTTTTGAGACAGGGTTTCACTAAGTTGCTTAGGACCTCGCTAAATTGCTGGGGCTGGCTTGGAACTTGCCATCCTCCTGCCTCAGCCTCCTGAGGTGCTGGGATTACAGGATAAAGGTACCTCCTTTAAAAGGTTCTCATGACCCTCAAAATTGAATTCAGTGCCTTTCCCATATTCCCCACTTGTAGCTGCTTATCTGTACTCACCACATCACAGGCTATCTGTGATAAGCTTTTCACTTTTGACTTCGAGTTCTTTGAAGGCAGGACCTGTGTCTTACCAACCATTATATTATCAGCTTCAAGTACTATGATACTTAGTTGATGTTTCTATGAGTTAAGAGTTAAATTTTGTTATCACACAGACATTGGCTCATTTTTCAGCTCCATCACGTATGAAGTAAAATTTTGGGCAAATTTCTCAAGCTCGATAAACTGGGAGTTTAATAATAATAAGTGATAACAATAATAGGTTTTCTATAGGATTTTGTTGAATATTAAATGACATTACAGATGAAAAACTCAGTCGAGAACATAATAGGATTTCAATAAATGATATATGGTATTTATTTTGTTATCATTATAAAATAACTGTTGAATTATTGAATGTTAGCAAATTCTTTGAAAACAGTATTCAGCTATTTTAGATTACTGATGCTGTGGTCCAAAAGTTTCTGTACCCCTAAAATTCAGATGTTGAAACTGAATTCTTGTGATGATTGGAAGAAATGAGCCAGAGCTCTGCCTTCATGAATGAGATTTTTGTCTTATTAAAGGGCGCTAGGGAGCATATCAGCTTCTTCTGCCATGTGAGAATACTTAGAAGTGCTATCTATGAGAAAGGTTCTCACAAGATATCAGAGTTGCTGGCATTATGATTTTGGACTTCCCCGACTCCAGAGTAGTAAGCAATAAATTTCTGTTATTCATAAATTACATAGTCTAAGGCACATTGTTATAGCAGCCCACAGGGACTAAGACAATAGATATTGCTATGGTACTGGCATTTCTTGTACTTTAAAATATGTAATGAAGAACATGGTTAAATAAGATTGTTCAGTTTGTAAAAACAAAACAAAACAAACTCAGGCAGTATTTCTACAAAAAAGTTTTCAGAAAAGTTATCTGAGACATGGAAATAGGCAAAAGAGATTACTAACTCTTCTTTTGGTGCAGTACTGGACTTTGTATTATGGTGGACAATTGGCCTCTGTGGAAGCAAAGGTTAATATGTAGATTCTTGCCAGGCAGAGATGACAGTGACATATGTCATTAATCAGATAACTCAAAGATTGTGGCATATGACCAAGTTTGTATTTAATGCAGTTTTCCTATTCTACTATTTTCTAAAGTATTCTATGCACATATAAATTTGCATAGGTTTTGAATTTAGCTTATCATTTTATTGGTTCTTTCATCAATTACCAAGTGTTTTTTAGTCAACTTTTTTGCCATAGTGACTTAAAAAATCTGTCCAGAACAATTTTAGGGGAGGAAAAGTTTCATTTGAGAGCTCATGGTTTCAGAGTTCTTAGTCTATAGAAGGTTGCTTCCATACCTTTGGGCTGGAGGTGAGGCAGAACACCATGGCTGAAGAGTGTTGGGGAGGGAAGCAGCTCACAGGATGATCAGAAAGTAGAGAGAGAGAATCCACTCACCAAATATATACCACAAAGGCACATTCCCAATTCCCACCTCCTCCAGTCACACCCTACCACTTCAGTTACCACTTCAGTTACCACTCAGTTAATCCTTATCAGGGGATTAATTCATTGATTGTGTTATGACTGTCATAACCCAACCATTTTTCCTCTGAACCTTCTGGCATTGTCTCACATGTGAGCATTTGGGGGACACTCACATCCAAACCTTAACACCAAGTTAAAACAATCTTTTACATGCATTCATTTAATATAATCATGAGAATAATGGTTCTTACCGCATACAAAGATAAACTCAATTGGGGTCAAGAACCAAAATGTACAGCCTAAAACTGTGACTCTAATGGAAGAAAACAGAGGAAACACTTCAAGATGTTGGAAAAGGCAACAATTTTCTAGATAGGATTCCCAAAGGTCAGGAAAGAAAAGCAAGGACTGACAAATGGGATTACATCAAACTAAAAGCTTCTGCACAGCGAAGGAAACAATCAATAGAGTGAAGAGACAACATGAGAGACAATTTTTGCTAGCCATTCATCTGAGAGAGGGTTAATATTCAGAATGTATAAGGACCTCAAACAACAACATCCAAGTAATCCAATTTTTAAAAATGAGCAAATTACCTGAATAGACATTTCTCAAAAGAATAAATAAAAATGGTGAAGAAATATGTGAAAAAATGCTCAACATCATTTTGCCTTCAGGGAAATGTAAATCAAATCCACTGTGAGACACCATCTCACCCCAGTCAGAATGGCTATTATCAAAAAACAAACAAACAAAAAATAACAAATGCTGGTGAGGATGTGGAGAAAAAGAAATGCTTATACATTGTTGGTGGGCATGCAAATTAGTGTAGCTACTATGGAGAATAGTATGGAGTTTCCTCAAAAAAACTAAAAATAGACCATATGAACCAGTTAGCCACTTTTGGGTATGTGTCTAAAGGGAAATGAAATCAGCACATCAAAGAGATACCTGCATGCACATATTATTATGGCCCTATTCATAATAGGCAAGATATGGAATAGGCCTACGTGCCCATTAACAGATGAATGGGTAAAGAAAATGTGGTATGTACACATAAAATGGTGTTTAATCCAATCATAAGGAAGAAGGAAGGAGCATCAGTGCTATAAAATGGAAGCAGCTGAATGGAGGACATTATGTTAAGTGAAGTAAGCTAGACAGAAAAATGCACATACCATGAATTTTTGTCTATATGTAGAGGCTCAAAAAGGTAAACTTGAAAGTAGAATAGTGATTACTAGAAATTGGGAACAGCATGGGGGTGGAGGTGGATAAAAGGAAGTTAGATTTGATCAGGGCGTGCACATATGGAATATCACACTGAACCCCCTTCATATGTACAATTAATATTTGTTAATTAAAAAATTCATCCAAATGGTACACTTAAAAAAAGTTAACAAATTAACATCTAGGAGCCTATCTACCTATCTACTATATTTTAAAATGGTGTAGTTTAACAATATTTTTGTAAGTTATAAATCTCAACTCTGACAGTTAAAGAGTAAGGCAAGTAAAATAGCTTCCCTGTGGATCTGAACAGAGTTGTATATAAAGTATGTCACACAACAACATCTATATCTTTTTAATTTTTTAAAATGACTTAACAATTGGAAGTTAAATGTGGAGATATGACAAATACAACATTTGTTGATATTTATGCAACCCTGATGTCGTCATGTTTTCAGTTTAATTTTCATGGCGAGTTTTGAGGAAACAAAGCAAACTCACAAAGTTCCAACTCCTTTTCTTATAAGAAAGCAGTATTTTTCTTATGTGTTATTAATTACTCTGTTCTTACTCAATTCAGTACACCGTTGTAACGATGGTTCTATTTGGAAACAGTATTTGGAAGAGCCCTTTGCTTTTGACCCCAATTTAAAATCTTCTATTCAAATATGTAAGATAGTCACCAAACTAAAGCCTAGAATTTGGCTTAATGCCAAAGGAAAATTTCCTTTTCAATGAAGACAACTTTGGAAAGACTCCACAAAGCAAGCAGAGAATCAAGAAGCTCTTGTCAAAGAAATCTTCAGTAACTAAATGTGAAGAATTAAGAAACATGAATTTGGGATTTTCCTGATATATAACTGATGAGCAAGGACATTCTTGACAAGATGAAAATGAGATTTCTTCCAGAACCCAAACATTTTAGCATTTATCAAACATAGAAAATTATTTCATTTATCTGTGTATAGTAACATTAACCACTCTATTCATCACAGCTTTTGGGCAGGCCAGAAAACATTCTCTCAGAGAATATGGTATAAGACAAAAGCAGATTCAGTTGGCATTATTAATAATAATTCTTTGTAAACAAAATATATGTATTAACTTTCAGTTACTCTTTCTTACACCTTATCTTGATCATTGGTTATGGGGATTTGTTATAATAGCAACTAAATATTTGATTTCAAAGTTACAAGTGATTTGTGCACAAATCTTTTCAAATAAAAGAAAATGTGTCAGAAATATCTGCAATATGAAGTAATTTATACTCTAATAATTAAAAATGAAAATTTGACAACATAAGTGCACATACAGAAATGCAACAGTTTATATTATATATACCTTTTGAAATTTGGGACTTCGACTATACATGTATATCCATATCTATTTATATCTAAATTACATCTGTCTATCCACATGCACACAGTAGTTTATACTACAGTATTTGAAAATATTGAAACTTTAGTTAAAACAGTATATTCTTTATCCTTCCAGCCTACAATTAATAATGTATTTTCATTATTAATTATGAAATAATGTATTATTTCATATATACACAAACATATATACAAATACATATTGCACGTGTGTGTGGGATTGAACCCAAAGGGCACTTCACCACTGAGCTATGTACCCAATCCTTTTTATTTTTTATTTTGAGAGGTCTCACTAAGTTGCTGAGGCTGGTCTTGAACTTGTGATCCTTCTGTCTCAGCCTCCTGATTTGCTGAGATGGTAGACATGTACCACAGCACCTAGCAATAATATATTTTCTATGATTCGAATGGCACATCAAATTTCTCAATGTCTAAGTCAATGTTACAAGTTTGCATATCTATTATCACTTTACTGTCATTCTATTAGCCTGCCAGTTAATAAAATATAGTTGCTAAAATATCTGATAAGCATGTCTTTAACATATGTGAATGTAAAAAGGCATGATTTAAATAGTTTAGAAGACCCTACTTTTTACCAACTGGTTTTTGTAATTGCTTCCACAAGGTGAAAAAACATCGCTTTTGTAGTGGCTTAGTGCAGCAAATGAATATTTCTGAGCAGAAGAAAGTTACTACACAAGCATGAAACCAGGCCAGGGTCACCTCCAATGACACCGAGTTCTGAGATGGGATCACAAGTAGCAACTTCAGGTAGTTTCCCAGAGCAGGAGGGCATGCGAGCTAAAAAAGGATAGCAGAAAAATTATTTGTACTCAGCATGCTGATTTACCCAACATACAATAACTCTTAGCTAGAAAGGAATAAAATTAGAAATCCTATTTTTTAGTTTTATATAAAAGAGAGTTAACACATAGTGCTAACAAAGAAAATGACTGAAAATGATTGAATCCCAGGAAGTCTAATATGCAGTCATTTAGATTCATAATATCAAATATCTAGATACATCCACCATGAAGATATTGTGGTTTGGAATTAGAATGACCCTCAAAGTCTTATGCATTGAAGGCTTGGTCCCCAAAGCAACAATGTTCAGAGTTGGGACTTTTGGGACTGATTGGGTCAATAAGTCTTTGATCTCATTAATGTACTGATTTATTAATGAAGTCATAGCTGAAAGGACTATTGGGATGTGATGGAAACCGTAGGAGATAGAGCCTAGTTGAAGGAAGCAGGTCACTGAGGGTGAAGTAAATACTTTGAAGTAAATATTTTGTCCCTGGCTCCTTCCTTTGTCTCTGCCTCTTGGTCACCACAAGGTGCTCTACTCTGTCACATGATGTTCTGCCTCACCACAAGCTCACAGTGATGGAGGCAAGTGAATATGGACTGAAACCTCTGAACTTATGAGCCAAAATAAATCTTTTATCCTAAAAGTTGATTTTCTTAGGCATTTTGTCACAGCGACAAAAAGCTGACTAACCTAGCAATACATGGACAAAAATGTCCAAATGGCAATCTTTTTTTACTTTTATTTGGAAGTTTTAATTCTGACAAAAGATTCAAGAGAATGATATTGACTGAATATATACATTCCTTAGTTAACTTATTTATTTATTCATTCATTCATTTATTCAACAAATACATAGAAGTCTTGCTATGTGCTGCATCTAAACCACATATTAAAAATATAGCAGTGATCAAGGTATGCAGTCTTGCCCTCGTGAACCACACATGGAGTTCTTATACATTAATTCAACATTTCTCTCTGACTTTCTCTACTTTGGTAACCATTGGAGTTCCAGAAATGTAGGTAAAGTTTGCCACTTCTAGAGAGATGGTGGTTTAGTGGCAGAGATGGACTCATCCAATATAGGTTGTTGAGGTAAGCATGAGGTACTTGGAAATGCATTAAAGAATAAATCCATAACAAAGTATTACCCTAATAGTTGCTAAAGAATGTTTTATTCAATAAGAAGAAAACTGCTTTGTAGTTTTAAGCTGGGTGTTTTTAACTGATCTGTTTGTTTACAGAACGTCAACCATTCCTCTTGAAGAAGAGAGTTTGTCACAGATCCTGTGAGAATCTATATTAATTAAGAAGTTGAAGAGAATGGGAAAAAAAAGGAAGAAAAAGAAACAAAATACAAGAGTAAATAATGAGGTGTCATGTCATGAGATATGGTTTTCAACTTATAAATAATAATTTGAGGTAAAAAGTGAGGCTCCCTACTTTGAATCCACTACCTGTTGGCTTGAGGTGTAGCCTGCCAGCCACCTCAGGGGGCTTACCTTTGCACTCTTCCCCTCTCAATCTCCTCAGTAGCAGTCTTTGCCAGTTTGAGGACAATAATATGAATACTTTGGGGCATAAACTGCATAAATGTAGGGCAATAATATAAACCAAGTATAACTTAACAGACTCATGGATTTTTCTGGCCTGCGAATCCAGAAATAAGCTTTTATCTTTAGTTTCATTTAAAACTTGACTAAGTTTCCCTGGGTCTTAAGGAGATAGGATCTCTCAGTTTTGTGTTAAAGTTTCGTGTTAAAACTCTGGGTCAGACCTAATCGGGTCAGGCAGTTTCTGCTGTCACAGGCTGTCCCCTGAGTGTCTGGGTCTCATTTTCTCTGACTCCATTCTTGCTTTCCTTTTTATTCTCACAATTCTCTGTTGACCCATTTGATTCAGTTCTTACTTTTCCTTTATTGTATATATTTCTTTGTTTTATCTTTAGATCATCAAAAGGTAGCATTTTCAGAATGATGTTATGGTATCAGGTGCCATGAAATAATTTTTTTTTTGTTTAAAGTCTGAAAGGGGCTCTGTGATTATACACAATGGAAGGCAAAACTAGTCTCTGTATTTTCCAGTTTTATCATATGAAGAAAAAAAAATTTAAGACTCTTGATAACTGGGAAGCCTCATTTAGACAAGTTGATTCAAATGTTCTACTTAACTAGATACTTTGTTTTCAGGTAAGTACATCCATAAGAATTCAGTCATCCAAAAATGTTTGCTTTTAAGAAAACATTTTAAGAATTATTCCCTTTTATTATAGTATATAATCTTGGGCTAAGAAAGAAATTCAGATATGTCCTAAATTTAATTACAAGGGCCAGAGGATGGAGAGGAGGAGAGATGGAAGAGGTGAATCAGTTAACAGATCCTAACCTAAAACAACAAAATACTGTTTCACATTCCTGAAGGTATGCTAGAACCTTAACTCAGATCCCTTCATGACTCCCTTGCTGCCACCCCACACATCTTACAACCTCAGCCAATCCAGAAGCAACAAGTACTGCTTTCCATGCACTGTCCATCCTGAAGCTTTCTCCACTTTGACCTACAAAGTTGGTTCAATGTAAGCAATTTATGCTTTTCTTCTCCAAATTTCCATTATAAAAATATTCTTAGCTCTAGGTCCAGGGGGCATTTTCCAACTGCTATACCTGCTGTGGGAAGTTAAGAGACTTGTCCCTAGAACTGGTCCTAGCATCTTATCTCCTTAACAGCTCAATAAACTCTTTCATTTCAGAGAGACTTTGGTCTCAATAGTTATGGCTTAATGACTGTGATTAAGTCAACCTTTTCATCACTGTACCCAAAAGATCTGATGAGAACAATTAGAAGAAGAAAAGTTTATGTGGGGTTTATGACTTCAGAGGTTCATTCCGCGGTTGACTGACTCCACAGTTCTGGGCTCAAGGTGAGGCAGAACATCATGGTGAAGAATCATGCAGAGGAAAGCAGTTCAGGACATGTCAATCAGGAAGTGGAGGAAGAGCGCTCTCCTCACCAGGGACAAAATATCAATCCCAAATTACACCCCCAGTGACACACTTCCTCCAGCCATACCCTGCTTTGCCTAATGTTACTGCCCAGTTAATTTGTATTGGTGGATTACAGCTCTCATAATCTAATCATTTCACCTCTGCCATTTTACACTGTCCCACACATGAACTTTTGGGTAACAAATCACATTCAAACCACAACATTCAACCCTTGGTCTCCAAAGCTCATGACCATCTCACAATGCAAAATACATTTAGTTTATTCCTAAGAGTCCCCAGAATCTAAGTAATTCTAGCAATGCCTAAAAAGTCCAAGTCCAAAATCTCATCTGAGACTCAAGGCAAACTTTGAATAAAGATAAAAAACATACATCCAATATATAATGGCAGAGTAAATATTTCTGTTCCACAGGAAACAGGGACGATGTAAAGAAGAGATGGAACCAAACCAAGTCAGAAATTCATCTGGGCAAACAAGTTCTGTAGCTCCATGTCCAGCATCTGGGGCATATGACATTGTGATATTCTCTCCAAAGAGCTTGGGTAGTTTTGTTTCTATAATCTTGATGATTGCAGCCTACATGGCCTCTTTCTTAGTGTGTCTTGGCTCTAATCCTGTAGTTTGTCTTGACAGACATTCCACATTACTGGCATCTATTAACCTCTGGGGTTTGCTTTGCAGATTTGACTTCCTCCTCACATCTGCACACATAGTCCTTTCAGGGACTGCCCACAGGGACTTTGACCCTGTTATACTTTGCCTGGCCTCCCAGGTCTTCCTTTACATTCTCTGTGGAAGCTTCCATGACCCCTAACTCCAGCATTCTGCAATTCTGCAGAACCAGAACTATTTGGTTGAGACCAAGGTATTCCACTATCTTGAGCAGTAGCCTAACCTTCTGCGACCATAGCTACCTCAGTCTCTGAATGCCTGGGAAGCTGAGCATGATGAAACAACTTCATAGGCTTCCTTCCTTATGGTACTCCTATGGTCTCTTCTCAAAGGAATTTTTAATTTTATACCCTCGAGCCTGAGATGGTTGTAGTCTTGCCCTTTTCTTTCTCTCTCTCTTTCTTTCTTTCTTTCTTTCTTCCTTCCTTCCTTCCTTCCTTCCTTCCTTCCTTTCTTTCTTTCTTTCTTTCTTTCTTTCTTTCTTTCTTTCTTTCTTTCTTTCTTTCTTCTTTTTGTTGTTTTTAGATATAAATGATAGCAGTGTGTATTTTGACATATTTTACATACATGGGGTGCAATCCATTACAATTTTAATCCCATTCTTGTGGTCTTGAAAGTTTCTGAGATGTCCTCAAGCCATCTTTCCTATCATCTCTGGGTCAAGTATTTAACATCTCTTTAGTGACTGTAACGTCTTTAACAACCAAAAATACCTTAGCCCTAGTTTTACTTGTATTTTTCTGGTCAAACTGAAAGATTCAAAAATCTTTCTGCTCCTTATTACCAGAGCAAACTTGTCTAAAATCCACCAGCAATATCTATGCCACTGCTTGAATGCTGTGCTACCCTTGAAATTTCCTCCACCAAAATTAATTAATTATTCCATCACCTTTAAATTGAGCCTCACAGAGTCTCAGGGCATGGGCAAAATATAGACAACTTCTCTGCCAGAACATAATGTGAATGACGTCTAGTTCAATTTCCAATAGAGTTTACCTCCTCTGAAACCTCATGATCCCAGTCTTTATTGTCCACAGTGCTAGCAGCATTCTGGTCTTCTGAGCTCCCACCAGAACTGCCCATTAAACTCCACTTACAACATTCTAAAACTTTTCTAGTTTGCATCTTTAAACTTCAAGATTCCTCCCCCACAAATCCATCTTCAAAATCTTCTGAACCATAGTCAGGTTAGTCTCAGCAACAACCCTACTTCTTGGTACCAACTTCTGTTAGTCTCAGTTTTTTTGTCACTGTGATCAAAAAGACCTGACAAGAACAATGCAGAGGCCCATAGTTTCAGGGGTCTCAATCCTTAAATGACTAATGCTGTATCTCTGGGCCCAAGTAGAACATCATTGCTGAAGGTGTGGTGGAGGAAATCAACTCAAGACATGGAAACAGAAAACAGAGCACTCAGTTCACCAGGGAAAAAATATAAAATTCAAAGGCATGCCTCCAGTGACCCACCTCCTCCAGCCACTCCCCACCTGCCTATAGTTTCCATTAGTTAATCCAAGTCAATGGATTAATCCTTTGATTAGATTGCAACTCTCACAATCCAATCATTCTACCTCCAACAATTCTTGCGTTATCTTACACATGAGCTTTTGGGGGACACCTCATATCTAAACCATAATGGTCCCTCATTCAAAGTTCATCATGACTGAGCTGCAGTTAAATTCTTGAAATTTTTTATTGAGGTAAAATTCACAAAAATAAATTGAATCATTTAAAAGTGAACAACTTAGTGACAGTACATTCACAAAATTATGAAGCCACCATTTCTAAGATTCCAACGTTTTTATCAGCCTGAATAAATCTTGTACTCACAGGCAAGCTCTCTTCATTTTGCTTTTCCCCCATCTACTGGCAACCAGGAACCAACTTTTTTTTTTTTTTTTTTTTTTTTTTTTTTTTTTGCAGTACTGGGGATTGAACTCAGGGCCTTGTGCTTGAGAGGCAAGCACTCTACCAGCTGAGCTATCTCCCCAGCCCCAAACCTACTTTTTATCTCCGTGAGTTTGCCTATTCTGGATGTTTTACAAAAAACGGAATCACACTGTTTGTAATCTGGTGTGTCTGACTTCTTTCATTTAGCATTATGTTTTCAAGGTTCATACACATTGCAATGTCAGCAGGAAACCTTTCCTCTAAGAATTTAGGTTTAGTGGTTGAAGCCCAAGAGTTTAACTGACAATAGGCAGATTAAGAGAATAGACATCCCAGAGGTTCAGAAGACTCAGGCAGGAGAAACCCAAGCTCAAAGCCAGCCTCAGCAATTTAGTGAGACCCTAAGCAATGTAGTGAGACTCTGTCTCAAAATAAAATATAAAAAAAAAGGGTTGTAAATGTTGCTCTAAATTTAATCCCCAGTACTAAAAAAAAAAAAAAAAAAATGACAGCTTATTTGTATGCATATGTGAGCACACAAATAAAGTGATTCCATACAGGATTTATATATGACCTTTAACGGAGGACAGGGAGAGGGGAAGAAAGAGCTCTTGTGGGTTGATGAAATTGTTTCTCTAGGAAAGGTAAATGGATTTTTGGAGGGACAAATGGAAGATAAAATTTGTGATAATGTTTGTTTATGTAGGTTCAATTGATCTTGTTCATATTTTTCCATATTGTGAGACTTTCCTGGAGAAGAGGGTTTATAGCCATGTTAGGCAATGTTTCATCACTGCAAGAAACATAAGATAAACAACTTAAAAAACAGAAAGGTTTATTTTGGCTCATGGTTTCAGAGGTTTCAGTTTATGGTCACTTGGCACCATTGTCTGTGGATCTGTGGTGTCACAGTACATTCTGGCAGGAGCACATAGTAGTAGAGAAAATGCTTACCTCATGGCAGCCAGGAAAAAAAAGAAAGAAAAAAGAGGCTGTAGTACCATGTCTCCTTCAAGGGCATATCCTTAATAAACAAACTTCTTTCTGCAAGCTCGTACTTCCTAAAGATTCCACCACCTCTTAATAGTGTCACAGACTGATGAACAACCCTTCAACACATTAAGAAACTGGCAAAGGATTTGAATAGACATTTCTCAAAAAACTATACACAGATGGTCAAAATTCACATATAAGATACTACGACATCATTAATCACTGGGGAAATGCAAAATGGCAAAAAGAAACACAGTAATAAAACCTTTGAGGGACATTCAAGATAAAATTCACAGCAATGGAAGACTTACTCCACAAATTTTCCATTTCTAATTAGATAATAAAATCTCCAAAAAAGCTTTGATCAACATCTGTTAGATCTCAAATGTCTCCAGTTTAAAATAATCTTCTTAACAACTCTGGGGATTCAAGTACTTCATATTCTCAGTGGCTGAAAAATATTGCACTGTATCACATTACATTTAGTAATTGATCAGTTGACGAATGCTTGGTAGGGTTATAACATGTCTTCCAAATTTCAGGTACTGGAAACTTGATCAAAGTCATATAATGGAAGTTGTGAGGTGGAACCTTTGGTTCATGATGACTGGAAAAATACATTCATAGATTAATGAATTAATAGATTAATGAATTAATGGACTATTGAGGAAATGGTTTTGTTATAAAAGCAAACTTTTCCTGGAATTTTTGCTTGACCTCACCATGTGATGTCTTCTGCCATGTTGAGATGCAGCAAGAAAGACTTCATCAGATACCAGCACCATGTTGTTGGACTTACTGATCTCCAGAATTGTCAGATAAATGAACCTCTGTTTTTAATAAATTACCTAGTTTCAAGTATTTTGTTATAGCAACAGAAAATGAAAAAAAGCATTTGGTTATTTTCTATGTTCTACATTTGGCTATTATTAACAATACTCTTACAAACATTCACATGCAAGTTTTTGTGTGAATTTTTTCCATTTTTCTTTGGTAGAATGATTGAGTCATGTGATAATTCTGTGTTTAACTTTTCGAGGACTTGTCAGTTTTTAAAGTGACTATATCGTTTTCATTCACATCCCAACCAAGACTTTTTATTGTCCGTCTTTTTGATGGTAGCCTGCTAGTGGACAGGAAGTACTATCTCACCGTGGTTTTGATTTGCATTTCCCAAGGACTAATGATGCTGTAGTATCTTTTATTTGTTTGGTTTTCTCTTTTTTTTGCCATTTGTATATAATTATTTGGAGAGATTTGTATTCAAGTCCTTTGTGTATTTTTAATTGGATTATTTTTTTGCTAAGTTGTAAGAGTTTGTTTTTATAAATATATTCTGGATTCTAGACTTTTAGCAGATTTGTGATTTTTGAACATCCTTTCCCATTCTGTAGGTTGTCTTTTCAATTTCATTTTAATTTATTTTATTTAAAATATATTTTAATTTAGTTTGATTAAATCCAGTTTATTTTTTCATTAATTATTTATACATTTAGTATTAAAATTTTAGTTTGAAATTCAAAATAAAGATGAAGAGGCAGAAAACCAAAACTTTTACTTAGTGTTATTTGAATTCTTTCAAAAAACTTTATGGGAAAGTAAGATGAGTTCTGGTTAACTTCATCATTTCTTCACTGTATATACTATTTTGAAGAACAAATAAAAGGACCTTTTTATATTTTTAAAGAAGTACCATTTTCTGAGAACTTGCCACTCATCTGAAATAGCATTTTTATTTCAAGAGGAAAAAAGCTTTCCAAAGGGAGAAAGTACAAATTTCTATGTTTATGATTGAAGGGCTATTTTCTGGAATTCTGTATTTTATATATTTTCTTAGAAAACACTATGAATGTCTTCTATTGTATAGTGATAATTTTTTAAAATGAAAGTATGGAAAAATAAAAAAAAAGTTGATATGGAGTCAAATGAAGCTTTTTATGGTGGCAAAAACATATTGGAGAAAAGATAGCCTTTTTAACAAATGATTCTGGGAAAATTGGTTATCCATATGTAGAAGTACAAGACTACAACCTAATCTCTCACCCTGTTCAAAAATCAACCAAAATGGATGAAAGACCTATCTT
The DNA here is from genome assembly GCF_902686445.1 of Sciurus carolinensis. Classification (NCBI taxonomy): domain Eukaryota; kingdom Metazoa; phylum Chordata; class Mammalia; order Rodentia; family Sciuridae; genus Sciurus; species Sciurus carolinensis. The sequence continues at coordinate 80,895,751 of NC_062213.1, read as the reverse complement.
CTGTCCCTGCTTGACTCCTGAAAACCCTCTCTGAAGCCTCTGGGACCTTTGGTTCATCAACCTCAAGCTCCTTATGATCCTCATACAACTTACTTTCACCACATTCTAGCTTTTATCTGAGAATACTGCTTCCCTTTTAGTTCATTAACCCTGTGACACTAGGTGTGGAAGTACATGCTTCCTCATGCCATGGCCACACTATTGTCCCTTCCCTTTTCCTAACAAACCTCAGTTTTATAGCTTATACTATCAGTCTATGTTGCTCACCAGCCCTTCTTAGCACCAGACCCCATGCTACTCTCCATATTGCTGGAGGACCATTTGCTCTCTGACACACCTGTCATAATTCTAAATTTTTTGGTATTCACACAGATGATCCTTCCAGTATCTTGATTTCTTTATGTCCCTGTCTTCCTTCTCTCCAATTACTTTGTCTATCATGTGATCTGTTCCATGAATGACCATAGTTAGATTCTACATCTGTCATTAGAAATTATTCATTTCCTCTTTATGATGTCAATTTTAAGAATGTCACTCTTTGACCAACATTTCCTATCTATCTAAATCATCCTCTCCAATGTCTGAACTCTCAACATTCCTTCAATCTCAATGGGGCTAAAGATCCACCTTTACTTTCTCATAATGATAAACATTTTATACTTTCCTTTGAATTCACTTTAGATTCCATTTTTCATGATTGTGAATTACTCCTTTGCCTACAATTTCAAGTCCCTTGACTCCTTTCCCTCCTTTGTATCATTTTGGAAAATTTCTATGGCAGAAAACATCTAGTTCTTAATCAATGACTATGCTAGGCAAGGGATTAAGATTGGAGAAAAATGCTGACTGAGCTTATTTTAAATTGATGATTAGCTCCAGGTGTACTTTTAGGGATGCCTGAAAATCCCATTCTATTTTCCAGGACTTGTCACTCCACCATTCTTCTAGGTGATTATTTTTTCTTTCCTTCTTTACTAAAACCACCAACTTCTCCCCCATTTCTTTTTTTTTTTTTTTTTTTTTGTAGTGGGGATTGAACCCAGGGGCAGTTAACAATTGAGTCACATCTGCAGCCCCTTATTTTATATTTTATTTAGAAACTGGGTCTTGCTAAGCTGCTTAGGGCCTCGCTAAATTGCTGAGGCTGGTTTTGAACTTGCAATCCTCCTTCCTCAGGCTTCTGTGTTGCTGGGATTACAGGTGTGTGCAAACATGCCAGGAATTTCATTTCTCTTTATGACTGAATAAACCTCCATTATGTATATATACTACATTTTCTTTATCCATTCATCCGTTGATGGATACCTAGGCTGGTTCCATAGTTTGATTGTGAATTGTGTTGCTATAAACATGGGTATGCATGTATCACTGTAGTATGATGACTTTAATTCTTCAGGATAAATACTGAGGAGTGGTATAGCTGGGTCATATGGTGGTTCCATGCCTATTTCTTTGAGGAACCTGCATACTAATTTCCATAGTGGTTGTACTATATTATCATCCCACCAAAATTATAAAAGTGTTTTTTTCTCCACATCCTCTGCAGCATTTGTTATTATTTGTATTCTTGATGGCTGCCATTCTGACTAGTGTGAGTTGAAACCTCAGGGTAGTTTTGATTTGCATTGCCTTAATTGCTTATGGTGTTGACAAATTTTTCATCTATTTGTTGGCCATTTCTTCTTTTGAGAAGTGTCTTTTTCATTCACTTGCCCATTTATTAATTGGGTTATTTGATTTTTTTGGCGTGAAGTTTTTTGAGTTCTTTATATATTATAAATTCTAAATATTACTCCTTCGTCAGAAGAGTAACTAGTAAAGATGTTCTCCCATTCTGTAGATTCTCTTTTCACATTCTTAATTGTTTCCTTTGATGTGCAGAAATTTTTTAATTTGATACCATCCCATTTATTAACTCTTGGCATTCTTTTCTGAGAGTAGGGGTCTTACTAAGAAAGTCTTTGTCTATGCCTATATGCTCGAGTGTTGACCCTATATTTTCTTCTAGGAGTTGCATAGTTTCTGGTCTAATTTCTATGTCTTTCATCCATTTTGGTTGATTTTTTAACAGGGTGAGAGATAAGGGTGTAGTCTTACACTTCTACATGTGGATAACCAGTTTTCCTAGAACCATTTGTTAAAAAGGCTGTCTTTTCTTCAATGTATGTTTTTGGTGCCATAAAAAGCTTCATTTGTTTCCATATTTCCCTCACCATTGATGTCCACTGTAGATGCTCTTTATTAAGTTGAGGAAGCACCTTTTATTTCTGGTTTCTTAAGAGTTTTTATAGTGCTTAGGTGTTGGATTTTGTGCAACAATTTTTTGCATCACTTGAAATTATTAGTTCCTTTTCTCAACTTCTCTGTGAGTGATAACTCCATACCTTCATCTGCTCTAGTCCCAAAACTTGGTGACATAGTCAACTTCTCTTTCTTCTTTTGTTTTCTATGTCCAGTTCATTGACAAAATCTGTCTTGTCTATCTTCAAAATACACTCAGTACCAGTCATATTTTCACCCCTCCACTGCTACCATGTTAGTCAAAACCACCATCTCCTCTCATGAAAAAGTGTCTTTGCCTTATCTCTTTTGCATGAGTTTCACCATGTCAGCTTCTCAATCTGGAAAATTGAATCTGCAATTCTCAGTAAAGCACTCTCATCCTACCTCCTCCATGTATTTAACATAAATAAATGTTAAGACTTATGGCATTTAAATTTTTATGCGTTGTGCTTATTTTACTTCTTTAATGATTTCCTAAGGCAATATGGCTTTTTCATAGAACATACTCTTGAAGTTCACTTTAAATTTAGAAATCTTCCGGTTGGTCCAATTAATTCTTCGAGTTCAACAATATTGCATGTTAGTGACATAGTAAATTGAAAACAGTTTAAGTGAAAGTAACAGAGGTTGACTGAGGTTTTTGATGAATCTATTCACAGTTGGTGAGAGTGAGATGATTCTTATGAATTCTATGAATGCGCTTTTTGAGAAGGAAATAGAAATACCCTGCAAGTTCAACTATTTCATTCTCCCGATTGGGGAAAAATATTTCTCTTCCAAATGAGCCCATCTATCCTCTGTCATGCATCTATCTTGGATCCTAGCGTGGCAGGCATCACTCAGGCTGTGGGAGCTGTCAGTCTTTATGATCTAAAGGCAGTTTAAAAACACTGATGGTGGCCAGACTCAGCAAGGACTATTTGTCTACTTGACATCAACATAGTCGAAGTTATGAGGGTTGCAGTTTCTCATCTTTACTGAGGGTGTTTTACTTTTCTAGCTTAATGTTGCTTCTGTCAGGTATCTTGCAAATGTACAGAGAGTTTATCTTAGCATTTTCTATTTTTGATTTCTTTGCCCCAACTTGTCTAATATTAGAGTATTTTCTTTTCCTCCCGATACCTCTAGAAGAAAACCTGATTTCTCCTTTTCAAAGGCTATTAAAACCATGGAAAATGTACTTCTTCAGTTCCTCTTTGCTGTGACTATGACTTTGTTTTTGGTCACTGGAAATATTTTTAACTTCTGTAAAATCTATCAAAAAGTCACATTAACCAACACAGATAATTAACAAATAATAAGCTTTTTAATAGTTTTTAACTTTTTAAAGACAGAGAACATTCTTGATAAACTCAAAACTGTCTCTATAATTCCCATGGTCATTCCTTTCCCTCCTCTCTGAAGCATTAACATAATTTTGACATGAATCCAGGAATCCTAAACCATATTTCTGTTCATCTATCTATTAATCAATCAATCATCTATTATCTATCTATCTACATGTATCACTATCATTTAATTATCAGTAATACATATCCTGAGGTTTCTATTTTATTTTACTGATTTTTTTCCTATCCCTGTATCTACACTGTATTGTTTTATTACTTAAAATTTTTTCTTATTTCCTTTAATTATTCCTAATGTCAAGAAGAGCAATTTTTTTTAGAAACTTTTTCCTTCTTTTCAATGATCTGTACTATTTCTGGAACTTAATTTTACCATAAAATTTTACAGCGTGTTTGTCAAACTGCAGAATTTCAACGGGACTTGCATTGATTTAATAGTTTGAACTGACTTTCTAGTCAAGAACATAACATATGATTTGATCAGATCTCTTTTTGTCCTTCATAATGGTAAACATTCTCATTTCATTCATAGTTTTATTTTCTTACATTTAATTTTTTTTTTAATTTATGCCTGATGTCAGAGTTTTTATTATTATTATAAATGACACTGTGGGTTAATCAATGAGAGTTTCTAATGCAACTTTTAACACCTGATTCCTGTGCTTCTGCCACCATTCTTGACTGGTTGTGGATAAAACATTTCAATACACATGAAACACAGGAGAACAAATACAATTTTAAGAGCCTGTGTGCTGTGATTCATTTCTCACCTGTGACCAGCATATGGGTGATTTGACAGTACAGCCTTAGTTCTTCACCACCTACTCTTTCCCTTTTTTGCACATCATGACCAGAAAATTCCTGATCTGTGAACACTACCTTTGTGTGATCCTTGAGAGACTGGTAAATACGAGCCTCAAGTTTTCCCCTTCTCCTTAGAGTTGAGTATGTTGGTCTTCTTTGTTCGCTATTCAAAAGGAAATAGAGTGGTAACTCTCCATTACCAAAATACTCAAATTTTAGAAAGCCAAGTATTCTAATTCTTAAGAACAGTTACATTTACCATGGCCATTCCTACAGATCCAACTCTATTTACATTGGTTCCATGAAGGAAGTTCATCTCAAATTCCAAACACCCAGGTAAAAATAAGCTCTGGGAATATGAGCTGCATGTAAGTTGGAGATACTTCTGGAGAGATGGTCCGATTATGAGGCTTTTTCTTATAGAAGTTGTTTCCAGATCATTCTGTTTCAGGCATTTTCTATGTTGGTTTGTCTTTTTATAGATAGCACTTTGCTTATGGGTTATTAGGAGAAAATAAAAGTTTAATTCACTGGAAATGTTTCCTACTTTTCATTCTTTTCTCCCTCTCTCTTTCCTTCCTTTTCACCTTCTTCATCCAGAACTTCATTTTTGCTGTGAGGGGGCAGTAGAGGCCACAGCCTCTCTGAAGCTTCACCCCATTGTGTTTGATTGCTGAGCCCTCTATGTTGAAAGGGGACCAGGGTCTACTCCTCCTGAAGCACAGGTTCTCAGTGAGTTCTATCTGTCAACAGGTCTTGTTCTTTAATCACCAGAGTGTCCCTTCAATGATTTCAAGTCCAAAGACCTTAAATATAAAAGCCGACCAGTGTAACTTGTTTTTAACACGTGAATTTAGGATCGTACATTGAAGAGTTTGAAAATAAGAGTTATTGGTTTTATAGCAACAGAAAACAGACTAAAAGTATTTAATCATGCTTCATGAATTTGTGTCTCAATGCAAAGACTCATTCAGAGCAAATATAACTCATGAATTGTCCACCTTTGGACTTAAAAAGTAAGTCCTTAATCAGACGAATAGAGTTTAACCAATACTTGACTGACAACATTGAGTATAAATTTTACTCTTCTACTTTGTGAATAATTAGTCTCTCATGGTTTGTTATAAAAAAAATTGAAGTTTACCCTGAAAGACAAATATATCTTAGTTCATCAAAACTTGGATTTGGTTAGCATAGAAATGAATCATTAAAATACCTAAGTGTAGGTAAGTTATTGTTTCAGTTTTTTTCTTGTTGTATGAATATGAGGTTATTATTATTCATAACTAGAATATTAAGATATTAGTTTTGCAGTGTGGAAAAAAGTTCAGTATTTTTCTTTAATATAGAACTGCCTAATTATGTTGAGTTTCACCTTGAATAAGGAGAGAACATTTTCAAAAAAAGAGAAGTATGGGAAGTAACAAGAAAAAATAAGAAAGAAGAACAGGGCTGCTATAGTTGTAGACACCCTTCTGGGCAGGCCCCTGGCAAGGTGCAAAGGGAGAGCAAAACAAGGGCCAAGAAGCCGCAGGAATGCAACAGTCCCCTCTGGGTTGCAATTAGCTTTCTTTGCTGAGAATCTTGCATGATCTGACAACATACTGTCTTCATGGGTCAACCACAAAGCAGGATAGAGCTGGGTATAAATTGCTCTCATTTAAAATAAAATGGAAAAAGCCATAGAGTATGTGCTTAGAGGAGAATTTCAGGCTGATGATGAGCTTTAAATTTGCTTTCCCTGTTTTTCCCAGGATCATCAAGCTTATTGATGAGAAAATTAGTGTATCTGCCTTTCCTATTATGAGACATTATTCACTTTAACTAAATGAATACTTACTGTATGTAATGTGGTATGGCAGGTGAGAGAGAGAGAGAAGTGAGAGACAGTCTCTGTGTTCAAGGATGTAGACATCTCTTGAAGGATAGACCCAATGAACCCACCTTACAAAGCAGAAGTGAGAGATGTCATATCAGAGCCACATGCTAACTTAGATGAAAGATTTTTTAGAAAGTTTCTAATAAGGACCTTGATGGATGGTTGGAAGACAAGGGAGGCTGACTTCAGGCAGATGGGCTAAAGAAGAACAAGGAGGTACAGAAGTGTGGGACTTAGCCACAGAATTGCAGCTTATGGGTTCAGCTTGTGGCCATCTAGGTGTGTGGGTTGAAACCAACTAGAAAGGTAGAGTGTATCTTGTAACCTTTGAATGCCAGGCAGAGCAGCAGTGGGAATCCTGGTAGGGGTTTTAAAGCAAGGGTGTGTCATAATCAAATTTTGTGATTTAGGAACTAATTTTGAAGTTAGTGTAAAAGACAAAGTAGAGAAGAGAGAACTTAGAAACTGAAGACCTGTGAGGCCGGTGTTGTCAGTAGGCTGGTTGAGAAGTTATGTGGGAAAGAACCAGGACACTAACAATGGAAGCAGGTGTGATCATTGGAGAGACATAGCAAGGACTGATAGAAAGTGCTTTCGGTACAGGCACTGGAAAACCTAGATTCTGCTACTTCTATGCTATACAACTAAGGCAGGTCTCTTATGTTGCTGAGATCAGTTTCTTCACCCGTAAAAATGAGCTCATAGGAGAAATTTTGTGAGAATTATTTCCAAATTCTAAGTTTCTTTAGACAGAAAAAATATTCTTATATTGTCATCATTTTGAAACTGTTTCATTAAATGCATTATTTAACAGATTCTTATTGAGTGCTGATAGTAGGCCAAGCATTGTTTCAGGCTCTGGTGATCCAGCAGTGAGTAAAACAAATAAAATATTCTGTCCTTATGGAGCATATATTATAGTGGGTAAATAAAAGGATAAGAATGAATGAGTACAATATGTAGAGGGCTGATAATAACGAGTGGCAAGAAGAAAAATCATTTAAGGAGAAAATGGGGATACAAAATGATGAGAGAGAATATCGAAAGTTTAGATAAGGTGGCTAGGACATGTGCTCACTGTCACAGAATGGAAGGAAGTGAAGGTAACATGCAGGTGTGTGTGGGGAAGAGAATTCTAGGAAGAGGAACTAGGAAGTGCAAGGGTCCTGAAGCAAGCTGTGCTTGAAGTCATTGAAGAATAATAAAAGGATCAGAATGACTGGAGCAGAAAGACAGAAAGTCAGGTCACCTAGAGCTTGTGGATGTTGTTAGTACACTGGTCTTTAGAGAAAACTGTTGGAGGGAGCAGAGGAATGACAGAGGTTTCAACTGGATAGTAAGAGATGAGGGAGGTAAGGACAGGAAAAGGGAGACCAGTTTGGAAGTTTTCAAAGTGATTCAGGGCATAGACTATGCATAAGGGTGGTGGCAAAGTGAGTGGGGTATGAGAAGAGCCCAAATCCCTGAAATCCTCTAAGGGTGAGGCTCATGCCATGGGCCGATAGACCCCAGGTAGAGTGTAAGGGAAAATGAAAGTTAATAATAACTCTGGGACTAATGCAATCCCAGAATTCATTGAATGACTTAGAAAAACAAAACAAAACTCAGAGGAAACTGAGTTGGATTAGCAGTTCTGAATGTGTTATCATTAAACTGTGGCTAGCTCTGAATAAACTGCCTTGCTTTTCTCACTCGGGTGATCTTGGTGTATTTCCACATCCTTTATCTTATCTGTATATCACAGAGAAATGATCCCTCTGTTAAAGGAGATTTTGCAGGATAAACATGGATATAGCTGAGACTACTTGTTACATAAGATTTCCTCTAGGAAATACTTTAATATCCTTGGAATTTCCCCTCCTTTGCTCTCCCTACAAACTTCCCCAAACCCCAATTGTTTAAAAAGGCTTAAACTCATTGTTGATGTATTTCTGTGCATCAAAGAGCAATTATAATGTTAAATTGGCTCTTTTCTACCATGAAACAGCTGAGTCCAAACAATTAATTATGTGGTCAAGTAGTTGCTCTAATTTAGTTATTTGTACAGAAATAACCAGAACAGTAATAGTCTATTTACTTTGTGCAGAAAAAAAAAAAGGTCGAATTTAGCTTAGCTTGGTCTAAATAATTTGTTAAAAATATTTTTATCATAACAGAGGCTATATTTGTGTTTAAAAACTATGATAATGGGCAGCATTTATATTATGAAAGCATGTAAATATTATAGTAAAGTCTTGAATAGAATAGATAAAAGGTTTACATATTAAACCCTAAATGTTCATGTATTTCTCCCCAAATAGGTATCATTATTTTAAGATTGTAAATTTAAAGACTGAGATTTTCTTGCCATTTGAAAAAGATCATAGTTTAAAATCAGACTGGGACAAAAATATTGCATATTTGGTTTCAGGAGACTTGGGTTTCAGCCTTGTTCCATTAGAGACAAATTCCCATTGAGATAATCTCATAACTTCTCTCACCTTCAGTTCCCCTATTCCTAAAGCAGAGAAGATCACATCTGCCTTACATAACTCACAGACTGAGTTGAAGATCCAGTGAGATAATATATACAAAATCATTTTGCAAGCTAAGCGCTAACAGCAATGGAATGTATTACCACTATCAAAAGACAAAATAAGACAATAAGTTTAGTTGAAAATCTAATTGGATTTTATTTGAGATTCTGGAATTGGACAGTATCTCATTCTATAAGACAAAATGAATGCTTCAATGAGATGAGCAGAGGAGGTTGGCTCTCTGCTCTGCAGGAAAGAGGTGATTTGCCTTCTGAGAGTGAAAACTGGAATGTCATTTCAGTTTCTTTCTGTATAGGGTTAAAGCAGAGGGAACTGTCTTATGTTAGCTCAGGCTTAACTGGGCCCCTTTTGTTTAGTTGCTGTCAGTCTCTTGCTTTTTTTTTTTTTTTTTTTTTTTTTGAACTGGCCCATGGAAATTATGAACAATACTGTCTTAGTTTGTTTTTGCTGCTAAATCAAATTATCACAGACTAGGAAATCTATAAGGAACAGAAATTTATTTCTCACAGTCTAGAGACTGGAAAGTCTAAGATGCCAGTATTTGTATTTGATGAGGCTGCTCTCTGCTTCTAAAATGGCACCGTCGCTGCCTCCTCATATTATGGAAGAGCAGAAGGGCAAGAGTCTAAATGCTGTGCCTCTTCTTTACAAAGGCCTTAATCTCATTCATTAGGTTGTGTTTTCTTGACTTAATTACCTTCTAAAGGACTACCTCATCTGTTAATACTGTCACATTGGTGATAAATTTCAACACATACATTTTGGAAGAGACATAAACATTCATATCACAGAAGATGCCATGCGTGGTTGAACCCTAGTGCAAGAGGTTAGCCCAAGACAACAGCCTCCCATAAACTTTGTTTACACCAGTATTAGTTCTCATTCACATGTAGCACCTGAAAACACCCTAAACTAATTTAAAATTGTCCTCAAATGGAGCAAAAAAAATGCCTGAGGACCTTCGTTCTTCTTGCCAAGAGTCTCATATCTCCCTTTGTTTTGATAGTTAATCAGGAGCAGCTGAATATCAACATGCAGAGATTTCCCAAGGTGCTGAGAAAATGTGTGGAACTAGACTCCTGAGATCAGAAAATACCTGGTGAGCTAAGTAAGAGAACAACAGAGTGTCATGAGCTATATACATCATAATATTAAAAAACAAAAATTCAGGAGCAGAGTTGCTGCATTTATGAGCTGCTGTGGGTACATATGTCTTGTCTCCAGAGCTTCCCAAAACTTCACCTACATCTACACGGTGTATAGGGTATGTACTCTGGGAAAAAAGAGGCTCTCTCTTAGCCAAAGGAATGCACACAATGCAAGGCCTTTCAAGATTTATTTATGTGTAAAAACCATTGAGATTCATCAAAACAGAAAGTCTTCCCCCTCTAATTACGGGTTGCTTTGCTAAAATCTCTGCAAAGAGGGAGATGTGATTTCCCGCTAATTAACGGCCATCATTAAATATGGGTTTTCAATTGGAGCCTCCAGAATTGTGCAGAGACTATAACTGCTCTGCTGTCTGTGTCTTTCTGAAAGTTCCCATTAGTCCGGGTGTCCTGGCATCTTCTTTCAGAGCTGTGTGACCTCCACTGTGAATACATAGCAAGTCAAAGAAAAGAAATTCTTCAGCTTTTTATAGTACCTCCACAAGATAGTTTCTAATTGATCCTATGCTCTCCAAATGAGTTAGCTACACTTATGGGTTAACTGTCTACTATAAAATGACTTGAAGACTTGAACTCACATCACTTTGGACACTTAAATAGTCATTTTACTTTATGAATGTTTAATCACTCTTGATCTGGGGCAAATGTGAATGCATGACTAGCATACAATACAGTCTTCAAAGTAGCTTTGTGAATCTTAAGCATTTAAAATGATAATCACATACATCTTAACACAGGGTTTTAGTTCAGCATTGTATTGCTCTAAATATGTTTTCTGCAGAGACCCTGCACATGATCAATCCGTGGTTCTCACAAATGAGAGATTTACTTCCAAAGGCAAAGGACAAAATGTCAAACTGAAATCATAACACAGTTTTTGGTTCTGAAGTGGTACTTTATTCTTTTTCTTAATTTAAAGTAACCTCTAGTTGTTGTAGTACCTTCTTGATGTCCACTGGAGAGATTCAAACAGGGCTGCTGCTCCATTAAAGAAATACTTTCTTTTTTTTGCTTTTCTGTTTATCTTAAAATCTATACATCCCAAGTTCCCTTATGGAACCCTGAACCACTTGTGGTTTGATGTTGCCTGATTGATGAATCACTACTTACTTAAATAAAACTCTTCAATATTTAATGTACTTCTATTTACCTTTAAATTCTTTCATAATAACACACAAACATAAAGCACACATTCAGAAATGGAATATTACAGCATTTTATGGTATGGGTGAAACAAATATTATGCCATTTTAATTTTTCAATTTTTGTACCTGATATGCTGGAGAAGTTGGTTGTGAGTGATTTTGGATTGCTTGTCTCAGTAATTCAAACAAAACAGACTGCAGTAAAAGCAATGAGTAAAGTTTGGGAGCTAATTTTTTTCCTTATCTAAATAATCATCAATATTTAATTTTATAATTATCTGAATATCTTTCCTCCTTTGTTTTGTAGATAAAGACCACATCAACAAATTTTAATGTCAAAGCTTCTTTAAGCCTTTATCAATTCCTTAGTCATTGCTCAGCAGAAAAGGGTGAGAGACTGAGTATACAAATGGGTAATGACCAGATCATAGATAAAAATAAAGCTTTGATGAAGCAGGAGGCATTATAATAGCTGATCTGAAATTATACTATAGAGCTATAGGAACAAAAACAGCTTGGTTTTGGCATTGAAATAGACATAAAGACCAATGGAACAGAATAGAAGACACAGAGACAAATCCACATACCTATAGCCATCTGATATTTGACAAAGGTACCAAAAATGTACCTTGAAGAAAAGACAGCCTTTTTAACAAATTGGTGCTGGGAAAACAGGATAGCTATATGTTGAAAAATGAAATTAGACCCCTCTCGGTCACCCTGCACAAAACTCAAATAGAAATTGATCAAAGACTTAGAAATTGGATCAAAAACTTTACAACTGCTAGATGAAAACATAGGGTCAACACTCCATCATATAGGTGCTGGCACCGACTTCCTTAACAAGACCCCCAAAGCACAAGAAGTAAAACCAAGAATCAATAAGTAGGATGCCATCAAACTAAAAGTTTCTGCACAAAAAAGGAACTGATTAAGAATGTGACGAGTGAACCTGGAGAATGGGAGAAAATCTTGGCTAACTACTTCTCCAATAGGGCATTAACATCCAGAATATACAAAATACTAAAGAAATTAACACCAAAACTCCAAATAACCTTACCAATAAATGAGCAAAAGACTTAAATAGAAACATCTCAGAAGAAGTAACACAAATGACCAACAAAATACAAGTAACACAAATGACCAACAAAATAACGATGTTCACCATCGTTAGCAATCAGGGAAATGTGAATCAAAACTACAGTAAGTTGTTTTAATTTGCATTTCTCTAATTACTAGAGATGCTGAACACTTTTTCATATATTTATTAATTGCCTATACATCTTCTTCTGTAAGGTGTCCAGTTCCTTGGTCCATTTATTGATTGGGTTCTTTGTATTTTTGGTGTAAAGTTTTGTAAGTTCTTTATAAATTTTGGAGATAAGTGTTCTATCTGAGGTGCATGTGGAAAAGATTTTCTCCCACTCTGTAGGCTCTCTTTTCATATTATTGATTGTATCCTTTGCTGTGAAAAAGGTTTTTAGTTTGGGTTCATCCCGTTTATTGATTCTTGCTTTGATTTTTCTCCCATCTGCCTAAAGGCAGATCATAAATTCCCTGTGTGAAATTGTTAAGGAAGTCTGATCTTAAGTCAACATGATGAAGGTTCGGGTCTACTTTGCCTTCTATTTGGTGCAGGGTCTCTGGTCTAATTCCTAAGTTCTTGATCCATTTTGAATTGAGTTTTGTGCAGGGTGAGAGATAGACAGTGGAAAATCCTCAGAAAACTTGGAATGGACCCACCTTTTGACCCAGTTATCCCACTCCTTGGTCAATACCCAAAGGACTTACAATCAACTTACTATAGTAATGCAGTCACATCAATGTTCATAGCAGCTCAATTCACAATAGCTAGATTGTGGAACCAACCTAGATACCCTTCAATAGATGAATGGATAAAGAAACTCTGGTATATATACACAATAGAATATTATTCAGCCATAAAGAAGAATAATATTATTATGGCATTTGCAGATAAATGGATGGAATTGGAGAATATCATGCTAAGTGAAATAAGCCAATCCCCTAAAAAACCAAAGACCAAATGTTTCCTTTGATAAGTGGATGATGATATATAATGGGGGAGGGGGTGGGGAATGAGGGGAGAATGGAGGAACTTTAAAAATAAAAATATAAATAAATAATTTAAAAATAAAATAAAAAAGAATGGAGGAACTTTAGATTATGTAGAAAGAAATGAGAGGGAGGGGGTGTATGAAAAATGGTGGAATGAGGCAGACATCATTACCCTATGTACACGTATAATTACACAAATGGTATGAATCTACATCATGTACAACCATAGAAATAAAATGATGTGCCCCATTTGTGTACAATGAATCAAAATGTAGTCTGTAAAAAATAAAAAAAATAAAATAATAATTTATAAGAAACTACAGTAAGATTTCATCTCGGTCCAGTCAGAATGTCAATAATCAAGAACACAAACAATAATAAATGCTGGCAAAGTTGTGGGAAGAAATGTACACTGTACATTGTTGGTGGGACTGCAGACTAGTACAATCACTCTGGAAAGCAGTATGGAGATTCCTCAAAACCTAGCGATGGAACCACTATATGACCCAGCTATCCCACTCCTTGGTATTTTCCCAAAAGACCTAAAATCAGCACACTACAGTGATCTAGCCACCTCAATTTTTATAGCAGCACAATTCACAATAGCTAAATTATGGATTCTACTCAGATGCTCATAAATAGTTGAAGGGATTAAGAAATTGTGGCATATATACACAGGGGAGTTTTACTCAGTCATAAAAACAGAATCAAATTATGCTGGTAAACGGATGGAAATGGAGAATAATATCATGCTAAGTGAAATGAGCCAAACTTGGAAACTCAAAGGTTAAATGTTTTCTCTCATATGCAGAAGTTAGAGTAAAATGAAGGAAAGGGGGAGGGAAGGACATGATAACAAAAAGAACCAATCAAATGTAAATTAATAGACCAGGTAAAGGAGGAATAGTAGAAAAGAGGAAGGAGAATGAGAGAGGGGAAGGAGGACAGGAGGGAAATGGGGAAGGGAAAAATGTGGATCATGAACTAAACTCAAGTTTTCTTGCATGTATGACTTTGTTGGGCTGAACCCAACTACTATGTATAAGTATAAAACTCTAATAAAATAAACAGTAAAGCTTAACCTGAAGTCTGCAGCAACCTTCCCCGCACATCAGCCCCTTATTCATAACAAACAACCTAGGGTGCCAGCCTGCTGTGCCTTGCGGAGGATCAGAATATGCCCCTCCAAAATTGCTACTTTGTCATAAGGATTATTTTAAACAGAAGGCAAATGAGAAAGAGCAGACACAAACAGAGTTCTCTTTCCTCTTCCATCTGCCTAAAGGCAGATCATAAATTCCCTGTGTGGAGGTTTCTCCTTCCCTGGAAGAAGCTGCAAAAGAACAGCTTTTAATCACCAGAGATAACTCATCACTAGAGACAGTGTGGAGTTTAGTCTGCATAAACAAAATGACTAAAATGACTCTTATATTTCATATATTAACCTTTCCACAATTTACTGTCCCCAAAGCGAACTCCTTTTCCTGTATCTAATGACTCACAATTTATCACCTTTGGTTAAAATGGTATATACATTTTCAAGACTAATTACCTCTGGGTTTTCACTTTTTTTTTTTCTGTGAAATCTTTGTATGCGTGCAAAATAAAACTTTTTTCTTATTAATCTGTCCATTGTCGTTTTAGTTTACAGAACACAGATACTGAACCTAAGAGGGCAGAGAAAAAGATTTTTTCTCTTTCTTGCCATCAGACTTTTAGGAACCTAGTTTGCTACCTCTAGTGACAAACCAGGAAGCTAAACAATAACTTCTGTAACAAATGAGTTAAAATGGGAAAAACTTTATTCATAACTCACAGATTTCCTAATTTTTAACTCCTCTTCCAATTTAGGATTAAATAGAGAAAGTCAAGTATGTACCCCTAACATCACGTAGGCTTTCCTTCTAGTTAGCTACCTCTGGATTCCCAGTTCCAACAGCTTCCGGATCCCCTGATAGATAGATGATGGTGACTGACTTCATTATTATAGCATCTCAGACTGTAATCTTTGCTTTTTTAATTTGGTTGGCCTTCCTTTCATTATGCAAGGGTTTTGAGAACATCGCAATGGCGGGTTTATTTGATTTGACACCTTCGTATCCTCCTAATCTCACAGAGTAAAGGTATTATTTTGTTATAAATCCATTTACCTACAAATGATAAACTAATCAACTAGTGTGCATTTTAATAGGACAACAGGATAAATACAACTTGATAAAAAAGTTTGATGCCATGGAATACTTAATTTTAAAAATGTTTTATGGACTAATAAGTCTTAAGAAGTTAAAATATTTTTCCAGCTTTATTGAAGTATAATTGACAAAATCATACATATTTGCAGTGTACAATATGATGTTTTTAAAATAACTTTTTAATTGATTCATTGTAATTGTACAGAGTGGCAGGATACATTGTAACATATTCATACCTGCATACAACATAATTTGCTCTGTTTTATTCCCCAACACTTGCTCCCCTTCCTCTACCCCCTTCCCTCATCCTGTTCCTTTCTCTACTGGTCTTCTTTCTAATTTCACAACATGTTTTGATATATGCACAAACTGTGAAATTATTATCATAATCAAGCTAATTTGATATCCACCACCTCACACAGTTATTTATGCATGTGTAGTAAGAACACTTGAAATATATTTTCTTAGCAGTTTTCAGCAACATGATACATTAGCTACAGTGATAGTCTATACAATAAATCTCCAGAATTTATTCATCCTAACTGAAACTTTAGAACTCCTAATTTTTTAGTGAACTCCCAGATATTGAAATAAAACATTGAACTGTATATCAAAGTCACTGAGGTTAGGGTAAATTTGGAACTTAATTGTCTTTGCCTAAACTGTTGTGTTAAGGAGATACTTAACAGATGAAGAGGAGGGCTATGTAGGTTGGTTAACAGGTTAGGCATATGCTAATCTCTAAGGATTCTGCAGAAATCTAGTGAGCTGTGAGCTTGGATGGAACATAACTTCCTATGAAATGGGAAGTGTTATTTCTTCTCAAGAGAAAATGAAATGTAGTTGTCTACAAATAGCATCAGTAATTTCAGGGAGGATGCTGAATACTGTATCAAACTTTTCTAGCCTTTCATTGATTCAATTTTTTTTTTTTTTTTTTTTTTTTTTTTTGTTACCAGGGATTGAACCCAGGGGAACTTAACCACTGAACCACATCTTCAACCCTTTTTATTTTTATTTTGAGGCAGGGTCTCACTAAGTTGCTTAGGGCCTCACTAAGTTGCTGAGCCTCTCTTTGAACTCTCAAGTTGCTGGGATTACAAGTGTGAGTCACTGCGCCTGGTCCATTTAGTCAATCACTGAATTCATGAATTCATTCACTCATTTGACAAGCATCCATTAGGCAGCTAATATATACCAGAACCTGTGTGAATTTTTGTGGTTTATCAGGGAGGTAAATTAGAGGTAACTTAACCTTAAAGTTTACATGCCAGCAAGGAAAACATCATGCATGTTGATAACAGTGTAGATAGCTCTCATGCAAAGTGTTTAAAAGCCCCAATACTATCTAGGCTGAGGTACCCTAAACCATTGGTAGCTAGAAGACTCTATGCATATCAATTTTTACCCACATTCTGCTTTATCTGATGCATAGATCTAAATGCATTACATTCTCTCAGACAAGAACTGTAGA
Source organism: Sciurus carolinensis (assembly GCF_902686445.1). NCBI lineage: Eukaryota > Metazoa > Chordata > Mammalia > Rodentia > Sciuridae > Sciurus > Sciurus carolinensis. The sequence goes on along the minus strand of NC_062213.1, from coordinate 80,878,846 downwards.
AAGCTGACTTAGTGGAGAGTTTTCTATAACTTTTTCCAATTATTAATATGGTTTAGATGCAGTAGAGTTTCTTTTGCTCAAACAGCCAGCTGAACTGTCCTGTTTCTATAGTCTTCATCTCATTGTCGTAATTGTCTACTTTCAAACATAAATTTGCTCAAAAGTATTCTTCAAGGTACTTCCTTTATAATGAGTTAAGGAGTTAAAAGGAGTAGATACCTTACTCTCAGTTGGAATTAAGAAAATAAAATATGCAATGTTTCTATATTTTCAAGTATAACTGCTTTCTTTTATCTTAAAAAATCATATAATTTTGGTGATAAAAAAATCCCAGAATATCTAACACAATCCCCTCTCATATTTGAAAATACTGAAAAAATTGCTTGCTCAAATCTGCCTATAAATGGCACAACTAGGCTCCAAGCCAGACCTCTGGATTCCTGTTCAAGTTTTCTTTTCTTTTTTCTTTCCTCCTTTTGGTGGTACTGGGGATTGAACCCAGGGTTTTGCACGTCAGGAAATCATTACCACCAAGCTATGACCTAGCTCCCCAGTTTTCTTACAGCAAGGAAATACTAGCATTTTGTTGTTGTGTTAAATGGTTCATAAGTTGTTCTCCATTTGCATTTTTTCTAATTATATATTAGAATTCTGATTTGCAACAGAATTACCAAGTTAGCCATCACCATTTGTATTTAATGTCAGTGATTATTTGTTTATAGACTGCTCTTCTGTCTTGCTTTAGTAGTTATTGAATCTTTGTTTAAACTACTCAGTCATCTTTCTCAATTGTGCTTCATCAGTTCTTAATTTTGTACTTTTCTTAACAAATTAAATTACATCTCATTAAGCTTTATAGAGGTTGGACTTCCTATTATCTTATTAGTGCACAACACTTGTATATTGGGAAAACATCTACTTTGGCAGGACTATTTGAAATGATAGGCAACTCAGGGAATTTTAGTATTTGATACACTGGAAATGGGATCAAATCTCTCTCTTTCTCTCTTTCTCTCTCTCTCCCTCTCCCTCCCTCCTTCCCTCTTTCTCTCTCTCTTTTCCTACCTACCTATCTTCCTTATATTTATCTCAGTAGTTGTCAAACATAAACTAATTCTCCCAGTCCCCCAGGGGATACTTTGCAATGTCTAAAAACATTTTTGATTGTCCTAACTTGGAGGCAGATAAATCCTGGCATCTAGTGGATATAGGTCAAGGATGCTGCTAACCATTCCACAATACACAGGACGGTTCCAGAAAACAAAGGAATATCTGGCCCAAAATATCAATAACAAAGGAATACCTGGCTTGAAATAGCAATAATGGCAAGATTGAGAAATATCTATCTATATCTATTCTATCTATCTAGCTGTCTATCTAATATCTATCTAGTTTATCTCTGTACATTTCTGTCTTTATATAAAATAATTGCCCGATTGTAAGTAAACTAGATAACAGGTGGAGGATGTAACGTTTTTTCCCCTGGAAAACACAATTTAGACTCTTCAATTTTACTTTGGATTTAGAAAGCTACTGTAGGGTGACCAACCTGTTTTAAAATTCTAGTCGATTACATGAAGCTTCAAACAAAGTGCCAGGGAGCATTTTTCAAAGTATCTTGGGACATTTGTCTCAAGAGCTGATTAGAAGTGTACACTGGTAAAAAGTGTATCTGGTTCTTCCTAATAGCTACACAGGAATTGATTTACATTCATTTTCATGAATGGTGAAGTGTTCTCCCAGAAATTACATTCTAACTCAGTTTGCTTCCTTTTCCAATGATCCATCATTTTCCTTGGTGGTAAAAACCAATTGTTTTAATAAAATGGAGAGGACAGTGTTTTGTCAGCAAATAATTCAAATTTATATGTGTACAAAGAATGACTATTAGAATAGCACCATATTCTTAATTGGAGTTGAGATTCAGTGACAAATACTAAAACTGTGGGCAAAAGTTTCTGGAAAAAGAGGATATTTGAATATAATCAAATTATCTTCTCCCAATTATTTACAAAGTGCAAAGAAAAAGTGGTGCCTAGTGCATGTGTTTGTTTTCTTTAGCTGCATAACAAAATACTACAGCCTTTATGATTGGACATAAGGTTTATTTATTGTCATCATTTCTGTGGGTCAGCAGTCCAGAGAGGGTCATCTGCTTAGAGCCTCACAGAGGGAAATCAAGGTGCCAGCAGGTTGTGTTCTTATTTGCAACTCACTTCCAGGCACATTCAGATCATCAGCAGGATGTGGAATCCAGGTCTTTGTGCTGTGGAATCCAGGCTCCCAAGTTATGCTGGCTGTGACCCAGAGCTTTCTCAGCTGCAAGTATTTACAAGTATTTTTTTTTTTTTTCAGAATCTCTATCTCTTTATTGAAGAGTTCTTTTGCTTCCTGCATTTGCTCTTTTCATTGTTTACTGGAGTGGTCATGCATTGTCTGCATTTGCTCTCTTATCTCACCTTTTGCTTCATGGATCATTTTAATCATGCAGATTCTAAACTCTTTTGCTGTCATTTCTACTTCCATGCTGTCATTGGATTCTATCACAATAGCATCTTGGTTTGTTAGGGACACTTTCTTCCCCTGTTTTTTTTCATATTGTTTCTATATATTCCCCTCTAGCAGTAAAGATCAGAGATACTGAAGTTCTTCCCTTGCAGGCTTATTATGACCCTGCAATTTTCCACTACCTACCTCTCCTTTGAAGGGGAGATCAATACCAGTAGCACCCAATACAGAGAAAATCAGCCCCGAACCAGATAGTCCCTATAAAGACTTTAACATTATTGTAATGAACAGGATCAGTTTGATTTCTATTTTACAGTATTTCTAGTTGTGAACAAGAGGCTAGGGAAGGGTGTAGGATGTAAGTGAGTAAATAGAGGTACCTGTCAAAGGGCCTCCAGTCTCCTGTAGGTGTCTCAGGATGGAGCCACCCTTACAATGATGATGACCACGCCCTCAGGAATAATTCAAAATACCTGCAGCAGCCTCCAAAGAAGCTGGGGAGCCCCAGTGAGGGTGTGCTGAGTCAGCACGGAGGCTGCCACAGTGTCCCTCTGCAGTAGGCGGGCAGGCGGGCAGGCTTAATTACCAGCCTCCATCCTCGGTGTGGGGGCGATCTGGGGGGCTCTGCGCAGGTTCCTCCATGGTGGGGGGTGGGCTCAGTGACGGGAGTCACTTGGTCTGATCTTTTTAAAAATTAACTACAAATCAACTGATCAGGGACCTTAATTAGACCTATAAAATTCCTTCTGCAGTACAACATAACACAATCACAGGAACTCTCTGTACCTTTTTTCCTTCACGACTTTTTGTAAGTCTAATATTATTTCATAATTTAAAAAAATCAATGATCTCCCATGGTAGTTGGTTGAATGCAGAAACCTAATGATTTCAAGCTAAGCTTTCCCACTGTGGTGTTATAAGTGATTGGGAAAGAGTGGAATTTATCATTTGTTCTTTACAGAAAATGGTGGGAAACCTCGTGAGGTAGACAAAGTCAGGTATATATCAGGTTCTGATAACAGACATTGGAAATTAGCAAGCAATCCACACCAAGAAGAAGTAAAGGCGATCACTACACGTAAAGCACCTAAAATGTGCCAAGTACTGTGCTTGGTTCTTCTGTGCCTACTAGCTTAGGGAAGCAATTATGATACCTATTTTACTAAATAAAATAAGATCAAGTCTCAGAATTGCTCCAAGCATAGAAGTGGAGCTCAAAATTTGAACAGAAGTGATTCTAGATGACCTCAAAGCCCAGGTATTTTTCCTTTATGAGATACCACATCATCGACATAGGGCATAAAAGGCATTTTAACAGATGGAGAAAAGTAAAAGAATATTGTAATAATACAGGGAAGAAATAAGAATCACAGAGCATCCTGTTTTTCAGGGGGTAGAACTGAACTTGAATTCACTTCATCTAGGGCAAGAAGGTGGTCTGAGAATGTAGCAAACTCAAGTAGTGGTCAGGGAATAATCATATTAAAAATAATCATACCAACAGTTGGGTGAAGGTAGAGACCATTTTATACCCTCATTCAATTAATTTTTCCCCTTCATTAAATTCTGAACACAGGCAAGATGGTTTTGTACAAGGAGATCTGTTAGGTAGGTTGCCAAATTTTCTGCTCAAAGAAGGACCAGACAAAGGCAGGAGAACTAGATGTGGAATGTGGGAAGCAGTTAAGGGAGATTCAGGGGGCAGATCATTCCTGGTTTGAGCTATCACTGGGGATGTGCAGGAAACACAAAGCATGATTCATGGATAATTCTGACTTCAGGGCTCAGAGACTGCATATCTGGAGGTCTGTTTAGTAGCAAAGAATATTTAGACTGTGTTAGTGGGAGAACAGTGATTAGGTTTCCTACATCTGTCACTGTTGAAAATTGAGCATATGGGTGGCAAGTACAGCGGGCCCTCTGTTTCCATAGGTTTTGCATGTGTAGATTTAACCAACTTCGACTAGAAATTATTTGAAAAAATATTGCATCTGTATTGAACATGAACAGATTTTTTTTTCTTGTCCTCATTCCCTAAACAATACAGTACAACACCAATTTACATAGCATTTACATTGTATTAAGTATTTAAAGTAATCTAGAGATGATTTAAAGAGTACAGGGGGATTTGCATATGTTGTATGCACATACCATACCATTTTATATAAAAGACATGAGCATCTGTAGATTTGGGTATCCATGGGAAGGTACTGGAAGCAATTCTCCCTGTCCCCGTGAGTGACAACTATATTAGTAAATAAAGTCTAAGGAACAGAAGAAACTAAACTTAAGGAAAAGTTACTACAATGTCCACTAAGAAAGAGTTGTATCAAACTGATCTTATCTACCTCTTTGATACTTACATTGAATTTGAGACACTGATTGACAGGGTGTATCTAGCATCAGCAAGGTCTTGAGTAGGTTTCCTTCCTTCATTCATTCATTCCTTTTGATATTTATTGAGTGCTACAGATGAATGTTAGCACAATTATATGAATGGATTAAATATTGTTAATTGATTGGTCCTGATCAGTGTCCAGAAGTATGTCAACATCTTCTATTCTTGGTTCTGTCCTATTTAATATTTTTCCAATTGTCACAATTCAGAGAGAGACCATAGTTTAGGTGGCATTCCTTCCCAAAGAGCCAGAATTCAATTTAGCATTCAACCGAGGACCTTTATTAGCTGTTTGCACAGGAGGAGACCTGACAAAATGAGATTTGAGGATTCATCCAGGGGAAGAAACAGTCAGAAGAGAACAGATTAGTGTACATTGTTCTTCCTGGTAATGAAACTCCTGTGTGGATTTTTTAATAAGCTCTGATTTTCTTAATCTCTTTTCAAAAATTTATTTTAGAAACATTGCATTAATAAAAATTACAGTAATATTCTTTCATAACATACTGAGATCATTTACCTATAAACTGTGCTTTTTGACCAGAGAAAATTGGCATCATGGAAAAGTTAACAACAAAAAATTGTTAGCAAACTTTTCATTTCTTGCAGAAAGCAAACATGATCTCCTCCTCTTCTTCTTCCTCCTCCTGTTTTTTTTTTTTTTTTTCTGTTTTCTTCCCTTTTTTTTTTTGGTATAGTTTGTTATAACTTCAGAAAAATAAGACCTATTTTATTTCTTTTATCCCTTTAACACCTTTAATTGTAGCAGTTTTTCACATTTGTGTGTAGGGGATACATTTCAATACATCCCTAGTTATTGTCTGGTACATCAGATTATACTGAAACCTATATTACAGTGCTTACAGCACTGATTCTACAATAGTCAATCTGATAATTGAGATGGATATTGTAACCAAAAGGTGGGTAATATATACAGTGTGGATACTCTGGACAAAAAGATGATTCACACCCTGGTGGATAGAATGGGGCAGCCAAAGATTTCATCACACTACTCAGAAGGGTGCACAATATAAAACTTATGGCATTTTTATTTCAGAAATTTTCCATTTAATAGTTTTGGAACATGGTTGGTTTTGGGTAACTGAAACCATAGAAAGTGAAACCATGGATAAGGGAGGACTACTTACTTCTCAACACTCTTTTTAATTTGTAAGGACATAGGGGGAGATCTCCCTGAGTGTACGACATGGATCGGGAGTTTGACTATTAACACTTAATCATTTTTTAATCTTGATGCTGTACCTTTAAAATGTATTTTCTAAGTAACAGTTTTATTCACATGTCATATAATTCACCTATTTAAAGTACACAATTCAATAATTTTTAGTACTTGCACAGACTGTGTGTTAGCATCCATTATTAGAGAAAACATTTGACCTTTAGGTTTTTGAAAGGAACTACCAGACTTTTTTCCTAAGTGGTTTCACCATTTTACATTCCAACTCAGTCTCAATTTCTCCACATTCTCACCAAAATTTAAAATTATAAAAATCTTAGGGGGTGTGAAGTGGTATCTCAGTGGGATTTTGATTTTGATTTCTCTAATAACTAATGATCATCTTTTCATATGCTTATTGGCCATTTGCATATTTTCATTGGAGAACTATCCATTCAAATTCTTATTTATCTTTTGGTTATTGTGGAACTCTCTATATAGCCTAGATACAGGGTCCTCATCAGATATACAATGTGCAAAATTTTCTCTTTCTGTGGTTTGTCATTCCTTCTTTACGCCCTCTTCTTTCCCTCCCTGTCTTTCTCCCTTTCTTTTTGGTGCTGGGGATTAAACTTTGTTTCTTAATTTTACTTATAGAAGAAAAGTGTTCAATTTTGATAGTGTTCAATTCATCTATGTTTTGTCTTTTGCTTGTGCTTTTGGGGTTATATCCAAAAAATCATTGCCTAAGTCTAAGGTCACTGAAATTTAAGTATATGCTTTTTTTTTCCTGATGCTTTTGCAGTTTACTTTTTACATTTAGAATTTTGATTCATTTTGAGTGAAATTTTGGTGTGAGGTAGGGGTCCAACTTAATTCCCTGGCTTGTATATGTCAATTATTCCAGTACTATTTGTTGAAAGACATTGGATTGCCTTGGCACCTTTCTTAAAAAATTGATTAAAGTTGTAAATGTGTGTTTTATTTCTAGATCCTCAATTATATTCCATTAATCTGTGTGCCATTCCTACACTGTCTTGACTACTGTATCTCCCTAGTAAGTTTTGAAACAGGGATATTGAGTCATACAACTGTGTTCCCTTTTCTCCAAATATAATTTTAACTGATTACAATCCCTTGAATTTCCATATAAGTTTATGATCAGCTTGTAGTTTCTGTAAAGGAGAGCCTGGGTTTTCTCTGGGAGTGCACTAAATCTGTAGATCAGTGTGCCATCTCAATAATTCAGGGTCTCTCACTTGATAAATATAGGTGTATTTCCATTTATTTAGGTCTGTTTAAGTTTAATTCAATGACATTTTTCAGTTTTCGGAGAATATATTTTGCTCATTTTGGTTTTACTTGCTTTTATGCATTTTATCTTTGGTGCTACTTTAAAGAAGTTTTAAGTTTTATTTTATATTTGTTGCTTGTTACTGTACAGAAATACAGTTGATTTTTAAATATTGACGATATATCCTGTAACCTTTTTGGACTTTCTATTTTAATAGTTTTTCTATGGATAAGTTGGGATTTTCAATGTATAAGAAAAGGTCAACTGCAAATAGAGATGTTTCACATACTTCCTTTCCAATCTGGATGCTTTTTTATTTCTTTTCTTCCCTAATTGCCCTGGTTGTGACCTTCAGTACGAAGTTGCATAGAAGTGGCCAGAGTGAACATCTGTGTCCTATTCTTAATATTAATGAGACGATACAGTCTTTCATCATTAAGTACAATGAATTTTTAATTGTTGCCCTTTATCAGGTTAAGGAAGTTTCCTTCTATTCTTAGTTTATTGAGGGTAACCTTAAAATCTTAATGGAGAATAAACAATAAGTCACTGTGTTTATTTAAACCTTCCTCCCTGTAATATATATTGATGGACAGAGAAAGACTCTAAATGCCCACATTTGCTGCTAAATGGGTTGCTCCTTCCCCCAAATCTGCAAGATTATTTTTAAAATGCTATGTCTGGAGAGCCTCCAGGGAAAGAGGGTGAAAATTTATGAAGTTCATATAAGCAAGGATGGGATTTAGGGTAACAGGTCAGACCCTGAGAGGGCATGCAAAGATTGCCAAATTTCAGTCTTTAATGCACAAGGAGGGATGGTAGATTCATTCTACTTTTTGGAGAAGCAGACAGTTAGTACTCTGACATAGCCCTAACTTAATGGTGGTTCCTTCTAATAAATAATTCTGAATTAGGAAATAAGTTTTGTAGTATATATTGGGTAAACTTTCATTATGCATGGATGGTTTATTATTATTATTATTAATTTTGCTCAAACTTTTTCTTTCCTCTTTTCCCTTTCAAATACAATGGAGCATTTTTTTAAAATAAAAACTTGTTGATAAATTAAAAAATTGTTTACAATAAAGCTTTTTATTTATATCAATTGCTTTGAAAGTCAAGCAACTGAGAGAAAGAAATGAATAAGCAAGATATATTATTGGATAAACCCAATCCACTTCTGCTCTGGCTAGCTTAAGAAACAAGAGCAGAGTTTTGGCAGGACCATGCCAGATATGGCCAAGGTTAGGGAGAAGGCACAAAATCTGAGTGAGAAATAAGTGACAGTTGAAGAGAAAGTCCAACATCAGTGCTGACAGGACATAATGAAGCTCCAAATCAGCAGATACTAGACTCTAAAGCTGGAAACAGGCAATATGGCTCTACCTAGGTAAAGTCCCTGGGTAGAAAAAAGGTAGCAATATCCAACAGGCAAATCTTAACAGCTAGAAACTACATCCCAATAATGAAGAACATAGATTGATAAGAAAGAAAAAGCTTAGTGAGTTGTTTTGACAGGTAGGCCTGCTTGTTCTTGTCCTTAAATACAATTACATGCTTCAGTTTAAGTTAGTCTGTATGTAATTATAAACAAAATTTAAAACAAAATTATAAATACTCTCAGCACATTTTCCTAAAAGGTAGGTATTAGGTTGATTATGTGTGTTTTTAAAAAGCTTTTACAGCCTGCCTTTATAGGGTAACTCAATTTAAATGTGTAACTATTTTGAGAGTTATTTCCTTTTCAGAGTATAATTGGTTTTATTCATGACAGTGTTGTTTTGAATAGGAAATAGTTTTATCTATTCTTCTACATAAATGAAATATCTGTTAAAGGAATGTTTTTAAGGTTTTATGTTCTTCCATTTTCTTGACAAATTTTCTCCCTGAAACTGGCAGGTAATTGTGAAATCACAGTGACAGAAAAGGAAGAAACATGCTACTCCTCTTGTATGAATTACTTTGCAAGTTCAGATATAAAATGCTATAATTCTGACACTTTCCATTGTAATAAGAAATAGACAAATTGTGCCAAAAATTGCTTCTGTTCACAAATTGAACTGAGAAATTATTGGTCATCTTTTAGAGGATGTGAAAATTTTTATATCTTAAAATTTTCATCTTTCACACAAATAAAAGCTTATTGATTACTTCAAAATGTCTTTGTTATAAACTTCATCTGTGTTTTTGTAAATCTGGTGTGGGTATAAGGAGAAAGTAAATTTTCTGTTTCTAATTCAGAATTGGACTGATATATGGAACAAATGGAAGCTAAAACATCAAAGACAACCCTATTCAGCAATATTTGACTAAACAGCCAGAATTTATTACTATTTTTATGTGCCTGCAATGCTTGGTATGTTAAATTACAAAGAGGTTGGAGAAGGATTGGATGCTAGTTTGGAAGAATGCATCAGATTCATCCACAGCATTTGTTAAAAATGACTTAACCAGTCCCACACTCTTCCGACCATCATCCTTCAGATCTATCATTTCAGAATTTCTTCCTAACCACTCAGCATATCTGTTTCCTTGGGAAGCATGCTTGGATGATTCTGAAGGATAAACCAGTTTTGGAGCTACTAGTCTTTTCCAGTTTCTCTATTTTACAAAAAAGAAAATAAGATTCAATTAGGACGAAGCCATGCATGGTGATAAAACTTTAAAGTGTCAGAAAATGGGGTAGATATTGAGGGTGATGTGCTAAGATCACACAGCTATTTGATGAAAGCTCCATTCTCTGGTCCTGGAGAAGAGCTTTAACCCTACCCACTGCCCAGGGGTGGCTGAGGCCTTTGCTACAGCTGCATCCAATTTCAGCTTCTCTCTTTGCCTATTTCTGCTTTCCTCACTCCTGAGAACTGCAGATCACAAGGCAAACCCCTAGTGATCTTTTGCACACAAATCTCCTTAGATTCTGTTTCCTGGGAAACTCAGCCTGAGACAGAGTTCTGCTGGCTGATGCATAAAATCCTTCCTGCTCAACCAGCCATCTGTGCCTTTCTCCAGCATGCAATCAATGTCACTGATCCCACTTTTTCTTAAGTTTTGGGGTAGAACTCCAGGAGGAGGAAAAAGAGATGAGGGAGAAATATTGAGGGCAAAATGTTTTTGACATTTCCCTTTGCAGTTTGCTTAGCCTACTTTATCCATTTTAATATACAGTTAGGTGCCAAATAACTGCTTCAACCACAACAATGAACTTTCATATACTATGGCAGTCCCATAAAATTACATTGCCTAATACAATCATGGCATCTTAGTTTGTGTAAGTACAGTCTACAATTTTCACAAAGTGACAAAATTATCTAGTTCTCCATTTCTCAGAACATATCCTCATTGAACTTCTCTGCCGATTTCAAAAGCAATAAAAAGTAAGAACAGGCGGGCCAAGATGGCGGACTAGAGGGCGGCTGCATTTCACGCTGCTCCAGGACGCAAGATTCAAAAGAGGAGATAGTGAGAGACTTGGGACCAACTCAAAGCTGCCGGGTGAGTCTCTCCTGTTGGGGAGGCGTCCCGGATGGGGCGGTAGCCCCGGAACGCAGGGAATTTGTGAAGTGGAGTTGCTCAGCGAGACGCCCCTCCCCCCACTGGAGCGGTAAACACGGACAACTGGGATCATCGTAGAGGAGGCGGCTCAGCATAGCGCTTGGACTCGAGCAGCCGCTGGGGCTCCGGGCGGCTGCCTGGGGAGGAGCAGCGTGGGGAGCTGTTTGGACCCAGAGTGACCACTTCCGAACACCGGGGGGTTGCCCGGAGGAGGAGGAGAGGCCCGGCGGGTCGCTTGGGTCTAGGAGTGACTGCATCAGAGCCACGGGCAGTTGCCAGAGGAGGAGCTGCGTGGTGAGCTGTTTGAACTCAGAGTGGGCGCTCCTGAGCGCCGGGGGACTGCCCGGAGGAAGAGGAGGAGCGCGGCGGGACGCTTGGTCTGGGAATGACTGCATCAGATCCACAGGCGGTTGCCAGAGGAGGAGTTGCGTGGTGAACTGTTTGAACTCAGAGCTAGCGCTCCTGAGTGCCGGGAGGTTGCCCGGAGGAGGAGGAGGAGCGTGGCTTGTTGTTTGACCTGGGAGTGACTGCATCAGAGCTGCGGGCGGTTGCCAAAGGAGGAGCTGCGTGACGAGCTGTTTGAACTCGGAGCAGCTGCCCCAGAACACTGGTGGCCTGCCTGGAGGAGGAGAGCGGTGGGACGCTTAGTCTGTGAGTGACTGCATCAGAACCACAGGCGGTTGCCAGAGGAGGAGGCGAGTGGTGAGTTGATTGGACTAAAAGCAACCGCTCCGGAACACCGGTGGCCTGCCTGGAGAAGGAGCGTGGTGAGTCACCTGGTCTCGGAGCCACCGCTCCTGAACACCTGGGCGGCTACCCCAAGGAGGAGGAGGAGGAACAGGGCGGGTCACTTGGACTTGGAGTGACTGCCTAGGGCTACGGGTGGTTGGCGGGAGGAGGAGACCCGAAGTGAGTTGTTTGGATTCCTAGTGACTGCGTCGGAAACCGGGCGGCTGTCTGGAGGAGGAGGTGTGTGGCGGGTCTCTGTGTCTCGGAGCTATTGTACGGGGCTCCAGGTGGTGGCTCAGGGGAGGGGCTGCATAGCCAGGCGATTGGTGCAGAGCAGGGTCCCAGGAGCTAGGTGGCTTCTTGCTGGAAGAGCCGCACAGAGACACGCCTAGGGGCGGAGCGAAGTTTCCAGGGCGGCGGGCAGACTCTCTGGGAGAGGCAGCCTAAGGAGACTCGCCTGCGAAGGGTGAGGCTCCCAGGCCCAGGACGTAGGTCCGGGCCCCTGGGATCGTTGCAGAAGAAGACAGCCCAGCCCAGGGGGTAGTTGTAGATTGAGGGGAACCTCTAGGAGGGCAACTGACTAGCGAGACGTCCCCACCGAGTGACTCTTCCCGGCCAGGGGAGGTTTTCCCACAGGGACAGTAAAGTCAGAGACATAGGCACAAACAGGCCTTGCCTCAGCCCGCAGCCTACTTCCCCGTTGGATGACCATTGGTCAACAAGTGGAGGCACCTCCGCCCACTAGCAGGGAATATACGCCACCTGAGGGTCACCACCCTAGAGAGGCAGCTTCTTCGTGGAGCTCTGCATTATCAACCTCCTCCAACACTTCAGGCTACTGAAGGATAAGAGGGGATATACTAGCAATCTTCAGGGACATTATAAGTTGATAGAGGAAATCTGCAATATCTTAATGACCCACTGATCCCTGAACAATATGAGAAAACAAGGGAAGAAAATGCCCCAAACAAATCTAGATGTTACATCAATAAAATCCAACGACAGCATGGCAGAAGAAATGACAGAAAGGGAGTTCAGAATGTACATAATTAAAATGATTAGGGAAGCAAACGATGAGATGAAAGAGCAAATGCAGGCATTGAACGATCGCACCAATCGACAGTTAACAGAGCAAATTCAGGAAGCAAAAGATCATTTCAATAAAGAGTTAGAGATATTGAAAAAAAACCAAACAGAAATCCTTGAAATGAAGGAAACAATAAACCAAATTAAGAACTCCATAGAAAGCACAACCAATAGGATAGAACAGCTGGAAGACAGAACTTCAGATATTGAAGACAAAATATTTAACCTCGAAAACAAAGTTGAACAAACAGAGAAGATGGTGAGAAATCATGAACAGAATCTCCAAGAACTATGGGATATCATGAAAAGGCCAAATTTGAGAATTATTGGGATTGAGGAAGGCACAGAGAAACAAACCAAAGGAATGAACAATCTATTTGAAGAAATAATATCAGAAAATTTCCCAAATCTGAAGAATGAAATGGAAAATCAAGTACAAGAGGCTTATAGGACTCCAAATACACAAAATTACAACAGACCCACACCAAGGCACATTATAATGAAAATACCTAACATACAAAATAAAGACAGAATTTTAAAGGCCGCGAGAGAAAAGAATCAAATTACATTCAGGGGGAAGCCAATACGGATATCAGCAGATTTTTCAATCCAGACCCTAAAAGCTAGAAGGGCCTGGAACAACATTTTTCAAGCTCTGAAAGAAAATGGATGCCAACCAAGAATCTTATACCCAGCAAAACTTACCTTCAAATTTGACGATGAAATAAGATCATTCCACGATAAACAAAAGCTAAAAGAATTTACAAAAAGAAAGCCAGCATTACAGAACATTCTCAGCAAAATATTTCATGAGGAAGAGATAAAAAACAAAGAAGCAAATCAGCAAAGGGAGGAATTATCCTAAAGGAACTGTCAAATAAAGGAGGAACCAAGATGTGTCAAAAATTTTAAATATGAACCAAATGACCGGGAATACAAATCATATCTCAATAATAACCCTGAATGTTAATGGCCTGAATTCATCAATCAAAAGACATAGACTGGCAGATTGGATTAAAAAGAAAGATCCAACAATATGTTGCCTGCAAGAGACTCACCTCATAGAAAGAGATACCCATAGACTAAAGGTGAAAGGATGGGGAAAAACATACCATGCACATGGGCTCAGCAAAAAAGCTGGAGTATCCATCCTCATTTCAGATAATGTGGACTTCAAGCCAATGTTAGTTAGAAGGGATAAAGAAGGACATTTCATACTGCTTAAGGGAAGCATAAATCAGCAAGATATAACAATCATAAACGTCTATGCCCCAAACAGTGGCTCATCCATGTATGTTAAACAAATCCTTCTCAATTTTAGAAACCAAATAGACCATAACACAATAATACTAGGTGATTTTAACACGCCTCTTTCACCACTGGACAGATCTTCCAAACAAAAATTGAACAAAGAAACCATAGATCTCAATAACACAATCAATAATTTAGACTTAACAGACATTTATAGAATATACCATCCAACCAAGAGCGAATACACTTTCTTCTCAGCAGCACATGGATCCTTCTCTAAAATAGACCATATATTATGCCACAAAGCTAATGTCAGCAAATACAAGAAGATAGAGACACTACCTTGTATTCTATCAGATCATAATGGATTGAAGTTACAAATTAATGAAAGAGTAAAAAACAGAAACTACTCCAACACCTGGAGATTAAACAATATGCTACTATATGATGAATGGATAACAGAAGATATTAGGAAGGAAATTAAAAAATTCTTAGAGGTAAACGAGAACAAAGAAACAACATATCAAAATCTCTGGGACACTATGAAAGCGGTACTTAGAGGAAGATTTATTTCATGTAGCGCATTTAATAAAAGAAGTAAAACTCAAAAAATAAATGACCTAACACTACAGCTCAAAGCCCTAGAAAAAGAAGAACAGACCAACACCAAAAGTAGTAGAAGACAGGAAATAGTTAAACTGAGAGCTGAAATCAACGAAATTGAAACGAAAGAAACAATACAAAAAATTGACAAAATAAATAGTTGGTTCTTCGAAAAAATAAACAAAATTGATAAACCTTTAGCCACACTAACAAAGAGAAGACGAGAGAAAACCCAAATCACTAAAATTCGGAATGAACAAGGAAATATCACAACAGACACGACCGAAATACAAAACATAATTAGAAGCTATTTTGAAAATCTATACTCCAACAAAATAGAAAATTTCGAAGACATCAACAGGTTTCTAGAGACATATGAATTGCCTAAACTGAACGAGGAGGACATACACAATTTAAATAGACCAATTTCAAGTAATGAAATAGAAGAAGTCATCAAAAGCCTACCAACAAAGAAAAGTCCAGGACCAGATGGGTTCTCAGCCGAGTTCTACAAAACTTTTAAAGAAGAACTCATTCCAATACTTCTCAAAGTATTCCAGAAAATAGAAGAGGAGGGAACTCTCCCAAACTCATTCTATGAAGCCAATATTACCCTGATTCCTAAACCAGACAGAGACACATCGAGGAAAGAAAATTTCAGACCAATATCCTTAATGAACATCGACGCAAAAATTCTCAACAAAATTTTAGCAAATCGCATACAAAAACATATTAAAAAGATAGTGCACCATGATCAAGTGGGTTTCATCCCAGGGATGCAAGGTTGGTTCAACATCAGGAAATCAATAAATGTCATTCACCATATCAATAGACTTAAAGTCAAGAATCACATGATTATTTCGATAGATGCAGAAAAAGCATTTGATAAAATACAGCACCCCTTCATGCTCAAAACACTAGAAAAAATAGGGATAGTGGGAACATTCCTTAACATTGTAAAGGCCATCTATGCTAAACCCATGGCTAATATCATTCTTAATGGTGAAAAACTGAAAGCATTCCCTCTAAAAACTGGAACAAGGCAGGGATGCCCTCTTTCACCACTTCTATTCAATATCGTCCTTGAAACTCTAGCCAGAGCAATTAGACAGACCAAAGAAATCAAAGGGATACGAATAGGAAAAGAAGAACTCAAACTATCCCTATTTGCTGATGATATGATTGTATACTTAGAGGAACCAGGAAATTCCACCAGAAAACTTTTAGATCTCATCAGTGAATTCAGTAAAGTAGCGGGATATAAGATCAATGCACATAAATCGAAGGCATTTTTATATATAAGCGATGAATCTTCAGAAAGAGAAATTAGGAAAACTACCCCATTCACAATAGCTTCGAAAAAAATAAAGTATTTGGGAATCAATCTCACAAAAGAGGTGAAAGACCTCTACAATGAGAACTACAGAACACTAAAGAAAGAAATTCAAGAAAACCTTAGAAGATGGAAAGATCTCCCATGTTCTTGGATAGGAAGAATTAATATTGTCAAAATGGCCATACTACCAAAAGTGCTATACAGATTCAATGCAATTCCAATTAAAATCCCAATGATGTACCTTACAGAAATAGAGCAAGCAATTATGAAATTCATCTGGAAGAATAAAAAACCCAGAATAGCTAAAGCAATCCTTGGCAGAAAGAGTGAAGCAGGGGGTATCGCAATACCAGATCTTCAACTCTACTACAAAGCAATAGTAACAAAAACGGCATGGTATTGGTACCAAAATAGAAAGGTGGATCAATGGTACAGAATAGAGGACACGGACACAAACCCAAATAAATACAATTTTCTCATACTAGACAAAGGGGCCAAAAATATGCAATGGAGAAAAGATAGCCTCTTCAACAAATGGTGCTGGGAGAATTGGAAATCCATATGCAACAGAATGAAACTAAACCCATATCTCTCACCATGCACAAAACTAAACTCAAAATGGATTAAGGATCTCGGAATCAGACCAGAGACCTTGCATCTTATAGAAGAAAAAGTAGGTCCAGAGCTTCAACATGTCGGCTTAGGACCAGACTTCCTCAACAGGACTCCCATAGCACAAGAAATAAAAGCAAGAATTAATAACTGGGATAGATTCAAACTAAAAAGCTTTCTCTCAGCAAAGGAAACTATCAGCAATGCAAAGAAAGAGCCTACAGAGTGGGAGAAAATCTTTGCCAATCATACTTCAGATAGAGCGCTAATCTCCAGAATCTATAAAGAACTCAAAAAACTCTACACCAAGAATGTAAATAATCCAATTGACAAATGGGCTAAGGAAATGAATAGACACTTCACAGAAGAAGACCTACAAGCAATCAACAAACATATGGAAAAATGTTCAACATCTCTAGTAATAAGAGAAATGCAAATCAAAACCACCCTAAGATTCCATCTCACCCCAATTAGAATGGCAATTATCAAGAATACAACCAACAACAGGTGTTGGAGAGGATGTGGGGAGAAAGGTACACTCTTACATTGCTGGTGGGGCTGCAAATTAGTGCAGCCACTCTGGAAAGCAGTGTGGAGATTCCTTAGAAAACTTGGAATGGAAACACCATTTGACCCAGCTATCCCACTCCTTGGCCTATACCCAAAGGACTTAAAATCAGCATATTACAGAGATACAGCCACATCAATGTTCATAGCTGCCCAGTTCACAATAGCCAGATTGTGGAACCAACCTAGATGCCCTTCAATTGATGAATGGATAAAGAAACTGTGGTATATATATACAATGGAATATTACTCAGCCATAAAGAATGATAAAATTATGGCATTTGCAGGCAAATGGATGAAACTGGAGAATATCATGCTAAGTGAGATAAGCCAATCTCAAAAAACCAAAGGAAGAATGATATCGCTAATAAGTGGATGATGACACATAATGGGGGTGGGAAGGGTTAGTGTTGGGGTTGGAGTTGGGTTTAGGGAGGGGGCAGGAATGGAGGAAGGAAGGACTGTATAGATGGAGGGGAAGGGTGGGAGGGGAGGGGGGGAAGGGAAAAAATGGCAGAATGAATCAAACAACATTACCCTATGTAAATTTATGATTACACAAATGGTATGCCTTTACGCCATGTACAAATAGAGAAACAACATGTATCCCATTTGTTTACAATAAAAAAAAAAAAAAAAAAAAAAAAAAAAAAAAAAAAAAAAAAGTAAGAACAGAAATGGCCTATAAAGGAACTCCCATGTGTTGTATTAAGATTATAAATTGTATTAATCTTACACATTATTATGTAGAATATTTATTATTTCCAAGTTATAGTTCATGCCTGGAAATTCTGGGAAGATGGTTCTGAAATATCAGTGCAAAAATTTTTAACTCTTCCACAGACATTTAATGCATGTATTGAAAGTGTTCAAGTGATTTCATTAGGAGAAGTTTTCAGAAAGAAAACATTCTGTAAGTATCGGAAAATTCCTAGGTATTGATGATCTATCAAATATAAATAGACTCTCAAGAATAAAGGTCGGTTTGCCAACTTATAGAAAAATTTTAATCCATTATCCTTTAAGAAAATATATCTGTTAGAGAAAATATCTGTGATGGGTTTTTTAACTCTAAATTTTTTTTCCTTCCCTTGGGAAGAGCAATTGCATTTTGTATTTATACAACTGCATAAAAAAATGTAAGGGAAGAAAATTTTACATGTACTTACCATCCACCTGCTTTATATATGATAGCTCATTCGACTTGAAATATATAGCTCTTCAAAAATATAAATGTATTTGTACATAATGACATTACATTGGAATTTCAATTTTCCCTTACGACTTTTCTTAAACCTGACTTTCACTAACTAGTCTCATTAGATGGTACTAAAATTGACAAGAAATAGTCTATCTCATTAAGTTCTTTGAATCTTTTTTTTTTTTTTTTAGGTTTGGGGCTTTCTTTTTAATGAAAATGTTGGAACACATTCTCCTGCTATTTTAAAATGTCAGTTTTAAATAAAAGATTAATATTATTTCAGTGAATCTGAATCAATGCTGTTATTGATTCAAATGGGAGTATGAGGTAAAATGAGGGAATCACCTTTCACAGAAATTCAGAAGTATTTCAAGGTAAATGTTCATTATGCCTGGATCTAGAAGAATACTCTACATAACTAGGATTCATTTTTACTTATAATTTTATTCCATTTTAATTCTATTCAAGGAGAAAATAGTAAATAACCTTATATCATAGAATTTTTAAAAAATTCTATATATTTTAGGGAAAATAATTAATTCATTCAATCAGCTAATTGAATGCTTAGGATATGCCAGCTTACATCTTTGGATACAAGATAAATATATTTTGGTTCTTTCTACAGAGGAAATTATGGCCTACTGGGAGGAATAGATGTTCATAAAATAATGGGGATGGCTTATATCCTTTATCTTCCTGCCATACAACATTTATTTTCAACATGGCCAGAAAAAAATTAGTAGCAGAAACATTATACTCAACAAAAGGGATGCTTTGCTTCATCTTTGTGTTATTTTATCCACATAGTGCAAATAATGGATATTTCTATCTTATAATCAATTATTGGTTTTAATTGATTTTTCTGTTCTGAATTTTTAAATATCATATAATTATGACACATACCAATAATAGGAAGGTTTTGCTCAGACCAAAACATAGCAGGCAATTTATGAAAGGAGACCTCTGAAACAAAAGGGTGACTCTGGCAACAATTCGGGATTGGTTTTTTCTTTTTAACAACTGAGTTGAGAGAGAAACGTGATAATGAAATTAAACATGAGAACAGTTTAATACATATTTTTTTTTCATTAGAGCATAATAATTATACATAGTATTCAGATTCATTTTGACAAAATCATACATGCAAGGCATTTGATTTCCATCCCCTTTCCCTTCCTTTCCTTCTCTCTTCCCTCTCCCTGTACTCCTGCCTCTGCTCTACTGAATTTCCTTTCTTCTACAATTGCAAAAGGTAAAATTCACTTTGGTACCTCTACATATAAATATAACATGGTTTTGTTAAATTCATTCCTTATTTCTTCTCTTTTCCTTTCCTCCCTCCCTCCCTCTTATTCTCTTTCTTCTATTCCACTGATCTTCCCTATTATGATATCCAATCCCCTCTCCAAGCACTTTCTTTTCTTTGTTTTGTTCTAGCTTCCAGAAAGGAGAGAAAACATTTGACCTATCCTTTGATTTTTGGAATCTGTCTTATTTCACTTAGCCTCAATCTTTTTATTCCCATCAATTCATTGGCAAATGCCACTAATTTCATTCTTTTTCATGGCCAAGTAAAACTATATTGTGTATATATACTACATTTTCTTCATCCATTTATCTATTGATGGGCAACTGGGTTGATTCCATAGTTTAGCTATTGTGGATTGTGCTGCTATAAACATGGAAGTGGCTGTATTACTACAGTGTGTTGATTTTAGTACTTTTGGATAAATACCAAGGAGTGGGATAGTTGGGTCCTATGGTGGTTCCATTCTTAATTTTTCAAGGCATCTACACACTGCTTTCCAGAGTGATTATACTTTCAGTCTTACCAACAATGTAAAAGTGTACCTTTTCCCCTACATTCTCACTGGCATTTATTATTCTTGTTCTTGATAATTGCCATTCTGACTGGAGTGAGATGAAATCTTAGTATAGTTTTGATTTTCATTTCTCTGATTGCTAGAGATAATTTTTCATATATTTCTTGGCCATTTGTGTTTCTTCTTTTGGGAAGTTTCTGTTTAGTTCTTTTGTCCATTTATTTATTTATTTTTTAATGGTACTGGGGATTGAACCCAGGGTCTTGTGCATGCAAGGCATGCACTCTACCAACTGAGCTATATCCCCAGCCCTCTTGTCCATTTATTGATTTTTTTTATTGTAAGATGAGTATATCATCTTTATTTGCAAATTTATGATGGTAAAACCTGAGAGAATTTAACATCTTAAAACTAACACCTGAAAAAATATATTAAAATTTCAGACATTACTAGCATATTTTAAGTATTGTGCAGCATTGCATTAGAAGGTATTGTTATTAGATATAAGAAGGTGAGAAAAATGAGGAGTTGGATTATTGTTTTTTGGCATTGAGTTTTTTGAATTCTTTTTATATTCTGGATATGAATCTCCTGTCTGAGGAATGCCTGGTAAAGATATTTTCCCATTCTGTAGTCTCTCTGTTAACTCTCTTAATCATTTCCTTTGCTGTTCAGAATTTTAAAAATTTGATGGCATCTCTCCTATTGATTCTTGGTTTTATTTCTTGGGTCTTGTTAAGGAAGTCAGAGCCTGCACTTCCATGATAGTGTTGACCCTATGTTTTCTTCTAGCAGTTGCAATTTTCTGGTCTAATTTCTAAATCTTTGATTCATTTTGTTTTGACTTTTGTGCAGCATGAAAGATAGGGTTCTAAATTCATCAAGTTTTCCCAGCACCATTTAAAAAGCATCACTTTTTAAAAGTCTAGCAGCCAGGCATAATTGCCCATGCCTATAATCCTAGCAGCTCGGGAGGGAGGCTGAGGCAGGAGGCTCATGATTTCAAAAGCCAGCCTTAGCAATTTAGTGAGGTCCTAAGCAACTCAGTGAGAACCTGTCTCTAAATAAAATATGAAAAAAGAACTAGGGATGTGCTCAGTGGTTAAGCACCCCTAGGTTCAATCCCCAGGACCAGAAAAATTAATAAATAAAAAGTCTGTCTTTTCTCCAACATATATTTTTGCCACCATTGTCAAGTATCAGATGGCTGTAAAAATTTTGGGTTTGTCACTGTGTCTTCTATTCTGTTCCATTCCATTGTTCCATTGTTCTTCATGACTATTTTGATGCCAATATGATGCCGTTTTTGATACTATGTCTCTGGAGTATATTTTGAGATCAGGTATTGTGATGTCTCCTATATCACTTTACTTGTTGAGAATTGCTTTGGCTATTCTAAGGACTCTTATTCTCCCAAACAAATTTTAGGACTGTTTTTGTGTAAAGAATGTCACTGATATTTTTGATGGGGGTTGCATTGACTCTGTATATTGCTTTTGGTAGTATGGTCATTTTGACAATATTAATTCTGCCTGTCTCAGATCATGGGAGGTCTTTCCATTTTCTGAGGTCTTTTTCAATTTCTCTCTTCAGTGTTCTAGTTTTCATAATAGAGCTTGTTCACCTCCTTGGTCATAGTCACTCCCAGTTATTTAATATTTTGAGGTTATTGTGAAGTAGATGGTTTTCCTTTCTTGATTTCTTTCTCAGTTGAATCCTGGTTGGAGTATAAAAAATGTATTGATGTATTAATATTGATCTCATATCCTGTTACTATTCTAAATTCATATATCAACTCTAGAAGTCTTCTGGTGGAATTTTTGGATTTTCTCAATATAGGATCATGTCATCAGCAAATAGTAATAGTTTTAATTCTTCTTTTCTGATTTGTATCCTTTTATTTTCCTTCTCTTGCCTGATTATCCTGGCTAGAGTTTCAAGAACTATATTGAATAGAAGAAGTGAGAGAGGACATCCTTGTCTTGTTGCCGATTTTAGAAGAAAAGCTTTCAGTTTTTTTCCCATTCAGTATGATATGAGCTATGGGTTTGTTGTATATTGTTGCCTTTATAATGTTGAGGCAAGTGGCTTCTATCCCTAGTTTCCACATTGTTTTTTTTTTTTTAACATGAATTGTTGCTGCATTTTTTCAAAGGTCTTTTCTGCATCTATTGAGATGATTATATGACTCTTGTTCTCAATTCTATTTAAGTGATAAATTACATTTATCGATTTGCATATGTTGAATCAGACTTGCATCCCTCGGATGAAGCCCACTTGGTCTTAGTGTACTATCTTCTTAGTATGTTTTTGAATGCAATTTGATAACATTTTATTGGGTATTTTTGCATCTATGTTCATCAGAGTTATTAGTCTATAGTTTTCTTTCCTAGCTGGATCCTTGTCTGGTTTGAGTATCAGTCCTGTACTGGCTTCATAGAATGTGTTTGGGAGTGTTCCTATACCTTTGAATTTCATGAACTAATTTGAAAAAGGCAGGGCCTAGTTCTTCTTTAAGTATCTGGTAGGACTCTGTTGAAAATCCATCTGGTTCTGGGCTTTGCTTTGTTGGCAGATTTTAAATTGCTGTTTCAATTATATTACTTGATATTTGTCTGTTTAGGTTTTTCTATATCTTTCTGGTTCAGTTTGGTTAAGTTGCAGATGTCAAAAAATCTGTCAATGTCTTCTATATTCTGCAGTTTATTAGAGTATAAATTTTCAAGATAGTTTCTAATGATCCTCTGGATTTTAGATGTGTCTGTGGTAATATCTCCTTTTTCATCTCTAATTTTGTTCACATGGGTCTTCTCTTTCATTTGGTTAGAGTGACTAAGGGCTTACTAATGTTATTTATCTTTTAGAAGAACCAACTCTTTGTTGCATGGATTCTGTGTCTCTTTATTCTCAGTTTTATTAACTTCATCTCTTATTATTTCTTGTCTTTACTGACTTTGGAGTTCTTTTTCTAAGGCTTGGGGCTGGAGCATAACATTATTTATTTGATATCTCTCTTTTTTTTTAATGTAAACACTCAATGCAAAAAATTTTCCTCTTGGTACTGTTTCCACACTGCCCCTAAAATTTTGATATTTTGTATCTTTGTTTTCATTTGTTTCTAAGAATTTTATTTATTTCTTTTTGATCCATTCTTCATTTAAAAGAGTATTGTTTAATCTTCATGTATTTAGGTGATTTCTACTATTTTTCATATTGTTGATTTCAGTTTTATTCCATTATGCATGGATTATATTGATTTTTTGTATTTTCTGAGACTTATATTGTGACCTAAAATATGGTCCATATAGCAAAAAGTTCTAAGAGCTGCTGAGAAGAAGGTGAATTCAATTGTTTTACAGTGAAATATTTTGTAGATATCAACTAGGTACATTTGGTTTATAGTATTACTTAGGTTGAATCTATCTTTATTGATTGTTGCTTTGATGGCCTGTCTATAAGTGAAATCATCCAGTATTATTGTACTTCTATCTGTCTGGGATTTAATGTCAAGTTGTCTTTTTAAAATTTTTAATGTAACTGGGTGCATTGACATTTGGGACATATGTATTTACTATTGTCATATCTTATTATAGGGTTGTTCCCTTTAACAGTATGTAATGGCCTTTTTTGTCTTTTCTGATTAATTTTTGCTTGAAATTAGTTTTGTCAGATATGAAAATATCTACTCCAGCTTGGTTTTGAACTCCATTTGCATGGAATATTTTTCCATCCTTTTACTCTCAGATAGTGTCTTTACCTATGAGATGAATCTCTTGACATAGCACATAGTTGGACCTTGTTTTTTGATCCATTCTGTTAATCTATGTTTTAATTGGGTAGTCGAGACCATTTATATTCAGTGTTACTACAGATATGTGTTTGCGGTATTCTGTCATTTTGAATTTTTGTTATACTTAATTCTGTCTTGATTCTCATTTAGCTGATTAGTCTATATAGATCTTCTTTTATTCAGGAGTTTTGGATTTTGGTTTTGGGTTCCTCTCTGCAATTTATCTTTGAGGAAGTTTTGCAGTATTGGCTTGGTTGTCATATGTTCTTTTGGTTTATCTTTGTCATGGAAAGTTTTTACTCTCCATTGAATATGAGAGTTTTAGAACTTGGAATATTTCATTCCAACCCCTTCTTGATTTCAGTGGCTGCATTGATAAGTCACAAATAAATCTTATTGATTTGCTTCTAAACATGACCTGATGTTTCTCCTTTGCAGTTTTTAATATTCTTTCCTATTTTCTATATTAGGTATTTTATATGTTAGGCATTGGAGAACTTCTTTTCTTTTTTTGTAATGTATTTTTTTTAGTTGTGGATGAACACAGTACCTTTATTTTATTTATTTATTTATATGTGGTGCTGAGGATCGAACCCAGGGCCTCACACGTGCTAGGCAAGCGCTCTACCATTAAGCCACAGTCACAGCCCTAGAGAACTTCTTTTCTGATCAGATCTATTTGGGATCATATATGCCTCCTGAATATGTATGTCTATCTCATTTCTGAAATGGGGAAAGTTTTTTGTGATTCTCTAATTGAAAATGTTTTTCCTGCTTTTAGCTTGAATCTCTATGTTCTCTCTATCCCAATGATCTCAGGTTTGATCTCTTGATGTTGTCCCAGTTTTCTTGTATATTCTTATCACATTATATTATTTTCCCTTATTATGTACTGTGTACTCAAATTTATGTATCCTGTCTTCAAGGCTTGAGGTTCTGTCTTCATGGGCTGAAGTTCTATATTCTAAGCAATCTAATTTGTTGGTGATATTTCAGTGAATTGTAATTTGATTCATTGTATCTTTCATTTCCAGGAGTTCTGATAAATTTCAATATTTCTATTTCTTTATTGAAATGATCTTTCATCTTTTGAATTTACTTTTACTTTTTATTCCTTTAGGTCCTCTTTTAGTTCATTGAACATTTTAATAATCAGCTTTTGTCATCTTTCTCATCTACTTCTATATCTATGAAATTCTTTGTTGGGTTTGTGAGTTTTTTTTGCAGGGGAGAGATTTGTCTGCCTGTTTCCTCATTTTTTTCAGAGGTCCTGGACTTGTGCATCAATTGAAGTGAATTCCTCTTCCTTTTTTACATGCGTATCCTTACGTGTGTGTGTGTGTGTGTGTGTGTGTGTGTGTGTGTGTGTGTGTGTTTGAATTAGGATTTATCTTTTTTTTATTGATATATAAATAGATGTCAAGCAGAGGGTACCCAGAGTTCCCCTTTGTTGTTCCTCCTTGGATTCTGGTTTTCATTTTAAAAATTTTGTCTTCCCCATTCTTTGAGTTGAAGTTATGTTTAGGCTCAGGTACAGTTTAATCTTGTGTGTGTGATATTCACTGTGTTTGGCTGGGTGGTAAATACTTCTCAGCAGTAGTGTCTCTAATTGTGAAGTGTCCCAATCACTTTCCAGACACTCTTAGTGTGAGGGGAAACTAGGAATAACACTAATGTCAGTAGCTGATGTATAAGGATAAACATCCTATGTCTACTTTGATGTCTGTAATATTAATTGTTCCTACATAGGCATGATGGGGTCAGTGATTAAAATCAGTACCAGCAATACAAAACTGTGAATTAGATCTGGCTTTTGATATCAAGTGTCTACTATGTTCTCCAGTGTATTAATAATCACCTCAATGTAAATGGGATATGAATTGCATAAACTATATAATTCTATTAATCAGTGGAATTATAGTTTCTTAGAGAAAATAGGGTGTGGAGGTGAGAGAAAGTTTGAAATATTAAAAATATCAGAGAACAGGCAGGAGATAGGTAGCAGATGTCAGCTGCAAAGGAGGAATAAAAGATTAACTGAAAGTAATAAAACACAGAAAGAGAGGAAGTCGAAACAAAAATTTGGCTGCTAGTAAGGTAAGAGAGTGAGGAAGTGGAGATAAGAGGAGTCAGAACCAAGGTGTGAGCAACTTGACAACTATAAGATTAAGTCCCAACTAAGAAAAATCAAGGTTAAATAATAAACATCTGCAGAAGGAAGCAATTAAAGTGAAGGTAAAATTAAAGTGAAGGTAAAAGTATATACATATATTTTTTCAAACTTACAGTGCAGTGAGTGTACATACATTCTCCCCACACTTACATTTATGTTCACAAAATCATGCATAATAGAAAAAAGTTAATAGTAATACAACACCATGAAATGATGTTTGGAAAAAATTCTAAAATAGTTAAAATTTTAAAGAGAAGAATAAAAATAAAATAAAAAATGGAAATTCACATAAAAGAAAATAAGCGAGGAAAAAAAGATAAAAGAAAAAAGCTGAGAAACAAAGAGCTTGTCCCTGCTGAGATGTCAGAATTGTCAGAGATTCAATTTCAATCTTTGTATTTGTTTTTGACTTTGTAACCTTTGGGTCAAGGATTGCTGCCTGTCTTTGTCATTTTTTTGTTTAGATGGTATTTATTTATTTATTTATTTATATTAAAAAAATTTTTTTTAAATTTTTACAGACTTCATTTTTATTCATTATACACAAATCTTCTAATTTCTATGGTTGTGCACAATGTAGATTCATACGATTCATGTAATCATACATGTATATAGGGTAATGATGTCTGTCTCATTTCACCATTTTTCATACCCCCCATTTCCCTCCACATAATCTAAAGTTCCTCCATTCTGCTCTCACCCCCCAACCACCCCCTGTCTTTGTCATTGGAAGGCACATCTGGTTGTAATAGAGCTCACCTTCCAGGCTCCTGCTATGTGGTGGAGCATCATAATTTGGATGTGGACAAATCGTGTGTTTCTATGATGGGGGTGGTTTTGTATTCTAAATTGGAGATTCTAGTAAACATCACTTCTGCCAGAAGTGTGTCATACCAGAACCTACCTAGCAAGCACACCTGGATGGACAGTCCATCTACTTTTATCCCTAACACAGCACTCCCCTGTTCCCTGGTAGTAGGAGCTTGGAGTTAAAATCTATGATTCACTAATTTTTAAATTGGGGCAGGCAAAGTGAAGGGTTATGGTTAAAAATGGCTACAACTGGATCATTACACCCAATTAAGGCTAAATACTCTACTCAGAAAATGAACCACTGAACTATTTCTCACAATAAGTCCAATGCTGAGGATCTTCCGTGAGGTGTTTCTTTCCTCTAATCTGCCATCTTCTCTCAATTCTACTACATATTTTTGAGTGCATCCACACTATCTGGAAAGAGTTATTGATAGGCACTTAAAGTAGTAGAAGAAACAGCAATTTTAAAATTAAAAAGTGAGCTATGACTTTTCATTAACAAGTAAGTTTCTTTCTTAGTTATTTTTAATGTTTGGCTTCGTGGTGTAGAATAGTAAAATTTTTTCTCTTCAGTTATTATTTGTTCAGCAGAATTATTCCTAGACTTAACAGTTAGAGAGC
The DNA here is from genome assembly GCF_902686445.1 of Sciurus carolinensis. Classification (NCBI taxonomy): domain Eukaryota; kingdom Metazoa; phylum Chordata; class Mammalia; order Rodentia; family Sciuridae; genus Sciurus; species Sciurus carolinensis. Next base: position 80,851,309 of record NC_062213.1, on the reverse strand, counting down.
ATTCTTTGAATAATCTTTTATTCCTGGTGTTTGCTGCATTTGGAAACCTGGTATTTTAAATAAACACTTGTTTGTAATTGACGTGGGAGAGAAAATATCATTCAGTTAGCACAGAAGGTTGTATGTTGCATTTAGAGACTAACTCTACCATTTATGAACTCTGTGAACTTTGGTCTCATTTTATTCCTCTGCAAAATCAGAATGATTATATTAATATCAGGCTGTCAGGAAGATTAACACCTTTAATGTAGCATCTACCACATAACAGGTCTTAAGTTCATTTTAAATTGAAAAGCTTGGTTTGTAGGGCTAGGAAGGTTTCCCAGCAATCTGGAAAGAAAAGGAAGAGGAGGGTGGAGGCACAATTCTGTTCCTACCCACTCACTAGGTCCATCCCTGTTGGCTGAAAGCTCAGGAGGCAGGAAGGAAGGCTGAGTTCACCCACAGATTCTCTGAGCCTCTGTACCACCCTGTGTTCTAGAGCCTTGAAGGGATGGAGTGTTTTTAACATGGTACCATGCAGCTTTGTCCTCCTAACATCAGTCCATTAGAGAAGAAAGGGAGCACCAGTCTTGGGTTGCTCTTTGTTTTCAATAATCCTACCAGCTAGAGGTTGTTAGAGAAAGCCCAAAGGCCAAAAGCCAGAAACCATCCTTGTCACCTGCCCATCCCCATTGACAATACAGAGGTGTTTAGCCAGGGCATTAAGATATCCCCAATGTTTGATCTTTAAGGACAGATGTTCCACTGGGAACTACAGATAAAACCAAATATTTTGTTCTAATTCCATCACTGTCAATATTTCAATCTCCCCCATAGAATTGAAAGTTTCATCAGCAAACTCAACACTGACAGCTTTTCTATCACTTCTGTAGACTCATTGTTATTTCATACTTCATTCTTGCCAGTGTACACTTTAGCATCATTTTGAAATATATTTGTTGGTATTTATAGGCTTATTTAATACCTGTGCCCCATGTTGATGACTTGGGGAAGCAGTGTAGAGTCTCTCACCAGTGACAAACCAGTCTTCTTAAAGGGTCACTTGAGACAGTACTCAGTACCACCCAGATTTCTTATTACACAGAACAAGCTTAATAAGATTATTGTTGAACTGACTTAATGACTTCATATTATATTCATAGATCAAATATTTCTCTCTGACTTTCTCTTCTTTTTATTTAACATTATAAAACATCTACTCTGGGCCAAGGCAATACTTAGATGAATCAGGTATTGTCAGTAGCTCCAATGTGAAATCACAATGGTATCACCAGCCCCTCTCCAGGGTTGCACAATTATAGAGAGCAGAGATGCAGATGATCTCTGTTCTCGGCAAGAGATGGCATTGATCAAGTTCAATAGCACATTCAAAGGCAAACTGCAAGAATTAAGGTGCAGACAGCTTTCTCCCAATGCTTGCTAGAAATGACAACCATGGGAGAGTCTCTTGAAGTATTAGCACTAATGAAAACCAGAATTAAGTAAAGAGAAGGTTGATAAATGAGCTAAGTAAGCATCTCCATGTAAAACGCAATCCATCAGAGCTGATCAGTTACTCAAGAAGAAACAAAATGACTCCTTTGTCAACAGAAAGCCTATTTAATGATTCAGATCATCAGTATGAAGCCTGAGATGCCCATTTTGTTTTCCTATGTAGATTAAAATTTTTCCAATAATGGGAAAACTTTTTTATAAAACTGGAATTGATAGTTATTGCCTTTAAGACCATTAAGCAAATGGAGGACAAGAGTGACAAAAGGAAAAGATAGTCTTTTTCCCTCTGGAGTTTTGTTAGCGATCCAAAGAATATTGATGGAATCAAATTTTAGTTTTAGTTTTTATCCTGCTGTGCACAAGCCACAGTAATTACTTGAAGATTAAGTGTTCAGAATTGTTATAGGCAATGAGAGGGGATTATAAAAATACCAGATAGTATTATTCCAATCTATCTCCTCTTGAGTTTTTCAGAAATATGTTGCAGATTCTCTAGCATCTTCTTTAGTTGTCTATCATTCTACTAATATTGAATAGGCCAGGCAGCAGATGAGGCTCATTGAGATTCCTAAAAAGATAGAATCTAAGGTCTCTTGTGTAAGAAAATTAAAATATGGGTATGAATGAGGGTTCATCACACAGAATTTGCAGAGGCAACTGGGCAAGGTCCTCTAGCTCTAAAGAAGTAATAATGATATTAAAGGAGACAGGGATTGCTGAGACATGGTGAAGTCTTCTAATAGAGTGTGCAGAAATTTATGTGAAAGATAAAAGTACAGAAAGACCTGATTGTGGATTTTTTCCAAGGGAAATTAGAAAGTCAGTGCTTTCAAAAATAAATTCTGCAGTTTTTCAAGATGGTGGAATAGGGCTCCTTTGTCACATGAAACCAAGAAAGCAAACGAACAACTTCTCAACAAGGTGGGTGAACAAAAAAAAAAAAAAAAAAGGGAGGGGGTAAGGGGAAGAGGGATTTCACTGGAATTTAAAACTGGGAAGTCAAAGTAGATTAGGGACTCAGGAATTTGAATATAATAAAATAAGGAAGACATCCCCACAGCACAGCCACTCCCACAGCCAGGCTGGAAGCAGCAAATGGAGTGGTCCCTCCAAGAGCCCAGTGGAGGGACAAGGGAACTAAAGGAACCCACATCTGTTAGGAGGCCTGTGACGAGTCTGGGTATGGAGGACTTAGAGATCAAGGACATTGCCTGACTAAACTGAAAGGAACTTCACAATATTCTTGTGCCCTAAAGAAGCTGCCATCCCTTTGCAGAGGACAAAGGAAGGAACCATTTTGCAGAAAGAGAACAAATTTACACCAAAAGCAATAGAAGGCAGGAAATAATTAAAGTCAGAACTGAAATCAGTGAATTGAAACTAACAAACAAAATTTCCAAAAACTGACAAAGCAAAAAGTTAGTTCTTTGAAAAAAAAAATCAATAAAATTGATAAACCCTTAGTCAAACTAACAAAGAGAAAGAGAAAAAACCCAAATTACTAAAATTTGCAATGAAAAAGGAAATATCACAATGGACACAACTGAAATATGATAATCAGAACCTATTTTAAAACTTTATACTTTATGTTCTTGGATAGGCAGAATTAAAATTGTCAAAATGGCCATACTACCAAAAGTGCTATACAGAGTCAATGCAATTCCAATTAAAATTCCAATGACTTACCTTACAGAAATAGAGCATGCAATTATGAAATTCATCTGGAAGAATAAGAAACCCAGAATAGCTAAAGCAATCCTTAGCAGAAAGAGCGAAGCAGGGGGTATCAAAATACCAGATCTTCAACTCTACTACAAAGCAATAGTAACAAAAACGGCATGGTATTGGTACCAAAATAGACAGGTAGATCAATGGTACAAAACAGAGGACATGGACACAAACCCAAATAATTACAATTTTCTCATACTAGACAAAGGTGCCAAAAATATGCAATGGAGAAAAGATAGCCTCTTCAACAAATGGTGCTGGGAAAACTGGAAATCCATATGCAACAGAATGAAATTAAACCCCTATCTCTCACCCTACACAAAACTCAACTCAAAATGGATCAAGGACCTTGGAATCAGATCAGAGGCCCTGCATCTTATAGAAGAAAAAGTAGGTTCAAATCTTCAACATGTCGGCTTAGGATCAAACTTCCTTAACAGGACTCCCATAGCACAAGAAATAAAAACAAGAATCAACAACTGGGATAGATTCAAACTAAAAAGCATTCTTTCAGCAAAGGAAACTATCAGCAATGTGAAGAGAGAGCCTACAGAGTGGAAGAATATCTTTGCCACTCATACTTCAGATAGAGCACTAATTTCCAGAATATATAAAGAACTCAAAAAACTCTACACCAAGAATACAAATAACCCAATCAACAAATGGGCTAAGGAAATGAACAGACACTTCACAGAAGAAGATCTACAAGCAATCAACAAACATATGAAAAAATGTTCAACATCTCTAGTAATCAGAGAAATGCAAATCAAAACTACCCTAAGATTCCATCTCGCCCCAATTAGGATGGCGATTATCAAGAATACAAGCAACAATAGTTGTTGGCAAGGATGTGGGGAAAAAGGTACACTCATACATTGCTGGTGGGGTTCCAAATTAGTGCAGTCACTCTGGAAAGCAGTGTGGAGATTCCTCAGAAAGCTAGGAATGGAACCACCATTTGAACCAGCTATCCCACTCCTTGGCCTATACCCAAAGGACTTAAAATCAGCATACTACAGGGATACAGGCACATCAATGTTCATAACTGCTCAATTCACAATAGCCAGATTGTGGATACAAAGATGTCCTTCAATTGATGAATGGATAAAAAAACTGTGGCATATATATACAATGGAATATTACTCAGCCATAAAGAATGATAAAATTATGGCATTTGCAGGCAAATGGATGAAATTGGAGAATATCATGCTAAGTGAGATAAGCCAATCTCAAAAAACCAAAGGAAGAATGATCTCGCTGATAAGTGGATGATGACACATAGTGGGTTGTGGGAGGGGTTAGTGTTAGGGTTAGGGTTAGGGTTAGGGAGGGGGGCAAGAATGGAGGAAGGAAAGACTGTATAGAGGGAAAAGAGGGGTGGGAGGGGTGGGGGAAGGGAAAAATACAGAATGAATCAAACAACATAACCCTATGTAAATTTATGATTACACAAATGGTATGTCTTTACTCCATGTACAAACAGAGAAACAACATGTATCCTATTTGTTTACTATAAAAAAAAAACTTTATACTTTAATATAGGTGGGGGGGATGGAGGAGGGAGTTTCACCATATAAGAAGGGAGTAGATGGGGGGAAGAAAGGGGTGATGGAAATGGAAAAGACAGTAGAATGAATCAGATGTAACTTTCCTATGTTCATATGTGAATATACAACCAGTGTAACTCCACATTATGTACAATCACAAAAGTGGGAAGTTATAATCCATGTACATATGATATATCAAAATACATTTATTATGGTTTAGATGTGAGGTGTCACCCAAAAGCTGATACAATGCAGGAAGGTTCAGAGGAGAAATGATTGGGTGGCAAGAGTCTTAACCAATCAGTGAATTAATCCCTGATGACATTATTTGAAGTGGTAGGGTGTGGCTGGAGGAGATTGGAATTGGGGCATGGCTTTGGGGTGTATATTTTGTATCTGGAGAGTGGAGTCTCTCTCTGCTTTCTGATGATATAAGTTGCTTCCCTCTGCCACGCTCTTCCACCATGATATTCTGCTTCACCTTGAGCCCCAAGGAGTGGAGCCAGTCTTCTATGGACTAAGACATCTGAAACTGTGAACTCTCAAATAAACCTCTCCTCCTTTACAGTTGTGCTGGTTGGGTCATTTAGTCACAGCAGTGAAAAAGCTACCTAAAACAGAAATTGGTACAGAGAATGGGGTCATTGTGAGTAACCTGACCATGTGTTTCAGAAGATTTTGGAACTTTTTGGAATTGGTGGGAGGAATTTTGAGATGTTAGCCCTGCAGGCTGGAAATGCTTTAGATTGCTGTAAGCAGAGTTTAATGGCTGATTCGGGTGGGAGCTAAGAAGACCAGAATCTCAATACGATTGTGAACAGTGAAGACACAGCTCAAGAGGGTTCAAAGAAGGAGGACTCCTTTGGAATATGGACTAGAGGCCATTCTTGTTATGTTCTGGCTAAGAAGTTGTCTGCATTTTGCCCAAGTCCTGAGACATTCTGTGAAGCTGATTTTAAAAGTGATGGACTTCTTAATCTGGTGGAAGAAATATCTAAGCAGCATAGAATTCAGTAAGTGGCATGGATATTGCTGATGGCTTTTAGCCAAATTTATTGTGATAATCAGGAGCAGAAAGCAGAGCAAAAAGATTTTTAAAAGGTGGACTTGAAAAGCAGGAGTAAAACTAGGGCTAAAGATGTTGCAGCTGTTAAAGACAATACTGCCACTAAAGGAATGCTAAAGACTATGCCTAGAGGCAATGAGGAATATGGCCTGAAGGTATCTCAGGAGCTGGCAAGGCCACACCCATCTCAAGTTCAAGAGAATAAAGGTGAAAATTCTGTTAAGAGAACAGTGGAGTATCCTTCTTGTACTAGGGGGCCTACAAAGTTTTTTCAACAAACTCAGCCGCCCAAACCTTCAGAGGCTGCTGCACCAAGGGATCCTGGAGGTTTGGCTACTATTCAAGATGGCGGCAGGCTTTGGCATCAACCATGTGGTGCTGGTTCTGCAGGAATGCAGGATGCTGGAGTTAGGGAGTCATAGAGGCTTCCACCAAGATTTCAGAGGAAGGCCTGGGAGACCAGGCAAAGTGCAGCAGGGTCAGAGTCCCTGAGGGCACCCCCTGAAGAATCAAATTGTGGAGATGTGAGGAGGAAGCTGAAACTGAAGTGGAAACCCCCAAGATTAAGACATGTCAGTAACATGGACATCGTCCTAGGAAAGTTGCAGGAAATGAGCAGAGACAAGCCAACAGAAAGGCCACTTGGGCTGCAATGAACAAAGCCACAGGGGCAGAGCTACACAAACCATTTGGAAAGAATATCAAGATGCCATGTGCCCCAGGTGCCCAACATGGAGCTACAGGACTTGTTTGCCCAACTGGATTTCGGTCTTGCTTTGGTCCTATCCCTTCTTTCTATGACCCTATTTTTGTAAATGGAAATGCTTACTCAGTATCTTTATATGTTGGATATTTGTAAACTGCTTTTAATTTTATAGAAGCTCACAATGCGAGATTGCCTGAACCTCAGAGAAGATTGTGTACTTGAACTTTGAGCAATCTCGGAAGTATTGAGACTATAGGGACTCTTGAAAATGGACTAAATATATTTTACATTGTCAGATGGTTGTGAGCTTTTGGGGGCCAAGGGTGGAATGTTATGTTTCAGATGTGAGGTCCTCCGAAAGCTGATGTGATACAATGCAGGAAAGTTCAGAGGAGAAATGATCGAGTGGTAAGAGTCTTAACCCAAACAGTGAATTAATCCCTGATGGGGTTAATTGAAGTGGTAGGGTGTGGCTGGAGGAGACTGAAATTGGGGCATGGCTTTGGGGTATATATTTTGTATTTGGAGAGTGGAGTCTCTCTGTCTCTCTGTCTCTCTCTCCCTCTCTCTCCTTCCTGATGATGTAAGTTGCTTCCCTCTGCCATGCTCTTCCACCATGATGTTCTGCCTCACCTTGGGCTCCAAGGAGTAGAGCCAGTCTTCTGTGTACTAAGACCTCTGAAACTGTGAACTCTCAAATAAACCTTTCCTTCTTTACAGTTGTGCTGGTCGGGTCATTTAATCATAGCAGTGAAAAAGCTTCCTCAAACAACATTCTACTATCATTTATAAATAAAAAGAACAAATGAAAAAAGAATAAATTCTTACAATAACATACAGCCCCTCCATCTTTGAAAACAGCTTTTGAAATTGTCTTCTCCAATAGCATAAATCTCCAACTAAATTATTTTCAGGTTTTATAAACTACAGTTGATTTTGAATAAAAGTGCTCATTTCTCATTCTTCCCCAAGAGACAGAGTCTTGAAAAATCTCAGCTTAGAGCTCAGAGACAGGCACGTGGGTCCCAGGTTCTGCTATCAACTACTTCAACTTCATGAATCGTTTTTAATTACTTATTCTTCATATGCCACAAAAGACCTAGAACTAAAACAAAATAAAACAAAAGTATTCCTATTTAGCTTGAATTATTTAGACTATTGCTCAAACTGTCCTTTGGGTGACAAATTGTTCTTACTGACACTGTTCTCTCATATAACAGGACTTCAGGGACTTGCCTGACACCCTGAATATCAAACATTGCCAAGTAATGAATGTTTAGTTAATTTTAGGTAAAGATTTAAATTTTAAACAGCAGAAAGCTATTTAAATTTTGTAAGTCTGAGGTTTTTTTTTTTTTTTAAATGAGCATAGAAGTAATTTACCTTAAAATTAAAGAGAGGAGATAATTAAATTTAAGTGTGACTTTTAGTACCAATGTATTTATGAAATAAATACTTATTATAGAGCTAGTGTCCTATGAATGATCCATCAATAAACCACTATACTTCAGGATGAAACTAAAATCATTTATGATTCTAAAATAAGTGAGAAATTAGCACTATTTAAAATGACTGAGATTTATCCACTTCGATTATTACTTTGCTTTTTATTCTTCTTTTCAATTTTGTTGGTGCTAAAAGTCACATTCAAATGTAACAATCTCCTCTCTATAATTTTCAGGAAAATAACTTTTATGCTTTGATATAGCCTTTTACAAATTCTTCTTATGGACTATTATGGTGGGGTTACAAAGTTCTTTTCTCCAGCATTATTAGAAAAAGAAGAATGCCAACTAACTAAATTGTTAGTAAATTAAATTACTCTCAAAGGATATTCTTATAGTGGTGATATACAAATCTAAAAATCTCTTTTCTACTTTATCTGTGTTTTATTCTTATGAGTACTATTTTTTTTGGGGGGGGTACTGGGTATTGAACTCAGGGGCACTTTACCACTGAGCCACATCCCCAGGCCTATTTTGTATTTTATTTAGAGACAGGGTCTCACTGAGTTGCTTAGCATCTCACCATTGTTGAGGCTAGCTTTGAACTAGCAATCCTCCTATATCAGTCACCCAAGCTGCTGGGATTACAGGTGTGTGCCACCACGCCTGGCTTTATGAGTACTATTACTCATTGCCTTAGTGCTATATTATGTCAGCCTTGTTCTCTCCTATAAATTGAAATAAGATCTCAGCATCACCATTGGATAATACATGAATCTGATACAGACTTAGGTCATATGTTCATTTATCTAGAATTCACTGGTACACCTTTGAACTATTCGAAGCTGAAGGGTCCATTTCACACTGTATACCTGTCTATGTTTCCCAGGCTAGCCATATACTGGATTTATGACTAAGTAAAATAAATTTTGTATCATTCCTAGGAGGTTTAATGGTAAATATGCAACTGTTGTAAATTGTACTGTGGCTTTATTAGAGGAACTAATCATTGTATGTCAAGAACTTCCTCAAAGGCGTAGATGGTATCTGGGTAGTCATCTTTTCTTGCTGTGAGCCTAACCAGGATGGACTTCCACTACCGGAATAGAATATGATTTTTCTTTGGCAGTTGATTGGCCTGCTGAGTCATAGAGAAAGCATCAAAGTTACCATCCATACTTCTGTGTGTGACCGTCTTCTACCCAGTGATAATTCTGAGATTATATGGCTGAAAGCCCAGAGAATGAAAGGACTTTTGTGAGCTGAGTGTTGCAGTAGAATTAATTTGAACATTGACTAAGTTGAATGTTAGTATTATCTTTTCATTAAAATGATATTATACATTTACCTTTAATACTGTTTATTCAAGTAATTTTGTTAATGAACAAAAAATTCTCAGAGGACCATAAAGAGCAAAGAACAGAATTTTTCTACTTCTATTTTTCCATAGCAATTGCAAATTAACATTCTCTTGCAATAATTTTTATTTTTTAGAAAGTTTGATCCCTTTAAACTTTGAACTTTATCTTTTTTTCCATTTCTCAATATTTAGGAAAGTCTTAAATAGTTTACTGTTTTAATCGCATTACTTGTTCTTCATCTCTATATGCGCCCCCCTCCCCCCCACAAAGTCTCACAGACATCAAGTTGGTTTTAATTATCAGGTAAAGATCAAAAACCCTATAATATAATAATTATATTAATAACCCACTGCTCAGTAAAATAGTAAGAAGGATATATATTGATGTTAGCAACAAAAGGTAAACATTAAATGTGCTCAAGACTTTCATTTGAAATAATTTAAAATTCAGTTTTACACATGAAAAAAGTCAATGTGAAGGAACTTGCCTTCTTTCCACAAATTAGAAAACCATTAAAAATATGACATAACTGTTTGCAGATTTTTTGCAACAGGAAGTGCAGGATTGAAAGAAGGGAAGCAAAAAAGGTCAACCCTGTGAGGCCTCCAGCTTGTGGCCTGAAAGCAGATTCCAGGCTTCGCTAAGGGAGATGGAACCCAGGTAGAGCCTAGGTCTTTCAGAGCTGAGGAGAACAGTGGTCAAGGAGGCTGAAGTGGTAGATTTTGAGGGCATCGTATGGGACGGAAAGGAGCAAAACAGACAGGAATTTTTGGAGAGTGACAGAGGAATCCTCCTGAACAAAAAATTGGCAAGTACTGAGAGTCACCAAACCACAGGTGGCCATACAGTTCTCAGTGCTCACATTACACAGGGAATAGTTCATGTTCACACCAGCTGGGGTGGATAAACATGGTAAAACATGGGAACATCCTCAGAATGGTAGGCTTTTAAAACAAATGCCATAGACTGGGAGGCTTACATGACAAGAGTTTTGGGGCACAGAAGTTCAAGATCAAGAGCTTACAGGGTTTGACTTTTGGTAAAGACTGGCTTTCTGGCTTGCCTTCTCCCTTGCCCTCCTCCTAAGACCTTCTCTGAGTATGCATGTGTGGAACTTTCCCCCTACTTAGTAGAAGGCTCCAGTTCCATCATATGAGGACCCTGCTCTCTCTCTCTCTCTCTTTTTATCTGACCCAAGGACATTTATTATTGGGAATACAAGAAACTCTAATTAAAAAACTTGAGCAGTTCAACACAGTTCTCCACTACCCATCTGTGACAGTGCATGAAGTACATGTACTGTTTATCACGTGATTTGTGCAATTACCCCTCAGTGTTAGCATTACTTCACCAACCTTTTGGTCCAAGATTCAGAAGTCTAAACCAGGATTGCCAGGGTCTGAGCTATTGTCTGGTGATTCAGTCATAAAACATCAAAAAAAACTTGCTCCCACAGTTCCTCGTCTTGCCGCATTATCTGTCCTCTGCATTATTCTTTTTTAAAAATTTGTTCTTATTAGTTACACATAACAGTAAAATGTATTTTGACATATTATATACATATATATGGAGTATAACTTCTCATTCTTCTGGTTGGATATGATGTAGAATTACATTGGTCACGTAATCATGTAAGCACACGGAGAAGTTATGTCTGATTAATTCTACTATCTTTCCTATTCCCATTTCCCCTTTGTCTAATGCAAAGTATTTCTATTTTCCATACCCACATCCCCGACCCTGGACTTATTGTGAGTTAGTAACTGCATATCAGAGAGATATTTGGCCTTTGGTTTTTGGGGATTGGTTTATTTCACTTAGTACAATATTCTCCAGTTCCATCCATTTACTGGCAAACGACATCATTTCATTCTTCTTTATGATTCAGTAATATTCCATCATGTATATATACCATTTTCTTTATCCATTCATCTGTTGAAGGGAACCTAGGTTGGTTCCATAGTTTAGCTATTGTGAATTGAACTTCTGTAAATATTGACATGGTTGTGTCACTGTAGTATGTTGATTTTAAGTTCTTTGGATATATACTGAGGAGTAGGATAACTAGGTCAAATGGTGGTTCCATTCAAGTTTTCTGAGAAATCTCCATATTACTTTCCATGGTGACTACACCAATTTGCAGTGGCACCAGTAATGTATGAGTGTACCTTTTCCCCCCACATCCTCTCCAACGTATGTTATTATTTATATTCTTGATAAATGCCATTCTGACTAGAGTGAGATGAAATCTCAATGTAGTTTTAATTTGCATTTCTCTAACTGCTAGAGATGTTGAACATTTTTTCATATATCTGTTGACCAATCATATTTCTTCTTCTGTAAAGTGCCAGTTCAGTTCCATTGCCCATTTATTATTGGGTTAATTTGTTTATTTGGTGTAAAGGTTTTTGAGTTCTTTATAAATCCTGGAGATTATATCTGAGGTGCAGGTGGCAAAGATTTTATCCCATTGTAGGTTCTTTCTTCATGTTCTTGATTGTTTCCTTTGCTGTGAAGAAGCTTTTTAATTTGATACCATTCCATTTGTTGATTCTTGATTTTAATTCTTGTGCTTTAGGAATTTGGTTCCTAAAGTGACATAATATAGTTTTGCTCCCCCCCTTTTTTTTTTCTATTTGGTGAGGGTCTTTGCCTAAGTCCTGTCCACTTTTTGAGTTGAGTTTTGTGCAGGGTGAGAGATAGGGGTCTAATTTAAATTTGCTACCTATGAATTTCCAGTTTTTCCAGTACCATTTGTTGAAGAGGCTATCTTTTCTCCCATGTATGTTTATGGGGACTTTGTGTAGGCTGAGATAACTGTTTTTATGTACGTTTGTCTCTGTGTCTTGAATTCTGTACCATTGGTCTACATGTCTGTTTTGGTGCCAATACCATACCATTTTTGTTACTATAGCTCTGTAGTATAATTTAAGGTCTGGTATTGTGATGCCACCTGCTACACTTTTCTTGCTGAGGGTTGCTTTGGCTATTCTGGGCCTCTTAATTTTCCAAATAAATTTCATGACTGCTTTTTCTATTTCTATAAAGAACATCATTGGAACCTTAATAGGACTTTCATTAAATGAATTTTATGATTGCTTTCTCTGTTTCTATGTGGTACATCTTTGGGATTGGAATTGGAATTGCATTGAATCTGTATATTGCTTTTGGTAGTATGGTCATTTTGACAATATTAATTCTGCCTATCCAAGAACAAGGGAGATCTTTCCACCTTCTAAGGTCTTTCTCAATTTCTTTCTTTAGTGTTCTGTAGTTTTCATTGTAGAGCTCTTTCACCTCTTTTGTTAGATTGATTCCCAAGTTTTTTTTTTTTTTTGAGGTTATTTGTGAATGGGGTAGTTTTTCTAATTTCTCTTTCAGTAGATTCATCACTGATATATAGGAACACAATTGACTTACAGGTGTTAATTTTATATCCTGCTACTTGCTGAATGCATTTGTGAGTTCTAGAAGTTTTCCTGTGGAATTTTTTTGATCTTCTAAATATAGAATTATTTCATTGGCAAATAGTGATAGTTTGAGTTCTTCTTTTCCTATTCATATTCCTTTAATTATTTTGGTCTGTATAATTGCTCTGGCTAGATGTTGAATAGAAGTGGTAGAGGAGGGCATTCCTGTCTTGTTCCAGTTTTTAGAGGGAATGTTTTAAATTTTTCTCCATTTAGAATGTGCTGTCCTTGGATTTAGCATATATAGCTTTTACCATGTTGAGGTATGTTCTTAATATCCTTAATCTTTCTTTTGTTTTGACATAAATGGATGCTAAATTTTGTCAAATCCTTTTTCTGAATCTATTGAGATAATCATATGATCTTGTCTTTAAGTCTATTGATGTGATGAATGTTTATTGATTTCCATATGTTGAACCAACCTTGCATACCTGAGATGAACCCCCTTGATTGTAGTGCACTCTCTTTTTAATATGTTTTTGTATGCAGTTTGCCAGAATTTTGTATCTATGTTCATCAGGGATATTGGTCTGTTGTTTTCTTTCCTTGATGTGTTTTTGTCTGGTTTTTGTATCAGGGTGATACTAACTTCATAGAATAAATTTGGAATGGTTCCCTTTTCTATTTCATGGAATAAGTTGAGAAGTTTTGGTATTAATTTTTCCTTGAAGGTCTTATAGAACTTGTCTGAGAATCTCTCTGGTCCTAGGCTTTTCTTAGTTGGTAGGCTTTTGATGGTGTCTTCTATTTCATTGCTTGAAATTGGTCCTCATTCAGTTTGGGTAATTCATATGTCTCTAGAAATTTGTTGATGTCTTCAAGATTTTCTATTTTATTGGAGTATAAATTTTCAAAACAGTTTCTGATTATCATTTATATTTCAGTAATGTCCATTGTGATATTTCCTTTTTCATCATAAATTTTAGTAATTTGAGTTTTCTTTCTCTTCATTAGCTTTGATAAATGTTTATTAATTTTATTATTTTTTCAAAGAACCAACATTTTGTTTTGTCAAATTTTTTAATTTTTTTGGTTTAAATTTCATTGGCTTCAGCTCTAATATTAATTATTTCCTGTCTTCTGCTTTTGGTGTTGAGTTTTTCTTCTTTTTTTGAGGGCTTTGAGATGTAATCTTAAGTTATTTATTTGATGATTTTCTATCCTTTTAATCAATGAGTTCAAATCAATGAACTACCTTCTTAGAAATGCTTTCATAGTGTCCCAGAGATTTTGATGTGTTGTGTCACTATTCTCATTTTTCTCTATTTTTTAAATTTCATCCCTGATTTGTCCTGCTATCCATTGGTAATTCTATAGCATATTCTTTAGTCTCCAGATGTTACAGTTGCTTCTTTTTTGTCATTGATTTCTAATTTCATTCCATTATTGTTATGGGGTTCAACTTAAGAACAGACTGATCACCACTGAGAAGTACACATTTGAGGGGCTTTATTGGCTGACTGTCTCACATAATGCTCCCCAAAATGGCTATTGAGATAACAGCCCTAACCATAGGGTTGTAGGGGTTCTCATACCAAAAATCACATCAATTATAAGTGTCTGTTACTATGATTCAAAATTACAAACTAACATCATGAGATCATCAACAGAGGGGGAAGTGAGTCAAAACGACCTTTACCTAGGTACAAACTAAAGAATGGTTACTAACATCCACACAATCACCATTCACATGGTACATTGTTTAGAAGTAATAGAAATCAAAAAAGAGCAATTTTTTAGTACATAAGAATTGTCATTTTGTATTGCTAAACATGTCATGCTAAGTAATTGTTGATAGGTACAGAGGTGGGGTATTCCCATGGGAGAAGCTTATTTCCTACATAACATGGAATCTCAGAGAAAAATGGAGTCTGCTTAGTCATTTCCTTTATAGTCTGGCCTATAACATTCTTATGGAGACAGATCTGTCAGCCCATCACAATTATGATCTGATAAGATGCAAGGTATTATCTCTATTTTTTTCTTTTTGTATTTGCTAAGAGTTGCTTTGTGCCTTAAGATATGGTCTGTTTTAGAGAAGGATACATGAACTGCTGAGAAGAAAATGTATTTCATCATTGTTGGATGAAATACTCTATATATGTCATTTAAATCTAAATTATTTGATTATATTATTTTAATTCTATAATTTCTTTATTTAATTTTTGTTTGGAGGATCTATCCAGTGGTGAGAGAGGTGTGTTAACACCAGTATTATTTTGTTTTGGTCTATTTGCTTCTTGAAATTGAAAGTTTTGTTTGATGTATATAGATGGTCCATTATTTGGGGCATAAATATTTACCATTGTTATGTCTTGTTGATGTATAATTCCCTTAAGCAGTGTGAAATGTCCTTCTTTATCACTTCTGACTAATTTTGTCTTGAAGTCCACTTTATCTGATATGAGGATAGAGACCCCCTGCTTGAGACCCATGTGAGTAATACATTTTTTCCCATTCATTCAGCATATTATTGAATCTTGTTTTTTTAATCCAATCTGTCCATCTATGCCTTATGACTGATGAGTTTAAGTCAACAACATTCAAAGTTCTTATTGAGAAATGATTTTTATTCCCAAACATTTTGGTTTAATTCTGGTTTTTAATTTGAGTTAGTTTCTTCTCTGATTGACTATTCCTTTAGTGTCATTCCTCCCTTTGCTGGTTTTCACTTTTATTTTTCATTTCTTCTTCATGAAATATTTTGCTGAGAATGTTCTGTAGTGCAGGCTTTATAGTTGTAAATTCTTTTAACTTTTGTTTGTCATGGAAAGTTTTTATCTTTAAACTTTTGTTTATCAAATCTGAAGCTTAGTTTTCCTGAGTATAGTATTCTTGATTGGCATTCATTTTCTTTCAGAATTTTGTATATATTATTACAGGACCTTCTAGCTCTGAGGATCTGGGTTGAGAAATCAGCTGAGATTTTAATAGGTTTCCCTCTAAATGTTACATGTTATTTTTGTCTGGCAGACTTTAAAATTCTATCCATATTCTATATGTTATGCATTTTCATAATAATGTCCCTTGGTGTGTGTCTGTTGTAATTTTGTGTATTTGGGTGGACCCTGTTCTTAACACCTCATTATACCTTAACCATGTCCTAAAATCTATTTCTCCAAATATAGTCACAGTACAGGTTAGGACTTCAACATATGAATTTTGGAAGAGATAATTCAATCTATGGTATTTAGTATAAGATTTAACAAACTTTGGGCTTCTTTAGGCTTCTCTAGATTATCAAAACAAATAGTACAACAAGCTTCAAGAGAATTTATTGACACCCAAGTAGCATACCTGCTGTCAGAATTAACTTTATTTCTCTTTTAAAGAATGAAATGAAAGTAAACTTTTAAAAATATCAAATTTACAATATCTGCCATTTTACCTAAAATTTTCAAGTAGGTAAAGAAGAAATAAAATATAGCCCATAACCAGAGAATATGTCAATAAACAAAAGAAGAATTATAAATAATAAAAATTATGGAATTAACAGATAAGAGAATTAAGACAACTTTTGTAAATTTCATAAATATATGCTCAAACACCTAATTAAAACATGAACATGATAAAGAAAGAAATGGATAATATAAAGCATACAACCAGAACATCTAGAAATGTAAAAAATTGCATCTGAAATGAAAAAGTATACACTGTAGGACTAATAGTACAACAAGAATAAAAGATCAGTGATCTTGAAGAATAGCAACAGAAATATACCTACAATGAATGGATAAGAAAAAAAAAAAACTCTGTAGGAGGAAAAAAATAACAAATAGACTAGCAATAGAGAAAAAAAAAATCACCAAAAACAAAAGTTTTTTCAAAATATGAATAAAACTGATAAAAATCATATAAACTTCTAGCTAGATTGAAGAAGAAAAAAATAAGGGGTGGAATAAATAGCAATTAACATCAGAATTGAAAAAAGTGTCTTCACTACAAACTTAGAGGTATTGAGGATAAAACAGAATACTACGAATTACTTTATGCCAGTGAGTTCAGTAACATGTGAAATGGACATTTCTTGAAAGATGTAAAATAACAATGATCACTAAAATAAAACAAATTGAAAATATCTGTATTTGTGTTAGTGAGCTTTTAGTCTCTGTGACCAAAACACCGACAAGAACAACTTAGAGTAGGAAGTTTTTTTGGCTCAGGCTCAAAGGTTCAGTCATGGTTGACAGAGTTCATTGCTCTGGACCCAAGGTGAGGTAGCACATCATGTGAGAAGGGCAGCAGCTTAGGGGCACTGCTTACCCCATGGCATCCAGGAAGCGTAGATAGGGGCCACAGGGTAGATGAAGCCTTCCAGTGCACGTCTCTAGTGATCCACCTCCTCCAATCACATTAATGTGACTCCACCTGCCTACATTTATGACCTAGTTATTGCATTCAAACCAGGATGTGCTGATGAGGTTACAGCTCTCATACTCCAATCTTTTTTACCTTTGAAAATTCCTGCATTAACACAGAAAGTTTTGGAGGACACCTCATATCCAAATCATAACAATATCTATTAAAAACATTTGATTTTTATAGTTTAAAACCTTTATATAAAAAACTCCAGACCAAAATATCTTTAGTCATTGAATCCTACCGAATAAGTAGAAAAGAAATAACATTTATTATTATACACAAACCTTTCCAGAACTTCTAAGAGGAATGAATACTTCCCAAAGCTTGAATGGGATCGGAATTATCATGGTAGCAAAAATAAGCAGACATTACAAATAAGCCAATATCCCTCATGAACATAGTTGCAAAAATTCTTAAGGAAATGTTAAAATATTTAATCTATCAATACACAAAAAAGGAATAATAATAACTAAGGGGTGTTATTTTGGGAATGAAATTTTGTTTCAAAATTAAGTAATAAACAATTCACCTAATCAATAAACTAAATAACAACAACATGATTTTATCAATAGATACAGGGAAAAATGCATTTGAATTTAATATCTATTCAGGTTAAAAACTCTCAGTCATTAGGAATAGCAGGGAGCTTACCCAATCTGATAAAGCGCACCTATGGAAAAACATAGAGTTAATATAATATTTAATGGCAAAAGTATTCTTGTAAATCATAGAGAATATCAACTTGTACAGTTCTGTTCATTAATGTTGTGGGTATTCTTGCCAGTCCAATAAAACAAGAAGTAAGAATAAATGGCAATTAGATTGGAAATGAAGAAGTCTTTCTTCAGTCATAGGCAAGATTTATATGGAAGACCCTAAGAAATTAATAAAAAGGATACTAGAATTAACAAGAATATTTAGCAAGGTCTTCAGATAAGGTCAATAAATCAAAATCAATAGTATTTCTAGTAATAAATACTAGCAAAAATAATTTAAAATTGAAATAGAAAGCTAACTCACATTAAAATATACTAAATGTTTGGTGATAAATTTAGCAAAATATTTGTAATAATTATTTACGGAAGCAACAAAACATTACCGAATGAAGAAATATGATTATGATTCAGAAGACTCAATATTTTTAAGAAACAAATATCCAAATTTATCTATTAAATTTATAAAAACCCCACTAAAAATTCCAAAAGACTGTTTTTAAAGAAATTGAGAAACTTATTCTAAAATATATATTAAAATGGAAATGCATAGAATAACCAAAAATTTGTTTCAAAAGGAAGTACAATGTTTGAAAGTTTTGTTGGTTTGTTTTTTCTTTTGGTACTGGGAATCAAATATAGGAATGAGTTACATCCCCAGTACTTTTCATTTTTTATTTTTAGACAGTATCTCCTAAATTTCCCAGTGCCCTGGCTGGTTGGAACTCGTGATACTCCTGTCTCAGACTCCCTAATTGCTGGTATTACAGGCTGGTATTACACTGCATCCAGTCAAAGTTTGAGGTCTTAAACTACCTGATGTTAAGACTTACTATACAACTATAGTAATTAAGATAGTGTGATATGTATGTAAGAAAAGTTTTAAATTCATGAAGTAGAATAGAGACCAGAAATAGACAACAAATACATGGAAAATAGATTATTTTCATAAAGGTGGCATAATATATAATAAAAAAGAATATCTTTCAAAACATATTGTTGAAACACTTGGATATCCTCATCTTGACCTTCTTTGAACATTTGCATTAGCTTCCTAGGGTTGCTGTAACAAAGGACAAGCTGGTGACTTAAAAAATGGATATTCATTTTCTCAAATTCTAGAAGCTAGAAGTCCAGAATAAAGTCAGATTCATGTAATTTGTAAAGGCTTTAGAGAAGAATCTGTTTCGTGCCTCTTTGCAGGATTTTGGGGGACAACAATTTTTAGTGATCCTTGATTTCCAGGTGCAATACTCCTGTCTCTTCCTCTGTCATCACATGGCTTCTTCCATCTGTCTCTATGTCTTCACACCATTAGCTTCCCTCTGGGTCTGTCTTTATTTTCCTCTTCTTTTAGTTGATACCACACATACTGGATAGAGGGTCTACCCTATTCCAATGTGACCTCATCTTAACTCGTTGCTTTTGGAACTAATGTTATTTGTTAACAAATGTTAGCAAATGTTAACAAATAACATTAGTTCCAAATAAAGTCATATTCAAAGGTATTAGGGGTTAGGGATCTGTTATGGTTTGGATCTGGAATGTCCCCCTATAGCTCATGTGTTGAAGACTTGGTCCTCTAAGCAGCAATTTCCAGAGGTGGGGCTTCTAGGGAGTGATTGGATATCTTAACCTTAAGAATTGATTGATCCACTTGATGGAATAATAATTTGAATGGACTACTGGGAGGAGATGAAAACTAGGTAGGTGGGACATGGTTGGAGGAAGTAGGTCACTGGGGGTGTGCCCTTGGGACCATATCTGGTCCCTTGTCCCATGAACTGAGCAACTTTCCTTGCTATTCCCTTCCACCATGATGTTTCAGTTGACCATAGACTGAAACCTCTGAAACTGTAAGCCAAAATAAATCTTTCCTCCTTTAAGCTGTTTGTGTCAGGTATTTCTGGTCACAGTAACAGAAAGCTGATTAACATAGATTTAAAAATATCTTCTTTGGGAGACACAAGACAATCTATAATGACAGTAATTAATTAGAATTAATTCATAAACCTGTATACAACAGCTACAATTACACCACTTCTAGAAGAAAACACAGGGGAAAAACTTTGTGATTTCAAATTAGAGAAAAATTTCTTAGATATGATCCAAAAATATTTAATCAATTAAATAACAATTTTTTTTTTGAAAAATAAAGTGCATTTTATTTTTTACATTGACAGATAAATTTCTATTATTTACTGTTTGCAGCATGGTGTTTCAAAGGATATATACACTGCAGAATGATTAAATTCTAGTTAATTAATATCTGTATTACCTCATAAGTTACAAGTTTTGTGGTTGGAATACTTTACATTTGGTTGGGTTTCATCAAATTAAAAACATATGCACAAACAAAATGCTAGAAGTAAATATTTGCAAACCATACAACTTAGAAAGGATTTATATCTAAATAAAGATCTTTTATAATTCAAAAATAGTTAATCATGTAAGTCAAACAATGTAATTTTAAAAATGGGTGGAGATTTGACAGATACTCTCCAATGGAGCTATATTATTGGCAAACATGATTATAAAAATTTCCTTAATTTCATTGACTGCTGGATAAATATAAATTCAGATAACATCAGATACCCCTACAGAACCATCCAAATAGCTAACATTAAAAAGGATAGCAATATTAAATCTGTAAAGGATATAGAACAACTGGAACTCTCATACATTGCTGGTGGGAAAGCAAAATTATTTAACAATTTTGAAAAACATTTGACAGTTTCCTATAATGTAAAATTCTCACTTATATAATCCTGTCATATAATACACTCTAAGTAATTTGCTCCAAAGAGTAAAAATACCTGTTTTCACAAAGAATCATAGCAATTAAAAAATAATAGTGAATAACTGGAAATAAAACAAATGGCCACCAAGTACTAAATGGATAAGCATTTGTTGGTGTACCCATAAAATGAAATACTGTTCAGAAATATAAATTAAGGAACTATTGATACAGTAAACAGCATGGATGGATAAATTTATTATGGCACATCAAATATGCTAGAAATAAAAATGCTATATTTGTGTGACTCTATATGAAATTCTAGAAAAGTCAAAACTATCATAGGAAAATACAAATCTATGTTTGCTAGAGGTTGTAAATAGGGAAATAGTATTCAATGCAAAAAGACATAAAATATTTTGGGATCTGAGTTGAAGGGAATATTTATTTCTTGATTGTGGTAGCTATTGCAAAATGTACATATTTGTCAAACCAAATAAATTGTATGTTTAAAATGGTGAATTTTACTTTATGTAAATTGCACATCAGTAAAAGTAATTGTTAAATTCAGTTAAAGGGCATAAGTAGTACCAACTAAAAAAGTATTATTTTAGTTTGATTAGAATGCAAAATAAACAGATCCTCAAATGTCTAATGTTCCAAATCTAATTGCCAACCAAGGGTAATATTACCTTTTGCTGGACTACTTTCTTACACGCAATCATTCAGGGACTCAGATACTTCCTATAAACTTGATGTGGAAAAGAGCAGGGAGATGCATAAAAAGAATTTTATGGATCATGATTAGAATTGGCACTTATCACTTCGGTACATATTTAAATGGCTAGAACTCAAGTCACTTGACCACATTGAACTAGGGAATCTGTTTCTGTGGCTAGGAAGAAGAGGATATGGATCTTTGGAGAGCAGCTAATGATCCTCAATCAAAAGATAACTTAGTATCAATTTATACTTTTATTTCACATATGAAATACTCACCCTCCTCTTTAAGAAAGACAACTGAAATCTTGTTCAGTTACTGACTTCAGCTAAAATTTAAGAATCTCTGCAGGATGTGCAGTCTCCTTTATTAGGTCCTAATGAGATTTCCCATAGTCAGTTACCTAGGATCTAAAAATCCAGTCACCTACCAACACACACCAGTAAGCAATGGTGAAGCAAAGACAGGATACCTGTGACTCCTATGTGGTAAAAGAACAAGTGGAAAGTACAGAGCAACCCTGGTTCACAGTAATTGTGGAATTCTCTGGGGTGTTATAATGATCCTTTGCCTTGGTGGTAGGAAGAGTTCCTTAATGATATTCCTGATCTCCTATCAGGGATAAATTCTCTTTTGAACATGTCCCATAGCTTCATCCTATGTTAAGTGTTTCTGTTATGATTTGGATATAAAAAGAGTCCCTCAAAGGCTCATGTGTTGAAGTCTTTGTCCCCATTGCACTGAAGTTTAGAGGTAGGGATTTTGGGAAGGATTGGATGATGAGTGCTCTGACCTCATCAGTGGATTAATACACTGGGAGCTGAATAAACTACTGGGAGGTGGTGGAAGCTGTAGGCAGTGCACATGGTTGGAGGAAGAGGGTCACTGGGAGCATGCCCTAGAAGGATGTTTCATATCCCTAAACCCTTCCTCTCTCCCTCATTTTATCTCTGTCTCTCTGTTTCCTGTCTGCCATGAGCAAGCAGCTTTCTCTGACGTGTCCTTTTGCCACTAAGGCCCAAAGCAATGGAACCAGCCAACTGTGGACTAAAAATTCTGAAACCATGAACCAAAATAAGTCCTCCTTTAACTCATTTGTTTCAGATAATTTGTTCACAGCAACAAAACGCAGACTAATACTACTTCCTTTAAATTATTGTCCTTGGTCACATTTGAAGAGGACTTTTGTCAAGAAAGGAGAGAAAAAACATCTTTTTCTTCTACACACTTGTGTTTTCCATTTGGAATCCTGCAAATTAGATTAGCTAAAGACAGATTAACAAGGGAAAATAGAGTTTATTACTATACACACATGCAGGAGAAAGTCAGTGATGGGTAACTCAAAAGCATGGTTAGAACTTGGGCAAATACAGCATCTTAACAAAAAATAATACACTAGTAGAACAGAGAAGTGACAAGAAAAAAGCAAAGGCTTTAGTTTTCCAAGGACAGTGAAGTGTGGGAAGGCCAACATTTAGGGTACTGATGAAGTAACTGATGTTTGTTCTGTTCATTTTGGCACCAACTCTCCACCTTCTCCCTGGTGATAAAACTTCCACAGAAGGAATTTATGGCAGTCCTATTTTCTTGGAATTTTCTACTTTTATTCAAAAAAGAGAAGCTCCAGAAAGTCTTTTCTTCTTGCATCTGTTGAATATCAATGACTTCAGCATGGAATAATCCTTATGCCAAAGTAGCATACTTTGGAGTGGTGTATTTTAATCCCTTACATGATGTTTGTTGATTGAATTTAGAATACATTAAATATATACATGTTAAATGTGAAGGATACCAATTATAAAAACATAAATATATACATCTTCCAAATCATAGAAGGAAAGTAGGAATTTTGAAGATTTGATCAAGCCAGTTAAAAAGGGGAAAAGGAAGGGGAGAATTAATGTATGTTAAATAGAAACCAGAAACTGAAATGGTAGAAAAAGTCAGAACTATATTTCTATATGTGATAATGTAAATGATAACTTTTATTAATTAAAGGAGATTCTTATACTGGATAAGTTGAAAAAATCAGTCTATATACTTTTTATAAGAAAAGCACAAAAACATAATTATAAAGAAAGAACAAAAAAGAAGGACAAGTATATTTTTCATTGCAACACCATTTGTAAGTCTAAAATTAGAAAAATATCTATAGGGAAATGAATGAACAAATCTAATTATTGCATTTGATGTGAATGAACTAAATTTGTATCTATATATAAATCTTAAAATATAATATGTGTTTTAAAGTTATGAAAGAATGTGTGCAATATGGCACCAACTATTTAGAAAAATTAAGGGTGTACATAATGCAGACACACAAATATATAGTACAAAGGTTTAAAAGCATGCATGAGAAGAATAAAAACTCTTTTTTTTCTTTGTTTCTTTGAGTTATACATGACAGAAATTTGATATAATTATACAAGCAAGGAATATATCTTATTCTAATTAGGGGCCCAAGAAGAATTCAAACTCCTGAAGTGGTAATCTAAAGATTGGGAGAGGAAATAGATAGGATTACATTAATTTCACATTTATTATATTGTACTTTTGTATCTGAAAAAACATCATAATAATAAAATAAGTGAGATATATTGGACTCCTGCCCCAAAACTAAATCATCCAATATCATTATAATTTTTTCTCTTGCAAAATTTCCTAGTTAATCATGTTTTGTTCCAAGCATCAGTAAATGTTTATCCCACTAAAAACAGATTCTTCCTTTTAATGTGACATTTGCCTCCAAAATTGTCTTTTATTTTTCTATTTCCTAATCCAAAAGAAGTGATGAGGATGGAAGATCTAGGTAAGAATTCGATGAACTCAGCCTCTTGCTTGCTAGGATAGAAAAGTCCTATGAGCTATGAGATAAATTTTTTAGCTGGACACACAGGACCTTGCACAAGAGAATGAGGATCTCTGTGGTGAGGTCAAGGAAAGAAATACAAAAAAAAAAAAAAGAAATTTTAGGAAGGAGATCACCTTATTATTGTTTTTAAGAAAAATTATTGAGCAGGGTAAAGTGTCAATTCATACTGATGGAATACATCAAAACTAATCAAGGTCTAGGCATCCAAGGCTCCTGGTGTTTCTGATTTGATCATTAGACTGTAATCTTAAAAAGTAGAGTACATTTTAGGTGCTTCTTAGCATCTAGAGTTTTGAATATGGTGAGTGCACAATGAATTAGAGTGAACATCATTGTCCGAAAGTGGCTTTTCCATAAAGGTAGACATTTACAACTAACTGTAAGATTTTATTGAAAAAGTACTTTTTTTAAAGTAATGTCAAGGGAGAATTTATCTTTTCTGCTCCTTTTACTTTGTGCAACATTTAATGAGCTAGTATTTAAACATTTCAATGAAAGATAAATAATATGTTCCCATGTATTATTCAGATCTTCTTTGCATTTTATTTCAGTTTGTAAAACTGATATTTATACAAACATTGGAACACATTTTAGTTTGAAAGACTGATGATTCCAGAATTGGCTGTCAGCCCAAACCAAGAATGCTGAGAGCATTTCTCTCAGATATGTTATTAAATGCAAGTGGGAGAAAGAAACTACAAAAAGAGGCAGTGTAATTGCAGCATCAGGACATGCTGACTGGCATAGATTGAAACATTGAAATAAATGTGAAAGCAATAATAAAGATCACGATGTCAGAATTTTGAGTCAATAAACGTTTTCAGCATTGCAGGAGAAGACTATTTTTAATACACAAATTTGCTTGATGAATGTACTCAAGTGTTTGATCTGAAAATTCACAGAAAAATAATATATTTCATAAAATAATTAAGAGAACTGATGACTTTATATGCTTGGAACTTGGGAAAAATTAATTCTTCAGTGATAGGAATGCATTTAAGTTCATTTTAATCCTAACACTGTCCCTATTCTCTACAGTTAGACCAACAGTAATCCCAACCCTGTAAAATAATATTTATGTATTTATTTATTTATTTTTGCTATGTTGGCAATAGAACCCAGGGCCTTGCACATGCTAGGTAAATGCTCTACAACTAAGTTATAACCCAAACCCTATTTACAGATTATTGCATTTCCTTATGTGCCTCTTTACCTTTCTGTTTCTCCTCAGAAGCAAAGAAACACCTCAATTTCTATTGTGTACATATGCTCAAAGAGATAAAAAAAAAATAGCACTGCTCAGCTATAATATGTGGCCGTTGTAAAAATTTTTGCATTCCTCTACAATGTTGCAACCAAGCATGTGGTCAGGTACACATTCATTAGAAGGAATTTTGACATTTTGGTCTAAAGGGCAGATATTTGGGGAAAGTTGAGATGTTCGACAATTTTCTAGGAAGGTTTCCTTTCAATGGTTTTTTCCCCCTTCCCACTCAATTCCTGGTTCATTTATTTTTGATTATGCAGAGGAAAATGAGAGGGAGGTGGGTATAAAAAACGGTGGAATGAGACAGACATCATTTCCCTATGTACATGTATGATTACATGAATGGTATGAATTTACATTGTGTACAACCATAGAAATGAAATGATGTACTCCATTTGTATACAATGAATCAAAATGCAGTCTGTAAAAAATAAAAAATGAAAAACAAAAAAAGAAAAAAAATGCCGTTGTGGGCAGCGCCCCTAGTTTTAGAATTTTAGAAGGCAGAATGGGTACTCCATAATAGGAGAAATCATGTTAGGCACACAGATTCCTGGAGAACAGCTACAGTTGCTACAAAAGGCGGCTTCCCACTCCATGAATCAGATTTGAAAAGAATTAGTCCATTCTTTTTGGAACACATAATTTACCTCTCAAGAGGTGATCTGGCAAGACAGTAATGATAGATTTCTCTCTTGGCTATTTATTTGAGAATTGACATTTCAAAGCCTGGATCCACAGTTTCTAGAATATTTTAAAGTAGTATTTGTGCATGAAATCAATACAGCAGCCTTTTCATTGGAACCCAATTTTCAATGCCTCTTGATGACCTGTGATTATGAGTGACATGGTGATGGCTGTTGGTCCTTAATCAGACACTGTCGACTAGCAAGTGTACTTCACTTGTGTTGGAGGCCCCCAGTTAAGCCAAGTCAAGAAGTTTTCCAAATAAGTAGCCTGAAACCTACAGTCCTTTCACTCAGCATTGCATGAAATAGGAATAAATCACCCCTGTCTGTGTACTGCAAAATGATCTTTATCTAAGTACAGAGTTTCTGGCCTTCTGCCTTAAATCATATCATGTTGTTTGCATATCTACTTCACCATTAGACCTTTAATTCCTCGAAGATGTTGATGTTCATTATTTTATCACTGATTCCTAACACATGGAGTCTGCAATATATAAAATGTTGCTTAATTATTGCATAACTTTTACCTTATGAAATGGTAGGATAATTTCTAAGGCATGTGGGCATAAACTGTTTATATGCAGATATATTTAAAATTTCATATGTTGTGAGAATAAAATGTCATCAACATGTATAGATGAAGGGAAGGATTTGAGTGAGATGAACTATCTGGGGGAAGCCAGAGAAAGACTGATATGGTTATTACCCACTCTGGAAATGAACAAGAGCAGGTACAAGATGTCTCAACAGTATCTTAGTGGGTGATCCAAACAGAGCTACTTTAGAAGCAGAAAGGTATCCAATCAATAAATGGAAAAAAAAAAAACTGAACAGGCACTTAACAGGAGAAGAAATACAATTTGTCAACAATTACATGAAAAAATGTTCAACTTCTCTAGCAATTAAGAAATGCAAATTAAAACTACATTGAGATTCCATCTCTTTCCACTCATAATGGCAATATTTTTATTTTTATTTATTTATTTATTTTTACAGACTGCATTTTGATTCATTGTACACAAATGGGGTACAACTTTTCATTTCTATGGTTGTGCACAATGTAGATTCACACCATTTGTGTAATCATACATGTACATAGTGTAATAATGTCTGTCTCAGTCCACTATCTTTCCTTTCCCTACCGGCTCCCATTCCATTTCCCACTACACAATTCAAAGTTTCTCCATTCTTCTCTTGCCTTCCCTGCTATAGCCCCCAACTTACATATCATCATCCACTTATCAAAGAAAACATTCAGCCTTTGGTTTTGGGGGATTTGGCTTATTTCACTTAACATGATATTCTCCAACTCCATCCATTTACCAACAAGTGCCATAATTTTATTCTTCGTGAGTAGTATTCCATTGTGTATATACACCACAGTTTCTTTATCAATTTATCAGTTGAAGGTCATTTAGGTTGGTTCCACAATCTAGCTGTTGTGAATTGAGCAGTTACAAACATTGATGTGACTGCATCACTGTAGTATGCTGATTTTAAGTCCTTAGGGTATAAACTGAGGAGTGGGATAGTTGGGTCAAATGGTGGATTCATTCCAAGCTTTTCTGAGGAATCTCCATACTGCTTTCCAGAGTGGCTGCTCCACCAGCAATGTATGAATGTGCTTTTTCCCTACATCCTTGTTTAATGGCAATTATTAAGAATATAAGTAATGATAAATGTTGTCAGGGATGTGGAGGAAAAGGTATTCTCACACATTGCTGGTAAAACTGCAAATTGGTGCAACCACTATGGAAAGTAATATGAAAACTTGAAATGGAACCACCATCTGACCCAGTTATCCCACTCCTCAGCATATACTCAAGTAACTTAAAATCAGCATTCTACAGTGACACAGACATATCAATTTTTATAGCAGTTCAATTCACAATAGCAAAACTATGGAATGAACCTAGGGACCCTTCAACAGATGAATGGATAAAGAAAGTGTGGCATATACACACAATGGAATATACTCAGCTATAAAAAGGAATCTTAAGTCTTTTGTAAATAGATGGATCTGGAGGCTATCATGCTAAGTGAAATAAGCCAATCCCCAAAAAACAAAGGCTACATGTTCTTTCTGATATGTGGATGCTAACTCACAATAATGGAAGGAGGGAAGAATAGAAATCCATTGGATTAGACAAAGGGGAATGAAAGGAAGAGAGCAGACAGGAATAGGAAATATAGTTAGAAAGAATTGGACATAACTTTCCTATGTTTATATATGAATACACCACCAGTGAAACTCCTCAACATGTATGATCATGAATGGGATCCTAATTAAAATAAGTTGTATTCCATGTATGTATAATATGTGAAAATACACTCTACTGTCATGTATATCTAAAAAGAATAAATTTAATAAGAAGTAAAAACAAAACAAAGAATCAGAAAGGTTTTGTCTGATAGATTAAACTGAGCTTCCTTGAGAAGCTCCAGGTGGCAAGACTCCCAGGTTCACTTCAAATGAAACTTGAGAGTTTGGAAGTTGTAGCAGGAAGTTGTAGCTGCTACTCAAACCTTTGACAGGAGAATGGTCTGCTTCTATTGGAAAAGGTCATCCTCTTCATGCAACTTTGGGAGGGGCATACATGGAGCGCTAATGGAGAAAGGGGATACTGGCCTAGACAGCCAGATCAGCCAAATCAATGCTGGTGATCAATAAGGGGACAGATGTCACAGCCAGATCACCTTTACATCCACCCCAGGTTCACTTCAATGATCTTTGTTCTTAAATCTGTGAGGACAAGATGCTAGCATTCAAAAGAGACTTTATTACACATCTCCATAAGTACACAAAAGCCTGCACAACTCATTAATTCAAAGGCACAGGACAGAACTTGGTGGAAAGCCTTCCTCCAGAGAACCACCAAGACTGCTAGGAGGAAGAGGGATTGAAAATTCAGTACTTTAAATCCAAGGAAGCTAGGATTCTGTAGTAAGTTAAGTGCATGAGCTTTATTTTCAGACAGATCTAGATTGAACCTCATTCTATTTTTAGTCCATTCTGACCTGATGCATGTTGATTGTCTTCCTATATTCATCTACAAAACAAAAATGATAACAGGTGCAAAGTTAGCACTAAATAGCAGATATGATTATGTTTATTTTATTAATTGGGCTGACATGAGCTAGACTAATAAGAACTTAAGGTTCCAGGGCAGAAGTATAAAACATACAGGAGCTTCATAAGACAGCTGGTCTATCCACACTAAGATAAACACACTAAGATAAACACACTAAGATAAACACAGCCCAAATGAGTCAAGGATTCCATCTGGTTTTAAGAAGCCATCAACTCAGACTCAAAACCTCAATCAATTTAAACTGCAAAATAGTAACTCAGCTTAGCAGCTAGACAATACTGAGGAACAACAGCTAAATAGAACTAAACAAACAGACTTACAAAGAGGGTAAAAGAGTCCCCCCACCCCCACTTCAACCTGCCATCTAAATTAGAGAGAGAGAACTGTGTTAGGCAATTGACTGGGTGGCCTTGGGCAGGTCTTCCATGTCCTAAGTTATTGTGTAGTCTAATATTATTAAAGGAAGTTAATATCTAAGTATCTGTACTAACATTTATAACTCTGTAGATGCTGCAGTAAGAAAACAGTATTTGGAATATGTTTTTCAGAACTTTGCACACTTTAATTTCCTTACCTCATATTGTGAACATAAAACATTACATTGAGAACTAGGTTTACATTCCTGTAACCAGATTTTTCCAAATAACGATGATGACTATGACAACAACTTATCCTAAAGGCAATAAATTGAGTATTTTTTAAAACTATGAAACTGTAGTTCCTTGACCTTAACTCTGATAGGTGTTACTTCCATCTCCTCTTACTGTGTTTCCAGCATTGTACTAGGCATATTTAAATAGAGCCTTACATGCCTCAGTCTCTGTAGAATCACATTATTAAGAAGTACATGCTGTACAATGCTCAAATAAAATCAATGGAATTTCCTTTCCTTCTGTGTTAGTTTTTCAATACTGTGACCAAAATACCCTATAAGATGAACTTAGAGGAGGGAAAAGTTTATTTTGGGTTCAGAGTCAGAGATTCAGTTTACAGTTGATTCCATTGCTCTGGGTGCAAGGTGAGACAGAACATGGCAGAAGGGCAGGAGTGGAGAAAAGGTGCTCACTTCATGGTGGCCAGGAAGCAGAGAGAGGGAGAGAGGGAGGAGCAGGAAAGAAGAACCCTTTCCGGAGCACACCCCTAAGGACCCACTTCCAACCCATCCCACATAACTGCAGTTGCCACCCAGTCAGTCCATTCAACCTAGGAGGGGCTTATTAGGTTATAGTTCTCACATTCCAAATATTTCACCTCCAAATATTCCTGCATTAACATAAGAGCTTTTCGGGTACACCTAACACCCAACCTTGGGAATTTTTCTTTAAGAATATGACATTTGCAAGTAAAGGGATGGAATTGGAGAATATCATGCTAAATGAAATAAGCCAATCCCAAAAAACCAAAGGCCAAATGTTTTCTCTGATAAGTGGAGAATGATATGTAATGGGGGTGGGGGTGAGGGGGGTGAGAGAAGAATGGAGGAACTTTAAATTATTTAGAAGGAAATGAGAGGGAGGGAGGTATAAAAAATGGTGGAATGAGACAGACATCGTTGCCTTATGTACATGTATGATTACACAAATGGTATGAATCTACATCATGTTACAACCATAGAAACGAAATTATGTACCCCATTTGTGTACAATGAATCAAAATGCAGTCTGTAAAAAATTAAAAAATAAAAAAGAATATGACACAGTTTCTAATTTGTAGCTTATGAAAACACTTCTTCAAATGCCTTTTATCTTTCCCCCAACTCTTTCAAATCTTTGCAGAATCTCTCAAAAAAATTAATTAAAGAAATTTTAAATTAGTGTCAAATTTCTCTAAAGTTAGGCTATTTTTCTTTGCTTTTTTTGTTCTTATCCCACTCATTTTTTTCCACTTCAGTAAAGAAATCTCTGCCTTTTCTCAAGTGTTTTTTGATTTCTCTTTTCTGTATGACACAAAGTCCAGGATCGGAGTCGGGGAGGATAAAACTCCACTTAATGGGTAAGAGCACCTGTTATTTTCTCATCACCGCAAGACACGACAAGCTGTCTGATTTCAGAATGAGTACGTTATCAATATACATTTGCCTGCATAGTGTATGTATCTCAAATAAGAAGTCAGGAGATGAATGTGGGACATATTCTAAACATCAATTATAAGTGAATGAAGACATTATTTTTTTTCATATATAAAAGCAGGTACGAGTATTTTATGAAGTATGGCAAATATGTCTGATTATTTACCCCATATGCATTTTTCCTTTCTCTCTCTCTCTCTCTCTCTCTCTCTCTCTCTCTCTCTCTCTCTCTGTGTGTGTGTGTGTGTGTGTGTGTGTTTGTGTTTTGATAGTTTCCCAGGTTTATTCTAGATGGTAAAAACACACAGTCAAAAAGCCGACATTTCTCAGCCTCCATTAAAAACTGAAACCACCAATGGAATCATTCTAGAAAATTTAAAATAGAGCTATGTTGACTGTTTGGGCCCTTTTGACCCTTTCATCCTGTCTTTCTTTCTGATTATGATGTTTATTATAGCAGTTGTCTTTTGACTTCAAGGTGTCTTTGAGGATGGAAGCCATGTGCTAAGGATCAAAGAGCAGAACCATCAGAGTCTAAAATTTTCA
This sequence comes from Sciurus carolinensis, assembly GCF_902686445.1. Taxonomy (NCBI): domain Eukaryota; kingdom Metazoa; phylum Chordata; class Mammalia; order Rodentia; family Sciuridae; genus Sciurus; species Sciurus carolinensis. The sequence continues at coordinate 80,819,422 of NC_062213.1, read as the reverse complement.
ACTCCAATATAAGACATCCAAGTAAAAAATTTCAATTTCAGATAAAGAATGAAATTTTTTAGTTTAAGTTTGGGCAACATGCTTGTAAAATTAAATTTGAATTTTAGATAAACAATGACTTATTTTTCATATAAATGTCCCCAATACTACCTGGGGTGCGCTTATACTAAAAAATGTTTATCTGAAAACCACATTTAACTAGGATGTGTTGTTTTGTTTTTGTTTGCTTAAAAACCATCTAATTATTTAATGAAACTAGCAAAACTAGAGGAAAAATATGGCAAATATAGTCTTCTTCCAAGCTATGTCTAGTTGAAGTGAGTTTCTTACAAAAGACACATGATTGGGTCATTTTTTTAAAATAAATTTTAAATTTTGGAACAGTTTTAGATTTAAAGAACTCTTCCTCACATAGTTTTCCCATTATTATATCAGTTTTGTATCTTTGTTACAATTAATGAGTCATTACCAGTGAATTAGCATTAACTAAAGTTCATATTTTTTTCAGAATTTCCCCCTTTGTGAAATATAATGCTCCTTTCATGTTCCAGGATCCAATCCAGGACTCCATATCACATTTTGTCAGCAGGTCTCTTAAGATTCCTCCTGCCTGGGACAGTTTCAGAAACCTTCCTTGCATTTAAGGACTTTGAAGTTGATAAAGGAATACTGATATTGGGTCTAGCAGGAGGTTGGGGTGACTCATTACAGCCTTCAGAAGGGGGAAATCTTGGCTTCCCACTTGGTTGTGGCAGGTGTCTGGGGCCACTTTTTTTCTGTGGCATTTGACTGGAGAACAACAGTTATTGTTTAAAAGTTTCTGTTTTGTCACTTTCCTGTCCTTTGGCTCTAAAGAGCAGACTTTTGGGGGGAATTTTAAAAATCTGTGCCCATTGTCATTTCAGGACTGCTGGCTCTCCCAGTTGAGGATATATGTCAAAGAGAAAAAAGAAAGAAGGAAAACTCAGACAACTCTCCACTGTGTTTTTTTTTTTTTTTACAAATTCTGATGTTCCTAGCCAATCTTCCATCTCTCTGACTTTGTCTTCTTTTATTTGTTATTATTTATAAATGATTTTTCACAATTGTACATGTTTATTATGTATAATATAATATGTATAATAAATATGCTTGAAATATGCATATATTATAGAATGATTAAACTGGGCTAATTAACATGTGTATTACTTCACATTTTTGTATAAAAACATATAAAATCTACTCTTTAAGAATAGAATTCATTGTCACTAATTATAGTTACCATCTTGTACAACACAAGATGAACATATTTTTCTCTTGAACTTATTTTTCTTATCTAACTGAAACGTATCTTTTGACCAACTTATCCCTAACCTTCCTCCCTTCCCCAGCCCTGGTAACACCATTCTTCTCTATACTTCTGTAAGTCATCTTCTTTAGATTTCACAAGTAGATGAAATCATACAGATTTGTCTTGCTGTGTTTTGCTTATTGTCCTCCAGTTTCATCCACAATGTCACAAATGATGAGATTTCTTTCTTCTGAATACTATCCCACCATATATATGTACCACATTTTCTTTAGTCATTCATCCAATGATGGACACTTACATTGATTCTGTCTTGATTTTGTGACAGGTGCTGTAATGAACATGCGAGTACAGATGTCTCTCTGAAAAACAGATTTAATTTCCTTTGAATATATATCCAGTAATGGGATTACTGGATTTGCTTACATTTATTTTATATGTAATGTCAAGGGGTTTTAGATGTACTGAGTAGAAGGTACAAAAAAAAAATAGTTCTGTTACATTGTCCTCAGTGTGCTGTGTTTTTATTTGCTAAATTTGGCAACCCTACAGGATTGTCATTAGGGTTCTGCCCTATCAGCTTGAGACTGCTATAGCTAGAATTCTTCCCCCCCCCTTTCTTTTTTGTACTAGGGATTGAACCCAGGGGCGTGCTTATCCATTGAGCCACATCCCCAGCTCTTTTCTGTATTTTATTTAGAGACAGGGTCTTGCTAAGTTGGTTAGGGTCTCAATTAGTTGTTGAAGGTGGCTTTGAACTTGCCATCCTTCAAGACACTGTGATTACAGGCACATAGCTAGAAATCTTACTGTGAAAAAAAGAAACACGGATACATTTGGATCCCTGTTTTGAGAGTGTCTGTTATTTCTAAGTAGATTATTTCTTAACTCATAGGCATTAATTGCATAAATGTTCAAGACAAATAGGAGACTTCAGAGAAAATTCTTCATTTGGCATATCAACAGATTCCCTTAGAACTCAGATTACTTTATTTTTATGGTAAGGTTTGTAAAGTACTGCTTTGGGAGTACCTTAAAAATGTTTCTTCCAATTTTTAAAGCTTGAAAATATTGACAAAAAATACACTATTAAATGTTTTGATGCTCCACAAACCAACATCATTCCTATGCTTTGTTTTCAGATCTATTCTAAATTCTTTCCAGACAAGAGCCTGGTATGGAGTGATGTGCTTTTATATTTTAGTTAATTTAATCCTTAATGATGAACCTATGAAGTAGTTATTCCCACAGCACAGATTAAATGCCTAAAAGTCTGAATGTTTAGTAACACCCCAGAGCACCACAGTATTTGAACTCAGAGTTTGCTGATAAAAACCTAGGCCACAGGCTTGGGGACATTCTGCTTCCTCCCAGGGGTACAGGCAATGTCATATGCACTTGCTTCCTCTCCAGAGCCTGCTCTTGCCCCAGTGCTGATTTATCTGAAGGTTTTTAAAATCAGGTTTCCCTAGTTTGAACTCCATTCACTGAGCTCCATTTTCTCGTAGTTTTGGGACTGTATTCACCAAGAAGCTTCTTCCTTGATTAAGATGTTCTTCTACTTGTTAAGTCTCATGGTGACATTGATAATACAGGCTTTAAATCATGAATTATTTTATGTCTGGGACTTCATATCGAGAAACAAAATAGCTTGGGTTACTTGATGTCCTTCATAAGAAAGTTCCAACTCTTGAGTATCCAGTTTCAGACTCCCATGAATTTAATGAATTTTCCTTCAGTGGTTTTATATATCATTTATGAGGAAAAAAAAATAAAGAAATGACTGTCTAGTGAATTAATAATTATTCACATTCTAATTCAAGTTAAGTGAAAGTTTTAATGTTATCATCTGGGATACATCTAACGTAGCTTAGTTGTGAATTTGCTGCTTCAACTATTTTAATAATTTGAAATGCAGGGTGTTTTTCTTTTTTTCTTCTTCTAAAAATTGAGAGCCAATGAAAGAAGGAATGAATAGTGTGAACTGAAGCCGGATGCAAAACTTCTAATTCCAAAGCAACTGTCCTTCCCAACTAAAACTGATGTGAACCCTGAGAGAAATAAGAGATGTGTCAGGCAGTGGGCTGGATTGGCTCCGACTCTGGAGCCTTTCACCTCAAATTGGTGTTTGGTGTGAAAGAGTCGGCTGCTCTGCTGGGAATCTGTCAGACCTGGGCTGAATTCCTGGTCTTGCTCTTGCCAGCTCTCTTCTACTAGTTCCAGAAACTCTCCGAATATCATTTTCCTCACCTAAATCATGAATTGGACCTATTTTGAGAATGATTTTAAATCTGTCCTCTTTGGTGAAAATTTTCAAATCTCCATTTCTAGACTCCTTCTCAACAAAAGGGGAACAGTAGTAGTTCATTTACAACAGTAGTTGTAAAGAAATCATACATAAATGATGGAACACAGAACCTCAAACATAATGGGCACCCCTTAAGTCTTAACCAGTTTTCATGGTGTTGAAAATAATTCTAACTCTCTGGGATAAAATAGAAATATAGATTTTGAAGAAGGAATCTCTTGAAGTTTGGCAAATTTGAAACAGAGATATCAGAAACAACAAGGACAGATAGTTCTTCTAGTAGGGTTTTTGCTGTTGCCACATTCCAAAGTTGGGTCTCAACTCTGAAGACCCAGCAGCTGGATGTTTTCAGAAGCTCAGGGTTGAGGAGTCTCAGAAGGATTGACTGACCCTCTAATCCCCTCTTCTAGAAGATTGTGCCAATGTAGTCTCCATTTCTGATCTATTCAACAAAGTATGTAAACTGAGTGTTTAAAAAAGATTCTCTAGTTATTTTACTAGTTTCCATTCTCTTATACCTCTCTGTGATATTGGGATTAGAAATATAAACCTTCTTTTTGATTATCATCCCTTTCTAACTCATCTACCCTGAGTTCAGAACGTTATTCTTATTACGATGTTTTTTTCTTCTTACTCAAACCTTATATCTCTATATTCTCTACCTTTATTTTAGAAATAATCCTGTTCCATTTTATATCTAAATTGATTTAATGTCATTCTATCCTATATCTAAATCTTACTGAAACAGAAGCCTATAGACAATTTACCCCTTATACAAATATAGATTACATTGCTGACAGATTAATCTTCTCTAAATATCCTTTAATCACATTATTTCCATATACATTGCTGTATGTATTCTGTTACATGTTACATATTAAATTATGATCTCTTTTTCTTGGTTTTCAATGTCCATGAGACAATGACTGTATGCTACACATTCAAACTTATTACCCAATAATTCATTTTTTCTAATAAATATTTACTGAATAACTTCTATATACTTGGATCTGAAATAAAATTATGAGTAATTTATATACATTCCTTTCCCTAAGGAAGCTCACAGGTTATACAAGAGGGAGATGATAAAGATAGGATTATAATGAAATGGGATCACCATAGATTAGTAGCATTTATAAGAGTGACTAGGAAAAATAACCTAGTTGAGGTCAGGGAAGACCATTTAACTAAGTTAAAATGGGCTTTGAACTGATGCTCTAAGGAAGATACCTGTTGCTGCTTAAAGACTGGGACCACACTGTTCCACACAGAAGAAAAACACATGTGAATCCTCCCGGGGAAAGGGCTTTCAGTGAGCTGAAGACCATCCACCATCTAAGTGCAGTGAGCTAGGGCTATGGAGTCAAACAAGGTCAGGAGAGTAAGCAGCACTAGACTGTGCAGGGCAGGATTTTCACAGTGCTGGATAATATTCTATTCATGTATCCAGATCACAGTGTTTTCTTACTTCTATATCCTGGGTATCTTCCACCATTAGCAGATAGAAAGAAGATAAGCTGTTTGTATTTGACAAAGCTGTTTAGAAACTTTAAATGTTAATTTAAATCCAATTTCTTATCACCCTTTTTCCATTTTCATAATATCACACTTCATTCCTGACAAGTGAGTTGATTTTCTACATTTGCCTGAGACTGAAAATTCCACTTAAAATCTCATGGGAACACTATTTCTTGGAAATGCCAAGTTCAGGAAGATAGTAAAAGGGTTCCTCTCTCAGGATTTTCCTCTCTAATTAACTTGTTTTTGTCTGTTCAAAAATAGTCTCAAAGATCACATTGAAGTTCTCCTTATCCTCCAAATAAATAGGAAGATTGTTTGCCAATAGCACTTGCTTTACAAACTGCCTGAGAAATCCATATGTACAAATAATTCCAAACCAAAACTGGATCTTTTTCAGGGTTGATTTTATACTTGATGTTCATATTTATATGATGCTTATATTTTGCTTCTGAAGTTTGATAAACTTGAAAAGAACAAGAAGATAAAACTGCTTAACAAAGCTTTTGATGGGGAAGATGTCAGGACATCCAATTACCAAAAGTCCTTTCTGGTGCCCAGTGTGGTTTTTGTTAAAGATAAACAAAGCTGGACATTAGTTAAGGTAATGAAAACAGTTTTTATCAGTAAAAATGACAGGAGGGGAAAGAGCTGATCTCCACTTCCATCTACAGTTTGCACCAAGATAATTGAGTGTTTTTAAAAGAGGAGGAAGCTGTGTCAGGTGAGGGAGTTGGAAACTCAGTAGAATTAGAGAAGTAAAAAATTACAAAGGGCTGCTGAGCTAAAATACACTTAGGAGTCTGTGTCTGCAAGTTAGACTTATGGGAGTTAGGTTCAATCGTCCCTCAGAGACGGGGAGACCCAGGCCACACCCTTCCTGATGATTGCATTTCAAAGGAATGGCCTCAGGTCCTTGAAAGAGACACTCCTGAGGTGCTGGAGACATATATTCACAAGTGTAAGACCCTTTTATAGTAAATGTCCTGAGAAAAGGATGCCAGGTGCCTGTGTCAGGTGTTAAGTAGAACAAGCTGTCAATTCCTTTGAACTTTTCTGGGCAGGGACAGAAAAGGGGATTGGATCATCCCAAGAATGCAATCTTCTACTGCTAGACCCATTGATGACTTGAGTCTATCTTCTTTTTAAAAAATTTTATTTTTAACTGACACAACATATTTTTAACTGGGGTACTGTGTGATGTTTTGATACTTGCATACATTGTGTAATGTTTAAATCAGGGTAGGCATACTTATCTCCTCAAAACTTTATCATTTTCTTATGGTAAAAACATGCAAAATCTATTTTTTTGGGTTTTTTTGAGACACAGTACATTGTCATTATATATGGTCATCCTACTGTGCAGTAGCACACCAGAATTTTCTTGCTCCTCCTACCTGTAACTTAGTACCCATTGATCAGCCTCTTGTTAGGATGAATAGTCACCTGTCAAGAGCTCTACAGTTCCTATTTTCACCTAGAAGAACGCCAACCCTTGTCTTAAACTCACGTAAAACATATTAAAAATCTGGTATACTTACTTTTGAACTTCATGGATGCCCTTTAGTTATCTTGGTATTGTAAGCAATGTAAAATCATAATTTGTAATTTCTTGACATCTGTTTGAATATTTTTATAAACTGCTACTCAAAAAACTATTTGGCTGGTTCCTAGGAACCTTGAAGAAAAACAGATTAAGAATGTGTTTTGCTCAACAAATTTGCATTTAATTCAATTACTTTTGCTTTCTATGAGTAGTAATCAAAGCACTGACTTTAAATGTGTGGGCTTTTAAAATAATTGTTATCACTTTCTTCAACATTTAAACTCATTTGCGATTACTTTATCATACTGTTTTAAACTATCATTTGAAATCATTCTGTCTTGTAAATTATGTTAATCCAGAATTGATTTGTAAACTCTCTTTGATTAATTCTGTAGAAAATCAATCACCTCTGGAGTCACATCAGCCCTTAACTGGATACCTCAACATTATTTATTATTCAATTAAAACATTCTGAGACTAATGCAAATGGCTCCAGAATTTTAAAATGTGTTGATGATGATAATGGCTCCCCATGAGACAAGATGTCAAAAGAATGACTGCCACCTAAAATAAATGCTTTCCCATGGGCATTTTGAATCACCAGACTGAGACACTGCATTTCAGAGCCTGACTATTCCAAAGTGGCAATGCTTGGGAAAAGCGAGTTTCTTTTTTAGACAGTCAGAAGTTTCACATCATTTTCAGAAGAGCCAAGATTTAGGGCACTGTTAATGATCTTTAAAAGCCCACTTGCAATCACAGATGGCAATGAATGACATTTATCTTGTAAATTAACAAGATGCTTTCACTGCTTGGGCATGCATGAATATGTGTGTGTTGGGGGAAATAGGAGGAGGAGAAGCAGATGGGGCTTCCATTTTCCACTGCAGATCCACTATCTACCCTTCTCCATACTCCCCAATAGCCTTGACATTAACCCAAGCCTCTTCCTCTGATTTTCAGTTAAGTCAACCAATGCGCAGTGTGCACATGTTGAAGGATGCTGGAAGAGAGGTCACGCCTCCCTCTGCATGGGTCTAGATTAGTTTAGTTCTTGGTGAAAGATACAGCACCCATTGATGGCCCTCTCCTCTTGCTCCACAATTTCTCCCTCAACCCACATCTAGAATTTCATGGAAAATTCCTTATGACCAGAAGAGAAAAGAATATAGGTCAGCTGTAGATAAATCTACAACCTAGGTGGACCCCAACCGGAGGTGGTTCTCAATCTTTTCACAGCACCACTGAAGTAGCTCTGCAAAAACACTGTGAAAGGGAATTGCACCAGTGGGCAAAACTCTGGGCAATACGTATAGCTGGCCACTCTATGCAGAAGAGATGAGCTGAGGTATGGATCTGCAGTGGTTCATGGAGAGTAGCTAATGAGTTGTGCAGTTAAGCAAGAGACCTGAGAAGAACAAGATTGGAAGATAGTGGCAAGGATATCTGGGGGAGACTTTGTGGCCAGTGCTCTTGAAATGGGCACAGAATGTGAGGATATGTGCAATGCCATGCAGCAGGCATGTCCTGTGCATACAGGATTCATAGTCAAGGGAAGGAAATCATCACTGATGAATGCTAGTGACCCTTACCTGCCACCCTCCTGTTTGTACCTTGTATCCATACACAAAGCTTTCAGGATAAGAATGGAGTCCATTCATTGGTCAACAACTCCGTGACCACCATCACTACTGAGAGTCAACCTACAACAGGAGAGGCAAATGCTGAACCCTGAATACAATGACCATTTCTCTGGGACCCAGCTGACTGTCTAGTGACAGGCAGATTACATGTGTACCTCATATCAGAATTTACTTTCCTTGTCTACAGCACCATGGATGATTCTAAAATAATGATGTTTCTACTTACAATTTTTGGACTTATGATGATGTGAAAGTGACAAGTGTTTGATAAAAGGTATACTTGTGATTTTGAACTTGGATTTTTTTCCAAGACTGGTTAAACGGTAAGAGGCTCTCTCTTCAGACTCTGAGTGGTAGCAATGAGCTGCACTCCTAGTCAGTTGAGGAAAAGAAAGTGTTGAGTGTCTCATGTAATTTATTGTCTGGTTGTATATAAAAAAATGCTGGCAACACATTATTTTATCTAACGAATATCATAGGTACTGCTTAGCATTTTAGTTTTCAGAAGGGAGAACATCTTGAATTAACATCATTCCGCGATGGTACATCTGATGATATGGACATTTGGGTGGACCCTGCCAAACAAGGTGTGACTAGTTTCCTATCTACAAATCTTCACATTTGGTCCTTTCCATATATGATAAAAATCACACTACAAAAGTTATTAGCTATTTCAAGTATTAACCGATGTAAGTGCGGAAAATACAAAAATAATGCCATTCTTCCATCTAGATGAGTGTTACCCAACATTGAGGTCCCTCAGGGTCCTCAGGGGATTGTCAATCAAACAAAATTTGAGTGTGGCATGAATCATTTTCCATGATAAGTAATGGTGGCAATACAGAGATGACATTTTAAAACACAAAATTTATTTTTTAAAAAGATGTGATTTCATGATAACTTGTGAATAAATACAATTTTGAAAACACAATGCACAGTATTATGTCTAATGATGTGTCTTTTTTTTTTCTACTATATATTCCATCTAAAAGAAGCAATTCTGGTAACATTTAGTTTTAAGTAGATTGCTATTTCTTCTCGAATGAAAGTTTATTATTCCTTGTTATATTATCGACACCATGCAACTAGGAATGAATTAATTTGATTAAATTATCTAGGCTATTAAGTTTAGTTGACAACAGCATCTGATTCACTTATATTCCTAAAATTCTGAAATCTAAATTAGCTTCTGTTATCAATCTGGCCTACTTTTTTGGGGGTGGGTACCAGGGATTGAACTCAGGGACACTCAACCCCTGAGCCACATCCCCAGCCTTAGTTTGTATTTTATTTAGAGACAGGGTCTCACCGAGTTGCTAAGCACCATGCCATTGCTGAGGCTGGCTTTGAACTCATGATCCTCCTGTCTCAGCCTCCCAAGCCACTGGGATTATAGGTGTGCACCATCTCTCGTCTCTAGCTTCTCTGAGAAATCTCCCATATCCTGGAGATCCCATCTCTATATCTTAGTCTCTTCCATCTTTCTACACTACTTTACCCCTTTTTCCAACATTGCAGATCCCGGTCAGGGGTCTTCTTTGCGTATGTAGGGATCCTCTTATAGCATTTCTCATCTGACACTTAGTGTGAGTCACTTCTTGTTTAGTGATCTTGTTTGACATACTCTCTCTTTTTTTTTTTTTTAATCAGACTAAATGATATGCTCTCTAGAAACAGAAAGCCTCTTATAATGCATGGGTAGGATCCAATTTGCACTCAGCTATAGAAATGCTCCATCAATGTTTGTGATAGCTATAGGTTAAGTAAGTGGTTTGTTTCCAGGCTTCCTCTTCATTTTGTCCTTGTGAGCACACATGACAACATGCCACACTAGGCCATCATATTACTGTGCTGAGTATCTCTTAAATTGGATACTGACTGTTGATAGGTAGGGGGAGCCCTGAAGTAAGATTGAAGAACTAGCTGGGTGTGGTGTCACAGTAATCTCAGTGACTTGGGAAGCTAAGGCAGAAGGATCCCAAATTTGAGGCCAGCCTGGGAAACTTAGTGAGACCCTGCCTCAAAAAATAAAAAGGACTGGGGATGTAGCTCAGGATAGCACTTCTGGGTTCCATCTCCAGTACCATACACACATACAAATAAGATACAAAATGCTGAAGAAACCTAACATCTAGTCCGGGCATGGTTCCTAGTCTAATGTGAAATCTAACTACTTTCTATATCTATTTCCTTCTATTTATCACAGGGATTGATAGAAAGAACTGTACTGAGACTAAATCATATAATAGAGAACTGTCAGGGGAAAAAAGTATCATTAGTCCTATTTGGATTTAAATTTGTCCTTAGAAGAGTTGTACCTCAAAGTTGTAGTGCTGCTGTAGTTACAAACAGAAAGGATGAATTTTATATCCAGCAACCTAGTCCCCAAATGCTGTTGCTCTTTGTCTTACTTCCAAGTCTTAATTTGTAACTTTCTTTCAAGGGCTATTCACTGACAAGATGTACTGATTGTATTCAGTACTTTAAACTCAACCTGGTTTCAGTCTGTGATGGGATGATTGGCAGGTAATCAAGAGGCTAGAGATTAATGGAGGCTATATTTTCTTTGTAACCTGAGGCTAATAAAATCATCTGATACAGCAGCAATTGGGTGTTTAAGCACTCACAATTAGAGACACGGCTCATACCTTGTCATTAGAAAAACAACTATAGTTATCTTCTAATCAAACAGTGAATGAACCAACACAAGAAATCAGTTTTGTTTTAGTTTCTATAAAGGCTGGGGTGCAGTTTATATCTGATGTACTCTAGGGAAATAACCTTACACAAAAAATCCAGAATAGGAAAGAAAGTAGGTGCACCTCTGCCTCTTTAACTGCCTGAGCTGTAGAAACATGTTCGCCTCTTTGCACATGTAAAATTCTATTCATTTTCCTTTGCTTATATTTTAATGTTTCCTTCTGGAAAATGTTAATCTTATGGGAATAGGGGGACAAGAAGTTTCAGACTCCAGGTACATGGCAGAGTTGAACAGAGGGAGTGCGGTCCAAACACAGCAAAGTTGTTCTTTTCCTCTAATGTCCTCTAAAGAGTAGGAATTTCTGAGTGACTTGGACAGCCCTGGGCATGTCCTTCATGATTTTGTACTCCAATATCATTAAAAGCAGCTAAGCAACCCCTAAGTATCTGTTTTAGCACGTCACAGAAGTTTCTAAAAATAGTTAGAAAATTTGTTACACCATATTTTCAAAAAAGCTTTCCTCTTTAGCTTCCTTATTCTCATCTTGTAAACATGCAATGTTATACTGTGAACTAGATTGCATACCTTCAGTTAGTTTTTCCAAATAACTATGGTAATGAAGATGATGATAAAGGTAGTTTGTACCATATGATCCAGTCATTTACTCCTGGGTATGTATCTCAAGAAAAGGAAATCAGGATGTTGAAGAGATATCTGTACTCCCACATTCATTGCAGCACTATTTAAAACAAGATGTAATATGGAATCAACTTAAGAATCAATCAATGAATAAACAGATTAAAAAAAGTGATACACATATATGAAGGAACAGTAGTCAGCCTTATAAAAAGATGAAATTATTTGCAGCAATATGGATAAACTTGGAGGACATTGTTAAGTGAAATAAGCCAGGCATAGAGAGACACATACTGCATATTCTCATTCATACCTATTAGCTGAACATTTATCTCATAGAAGTAGAGAGAAGAGTAGTAGTTACCAGAGACTGGGAAGGGGAGCTGGAGCTAATGAAAGATTGATTATAATCAAAGTTACATTTAAAGAGAAGGAGAAGCGCATGGCAGAAGAAAGTTGTTCAGCTCATGGCAGCTGGGAAGCAGACAGAAAAAGCATGAAGAGGTTGGAAGAAAATATGTAATCCCCATGACATGCCTCCTGTGACCCACTTCCTCTAGCTGTGTCCCACTTGCCTACAGTACTGAAACCAGAGTTTGAGATGAAACCGGATTCTCCACTTCTGTTGGCAGATGGGGTTTGTGCAGGTTGCAGGTCTCACCGATTTCCTTCTGTGTTCTTGTCTCACAAATTTGATGAGTAAAATACAAGGATAAAATGACACCAAGAGTAAATGGAGTAGGATTTACTTAAGTGAGAAGAGAAGTGATAGAACACCTGCAATGAGGGAGGAAACTGATAGCACAATACCATTTTAGTGTGTTAGCCTAGGGGCTTATATGGTTTTGGGGTATGAGCATTTACCATTTACCAAAATCTATGTTAAACAGGCATTGAAATAGTAGAAAAGCTATTGGTCAAGTCATGTTAAATAGGTAATGAAAAAGTATCAAAGGATATTGGCTATGAGATTTAGCCTTTGAGTTTGAATCCTTCCTGTCACTCCCATCTAGGTTCACAACCACCTTCTGTTTTCCCATTACTCTTGGACAAAAGAGTTGGTTAAAATGTTTTCACTAGTTAGCCTCGTGGTGTGGTCTTTGCATTTGAACAAGACCTTAATTGGGGCCCATTAGCTGGATTGCTTGACCTTCAGTTACCACCCAGGAATCCATTCAAATTAATCCATCAAATGGATAAATCCACTTGTTAGTTAATAGGTCTTATAATCTAACCATTTCACTTCTAAGCATTAACACAACAACTTTTAGGAGACAATTCATATCCAAACCATAACAAAGGGTTTAAAAAGTCCCTGATGATGTGTTGTTATAATCTAAGTATCAGCAGATAGTAGCAATAGAAGGTAGTTTTACCTGGTGGTAAAGTGGAGCAAAGAGCTAGAGTGGCAGTGGCCTGAGTGGGCTCTGCAGCACTGACTGAGTAGGTGGTGGGTGAGAAAATACATCTGCATGAAAGGAGAATATTCTCATCAGTTCAGTGCAAATATAAAATATAAAGTTTAATTTGAATTTTGTAAGAAAACCAGTTTCTTCTCTCTCTCCTCTTTCTTCATTGTCTCTGTTTATTTAAGGTATGTTCTTTGATTCTCTGCCTTTCTTACTCTCTTCAAGAATGCATCCAGAAGGAACAAATAAAAGCAAAAGATTTGTTCTTCACTGGGTACAATTAGCCAAAGCAATATTGTCAGAGGTGAAAGCAGAAGGAAAGAGGTCCAGTTTGAGGGTGGCCACTTCATTTTCTCTGGAACAGACATGAACTTGCTAGCATGAGTGGAGTTGCCTCAAGGTTGGAGCCCAGCATTGTGATAAGAAGCATCCCTCAATGTCCCTAACAATAGAAAGCCAGAATCATTTGAATTGGTGCTACTACCCTTTGGTGGTTCCGAGAACTGAGCTACAGAGCTAGCAACATTAAGTACACATGCAGTAATAGTGGATCTTGATTTTTTTGTAGGCACCAGATCAGGAGGGAGACATGTTGTTGCAACAGTAGAGATGAAGCCAGCAGTGCTGACATAGCATAGCATCAGGTTGAGCGCTCCAAGAGCTCATGGACTATAGTAACTGTAGTAGTGCTTAATGTTGGCTATGCCAAGAGCATTCATTCATCCTCCTCAGCAGGCCTGACACATAACTCCAGGTAGGGGAGTCATAGATGTCCAGAAATTAAGCTGTGTATTAGTCCATTTTCTCTTGCTATAACAAAATACTTAAGGCTGGGTGTATCATAAAGAAAAGAGATTTAGTTATCTCATAGTTTTGGAAGCTGAAAGTCTGAAATTAGGCAAGTTTATCTATTTGGCATCTGGGGAAGATCTGTTTGGTCCTGTGTCATTGCATGGCAGTTGGCACCATGTTAGGAGTGCATGAAAGAGGAAGAGACCATAAGATGACACAGGAAACAAGATGATAGGGAGGGCAGTCTTGCTCTTTTTTGACAAGCTTCTCTCCCTGGAAACTACATTAATCAGCTCCAAAGGAGGGTAATGTCCCCAGTGACCTAACCACCTTTCAATAGACCCCTCCTCTTAAACTTTCCACACCATCAGAGCAAGGGCAGAACTTCCAACACATGAACGCTTGGGGAACACACTCAAAGCATGTCCCACCACTGCAGGCTTAGTAGATGCTATTACCTTTCCTAGGCATCATTTACCAGTGCTCTAGCCAGCACTAGAAACTATGTGTCCTGATACATAGATTCAGAACAATTTTATTTCAATTCTCATGAACTAGAATTTTACTAAATTTGTAGATCTACAATATTAACTGAATTTATCTTGTTCTTCATTTGTACCCTCATGTAGTTGCTTCTCAGTCTTTTCCTATCTTTAGCAAGTGTGATGTCATTCTTCTAGTCACCAAGTCTCAAATGATGGGGTGAGCTTTGATGGTCCCTCATTATCCCCTGTATCCAAGCAACCAAAAGGTCCTCTCATATGCGTCCATCTTGTCAATTTCCAGAGTTATCTTTTACAATAAAATTAACACTGAAATCAAATAAATTAACATGAATAGTTTCATAATTTAAAATGACCACCTAATTTCATATTTGAAATACCTCTCATTCTAATCTAATTACAGTTTAAATATCTCTTTTGCTGTGGAGGTTAACCACTTAGAAATTTCTGAGTTTCTATTTCTCAACACAGTCTGAGATCTAGCTCGAGTCTACATTCTGTGTTGTGGCAGCTTCACATCTAGGCACCAGAACTCTTTGTGTGGCCTCAGACTAGTTTCTTAACCTCTTCGCATCTACATATAGCTTTGCTCATAAAGGTGTATGATTCCATTTGTTGAAGAGACTGTCTTTTCTCCATTGCATATTTTTGGCCCCTTTGTCTAGTATGAGAAAATTGTATTTATTTGGGTTTGTGTCCATGTCCTCTATTCTGTACCATTGATCTACCTGTCTATTTTGGTACCAATACCATGCTGTTTTTGTTATTATTGCTTTGTAATAGAGTTGAAGATCTGGTATTGCGATACCCCCTGCTTCGCTCTTTCTACTAAGGATTGCTTTAGCTATTCTGGGTTTTTTATTCTTCCAGATGAATTTCATAATTGCTTGCTCTATTTCTGTAAGGTACATCATTGGGATTTTAATTGGAATTGCATTGAATCTGTATAGCACTTTAGGTAGTATGGCCATTTTGACAATATTAATTCTTCCTATCCAAGAACATGGGAGATCTTTCCATAATCTAAGGTTTTCTTTAATTTCTTTCTTTAGTGTTCTGTAGTTCTCATTGTAGAGGTCTTTCACCTCTTTTGTGAGATTGATTCCCAAGTATTTTATTTTTTTCAAGGCTATTGTGAATGGGGTAGTTTTCCTAATTTCTCTTTCTGAAGATTCATCACTTATGTATAAAAATGCATTGGATTTATGAGCATTGATCTTGTAACCTGCTACTTTACTGAATTCACTTATGAGTTCTAAAAGTTTTCTGGTGGAATTTCCAGGTTCCTCTAAATATATAATCATGTCATCAGCGAACAGGGATAGTTTGAGTTCTTCTTTTCCAATTCGTATCCCTTTAATTTCTTTGGTTTGTCTAATTGCTCTGGCTAGAGTCTCAAGGACGATGTTGAATAGAAGTGGTGAAAGAGGGCATCCCTGCCTTGTTCCAGGTTTTAGGGGGAATGCTTTCAGTTTTTCACCATTTAGAATTATATTGGCCATGGGCTTAGCATAGATGGCCTTTATAATGTTAAGGAATGTTCCCACTACCCCAATATTTTCTAGTGTTTTGAGCATGAAGGGATGCTGTATTTTATCGAATGCTTTTTCTGCATCTATTGAAATAATCATGTGATTCTTGACTTTAAGTCTGTTGATGTGGTGAATTACATTTATTGATTTCCTGATGTTGAACCAACCTTGCATCCCTGGGATAAAACCCACTTGATTGCGGTGCACTATCTTTTTAATATATTTTGGTATGCGATTTGCTAAAATTTTGTTGAGAATTTTTACGTCGATGTTCATTAAGGATATTGGTCTGAAATTTTCTTTCCTCAATGTGTCTCTGTCTGGTTTAGGTATCAGGGTGATATTGGCTTCATAGAACGTGTTTGGGAGGGTTCCCTCCTCTTCTATTTCAAGGAATTCTTTGAGGAGTATTGGAATGAGCTCTTCTTTAAAGGTTTTGTAGAATTCGGCTGAGAACCCATCTGGTCCTGGACTTTTCTTTGTTGGTAGGCTTTTGATGACACTCCTTAGCCTATACCCAAAGGACTTAAAATCAGCATACTACAGAGATACAGCCACATCAATGTTCATTGCTGCTCAATTCACCATAGCCAGATTGTGGAACCAACCTAGATGCCCTTCAGTTGATGAATGGATAAAGAAACTGGCATATACATACAATGGAATATTACTCCGCCATGAAGAATGATAAAATTATGGTATTTGCAGGCAAATGGATGAAATTGGAGAATATCATGCTAAGTGAGATAAGCCAATCTCAAAAAACTAAAGGACGAATGATCTCGCTGATAAGCGGATGAGGACATATAATGGGGGGTGGGAGGGGCTAGCATTAGGGTTAGGGTTAGTTCTAGGGTTAGGGATAAGGAGGGTGGTAAGAATGGAGGAAGGAAGGACTGTATAGAGGGAAAAGAGAGGTGGGAGAGGTAAGGGGTGGGGGGGAAGGGAAAAAAATAACAGAATGAATCAAACAACATTGCCCTATGTAAATTTATGATTACACAAATGGTATACCTTGGCTCCATGTACAAATAGAGAAACAACATGTATCCCATTTGTTTACAATTTAAAAAAAAAAGGTGTATGATTCCTATCCTGTAACACTACTGTGTTGATTAAAGATCTGTCCAGATTTTACCCATATGCTCAGACCCCAGTTAAATCTTACGCCTCCATGGAGACTTTCCTTACCACTCTCACCCTCAATTATTACTCTGTTCTCTGAATTCAATCAGCACTTTGTTTAAGCCAAAAAATTATATAGTAGGTTGCAGTGATCACTCATTGTACCAAATTTGTTGCTTTTGTATCCTTAACTGGATTATAAGTTGCTTATTTTAAAATTCTTCTGTACCCCTTAAAAAGGGGTTGGCACAGTCATTATTCCAAAGTGGATTCAATCAATGCTTACTGATTGATTAATGGAGCAATCTATTAAAGTGGGGCTCTGCTCAATTTAATCTATTGTTTTTATAACTCCATGCTGACAAAATTCTCCAAGCCATTTTTTTAAATGCCTACATGATCAAAGGAGAGTCAAAGTGTATTTCTCAAATACCTACTATGAGGCAGACATTTTTCTAGAAACTGAAAGTACATCATGAAAATAAAAAAACAATGAGTAATTTCTACTCTTATGGAGTTTGCATTCTAATAAGGAAGAAAAAATTAGCAAAGTATGTAGTATGTTAAGGATAAAGGATATATAGAACTGTAGATTGAATTAAAGGGTATTGTTGTCTGGTTGTGTGTGGTTAGGGTGGAGTAGGAGAAATAGAACTAGGGGCCTCACTGAGAAGGTATTATTGGAGGTGAGGAATGAACCAGGAAATTAAAGTATTATTAACTATTATGAGAATATCAAACATGTGCCTAATGCTGCAAGTGCTTACAAGATTATCCAGATTGATCTTCACAGGAATTATGTAGGCAGGTAGGAGCTGTTTTTCCTGTTTTAGACATAAAATAAACTGAGACCTGAGGGCTTCATAGGGTTCTTTGATGTTCAAGCTTTCTGTATATTTAAGACAACTTAAATTGTCTACTTGAAAAGATAAGTAAGAGCCTTGCATAATTTATGGTGCTTAATTTGGTACTTTTATGTGAAAGGAACTTTGTTTTACAATATTTTCTCAATTAAATCATACAGTAATCCTAACTAGTAGTTTTTTGTTTTTTTTTTTAAACAATGCTACAGATGGAAGATGAAGCTTAGAAAATGAAGTACATTTTCCAGTGCAGATCTGGGTTTACAATTTAGGTCCAAATCCCAAGTGTTCCCACTGCTTTGGTTACTTGCTTACCAAGTATTCCTAAGTATGTGCCAGGTGTATGTTCACAATGTCCCTAACTCCAGGAACTTAGAATTTTATTGGAGTGATAGACTGGCAA
This sequence comes from Sciurus carolinensis, assembly GCF_902686445.1. Classification (NCBI taxonomy): domain Eukaryota; kingdom Metazoa; phylum Chordata; class Mammalia; order Rodentia; family Sciuridae; genus Sciurus; species Sciurus carolinensis. Next base: position 80,801,155 of record NC_062213.1, on the reverse strand, counting down.
AGAGACTAACAAAGAATTAAATGTAATGACCAAGCTATAGATATTTAGTAGATTTTTAGTGATTTTTTAAGGATTTTCTATATATAAAAGATTATATTATTCACAAATAGAGATAGTTTTATTTCTTCCTTTCCAATTTGAATGGTTTTTATTTCCTTTTCTTGCCAAAATCCCTGACTAGAACCTTGATTAAAAGTGGCAAGAGATGACATCTTATTTTTTTCAGAAACATGGGGAGATTATCAGTCTTTCACCATTAAGTACAATTATATATATATATATATATATATATACACACACACACACACATACACACACACACACACACACACACATATATATATTAGTTGTAGCTGGACACAATTCCTTTATTTGTTTTTATGTGGTGCTGAGGATCGAACCCAGTACCTTGCACATGCTAGGTGAGTGCTCTACCACTGAGCTGCAACTCCAGCCCATTAAGTATAATTCTAACTGTGAATTTTTGTGGATACCTATTATTATACTGAGAAATTTCCCTTCTATTCTAGTTTGTTAAGATGTTATTGTCATTGGAGGGGGTCTAAAGGGGGTCCAGAAAGGGGGAAATCTCAACTGAGGATAATGGGGTCCTTGACATAGGTGATGAAAAAGAATTTCAGCACATGTCAGATAATGAGGCACAGAGATTTATTTAGGAAAGTGAGGAGTACCCATTCTAGGGAGAATGTGGACCATTTTGAGAGTGAGACAGGCCTCTGGGGTTCTCAGACTCTTCTTTTAAAGGAACCTTGGTGATGGTTGGGCCTGGGAAGATCTGTGGGGATGACATCAGTCTGGAGATCACATGACGGTTTGTGTTGGTCTGGTCATTCTCAGGTTCCTTAGGTTGATGTCTTTTCCATTATCTGATCAATAGATAACATTGGGAAAGTACTGTGCATTGTAGGTTTCTGAAAAAGTACTTTGTTATAGGTTTCACGTCTTCGTATGTTTGATCTATTCTAAAAATATAAGTATTATTGGGCTAATTAACGGTGCACAGGGCAATTTTCATAAGGGTGAATTTCCAATAACTGTAGGATTATGACTGAAGATTCAAACATTTCTCAGAAATTTGGTAGTAACAGGCCTGGAAGGAAAGGAGTAAAGACTTTGGGATAAAAGTATGAGGAGTTTTAATGCAAGGCTTTTAGATTAAAGATACATTTCTGTTTTCTTCCTTTTATCTCTTTTCTACATATCTTCTTATTTCTTTTCTATTTTACCTCATTATCATGGAAGAAAGTTGACTTTGGTTAAATGTTTTTATGCATTTTTAAAAATCTTTTATTCTATTATTATGGTGAATTGCATTGATTGATTTCATAAATCAAACCAACCTTGCTTTCTTGGTACTAATTCCACTTATTAATGGTTATATTTTACTAGATTTAGTTAACTAAGATTTTATTGGGTATATCTTGTCCATATTCACAAGGGATAGTGATCTGAAATTTTCTTACGGTGGTTATTATCTGGTTTTAATATCAGGTTAATACTGGTCTCAGAATAACTGGAAAGTATTTCCTTTTGTTCTCTCTTTTGAAATAGTTTGTGAAGGTTGGCATTAATTCTCCTCAAGTCAATTTTATTAGATTGTATGTCTCAAGTAATTTATCCATTTTATTTGTTATCAAATTCTTTGGCATGAAACTATTTATAGCATTCCTTTACAATATTATTTATTTCAGCATAATCAGCATAATGTCTCTTCTCTTCATTCCAAATTTTAACAATTTTAATATTTTACTTTTTTTTTTCATTTTTTTTTTCTTGTCTGGTCTAGCTAACATTTTACCAAATCTGTTGCTCTTCAAGGATTCAGCTTTTGCGTCTGTATTGTTTTTCTTTCACCATTTACTGTGAGGCCAGGGTATGTGAGACCAACATTAAATGGCTCAAGATCACCATCCATGAAGAAGATCAACATGTATTTTAGGCTGACTGAGAATACACAGCATGTATACGAGACTCCAGGAGTATGTTTCCATACAAGAAGAGCAGAGAGAGTACACAAGATAATGCCCCTTGGAATGTGTTTGTTCCTCATAACCAGTGGATTTACTTAGCTGCTGATGTGGATAATGAGCACCTAGTGCCACAGTGGAAAAATCCTGATCCCTCCATGTATTTCTGTCTGAAAAATCAGAAAACTGAGGGTGAGTATGGGGCCCTCGGTACACAGGCTTCAGCAGTGCCAAGGAGTGTCTGGAAAAGGAAGATATTTTTCTACACAAGACCATAAACCTAGTACAGGCTGTGAGAACATTTTATCTCTTAGAAAGGAAGTAGAAGACTTTGGATAGTTTCTAGAATTCTGAAAAAGTTGATTCTGACAATTATTATTATTATTTTTACCAATTTCATAATAGTTTTTTGGTAGACAGAATTTTCAGAGGTTTTTATTCTATTTCACTGATGTCACTCAAACTAATTAAAATTTTAAATTACTTAAATTTTTTTTTAGTTACATGGAATTTTATTTTGTGCTAAAGCAAAAATAAAAATGTCTGGAAATGGAGACTATCAGATAAAGTGAAGTTATCCAAACTCAGAAAGTCAAAGGTTGAACATTTTCTCTCATATTGGAAGCCAGAGTAAAATTAAGGAAAGGAGGAGTGAAGGATAAGATTACTTAAAGAACAAATCAAATACAAATTAATAGACAAGCAAAAGGAAGTCTAGTAGAGTAGAGGAAGGGGAATGGAGAGGGTAGAGAGGACAGGAGGGAAAAGGGGGGAATCATGAACCAAAATTGATTTCCATGCATGTATGAATTTGTTGTGATGAACCTAACCACTATGTATAACCATAAAGCTCTAATAAATGAAAAGCAAAGATAAATGAGTGACAACAAAGAAAGTAGAGAGTAGAAAAAGCAGACATGGAAAAATGGTGAAAATTCTGCTAACCATGCCAATATTTTCTTTGAGTTAATTAGCTCTTAGAGTGCATTGGGTAGGTACAGAAAATAGCAATAAATAAAGGTTTAACTGGCATTATCTTCATAAATTACCATAAAATTATTACAAAACTGATTATTGATTACTCACAAGTTTCTAAGTATTTATGGAAGGTATAGAATTTGGGATAAAGTAAGCAAACATGAGAGGATAAAATTAATAAATGTATAGTGTATGTACATAGTTATATAGATAGTACATAATAAATGCTATGTAATTCAAAAGGCTAAAGATTCAAATCAATGAATTAAGAAGTATTCATCTTACCAAATTTATATTGTAAATGTTACACAATGCAATGAAGAATTCATTTAAATACAGCTCCCTTGTGCTTTTATTTTCTTTTTTGTTTTCATTTTTTAATTTTTAGTTGATTATGAATTACTTGACATGGAACGTCAGGGATATAAAAAAATTTAAAGTTTGAGCATCAACAATTCTTGTGAGTTAAAGACTGATATAAATGTAGTGTTGCAAAATCACAAACAAATTATAATAGAGTGGCATAGTTTACATTAGAATAAAAAGTACAGGTATATTTTAAGTAATTAGTAGCTGAGGTCTGGCAAGAACCCCATCTATTCCCAGTAAAACAGGTACCTTGTTAGTAGGCTTTTCATTTTGGTGACAAATGCCTGAGAAAAACAACCTAAAAGAGGAAAAGTTTATTTCGTTTATGGTTTCAGAGGTTCCAGTCCAGTCAGCTGAGCGATCCATTGTTCTGGGCCTGAGTCAAGGCAGAGCATCATGATAGAAGAGTGTGACCAAGGAAAGGTGCTCAGTTCAAGGCAGCCAAGAGAGGGTGAGAAAGAGAGAAGGGGGCCAAGGGTCAGGGACAAGATATAGTCCCAAAGGCACATGACCTACTTTCTCCAGCCATGTGCCTTCTATCTATAGTTTCTGCCTCTTCCCACTAGTCCATTCAAATTATTAATCCATCAGATGGAACAATCCACTGATGAGGTCAGAGACCCCATAATCCAATCACTTCCCCAAAGCCCTACCTCTGGCTACACCGAGGACCAGGTCTTTAACACATAAGCTTTTGGGAGACATTCTAAATCCAAACCAAAGCAGGTCCATAATAAAGGAGGATATGTTAGACCTAGAAAAATGGTTATCAAAGTTGTTGACTATGATCGCCCACCACCCGCGGGGACAATCACAACGCGTACGCTCTTCTTCATCACAGGAACCAAAAGGACTTTATTCCACAAGTCTCAGACTTATATTGAGAACATCAGCCTATCAGAGAGTAGACTACCAGGAAAGTCAGCCTATCAAGGAACAGTCTCCAGGCAGATACCAGGATCGCCTCATGTACAACAGCCAACCAGAGTTACTTCCTAAAACTTGTTTATGAGTGCAGCTATGCCTGGCAAGCTGCCAGGCGCCATCTTAGAGATCAGGCCACGGTGCAGCTCTGGGGCCTTCAGAGCCCGCCCCTGACAGTTGACCTAGATTATTTCATTAAGCCTTGGATGAGGTAACAAAGCCCCAGAAAGCCTATTAGAACTCAAGTTCATATAAAGATTACTGCACAGTGAGAATGGAAGTTTATGCCTCTGCATAACCTGATACTTACCACAAAACACATGACAATTTTTAGAGGACCTACTTTTTCTGTGAATTCTTATGATGCCCTTAGGGTCACCCATGCAAAGTCTAGGAATAGGGAATTTGTACAAACAGTATAAGATTATTTTATAAATAATAAGTAAAGAATTTACTCAGTATTTATTGATTTAGCTATCTTTTCTTTCTGTCAAAATATTTACTGAGTCTCATGCCTTCATGGAATTTGCAGTTCAATGGAGGAGACAGGAAATAAATGAATGGACTCAGTATTTTACACATAATGTGAAATAATTATTCCATGAGTAAGAATGTGGTGACAGAATATTAGGCATCAGAGAGAATCTCATGATAAAATGATATTAAGCTGATATCCAAAAGATAATTAACAGAAAGAGGTAAATGAACTTTTCAAAGAGTACTTTAGGTAGTCTTCCTCCTTATGGGTCCTTCCTCGGGTAACTTAACACACTCTCTGACTTGGCATAATGTTGTGTGAGTGAGTAATCATGTATCTTTGAACATGCTGTTGTGGCTTGAAGAATCCATACTTGAGGCATGCATTTCAGATAAAGCTTTTAACCTCACCCCTGGAAGGGACCTTCATTTCTTCTCCAAAAGTTCCCAAGTATGAGTCTCTGTAAGACCTCTCACAACTTCTTAGAACACATTCTCTTTAGAATTGCTCTGATTACATCAATTTAATCTGTGGGGAGCCATCCATGTCTAGCAGAAGCAGACTTGGATGAGCCATGGGATACAAAATCTGACTCCCAGGAACTGGCGGTCATGGGAGACTATTTCACCTAGGAGTAAGTGACCCTGTATGGGAGTGGCTTACCGTCTGATGCTATGCTAGTTGCCTAAGCAAATGACTTCCCTAACTCCACCCTATCCTGTTCCTCACAAAAGAAGCCCCTCCTGGTCCAGGCCCCTTTACACCTGTAACTATAAATAAAAAATGGGGTCCTCCATCTTGTTGGAGTCCAGATCAGGTATGGCCCCATCCACTGCACCCCCTTCCTTTTGAAAAGGGTATTGGTTCTTGTGTGTTTATTGATTAGATAAGTATTGGTAATTAATTGATTTATTGCCAGCACTGTCCTCCTATGTGGCTGAAACCCCCACATTAATCACATTATTTTGGTCACTTCTTTGAAAGGAAAACCTGGTTTCTTGACTAGCCAAAAATGTTTCCTTGTCTTCTTACAACACACTATAGCTCACCTGAGTAATGATTAATGATTAATGATTAAGACATAGCCTTCCAGAGTCCTACCAACTAACTTACTCAATAATATAGAAATAGAAATATAGAAATAGTGTCCAAAATGTGAGTCCAGCTTTTTCACTTTCATTACCACATTTAGCAAAGAATACCGTAGCTTTTTACAGTGATCTCATTTCTTATGTGCCTCTGTTGTACAACAATAATCCTGATTGAAGTTTCCATGGTTTGCTGATTTTCAAAAATTATTTTTATTATTATTTATACTACCCATCATCATTTTACAAAATGCTATGCTATTTCACACTGTGGAGGGTCCAAATAATGTTAATAAGGTGAGCTGTAGGCGCTGGTCTTTCCTGTCTTTCGATCACGCACACTGAAATCTAAACAGTATTTGTAATTGCTCTGCTGTGCACTTGGCACACAAGATCAGTCCAGGATTGGAGGGAAACAGAAAGAAGACTGCAGGCTGAGCGTTAAAGAGAGAGGGCCTACTTTCCATTAGAAACTGGAGGTGAAAATTGAAGACTTTACATGAGTGACATAGGGAGAAAAACATATTTCCAAAGGAGCTTTCCAGAGGAGAGCCAGAAACCAAGGTCCAACAGGATTTTGGATAATTGGCAAAAGAAAAGGGGAAAAAAAAATCCCCAGCTCCTGGCTGATGAGATTGACCGATGAACAAATATTTACCCTTTTAATCCTGTGTGCTTTGTTATTTTTCATGATTCTTAGAAATGAGTAAAAATTATCTTTTGTGCTCACTACTTCTACCATTTCTCTCTGACTATAAATAACCAGGAGAGAAAACTCTAAAGTACTTATAATTGGTTTGGTTTCTTCAACTTGACATGTATACCTCTCAGGGACTCCTAGCACATTGCGTTTTCTACTTTACTTTGTGTTTATCTTTGTGATTAGACACTGATAACAAGAAGAAAAAAAAAGGACAAATATTCACAGGAAAGAAAAGGGGGTGCAGTGAGGGGAGAAACACAAGCTTTCCTTTAATTATCAAAGTAGTTTGAATGAAAGTGATTTTGTTTTATTTTATAATTTTACTTGTGCATATAGTTTAGACTTTTTTATGGTTGAGTTGTTCAAAAGTGTGATTGTGAATGTGTTGATATCGCACATCTGCAAATCACACATACAAGGAATTTTGGAAAAACTGAGTACTTTTTTTTCTGGCAGGAACAAGGCATTCTGGAAAGAATTCAGGTGAAGGTGGGGTTGATGGGGATAGGACAATCTCAGTGTCACTGGGTTCCCCTGGAGGCCAAACAGATCTGACATCAAATTGGATTACTTTGAGACATTCCTTTTTAAAAGAAAACATATTTTGTGTATAGCTGTTTTCACAAAGTTATTTATGGAGAAAACACAAAATGAAGATTCTCCAGTTCTTTACCCCAAGATATTATTTCCAAATTTCCTTTTGTTTGCTTAATTTAAAAATTTTTGGTGCATTATAATTAAACATAATAGTGGGATTCATTGTTACATATTCATGCCTGTGAAGGTTCTCCTTTGTATCATATTATTGTTTGAATCACCATTGATAAATGCCTTATTTCCTTAAAGCAAATGATGGTAGGTTTGTTTATGAAAGAGGACATATCGAAGATACTCAAGTGTCCTTCAGGAGGACCACAGAAAGGGATTAAAGCAGTAGCCATACAGAACCACAGCTTTTTAGGAACAGTAGGTGAATGGTATGGCCATAGGAATAATAGAGAAGCAGGTAATGTGAAATGGGTTTAATTTTAGGTAGGGATGAGACTTACTTGAGTTAGGTACTCATTCATTCATTTAAGGCTTTGTTCGAAAGAATATGTAGAGTACACTTTCTGTGCTGGGCACTGTGCTAGGAATTAGAATTATATAGTTGAGTGACATAGTCCTTGTTCTTGTCTACTTCATAGACTAAAGGTTGGGGTAATAATAAACAAACAATAATTTCATTAGAGGGTGATAAATTTTATGATAGAATTGGGTACAAATTGTAAGGGAACATAAGAAGCAGGATATTAAAAATAGTAATAAGTAGATCTAGAGAATATTAGTGGCAGTATTTGCAGTAGGGAAATCTCAAGGAAGAATTGTGAAAAAAGCTAAATTTGTCACTGGGTTCATTTTTATCAAGGCACATTTTCCCTTCTTTCTGTGCTTTTCTCTGTAGAGATGCTCAAACTCTGGTGCATGGATTCATCTTAGGGGAAAGCAATGTTACAAACTAATAAAGTCTGGATGCCTTAATGTTCTACCATTCTCATAAGTGTTTGCTTCACATGCTTTGACCAAGACAATATATTACAAAAGAACAAATGCAGAAAAAAATACGAGATCCCAGCCATGTTCTCTTAAACAAGGCATTACAGAGGTTTGCACAAATGGAGCAGTGCTATTCTTCTCACTAATTTTTTATTTAAAAGATAGTTATTTTTCTTAGAAATACATTATTTGTGTTATGCAATGGATTTGTTGTTATTGTTATTAAAATAATTTTTTTAAGACCAACATATGTATTAAACATTCTATGTTTATTTTTCTAATATGGTCTACATCAATAGCTATGGCTCTCATAAACAAAACTTTTGGGGATCCTCCACATATTTTAATAATTAAAAGGGACTTGAGACAAAAATAGTTGATAGCCATTGTTATCAAAATAGCAGAGTTTGAATTCTTGTACCATCTACTTGGAATGTGGCCTTGGGCCAAATATTTAGCATCCCAATTTGCTCATCTACAGCATGAACTTTTTAACATATCTACCTTGTGGGGTCATTATAAAGATTAGGACAATATCTTTTAAATTTATGTAGATCATGTTTGATAAATACTATCTGCAGGAAGATCCAGATCTGGGAAACATGAGCATTCTGGTCACAAGTTTGTTCTGTGATGAGATAAACATAATTCACCATAATTTATTCATGTCCTAAATGTACCAGTCTTCAGGACATTTCCATTCTTTCCTTGTATACAAGTTGTCTGTAGCAACTTTCAGTTAATAACAGGAATACCCCAGCAATTCAGGTGAATAGGTTTCTTGGATAGTAAATAAGAGCATGCATTTCTAATTACTCTACATTATTAACAGTCATCCTTATTCCTACAATCTTTTATAAATTCAGATACATTACTATAATAATAAAACCTTCAGTAATGACATACCCTCTGGCAGGGCCTGAACTAAACCTATGGAAATGACTTCTTAAAATATTTTCAACTGGATTAAATTGAATTTAGGAGCTAAAATAGGCAAACAGGTGGTGACAAAAAATAGTGTGCTGTCCCTCTCACTCCCATGGGAAAGGGCCCTTTTCCTCCATTGGGTCTTAAATTTTTTTCTAATTGTTATGGATCCTGAATATACTGGGCATTTCTAGAAGCATCCTATCATAGAGGTATGACATTGCTGTCAATGTTTCAAAAATTTATTTTTATTCATTTCACTTTTTTCTTATAAATAAAAATTACATCATAAATTAGAAATTATTTTCTTAAACTATCTTAAAACATTTCTAAGAGGAATGTATATGTGATACTTTCTAGGGGAATATTACTATCAGTTTAGAAATACTGAGTCTTTAAAACAGCAAATTAGAAATGGACCATGGTTCCACACAGACCACCACCTGAGATGAAAGGCACAATGGTTTGCAAAGAACATCAGGGTTACCAGCCAAGGAATTTAAAGATCCAAAGAAAATGCAGGCAAAAGGCACTAAATATCTGTAGTGGGGTAAATGGTGCCCCTCCCGTCCCATCAAGTATATACCCACATCAGTGTGATCAGTGTGATGTATCGGTGTGATCCTTTCTTGAAAAAGGATATTTGCAGTTGTCATTAGGGATCTTGAAATGAGATCACCTGAATTATCTAGGTGGGCCCTTAAGTCCAATGACAAGTGTCCTTAAAATAAGAGATATACAAAGGAGAGAGACAGAGGAGGAGGCAATGTGGCCACAGAAGTGGAAACTGTAGTGGTGCTGTGATGACCAAACCAGACCTGGTTGTGAAATGAAATTACAAAAACATTATGTGAGAGTCCAATTCCTGGGGAAGGAGTCAGCTCCCCTTTCCTCTCTTAGCCTCTCTCCAGGAAACCCAATTAACCATGGGTCCCTACCTTTTGCGCTGTCAATAACTGCCCTCAGAGTCTGACTACTCCCTCCTGAAATGTAATAGATGTCTGTGAAAAGAGCTGTTTCTTCTTATCTGTTCTGTGAGCATGCTTTACATTAGAGGCCCTGCACAAGGCCTTCAGCCACATAGACTAGGAATTTCTTTTAAAAAGAGGAAAAAGCCCCAATGATAGGATGGGTCTAAGATGATGTCAAATAACCTATAAATATTGTGAGAGACTGTGGATCAGGGCTCAGAATTTTGGTGTACTAATCTCCTCTGGGCCCGCCGGTGTAAAATAAAGCTTGATTTCTTCTACTTTCCTAGTGCCCTCTTCTTGTTTCCACAACATTTCAACTGTAGGAAATGTCAGTAGCTATGAAAGCAGAAAGAGACGACAGATTTGCCTCTAGAGACTCCAGAAGGAGCGGGGCCCTATTGATACCTTGATTTCAGATTTCTAACTGCTCTAATTGTGACAGACTAAATCTGTGATGTTTTAAGAAAAAAAAAAATGTGGACTATCGAGCCATCTGCCTGATGTCTCAATTTTTATACTAGTTAAGAAATTAGGATTTTATGAAGCATCAACTCTTTTATCCTGAGTCAGAGTTAGTGTTCTTTTGGGAATTAATTCTGAAAAATGCAAGCCAAGAATTATTCCTTAGGATTTTTAATATAATCATCAAGGCTGTTCTATTTTTTCCCAAATAGCAATTGATGTAGCAACATAGTGTTTTAGTATTAAGGAAATGGAGGCAATTAGTCCAATAAAACTTTAGATTGGTTCCTTAATTGACTAAGTGCATTCAAGAAGTGAATAATTTACAAACAGCAGGAAAATTTAAGCTCATTTTACATAAGCCATTGACACTGAAATGTATTCCCTGTATTCCTATCTCAAATGTAAATACTAGAAATTATATCATTTTTAACTATATAACTGCAATCTGCATTTTTTTATTTAACATTTTTGGAGATTTATCTATGTTGATTTTAATTGGTTTTGCTCACTTTAATTTCTCATTAATTTCAGTGAATTAATATACCATACTTCTGTTCCATTCTGTTCCATTCTGTTCATGTACAGTTAGGTTGTTTAGAAATATTGCAAATAATACAGGAATCACTTTTCATACTTGACTTCTTGGTACATGTGCCAGAATTTGTGCTCAGAATCAGAATATCTGGGCATTAGGACATACACACACTCAGAACATGCCCAGAACCTTCTTGTGAGTCCTCATTTCTTCACACACTCCTCAGTATTTGGAATTGTCAAACTTTAATTTGTTTTTCAATATGGTGCATGTGAATTGTTATTTTAACTGTGGTTTAAATTTGTATTTTCCTCACAACTAGTTAGATCAAATGTTTGTCTCACATGTTAATTGTCTCACATGCTTTGTCTGAAAATTCAAAATAAAAAAGTACCAACATATGAATTTTTTTGAGTGTCAATATAATGCAAAGGTGGGAAATTACACACCTTATTTCACATGACAGACTGCAGTCAAAATAGAGGGTCAATTAAAAAAAGTTACCTGTAGGCTATGTGTACGTGGCATATATGAAACATAAATAAATTTCACAATGAGTCCCCCTCCCAAGATATGGTATCATATATATGCAAATACTCCAAAATTTTTAAAAAATCAGAATGTATTTCCTGAGATCAACCACTATGGAAGTTTTCTATGCTCAGTTTCAAGAGTGGAACAGTCTTAGGAACTGGGGGAATAGAAAGCCTGACCAAAGAAAATCCAGTTTGCAGGTATTCTGTTTATCCTGGTTGGACAGCAGAAAAGAAAAGTCAGTTAATCATATATGAGACAAGGAATGAACATTTTAAGGGGTTCTTTCTGGACTTATCATATCCAAGTAGAGCATCCACCAGTCTTATCTGAGTCACTGAGTCAGGTGAAAACTTGGTCATTTCCCCTGGGGATGATTCTCAGTTCTCCATCACTGTTTTCCAGAAGCACAAGACTCAGGTAAAGTTCAACATTGTTCCAGATTAGTTTCAAAAGTCACATTGGCATGGACTAGTGAGTCAACTAAGGGCAATTAGGATCAGTGATAGCTGAGGAACACAGACAACCCTGTAGAGGAACAGGATGGGCAGGACACAACCTTCATTCCATGTGATTTCCTCCTGCTGGAGGTGAATGGAACTCTTCTACCACAGTCTGGCATGCAGTGTGAGCCTGTGCATCAGAAATACAGAGAACTTTAGATTATGTAGAGGGAAATGAGAGAGGGAGAGGGGTATGAGAGATGGTGGAATGAGACAGACATTATTACTCTATGTACATTATGATTACACGAATGGTATGAATCTACATTGTGCACAGTCATAGAAACGAAAAATTGTACCCCATTTGTGTATGATTTAACCAAAATGCAGACTGTATAAATAATTTAAAAAAAAATACAGAGTCTTTCTTCTGTGCCTGTGTCCAGCACTGGGATGGTACCAGACCGCATTGGCAGCAATCAACAGCATTTCAGAAAATGCTCTCCAGTTGCCTTCTCCAGCAAATAAGATTTTCACGGGAAGCTGCCTGAGTGATACAGACAGTGGTGGCCACAAGCACAATCTTCTTCCATAGTTCATATCCCGAGGAGTATGCAGGCGTCTGAGTTTTGCCCACTGAGCAGAACAAACATGTCTGCTTTCAGTTTGACATTGTATGATGGTCATGGTAATTGACATCAATATCTCAAGCTAGGCATTTAGGAGGATTCCCTGTGAACTGAGGATCCACCAGGCCAGCAGCTTTGCTTACGGACTGGAGTGGAGGAGAAGATTTCCCTGCTAGGGAAAGCTACCATTTTCTTGTGCAATGAGGAGATACCATGGAGGACAAATCAGTGGCATTCTCAGCAGTCCCAGGCCCAATCAACAAGTGAGGCGTTCTTAGTTCTTTCCATCTATCAGAAGAATTTAAAATAATCCATCCCCAAAATGGGTATCTTGAACCAGAGTCCTCCTACTTTTATGGGTTGTGCATCAATTTCCAAATGAGGTCAGGACCAAGTACATTGTTGCTTTCCAGGCACAGCAAATCCAGTAGCCATGTCGGACTCCCATGTCCAAAACTCCAAAGGACCATTTCAGTTAGAGACCACCTGATTTTGAATACTGCCTGCTTTCTAAGAGGCTCAGACCAGTGAAAGTTCTCATTATTTATAGAGATTTGTTCTGTCTCCAACACTCATAATCCAAGAAGGTGTGATAAAATCATCATTATCCACTATAGTAAGTGGCCAGAAGGTCACCACCTGACATGTTTCTCTTTCTGCAGGGAAGCTGTCCTTTGTCCTCTAAAGAACTCTCAGGCAGGGGTTCCACCCTGTATTCCTCCACCTCTGTTTTCCGATTACCTTTCCTCATAGGTACATCTATAAATATCTGAGGTTCTCTACTCTGTGAAGTTCAGCAATACAAATAAATGGATGTGTTGGTCTCCTTAGGTTTAAGAGACTTTGACCAAACCCAAACCCTAATCTTTCAAGTTACCAAGATTAAAGGAGAGCAAGAACCAGGATCTGAGGGATGCAAGGTAGTGTCTATAGTTATTGAGTTGCATGGTAAGATGTGACACCAGCTGTGAGAACTCCTGCAGCAAAGAACAACAGGTAAATGAATTCTATTGTTTTTAGTCCACCTGAAGTCTAACTGTAGAGATTATTTAGGTCTTTCTTCACTTGGAATAGAGAGCAAAAACTAACATGACCATTTGGCTGCTATTTCAACTGTGCTTCTAATGCCCAACCAATCACTTTATACTGGCATCTTTTCATATTGTGGATAGAAAGGAAAAAGAAAGAGCAAAAATTGGGATTCTCAATGAAAAGTAATAAAGGATTGCAATTGTAATACTATCAAGGTTCATTCACGCCCAGACTGTACTCGTATGGTTAGAGCTTTCATCCTCACTGAAAGTGGACATGGGACTTGTATTGCAGCACAAATAGAGATACATGTGAGAGTGGAGGCTGGGATCCTCCACAGGGCTCATATTTTCCTTGGCCTAAGATAGATTTGTAGTCTATTTCTGCTATAGTAGCATATGTTCCTTCTTGGCAGCATGCCCACAAGAAGGAGAACAGGTGAAGGAGGAGAACAGTGGGGTAATTATGGAATAGTCCTCAAAGGTGAAATTTTAATTTGAATATTTAAAAGGATAAGTGTTAATGTCACCAGGCAGTAATACATTACTTTTTTGACTGATTACTTGAGACGATCTTAGAAGAAACCTGTATGGATTTTTAGTATAGATAGGAATTGTTCAAGGATTTTCCTGCTTGAAGAGAGCTCTCCCTTATGCTTGGAGGTTCTTGGATAATTTGAGCTGTCACTAGGTGTAAATTAGAAGATGAGATTCTCTACTTTAAAATGGTTCATTTATTCACTCTACAAATACTTACGGAGCATCTGCTATGTGTCAAAGTCCTGTTTGCAGAAAATGTAATGTAGGGTTTGCATCTACATAGTAACTTTATATTCAATACCTTCTCTTGCCAGTGGAAGTTAAGCCCACCATGGCCAGACTGATCATTCATAAATTAGTCTGTCTTTAAAAAAAAAAAAAAAAAAAAAAAAAAAAAAAGAACAAAATGACTTCTTTCTATACACAGATTCAACTCAAAACCTTTTTGGTTATTTTCAGGCAACCCTATAACATCTGATATATCTTTTACCAAATCAAATTTTTTTGTTCCTTGTCTGGTCTGATCAAACTGGGCATATTAAAGACTCTTTTTGGTCATATATGGGAACTCTTGTCTCTTCTCAAACACAATTGCCTACAAAATTTAGATGAAATCCCAATTGCTTAATGTATATTTCAGCCTGCACTTCTCTGAACAATAGCAAAAAAAGTTATAGTCTGAGTCTTACAAAGACAATATCCATATATACGTGTGTGGTGTGTATTTGTGTGTATGTGTGTATGTATTAAGAAAATTTGACACCAAAAACTCCAATAACCCAATTAATAAATGGACAAAAGAACAAAACAGACATGTCTCAAAAGAAGAAATACAATTGATCAACAAATATATTTTAAAAAGTTCAACTTCTCTAGTAATCAGGAAATTGCAAATCAAAACTATATTGAGATTTCATCTCACTCCAGTTAAAACGGCAATTATCAAGAATACAAATAATAAGTTTTTGCGAGTGTGTGGGGGGAAAAGTTACACTCATTCATTGCTGGTGGGGCTTCAAATTAGTGTAACCACTCCGGAAAGCAGTATGGAGATTCTTCAAAACACTAGGAATGGAACCACTGTATAATCCAGCTATTCAACTCCTTGGTATATATCCAGAAGATCTAAAATCAGCATAATATAGTGATAAAACTCTATAAAATCTGATACATACAGTCTTTTACCAAATCAAATTTTTTGTCCTTTGGTCTGATCAAACCGAGCATATTAATATTGATATTTATAGCAGTACAATTCACAATAGCCAAGCTATGGAAACAACTTCAACAGATGAATGGATAAAAAATGTAGTATATATACACACAATGTAGTATTAGCCACAAAGAAGAAGAAATTATGGCATTTGCTGGTAGATGGATGGAACTGGAGACTATCATGCTAAGTAAAATAAGCCAGACTCAGAAAACCAAAAATCAAATGTTTTCTCTGATATGTGGAAGTTAGTCCAAAATAAGGAGTGGAGTGTGGGGGCCGGGAGATAGAGAGAGAAAGAGAAAAGGGGGGATCCCATCAAAATAGACAAAAGACTGATGGACTAGATAAAGGGAAGTGAGGGGAAGGAGAAGGGAAGGGATAAGGGAAGAACTGAGGAATGAATCTGACCTAAATTTTCTGTGTACATATATGAATGTACCACAGTGAATCTCACCATTTCCACAACACACTAACAAAACCAAACCAAACCAAATTAAACCAAACCAAACCAAACTAAAAAGCAATCTTAAAGTGAATAGCAGAGGGCTGGGAGATAGATCAGTCGGTAGAGTGCTTGCCTTGTAAGCAAAAGGCCCTGGGTTCGATCCCCAGCACCCATTAAAAAAAAAAAAAAAAAAGTGAATAGCAGAAAGATAATAGGGTAGAAGGAATGGAATAGGGGGAGGGAGGAGGGAAAGGACAGAAAACAGCAATACTGGGGACTGGATTAGAGCAAATTACATTCCATGCTTTTTTAGTTATGTCAATATAAATCATAAGGTTATGCATAGCTAGAAAAAAATGAAAAATGCAAAAAAAAATCACAGAGTGCACTTTAAAATTTAATACACATCTCCTGTGGATTAGTTTTGCCTTTCTTGGGAATAACCGCAGATCTTATATGCATTCTTTTTATATAGAACTTACAAAAGGTGATTTTCAATAGATCACTGACCACTGCTCAAAGGCACATAAAATTTAAAAGCTAATTGAGAAAGCTAAGAGCAGGGAGGACAGCTCTGGTCCTTTTGTCACTTTATGGTTTTCTGATGCTCCTATCCAAAACCAGTGATCAGGGTTTTTAACTCAAAACTTGAAACTCCTGGCTTGACAAGAGGCATTTGTGCTATCTTGGGGACACTGAGAGGTAATGTGAACTATCAAAAAGTGGAAACTCTAAAACATTTTTGTTTTATGGAAACAATGCAGCAATACACTCAAAACTGAGTCTGTTCTCAACGGGGAACTTGCAGTTGGTAATTGCTGAGTAATATTTTTAAGCCGAATTAAATGACAGAAAATAGATGAAGCCAATCTGGGTTGTGGACTATATTTTACAGTCACTGTAACTCTAGTGCCTCTGGTACCAGCACTCAGAGAAGAGTGATGCCCCCTCACAGTGGGTGGGAAGGAAAACAGGCAGCTATGTCATTCACACCCAAGATTAGATTTTTCCCAGGCAACTTTGCATTTCCAGCATTCTCTGCTCATTTGTCTTCATGATTCACACCTCAGTGCTTTCTTCCAGGGACTGTGGTTTCTGTTAACATCCTAGGTAGAGTTTTGAGATTTCCATAGGCAGAAACCTACAAATACCAAGGTTTCCAATATGCACAGATTGCTGGTATAGGGTTTTTTTTTTTATGAGGCATGAGGAAGCATCTGTCAGCTGCTGAGCATGGGGGTGATTATGAGCAATGACTAGTCAAACTGCCTCCCAGCAATGACTGATGCACTTTGGGGGTCTGCTGAACTCCAGGGCTGAAGCATTGTAATTCTGCCAAGGCTGATAAGTCCACTTATTGAAAAGAAATTTTGTGATTACAAAAATTTCCCCTGACAATGAGTCACAAAATAATGTTCAAATATTTAAGAAGATTGTGTTACTTGTTACATAGTCCTGATCACAAAAGTATAATGGAATGATATGCCTAAGAATAATCTGTAAGTATGCAGGAAGGACCTAACCATATTTTCTGTACATGCAACATTCAGAAAAGGAGAGACTTAAGGTCAACAATATTATTTCATTTCTCTAAGCTTCTTTGTATACAAACTTTAAAATTCTTTCTTGTGTTCATTATGTGTTTTTTCTTTGCTCATGAGTATGACAACTTAATTTTATGTTTTTTGAATACTATTCATCAAGGCTGAATTCTAGATATAATATATGTGGAAGAAGACATTCTTTAGATTCTTTTATGAATTGACTTAAAGGTATTAATCATCTTTTTAAAAAAATTCATTTAATGTTATGTTTTGTCACATGATGATAGAGGACTCAGCTCAACATTAAAATGTACCAGAAGAAAATCCAAAGGCTCTAGATAATAATGAGCTAACAAAGCCAAGTCTAACTTATTTAGTCTTTTTTAAGGTTTTGCCTGTTTGAGCAGACATGAGACATGTTCAGACACAGTTATGAAGATGAAGGATCAAGTTACCTGAGCATAAGGGAGGAGGAGGATTATTGGTAGCAGCTGATTCACCAGTGTAAATTTCAGGCTTCACTCTGTTTCATTATGGAGGGTAATAAGTCCTTTAGAGATAGTCATCAGAAGGCAACTTTTTGGGAGCAACTAAAATTAATTCAATTTTAGAAAAAAATCTTTGGAATTCTGAATCTGTAAACATTGTGATTTTGCCCATTCTGAATACAATTATGTTTACATCAATAGAAATTATTCAGCTCCTGTAGCTTATGCTATCATCATATTCTTGACCATGCCAATGGGCTTATAGTAACAACCTGAATATCCATTTCTATGTAATTGTATATTTTGAGAAGAGGATCAGTAGAATGTGGTCCATTGAACTCAGTTTATACAATGCTGTAATTACTCAATCTTCTCAAACATTGAGAAAACTTAGAGATGATAAGAGTGTGGGAGTGGCAAATGAATTTTGGGTCTTTGAAACTGTCCAGAGGCAAAGACTGACAGCTCCCTGGGAATCTCTCAGAGCGAAGAAAACCACCCAGTTGTATGGTGATATCCTGTTCAAAGGGAAATTCCCTTTGAGTTACTATGGCATTTGTCAGTTCATGACGTAAGGTTCAGGTGCCAGCTGCCCGGGATGGAGAATTATGGGAGAAAACTGATGATTGTAACTGGGCTGTTCAAACTTTTGACTGCAGTTCTGTTTTAAAGTAACTTTCTCACAATGAATTCCTTTGATGTACAAACCTGTATAGTAAATGTGCGGAGTCTGTTCATTGTCAGTCCTCCTCCATCAGAGGTTGGCTGAACCACTGGGTGCTGTTTTTCTCTATTTTTTGTTTGTTCATCTTTTTCCAATTCCCTCATCAATCAGGTTCAGGGAAACTGAGTCATGCTAGAAGAGACAACAGTGTCTTTTTTGTACAATTGAAGTAACTGATAGGGTTCCCTGGAGAACTTTAAGATGGGGGTTGGAATCAACTGTGTAAATAGAGGGGGTATTAGTCTGTTTTGTGTTGCTATTTCAAAATGCCTGGGACTGGGTACTTTATAAAGAAAAAAAGTTGAGTAATCCCTCTCACCTGCAGGAACTCTCTTTTCTTTTCACCTGAATAAATCCTATCCTATAAAAAAATTTAAAAAAATATTTATTTAGTTCACAGTTCTGAATTTCTAACAGCTGTTAGATACTGTTGCTTGGTGAAGGTCTACTTGTCTGTGTACTAACATGGTGGAGAATTGGGAAGTGGCTACATGCAGAAGGGGCCAAGTGCATAGTGGTTTAGCTTATAATAATCTGCTGTCTAGAGAGCTTATTTTTCCAGATCAATATTAATCCCTTTGGAAGGTGTTGTCACCATTACCTAATATCTTTTATTATGTTCCATCTCTTTTTTCCATCACCTCACCACTACCGCACCAGAGGCCAAGCTTCTAGCAAGTGAACCTCCGGGGGACACACTTGAACCACATCCAAACCACAGCAGAGGGTTTGAATTTTCAGTCCTTCTTAGATTTCTGAGAAAATAAAGGGGATATAGATGGAGTTAATGTCAAGGTCAAGATTTAATCAATTATACCTGCATCATGAAACCTCAAAAAAAAATACCATTGTAAACAAACTCAGAAAACTTCTAGATTGGTGAACACATGAAGGTGCTTGGAGGGTTGTGTTCCTAGAGAAGATTAGAAGTTCCCATATCTTGCCCTGTGCATTCATCCCACTGGTCTGTTTCTAGGTTGTATCCTTTATGATAAATAAGAAACAGTAATTAAATTGCTTGCCTAAATTCTGTGAGCTAGTCTAACAAGTTATTGAACCTGAGGAGGGGATTGGGGAGCCTTTGATTTATAGCTGGTTAGTAAGAAGTATGGGAGGACCTCGGACTTACTATTAGCATATGAATTGGGGACAATTTTTTGTGGAAATGAGCTTTTTAACTTGTGGATTCTGATGCTAACTCCAGGTAAACAGAGTCAGAATTGAACTAAATTGTAGGACCCCTCATTGGTGTCCAAAAAGTTGGAAAATCGGTTGATTTAAGGAAAATCCCTACATATTTGGTGTCAGAAGTATGATGTTAGAAAACAGTTCTTAGAAGTGGAGTAGGGGATCTGTACTTTGAGATCTTCTGTTGTGAGTCCCCTGAGTAATATACATGAAAAATCTGGGATTAAATCTCACCTCACTATTTGTCCTTAAGTTTATCATTTATATACTTCATGAGTAGAACCTGCATAGAGACTTTACAAAAAGACTTTGTAAAGTACATAAAATAGAACCAGTTGCTTATTTATTATTGTGGTCTAGTGTTTTTGTCTTTTTTTTTTTTTTGAACTTTGAATACACTTTTCTCCTGGGAGTGCCTGGCTGAATTATGGAAGCCTGTTTAACTCCAAGGGAGAATAGACACCTGGCACAGGTGAAGTCAGGAGTGCAGCAGACATATCTAACACTCTGAATGCTTGTGGATGCCAGCAGGATCTCCTCCTTTGACTGAGCTAAATACTTACTACTGCACAGGATGTCCAGTCAAGGGACCTGCAGACTGCCGTTCTGCCCTTAACCCACTACCCAAGTGGACCATCCCACTGTGATACAAGCTGCCAGAAAGAAAATAGAGTGGTTCCTTCCCTCCCTCACCCAAGAGAGTTGGTTGACAAAATACTTGATCTTTGCAATTTGATATGTTAGAAATATGTATTTCCACAAGCTTTCATCTTATAATCAGCAAAATTTAGCATCTTTTCATATGTTGAGAAGCTATTACTACTTTCTTCTCTGTGACTATACATTACTTTTGCCTGTTTTTTTCTTTTTTTTCAAACTGGATTATTGGTCCTTATTGGTTTTTAGAAAACTATGTGGGGCTGTTTTTAAATTTAGTCCTTTGTCTTAGATATAAGCTTGCATATTTTCTACAGTTTCATATTTCTCATTTAAACAGTTTTATGTTTTTCTAGTCTTCTTAATCTCTATATTTTTTCTCCCTAGAGTTATTTTATTGTTTTCTAGGTTAAAATATTTAACATTTTCTTTTATGGTTTCTAGGGTTTTGGTGATACCTAGAAAAGAATGTTCCTTATTTCAGAATTCATCCTCAGTCTAAGCCCCCTCTATCTGGTAGTTGGTGCCAGTCAGATGAGGAGTTATTATCTTCTGTCAGCATTATGCCTAGCTTTGGTTGCTGGGAGATTCTGAATAGTGGGAATTCCACAGATTCTGAAAACCAGAGAAGTCTTTCACTGTCTGAAATTTCACACTTCTTAGCCCTCAGAATGCAAAAGATTCAGCCCACTTCCTTTGTGGTCTTTTGAAGGTCAGGTATGTATAGCATAATCACATCAGTTAACACAAAACTTTCCCCCTTAGCAGTCCTCAGAGAATTAAGCATCAGTTTCTTTTAGGGATTTCCTAGCATCATGTTCTTACACCTGGGCTCCTTGCTATGTCTCCCAAAAGAGATAGAGGCCCATCCACACACAGTCAGCTTGAAAGTGTCAGTAGCTACCTGCATAGTAGAGGCGAATAACTGAGAGCTGGAAATAGAGGGATTAGGAATCAGATTCCTTGATAAATTCTTAGAATAATTAGGGAGGAAGAATAAACCTTTATGAGTTGAGTCTTTCTCTCCAGAAACATAGTCTGCCATTTTATTTTAAGTCTCCAGTTTTGTCTCTTTGGCATTTTTAGAGGTTTTTCTTTCTTTCTTTCTTTCTTTCTTTCTTTCTTTCTTTCTTTCTTTCAGAACTCTTTAAAAAATTTTTTTTAGTTGTCAATGGATCTTTTATTTTTATTTATTTATATATGGTGCTGGGTATTGAATCCAGGGCCTCACACATGACAGGCAAGTGCTCTACCATTGAACTGTAACTCCAGTCCCTAGAGTTTTCTATGAGCCTTGCATATCTGTTATTTCTAAATATTTTATTACTAAGCATTTATGCATAAGCATTTTGTTGTCTTTATAGATACTGTAAGTGAATCATTAACTTCTAGTATATTATCTGGTTGTTTTTTAATGAAAGATTTTAGGTTAATTTTCTTGGAATTTCAAGGCGCATTGTTACTTAATCTGCAAATAGTATGAATGATTAAATAATATTGAATGATGGAATATTAATATGCTTGTCTTGATTATGTGTTTAATGAGATTGCTTCCAGTGTTTCCTCATTTTGCATAATGATTAATATATATTTATTGACAGATATGAAAAGTTTCCAAATACTTATATTACTATGGTTTAAAGGTTTGCATCCTCTTTAAAATTCATGTTGAAATTTAAATTCCTAACCTGATGGCATTAAGTGGTGGGATTTTGGGGAGCTGATTAAATCCCAATGTCGAAGCACTCATTTAAAACTTACATAAGAGCATAAGGAGATAAGGTTCTTCCTCTTTTGCCCTTCTGTCCTTTCTACCATGTTCTCACATATAGTTTGTCTCCTACGGAGGACACAATGACAATGTACCAGACTGGAAGCAGAGAAAACAGCCCTCACCAGAATGCTGGCACTCTGATGTTGGGCATCCCAACTTCCATAAAAGTGAGAAAATTAAGTTTTATTCTTTGTAAATTACCCAGTCTCAGGTATGTTGCTATCGAAGCTCAAAAAGACTGAGATATATATGTTATTGAAATATTTTAATTAAAGTGAATGTTTTAAAAAATGGTTCAATATGAAATTCATGTATCATTTTTCCTTTGTACTTGATAATATGGTAAATCTTACAATCAGATTTTTTAAATGAAAATATCTTGACATCCTTGAAAAAAGTGTACTTATTAGTTTTAAAATATGTTTTGGGTTTCTGTTAGTTTTTATTTAGGAGTTTTGATCTACCATTCTGTGTATGTTTATGTGTGTGGGTTGGGGATGTGCCTGTGGTTGGGGGATGGGTTGGTTAGATAAATGACAACATCCCTTTTCTTCCAAGAATTTAATGCATGTGATTTTATAATTGTTTAATTTTTTTGTACTGTACAGAATTCTTCCATACTACTGAATGCTCTTTACTTCTATTATCTATTTTATACTCTTCAAGTAATATGTTTTGGACTTCAACTATTAAAAACAAATAAAATAAATCAGCATACTTATATCACCTCCTACATTCCCTTACCCTACCTCTTCAAATATTGATTAGTGCATTTACATTTATATGATATTTTCTAATCCAAACATTTGTTTTAGTCTATTGTATATAATTAATTAAATTCATAATTATATTCAGGGGTTATTTTCAACTCCATATAATTTTTACATTTGTTTCTTAGTGGGCTGATATTTATATTACAGTCTTTCAAGATAAGTGTGTCAGGATGATTATCTTTCTTTTAAACATTATCAAATGCTTTGACCCTTGTTTTTATATTGTAATGATAATTTATCTGAGTATAGAACTTGAGGAATTGTGTCTCCTTTCTCAAGCTCTTTGCTCAACTCTTTTAATGTCCTAATAAGTACCACAAACATACATTGGAGAAAAGATAGCCACTTCAACAAATAGTGCTGGGAGAAATTGAAATCCATATGTAGCAAAATGCAATTAAATCCTTATCTCTCACCCTGCACAAAACCTCAACTCAAAGTGGATCAAGGACCTAGGTATTAGATCAGAGACCCTGTGCTTGCTAGAATAAAAAAATAGGCCCAACTCTCCTCATGTCAACTTAGGAACCAACTTCCTCAACAAGATTCCAAAATGCAAGAAGTAAAATCAAGAATCAATAAATGGGATGGCATCAAACTAGATCAAACTTCTTCACAGCAAAGGAAATAATCATGAATGTGAACAGAGAGCATACTGAGTAGGAGAAAATCTTTGCCCCTGCACCTCAGATAGGACATTAATTTCCAGGACATGCAAAGAACTCAAAAAGCTTAACACCAAATGAACAAATAACCCACTCAAAAAATGAGCAAAGGAACTGAACAGGCACTTCAGAGAAGAAATACAAATAATTGATAAATATATGAAAAAATGTTCAACATCTCTAGAAATTAGAGAGATGCAAATTAAAACTATGCTGAGATTCTACCTCCCTCCAGTCAAATGACAATTATCAAGAATACAATTAACAAAAAATGTTGACGAGGACATGGGGAAAAAGGTTCGCTCATACATTACTGGTGGGACTGCAATTTGGTCCAACCATTCTGAAAAGCAGTATGCAGATTCCTCAGAAAACTTGGAATGGAGCCACCATTTGATCCAGCTATCCCACTCCTCAGTGCATACCCAAAGAACTTAAAATCAGCATTCTACAGTGACACAGCCACATCAATGTTTTTAGAAGCTCAATTCACAATAGTTAAGCTGTGGAAACAAACTAGGTGCACTTCAACAGATGAATGATAAAGAAAATGTGGTATATATACACAATGGAATATTAGTTAATCATAAAGAAGAATGAAATGATGTCATTTGCTGGTAAATGAATGGAACTGGAGACTATGATGCTAAGTGAAATAAGACAATCCCCCAAAACCAAAGGCTGAATGTTCTCTCTGATATGTGGATGCTAACACACAATAAGGGCAGGGGGGTGCGGGAAGAATAGAACTTCATTGGATTAGACAAAGGGGAATGAAGGGAAGGGACGGGGGAAAGAAATAGGAAAGACTGTAGAATGAATCAAACATAACTTTCCTACATTCATATATGAATCACAAACAGTGTCCCTATCATGTGCAATCCAAGAATGGAATCTAATTAGAATTAAGTTATACTCATGTATGTATGTCAAAGTTGACTCTACTATCACAGATATCCAAGAGAACAAATTAAACAAAACAAAACAAAACACCTTACTGCTCAAAGAAAGAAAGAAAAGTCCTAGTAATGTTGCTGTGGAGAATTTATTTTTATCTTTTGAACAACTTACTGTTTTTTCCTAATTGCCCAAATGTCCTTTTCTTAATTTTGTTGTCCAGAACCTTTACAATGTGCCTTTCTGTAGAATATTTTGTGTAATATTTTCTAGAAATGAATATTTCTTTTAAATGTTTAGATTCATATATTTGCTCATCAAGAGTTTAATGGTTGTATTTTTTTTAACAACTTTCTGTTCCATTGTATCTGACTTATTATTTGGGGGAGGTGAAAAATAGGAGAGTCAATTGTGGGTTTTTAAAATCTTTCCTTTTCTGCCTTCTGTATGATTTTTCTGTTATTATTTAGCTTTTTATTTCTGTTCTGTTAGGTTAACCTGGATAGTCTTCATCTTTTTTTTCTATGTTGTTTATACTCTGTTGTCCACAGCTTCTGATTTTGTCTTTATTCTTCTTATCATATTTTTGCTTCAAATTTTCCCCAAACTATGCCAACTCTTATTTTACTTTCCTTTGTGGCTTTACCATTTCTGGTATGACATTTTTCATCTTTTCTTTTTGTTTTTTGAAGTGAGATTATTTCATAACTTTTTTGATTCATTGCAAAATATGATCAAGTTATTATCTGCTTCAATCATAACATTTCAACTTTTTTTCCCCTGTGGAGTGCTCTTTGTTGAGGGTCAAGTTTCTTTTCTAGTTCTTTATTCTAATAATTTCACAGCTTTTGTGATCATCTCTTTTTGATAATTTATATTTGAATGAGGTAAGGATCACTGGGCAAGTGATCTTCGGAAACTTGTGCAGGTGGAATGTCAGACATTTGCTTGAAGCTAGCACAATATATTTGTGCTATGATATGGATGTTCTCTTCTAACCTGTACTTTTTCATAATCAGTGGAGGTAGCTATGTACTATTCGGTATTAATTTCCTCCTTTCCCTTTGTATCAGGTCAAACATGGGATTTTTACACATGTGACTTGACTATATGCTTTTTCTTTTTTTTTTTTTTTTTTTTTTTTTGTACACCTACACATTATTTTATACCTATTAAATTGCATATTTTCTTAAATACAGCTACTTTAGTGAAAGAAACTCAGCAATACAACTAGCAAAATTTGCTTAATAGGATGAAATTCAGAGGAACAAATCAACTATAAATTCTCAAGTGATATTTCACTTTACAAACATAAATCCAGTCAACCCATGGCCATTTTATAAACCTCTGCCCAGTCAACCCAGAGACTACCTAAACTGAGAACTGAGAATTCTCTTCTTATCTTCACATATACTTTTAATATTAAAAAAAAAAAAAATCTGAAATTGGTGTACATATATTTGGTTTTTAAAAAAATTTTGAATTAGATCACCACAAAGCAGATTTACACATAACCATAAACTGCAGAAAATACACTAACAAAGGAACTCTTTAGCATAAGAAAATACACTTTTAGAAGCTAAACCTAACTTTACAAACATGCAAAATGCTAACACACTTTAAGCAGGAAAGTCTTTAGTTTTAAGAAAAAAGTAACATTTTCATTTTCTATACTTGACCTAAATTTTAATTCTGTCCAGTAGAACCAAAACCTCCTGAACCCCTTTCAGTGTCATTCAACACTTGAACTTCTTCTATATCTGGATAAAAAATCCGTTCACAAATGAGTTGTGCTATTCGATCACCCTTTTTTACTTCAAACTTTTCTTTGCCAAAATTAAATAGCACAACACCAACATTTCCTCTGTAATCTTCATCTATGACACCAGCTCCTACATCTATGAAGTGTTTTGCAGCCAAGCCAGAACGTGGAGCTATTCTTCCATAGCACCCAGAAGGAAGAGCTATCTGAATGTCTGTTTTCACAAGGGCTTTCTCCATAGGTGGTACTATATAATCATAGGCACTGTACAGGTCATAGCCCGCGGCCCGCTTGGACCCTCGGGTCGGGGCCGTGGCGTGCTCCGAGAGCCGGACAAAGCGGAGCCGCAAGCCGCCCTCCTCTGCAGGCCGGGCCCGCTTGCTGGGGGAGACGGCGGTTACTTCTTCAGAACAAGGCATGGCAGCACCGGAACGACTATATGCTTTTTCATGTAGTCTAATCTTCCTCTACTTCTCAAAGCATGTTCATTTATGAATATATAATCTGTGAAATTCCACATCATGTACAATCAGAAGAATGGGATCCTAATTAGGATAAGTTATATTCCATGTATGTGTATTATGTCAAAATACACTCTACTGTCATGTGAGTATGAAAAGAACAAAAAAAGAAAGCAAAAAAGAAAAGAAAAAAAAGAATACCTTGTCAATGTTTTCTTTTCTTTTCTTTTTTCTTTTTCAAACAAGAGGTCCTAGGTTTTCACCTTTGTGTATACCTCTCCTCTTGGTTATGAACTTTGCCTGTTTGTTCCTAGCATTGTAACACAACTGTGCCGTTGTCACATCTATCCATATTTCTGAAACACTTTTACCTGTTTCCCACTATTTTTCAAAGTTCCAAAGTTTTCTTCTATTATTGCTTTTCCAGCTGTTTGTAAGAGAGAAAGTTACTTTGGAACCATGTCCTAAACTTCACTGGCGTAGACAATTAATTTCTTTATGATATCAAACTTTAAAAAATGTGTTGAAACTAAGGTTAGATTTCATTTCTACAGAAGACAGAAAAATATGCAATTAAGTTACACAGGGAACAGATGATTAAAGTGTTACTTTGTCACTAACTCTTCTGGATTTTGTCACCAATATGTCTCCTCAGCAAAAAGGTACATTTTGGAGCGAGTTCACTCTTCACAAAGACCTCATTAATTAAGTGACTTCTGAACACAAAGATAAGCTCCAAATACTTGGTTGAGATGTTTGGTGCTCTATGTAATAATGTTAGTATGCTAAGGATACCAATGAATTTAATCTAAATTCCCAGGGATGTTGACGAGGCAATTTCCCATTATTGTACCTATGAAAAAAAAATAGATGAGTTTGAAACGTAAATGGTTTTGTTGATCGACTGAAACCTTGCAATTGGAAAAATATATTAAGTATTTTTAAATAAAATTACTCATAAGCTTAATCTTCATTTGATGTTTGATGGGATGGTGATGAGAGAAAAATGGATATGGGATAAAGATATCTAACTGAAAATGTACTGAATATAAGAAGGACAACCTTTCCATTAAAAAACTAAATTATCCTTCTGATTAAGAAATATATGCTGATTGCATTTTGCTATACAAGTGAAGCATTACCCTAACCTGTACGGAAATCATTCTTGGCTTCATTGACCACTTGAATTTTAGACTTAAATCTTATTTTAATGTGTAGAATTCAATAAAAACTTTATTATTTGCTCAAATGATTCTCAAGTAATGGGGCATATTGTTGCGTGAAGAATAATTTAGCTGATAAGTCATATGTATGAAACTCCTGTTGACATAATGTGTTCCATCAGTAGACTTACTAATAGACACTCCGATATCTGAAAAATAAATGGCTATAAAATGGGTAAATGTACAGGTAGAATGCACAGAAGAGCACATTGACAGGTTGTGCTGTCCTGGCTCCCAGTCTGGATGCTTTCTCAATGTATTACAACTCTTCTAGAGAAAAAAACTGTCATGCTATTAATATGATGTTTGCTGAGGTCACACAAATTTATTTTCCTGTTAACAAATAGTTCCATCACTTGTTTGGATTTTTGTTTGTTCATTTGTTCATTTTTGGTTTTTTGCTTTGTTTAAATACAAGTAAGCAACATCAAATGAAAAGATGGCCAATTAATAAGATTGTTTGGTCCAAAATAATTTAATAATTACCTTAGATCTTACCCATCAATGTGATTAGCAAAGTTGTCTTTTGGGGGCAACAATGGGTGTATATATACACACACTTATCTCAATATATATATATATATATATATATATTGCATATATGCCTATATTTTTTTTTTATTTTTGTTGGTGCACTGTAATTATGCATAGTAGTGAGATTCAATATGCCATATTCATATATACACATAAAATGATTTGCTCAATTTCATTCCTCAGCACCTTCTGTTTTCCCTGTCTCCTTCCTCCTCTGATCCATTTTATCTCTATCTCCATTTCTATGTATTTTGAGTCTTGGAGGGCTAAGACTCCATTCATGACATGAAAGAATGCACAAAAATTCTTAGTCTTTAGGTTCTTAATCTTTGTTTGAATTTGTATTATGTGGTTTGTTCTTGAAGTTTCTGTTGTGTTATGCTGGTTCTGCTACACTGCTATGCATTGTTCTTTACCCACGTTTTGGACATTCTTGTACATAATGAGTCCTGGGAGTAAGGTAGATGTTAAGCAAATTCATTCTTTCATTTATTCTTTTATTCAATAAATACTTATTGAAAATCACTCCCTCCAGTAGGACCTGTTGATACATGAGAGAGCCAGAATGGAAAAGGCCCTGTTTTCATTGTTATGCTGCAAAGCATTTAGTGCAGCAGCGCGATCATTATTTCTCCTTAAGGGAATGAAGAGAATGAGGCAAATGTTATGATATGTTCATGAATCATCCTATTCTCTTAATTTTGACTAATTTCTGAAGATGCTTCTGTCTATTGTGTTTTTGTTGCTCAGAATTGAACACCCTCTAAGATAAGACTTCAGTCATGCATTCTAGCCCTTTCTCTCTCAGAAACACTTAGAAGACTCCAGCAGGACATCTAAGACTTTCCTGGTGTGGTAGTCCCTCATTACTCTTAGATGCACTTCCCATGGTTTTATTTATCTACAGTCAACTGTGGTCTGAAAATATTAAATGGAAAATGCCAGGAAGAAGTAATTGATAAGTTTTTAATTGCATGTGTTCTGAGTAGTGTGGTGAGATCTCACACTGCCCTGCTTTATCCTGCCTGGAACATCAATCATCTCATTGAAGGACTAAGCAGGATCAGCTACAAAAATAAATCCAGTTCAGTTTTGATATTACTTTTCTTCATTGAACCCCTTCATGAAAGAAGAGAGGAAGAAGCAGATCTTGGAGGCAGTCATGCCTTAAGAAAGAATCTCAAAAGAATGGTAGCAAACTTAACTTTAATAAGGATATAATTAGAGCTCTTTTTGGACAGTACAAATTAAAATACAGTTACATGAAGTTAATGACATTAAAATGACATCCTACTCAAAATCAGTTTTGATAATTAAATCAAAATATATAAATATGCAAACCAAAAGCAGTGCTTGCTGGGGTCGAGATTTTGTGCCCTCTACTGCAATTCTCTCTCTTAAATTATAATGTTTAAGACTTAGAAGAGTGATTTTTGGAAGAACGTGAAAATAGAGGCCAAGTAAAAATCTTTTTCATGTGAGAATTTTGTGTTTAGCCTTTGAAAAGTCACAAATCAGGAAAGGTCAGGAGTTAAAAACATGAGTAATCTTTTTCAAATCACAGAGAAGGGGAAAAACATTCAAAGAGAATCAAAGAAATATTGTAGCTGGAAAAAACCTGGATGATTATCTGATCACTGATGATAATGTTCAACAGGAAACTTGCCCTGGATCTCCAGGTAATGCTATAAAAGGGCTAGGACTCCTGGTGAGAGCAGGGAGCTATGTTCTCTTCTGGCCCCCTTGTCATAAAGTCACCAGGATTCAATCACGAGGGCTCCACCCTAATGATTTTATCTAATTTGAATCACCTTCCAAAGGCCCCACCTCTAAACACCATAGGTAGATGAAGTTTCTACTCTCTTAATACCTCACAATCGGGGTTAAATCTCAACACATCACTTTTGGGGGACACATACACCATGCCCAAACCATAATATCCTGACACTGCTGTGCAAAATCACTGAAGAAATTGCACTGCACAAAAGGGCCTAATCTCTTTCAAAGTGTAGGGAAACCTCATTTCTACCTGCTAAAGATTGACAGTGGGAAAGCTTACCTGCTGTCTTGGGTATAAGGACAGAGCAAATGTGTTAGTCAATTTTGTGACACCATGACCAAAATACCTGACAAGAACAATTTGGAGACTCAGAGTTTCAGAGGGGTAATCTCTGGTCAACTGACACCATTTCTCTGGGTCTGAGTTGAAGTGGAACATCATGGCAGAAAAATCCAGGGGTGAAGAGAAAGGGAGAGAGAGAGAAAGAGAGAGAGAGAGAGAGAGAGAGAGAGAGAGAGAGAGAGAGAGAGAGGGAAAACAGAGAAAAGGAGGGAGGGAGGAGAGAGGGGAAGAGAGGAGAGAGAGAAGAGAGCTGTGGGGAAGATGAACCCTTTCAGGACTTGTCCCAATGACCCATCTCCTCCAAATACTCACCCTCCAACTATCTACTGTTATCATCCAATTAATCTATTCTAACTAGACAGCACTGGCTAAGTTACAGCCCTCATAATATAATCACTTTATCTCTGAATATTCCTGAATTAACACAGGTGCTTTATCCTGTTCAGAATAACAGTGAACTTCCATGTTTCCCACTAGCTCATTCACTGATTTTCCAACTGAAAGAGTCCATTTACATGCTTTCAGATCTCTTTTTTATTTTTTATTGGTTCTTTTTAGTTATACATGACAATAGAATCCATTTTGATAAAATTATGCATGCATAGATTATATTTTTCTCTAATTAGGACCCCATTCTTGTGGATGTTCATGACGGTGTTTTCATATATGTACATGGGAAAATTATGTCAGATTCATTCCACTGTTTTTCCTATTCAACCCCCTACCTTTCCTTATTCCCCTTTGTCTAATCCACTGAACTTTTATTCTTCCCTTCCCCTCTTCATTGTGGTTTAGCTTCCATATATCAATGAAAACATTCAACCTTTGATTTTGGGGGGGATTTTACATATTTATTTTACATAACATGATACTCTCCAGATTCATCCATTTACTTGCTGTTTTAGTCAACTTTTTTGCTGCTGTGACTAAAAGACCTGATAAGAAAAACTTTGGGGGAGAAAAAGTTAATTTGGGTGCACAGGGTTTCAGAGTTCTCAGTCCATAGACAACCTGGCTCCATTCCCTGGGGGTTCCACATGAGGAAGGACATCATGGAGGAAGAGTATGGCAGAGGAAAGAAGCCCACATGATGATGGGGAAATAGAGAGAGAGAGACTTAACTCACTGAATATAAAATATATACTCCAAAAGCACACCTTCAATGCCTACCTCCTCCAGCTAAAACCTATCTGCCATCAGCTTCCACTCAGTTAATTGCATCACAGGATTAATTCACTGATTGGATTAAGCTCTCATAACCCAATCATTTCTCCTCTAAACCCTCCTGCATTGTCTCACACATGAGCTTTTGGGGGAAATCTCGTATCCAAACTATAACACTGGCGAATCTCATAGTCAGTATTCTTTACAACTGAGTAATATTCCATTATGTATATATACCACAACTTCTTTATTCATTTGATTGTTGGAGGGCACCTAGGTTGGCTCCATAGCAGAGCTATTGTGAACTGTTCTTCTATAAACATTCATGTGGCTGTGTCACTGTAGAATGTTGATTTTAAATCTTTTGGATATATGCTGAGTGGTGGGATTACTGGGTCAAATGTTGGTTCCATTCCTATTTTTTTGAGAACTCTTCATACTGCTTTCAAGAGTAATTGCAGTCCCAATTACTCTGTCCCAATTCACCAGCAATGTACAAACATATCCTTTTCTCCACATCCTTGGCCACATAAATTGTTGCTTGTATTCTTGATATTTGCCATTCTGAGTAGAATGAGATGGAATTTCAGTGTGGTTTAATTTACATTTTTCTAATTTCATGAAATGCTGAATATTTTTTCATATTTTCTCCCATTCTGTAGGGTCTCTTCACATTCTTGATTGTTTACTTTACTGTGAAGAAGCTTTTTAGTTTGATGTCATCCCATTTATTAATTGTTTGATTTTATTTCTTGTGCTTTAGGAGTCTTGTTAACGAAGTCAT
Organism: Sciurus carolinensis; assembly: GCF_902686445.1. Taxonomy (NCBI): domain Eukaryota; kingdom Metazoa; phylum Chordata; class Mammalia; order Rodentia; family Sciuridae; genus Sciurus; species Sciurus carolinensis. The sequence goes on along the minus strand of NC_062213.1, from coordinate 80,768,592 downwards.
TTTCCAAGCCAATATGTTGAAGTGTTGGGCCTACAATTTCTTCTGGAGAGTGCAGGGTTTCTGGTCTAATACCTAGGTCCTTGATCCACTTTGAGTTGAGTTTTGCATAGGGCGAGAGATTCATATGTACATTCTGCTACATATGGATTTCCAGTTTTCCTAGCACCATTTATTGAAGAGGCTATCTTTTCTCCAGTGTGTGTTTTTGGTGCCTTTGTCTAGTATGAGATAACTATATTTATGTGGGTTTGTCTCTGTGTTTTCTGTATTATTGGTCTTTCTGTCCGTTTTGGTACCAATATCATGCCATTTTTGTTACTATAGCTCTGTGGTCTATTTAATTTAAGGTCTATTATTATGATGCCTCCTGCTTCATTTTTCTTGCTAAGTACTGCTTTGGCTATTCTGGAGCTCTTATTTTTCCAAATGAATTTCATGACAGCCTTCTCTATTTCTATGAAGAACATTATTGGAATTTTGAAGGGAACTGCATTGAATCTGTGTAGAAATTTTAATAGTATGGCCATTTTGACAATTTTGATTTGACCTATCCAAGAATATGGGAGGTCTTTTTATCTCCTAAGGTTTTTTCTCAGTTCTTTAGTGTTCTGTAGTTTTCATTTTAGAGAATATTCACCTCTTTTGTTAGGTTGGTTCCTAAGTATTTTATCTTTTTGAGGCTATTGTGAATGGGGTGATTTTCCTGTACTTTTTTTCAGCTGACTCATTGTTGGAGTATAGGGATGTAATTGATTTGGGGGTATTAACTTTGTATCCTTCTACTTTGCTGAATTTATGAGTTCTAGTAGTGTACTGGGTAGAGGTTTTGGAGTCTTGCAAACATAGAATCATGTCATCAAGAAACAGAGATAGTTTGAGCTCTTCTTTTCCTCTTCATATATAATTTCTTTCTTTTGCCTATTTATTCCAGCTAGTCTTTCAAGGACTGTGTTGAATTTCCTGTTTTTAGAAGGAATGCTTTCAATTTTTCTCCACTTAGAATGATGTTGGCTTTGGATTTGTTGCATATAACTTTAACAGCATTGAGGTATGTTTTGTCTGTCTCTAGTTTTTCCAGTGTTCTAAACATGAATGGATGTTATGTTTTGTCAAATTATTTTGCTGCATCTATTGAAATAATCATGTGGTTCTTGTCTTTAAGTCTATTTATGTGATGTATTATATTTATTGATTTCTGCATGTTGAACCAATTTACATCCCTGGGATGAAACCTACTTGATCATGGTGCACTATATATTTAATATGTTTTTATATAAAATTTGCTAGTTATTTTATTAAGAATTTTTGCATGTATGTTCATTAAAGATATTGGTCTGAAGTTTGCTTTTCTTGATGTTTCTTTGTCTGGTTGTGATATCAGGATAAAGCTAGCTTCATAGAATGTCTTTGGAAGAGTTTCCTCCTTTTCTATTTCATTAATTAATTTGAGAAGGATGGCATTAGCTCTTCTTTACAGTCCTTGTAGAACTCTGTTGGGAATCCATGTGGTCCTGGACTTTTCTTTGTTGGTAGTCTTTTGATGCCTTCTTTAATTTCATTGTTTGAAACTGATCTGTTTAAATTTTCTATGTTCTCCTGATTCAATTTGGCTAGGTCATATGTCTAGATTTTCTATTCAAGATTTTCTATTTTATTGGAGCATAAATTTTCAAAATAGATTCAGATTATCATCTGTATTTCAGTAGTGTCCATGGTAATATTTCCTTTTTCATCATAAATTTTAGAAATTTGAGTTTTATCCCTCATTCTCCTTAAATCTGAGCTGGACTTGAAACTTACTTTGACCAATATAATGTGACAGATGAAGGTGTGTCAATTCTCAGACTAAGCCTCAAGAAGCCTGGCACACTTTGCTTTTTCATTTGAACTCCTACCTATGTTATGAGAACAAAGTTCAAACCAGTCAGTTGGAATGTGCATGACCATTGAAAGCCATACTAAAGTATTTGTCTCCTAAGAGAACCACCATTTAACATGAGATACATAAATAAACCCAAAACTTGGAACAGTTCAGAGACTGTAGATTGATGAGAAATAAAACCTGGTTCTTTTTAAAGTCACTAAATTTTGTAGTAGTTTGTTATGCAGCAGTAGCTAACTCATAAAAGATATTTTAAAGATTAAATAAATTAAAACACAAAAGGTGATTAGAATAGTGTGTTAGAAATTAAATGCATTATTATTATATTTTTAATATTATCAGTTATTTTGCAAGCTGTGTATTTTACTAACATCTTCTGTGAGAATAGGGACTTCAGCAGAATCTCTCACATATCTGTGAGTTTGTATGTGGATAATTAAGGTTTCTTGGATCAAGATAACAGGTAGGGTACAGTAGTGAGCAATAAAGTTTTACTTAACCAATCACTTAATTATCTCATGATTTTTCCATGCCAGTCATTTTACTTTCCATGTTAGCCATGTGTGAAGTTGCTATATCTTCTCTGTCCATTGCATAGAGATTAAATATCAAGGTTGACCACTTTTTATCAGTTTGTAAAAATACTTGCTGTCAGTATTTGTGCTTCAAATTGAACTACATTGCACAGGGAAATCACAATACTTTTAAATTGTGATCTCTTTCTATGTTATATAACAGATTTTTAATATATCTCTTAATTTGGTAATTTATCAAAATTGGATTATCAAAAATTCAGTAATTTACCAAAATGACCAAAGCTTGGGCCATGGAAGAATATTGATCTCTCATGTTAGCATGAACTGTATGTCCACAGGGTATAAGAGACTATAAGATAAAAATGAAGGTGAGAGAAGGCATGCGTATCTTGCTACAGACTGAAGTTTTCTTGGCCTTGGAGACCCTAGGATGCCAGGTGAAATGGAGAGACTGTATACATTGAAACCCTAAGAGACCTATGAAGCCCTTATGTTTTCAAGTAATGCCATGTATTTTGTGTTAAGCGTGATTTGCATTGCCTAAACGCACAGCTGTTTTCAGAAAAGTGTGTTGAAAATATCATTCTCCAGGAACGCTTACTTTTAGGTAGGGCACAGTGTTTAGCAAACTTGTTATTAATCTTATGCTACAATTTTTTTAGAACCTTTGGTAATAGTAGGGGTATTTAATATATAATACAACATTCAGAGACCCATTTTTTAAGGGGTACTTGGGATTTAACAGGTACTTTACCAGCAAGCTACATCCCCAGTCCTTTTTTTATTTTTTATTTTAAGACAGGGTCTCACTGAGTTACTGAGGCTCTCAGTAAGTTGCTGAGGCTTGCCTTGAACTTGTGATCCTCTTGTCTAGGTCTCCTAAATTGCTGGGATTACAGGCATAAATCACTGTGCACAGTGAGACCCAGTTTTTAAAGTAACATTTATCCTAGTTTATAAATATTATTACCAAGAACTGGCACAGTTTATGATACAGTTTTAATTGGGTAAACATAGAGGAGAAAGGAACTAATTTTTTTTTTAAACAGTTACAACATGTGCCCTTTAAGCAAGTGTTCTGGCCAAACTTGCAATAAATTCAGAAGATTGCAGAAAAAAAATTCATCTTGCCAAATATTTTAATAAAACACATTTTGAGTAAATACAGGAACATTACCAAGATTTCAACTGAATTGTTAAATATAACCTACCCTTAGAGGAATAATGCAGCCAACTGATTGGATTCAGGCGCTTAAGGAAACAAACACTACAGGAGAGTTAACTGACTACAGAATGACAAATGAGAAGCCATCACCTACAATATGTCTGACTTAAAGTGCAGGAGTCTTTTAAGATTAGGTGGCCACATCTTAAGTGCAAGAGTGCAACTCTCAGTTTACCTTTCAGAACTGTCACAAAGTACAGCGTATTTTAGAGGAATTTACTCTATGAAAAGTGGTAACTTCCTAGTGTAAGATTAATGTTCTCTTTTCTGTCAAAGTTAAACCTGTAGTCAAACTTTCCTAATATATAACAAAAATGTGTTTACTGTAATATGAACCATTTGGTTGAAATGTAGCCATTTTGAGCACCTCCAACACATATCCCTTTGTCCTCAGTTTTCCAATCACAATGCCTATAGTGTAGTAGGTGATTGTTATGGTTTGGATGTGACGTGTCCCTCAAAAGCTCAAGCATGAGACAGTATAAGAAAGTTCAGAGGAGAAATGATTGGGTTGTAAGAGTCTTAACCCAATCTGTGAATTAATTCCCTGATAGGGACTAACTGAGTGGTAAATGAAGTGGTAGGGTGTGACTGGAGGAGGTGGGAACTGAGGAGTGGCTTTGGGTATATATTTGTATCTGGCCAGTGGAGTCTCTCTCTGCTGCTTGTTCACTATGTGAGCTACTTCCCTCTGCCATACTCTTCCGCCATGTTGTTTTGCCTCACCTCAACCTGGAGGAATGGAGCAAGCCTTCTATGGACTAAGACCTCTGAGCTCTCAAATAAACTTTTACTCCTCTACAGTTGTGTTGGTCAGGTCCTTTAGTCACAGCACTGAAAAAGCTGACTGAAACAGTGATCCAGTCATAACTATAGTCCCTCCCCTTGCCCTTCCCAGTTTTAAATTAATCACTGGACGGGAGCCCTGAACTCCTCCTATCAGACCAAGGTAAATTGTTGTCTTAGGGATAAAAACCTGGGCAGAGTTCCTGCCCAGTGCGTTTGCTTGCCAGAGGTTTTGGTAGCACACTCTTTAGCAGAAGTAAAATTTGCCTTGCCAAGTAACTTTCGAGTTTGTGTCTGATTTCTTGAGGCACAGGCATATTTCTAACACTAGACTCTGAGAATATTTTACTGAGAATCCCAAAGTAATCAATGCCATCTACTCAAAACCATGTTTGAATTAACTGAAGTAGAGACATAGGGATGGATGAGAAATTACTGCAACCAATGTACTGGGTCCAGCAGCTACAGATCTGATACTAGAAACACCAGGGGGAGAGGTCATGACCTTCAGAGCTATTTCTAGGGTGTATTCATGGCTCTGAACCTTACTGCTGAGTCTCTCATGGCCTTGTCTTATTTCTAAGCCTCTTCTCCAGCCCTATGCTGAGTCTGTAATCCATAAAATGTCCTTCCAGTGACTTCTGGAGTTAGCCCTGATCCAATGCTCATCTTGTAAATGAGAATAGTGACTGATATAACGTGGATTTTATGGATACACAGCCATTATTAGTACCTTTTCTGTGAGAAAATGTGTTTCATGTCCCAAATTGATTTTTTAAGACCTTTGGTAAATATTATTTGTTTATTGGTTAGGAGATTCTGATTCATGTTACCAGGTAGAGTTTTTTAAATAGAAAATTAATTGTTCAGAAATAATTTCTTTCACTGTCAAGATTTCTATCAAATTTTCCATATAATCTTTTTTCTTAAAATGCCTGTTATTATCCCAGTTAAAGAACTATCTACAGGTACTCAAATTTTCATCAGATTGATGAAATGTCAGTTTCTTCAGAGAATAAATTTTCAGTATCCTATCTGGTAATATCTGATTTTTTTTTAAAGTGTGAGATTTCAAAATAAAAGACAAGAGGAAAATATTTAAATCCTTTGCCATATTATTTTGACATAATGGGATATTTACTCAATAGAAGGTCTTTGAAGTAATTATAGTTTCTGTCAAGGCCATTTCTTGTGCTCAACTGTAATTAGTTCAGATTTGCTATAGTTCACATTTCATTCTCTAACTAACAAAGAAAATTGTGATTGGAATTTAAAACTTTAAAAATTGTCCATGAAACTCTCTGGCTCTTCCTAAGAGAAGAAATTGTTCAAAATTGATAACTTGACAAGAAACCTAACATGAATCCAAAGTTGGCAAAAGAATACCTCAAGGTCACACAGTTAATCAGTGAAAAAATCAGGATGTTAATATAGATCTTTTGCTTCAAGGTCATGTTCTATTTATGGCAACATACTATCCTCTTAGGTGTTACCATTTTAAAATATTTTTTGCTGAAAGCAAACTCTTTTTATTAATTTTTTATTTGTTCTAATTGGTAGAATGCATTTTGACACATTGTACACAAATGGAACATAACTTCTCATTCCTCTGGCTGTACACGGTACTGAGTCACAATGGTAGTTTTCCATACGTGTATGTAGGGTAACTATGTCTGTCTCATTCTACTGTCCTTGCCATCCCCACTGCCCTACCCATCCACTTACTCCCCTCTGTCCAATCCAAAGTTTCTCCCTCCGCCCCCCCCCCCCGCCCACTATGGATCAGCATCTGCTTATCAGAGCACTTAGCATGATATTCTCTAGTTCCATCCAGTTATCTGAAAATGCCATATTTTCATTTTTCTTTAAGACTGAGTAATATTACCTTGTGTATGTATATCATATTTTCTTTATCTATTCATCTGTTGAAGGGAATCTAGGTTGTTTCATAGTTTAGCTATTGTAAATTGAGCTGCTATAAACATTAATGTGACTGTGTCACTGTAGTATGCTCATTTTAAATCATTAGGAGTTGGAGAGCTGGGTCAAATGGTGGTTCATTCCAAGTTTTCTGATAAATCTCCATATTGCTGAAAACAAAATTTTGAAACATACCATTGTAGAGAACTGTCCTAATTGAATTAGTCCTTTTGAATTCCTTCTGTGTGCATATATTAGGGATCTTATAGTAATGAATTCTAAGGTTGAATTGGTCTTAAAAAAATCAACTTTTTTTTATTAACATGGACTTTTATTTATTCCTGCTAGTTTTTATTTTAACATTAATGTTAAAAAATTAAAGATGCAATTATCAACTTTTAATACCTTTTAAGTATGATTTGGGCTCTTTAATATAACTTTTCACATTAGTAACAGATTATCATTGCTCTTCATTTACTGGAAAAATTTTATTGAAAAAATCAGTATGGGCTCAGCTCTGCCCTAGGTACCTACACTGGTGAAACACATTTAGGTTCTTATGATATTAACATTTTAGCTACTAAAGACAGAAACAATAAAATGGAAATCCTTTGGAAGGTTTTATTTATTTATTTATTTATTTATTTTGTGACTTGACACTTGCTTTTATTTTGTCTTCAGTTTTTGTTTTAATTGTAAACAAATGGGATAAATGTTGTTTTTCTGTTTGTACATGCAGTAACGGCATACCATTTGTGTAATCATACATTTACATAGGGTAATGTTGTTTGATTCATTCTGTTATTTTTTTCCTCCCCTCCACCCCTCCCACCCCTCTTTTCCCTCTTATACAGTCCCTCGTTCCTCCATTCTTGCCCCCCTCCCACCCCCCATTAAGTGTCATCATCAGCTTATCAGCGAGATCATTCGTCCTTTTCTTTTTTGAGATTGGCTTATCTCACTTAGCATGATATTCTCCAACTTCATCCATTTGCCTGCAAATGCCATAATTTTATCATTCTTTATGGCTGAGTAATATTCCATTGTATATATATATACCACAGATTCTTTATTCATTCATCAATTGAAGGACATCTAGGTTGGTTCCACAGTCTGGCTATTGTGAATTGAGCAGCTATGAACATTGATGTGGCTGTATCTCTGTATTAAGCAGATATTAAGTTCTTTGAGTATAGAACTGAGGAGCGGGATAGCTGGGTCAAATGGTGGGTCCATTCCAAGCTTTCTAAGGAATCTCCATACTGCTTTCCAGAGTGGCTGCACTAATTTGCAACCCCACCAGCAATGTATGAGTGTACCTTTTTCCCCACATCCTCGCCAACATAATCCATCTTGTCAATAGACTTAAGGATAAGTATCATATGGTTATTTCAATAATCCATCATGTCAATAGACTTAAGGATAAGAATCATATGGCCTTGTTGTTTGTATTCTTGATAATTGCCATTCTAATTGGGGCGAGATGGAATCTTAGGGTAGTTTTGATTTGCATTTCTCTTATTACTAGAGATGTTGAACATTTTTTCATATGTTTGTTGATTGCTTGTAGATCTTCTGTGAAGTGTCTTTTCATCTCCTTAGCCCATGTTGATTGGATTATTTGTATTCTTGGTGTAAAGTTTTTTGAGTTCTTTATATATTCTGGAGATTAGTGCTCTATCTGAAGTATGAGTGGCAAAGATATTCTCCCACTCTGTGGGCTCTCTCTTTGCATTGCTGATAGTTTCCTTTGCTGAGAAAAAGCTATTTAATTTGAATCTATCCCAGTTGTTGATCCTTGCTTTTATTTCTTGTGCTATGGGAGTCCTGTTAAGGAAGTCTGATCCTAAGCTGACATGTTGAAGATTTGGACCTAATTTTTCTTCTATAAGATGCAGCGTCTCTGGTCTGATTCCGAGGTCCTTGATCCATTATGAGTTGAATTTTGTGCAGGGTGATAGATAGGGGTTTAGTTTCATTCTTCTGTGTATGGATTTCCAGTTTTCCCAGCACCATTTGTTGAAGAGGCTATCTTTTCTCCATTGCATATTTTTGACCCCTTTGTCTAGTATGAGAAAATTGTGTTTATTTGGGTTTCTGTCCATGTCCTTGTTCTGTACCATTGATCTACCTGTCTATTTTGGTACCAATACCATGCCGTTTTTGTTACTGTTGCTTTGTAGTAGAGTTGAAGTTCTGGTATTGCAATACTCCCTGTTTCTTTCTTCCTGATAAGGATTGCTTTAGCTATTTTGGGTTTCTTATTCTTCCAGATGAATTTCATGATTGCTTGCTCTATTTCTGTAAGGTACGTCATTGGGATTTTAATTGGAACTGCATTGAATCTGTATAGCACTTTTGGTAGTATGACCATTTAGACAATATTAATTCTGCCTATCCAAGAACATGAGAGATCTTTCCATCTTCTAAGGTCTTCCTCAATTTCTTTCTTCAATATTTTGTAGTTTTCATTGTAGAGATCTTTTACCTCTTTGGTTAGATTGATTCCCAAGTATTTTTTTTTTTTTTGAGGCTATTGCAAATGGAGTTGTTTTCCTCATTTCCCTTTCAGCTGTTTCATTCCTTGCATATAAAAATGCTTTAGATTTATGTGTGTTGATTTTATAGCCTGCTATTTTGCTGAATTCATTGATGAGGTCTAGAAGTTTTCTGGAGGAGGTTTTTGGATCCTCTAAATACAGAATCATGTCATCAGCAAATAGTGACAACTTAAGTTCCTCTTTTCCTATTTCTATCCCTTTAATTTCTTTAGTCTGCCTAATTGCTCTGGCTAGAGTTTCAAGGACAATGTTGAATAGAAGTGGTGAAAGAGGACATCCCTTTCTTGTTCCCTTTTTTAAAGGGAATGGTTTTAATTTTTCTCCATTAAGAATGATGTTGGCCATGGGCTTAGCATTAATAGCCTTTACAATGTTCAGGTATGTTCCTACTATTCCTATTTTTTCTAGTGTTTTGAGCATGAAGGGGTGTTGTGTTTTGTCGAACATTTAATTCCTTTAATCTTTAAGTCTTTAATCTTTAAAATCCTTAATTTCTTTATTTAGCGTTCTGTCTAGTTTTCATTGTAGAGGTCTTTCACCCAAGTATTTTATTTTATTTTATTTTTTTGAGGCTATTGTGAATGGAGTAGTTTGCCTAATTTCTCTCTAAGAGAATTCATCACTTATGAATAGAAATGCATTAGATTTATGAGTGCTGATTTATATCCTGCTACTTTGCTGAATTCACTTATGAGTTCCTGAAGTTTTCTGGTGGAATTTTTTGGATCTTCTAAATATAGAATCATGTTGTTGGCAAATAGTGATAGTTTGAGTTCTTTTCCTATTCATAGCCCTTTAATTTCTTCGGTCTGACTAATTGCTCTGGCTAGTGTTTCAAGGACGATGTTGAATAGAAGTGGTGACTTGTTCCAGTTTTTAGAGGGAATGTTTTCAGTTTTTCTCCATTTAGAATGATGTTGGCTGTGGGCTTAGCATAGAAAGGCTTTACAATGTTGAGGAATGTTCCTTCTGTATCTATTTTTCCTAGTGTTTTGAGCATGAAGGGGTGCTGTATTTTATCAAATGCTTTTTCTGCATCTATTGAAATAATCATATGATTCTTAATTTTAAGTCTATTGATGTGATGAGTTACATTTATTGATTTCTGGATGTTGAACCAACCTTGTATCCCTGGGATGAACCCTACTCGATAATGGTGCACTATCCTTTTAATATTTTTTTAATGCACTTTGCCAGAATTTCGTTAAGAATTTTTGCATCTATGTTCATCAGGGATATTGGTCTGAAGTTTTCTTTCCTTGATGTGTCCTTGGTTTTGGTGTCAGGGTGATACTAACAGCATAGAATTCGTTTGGAAAGGTTCCCTCCTTTTCTATTTCACAGAACATTTTGAGGAGCTTTGGAATTAATTCTTCTTTGAAGGTTTTGTAGAACTTGGCTGAGAATCCATCTGCTCCCAGGCTTTTCTTGGTTGGTAGGTTTTTTTTTTAAGGCTTCTTCTACTTCATTGCTTGAAATTTATCTGTTTAAGTTGTGTATGTCCTCCTGATTCAGTTTGGGTGGATCATATGTCTCTAGAAATTTGTGATGTCTTTGAGGTTTTCTATTTTATTGTAGTATAGGTTTTCAAAATAGCTTCTAGTTGTTTTTGTATTTCAAGTGTCTGTCATGATATTTCCTTTTTCATCATGAATTTTAGTAATTTGAGTTTTCTCTCTCCTTCTCTTCATTAGTGTGGATAAGAGTTTATCAATTTATTTTTTCAAAAAACCAACTTTTTATCTATTTTTAAAATTATTTCTTTTATTTCAATTTCTTTGATTTCAGCTCTGATTTTAATTATTTCCTGTCTTCTACTATTTTTGGTGTTGATCTGTTCTTTTTCTAGGGCTATGAGATATAATGTTAGGTTATTTATTTGTTGTCTTTTTATTGTTATTAAATGAGATCAATGCAATGAACTTTCCTCTTAGTTTGCTTTCATAGTGTCTCAGAGATTTTGATATGTTGTATCAGTGTTCTTGTTTACCTCTAAGAATTTTTCCTCCTCCCTGATGTCTTCTGATATCCATTCATCATTCAACAGTATATTATTTAGTCTCCAGGTGTTGGAGTATTTTCTAATTTTATTTTATTTTTGATTTCTAATTTCATTCCACTATGATCTGATAGAATACAAGGTAGTATCTCTATTTTTTTGTATTTACCAAGGGTTGCTTTGTGGCATAATCTATGGTCTATTTTAGCGAAGGATCCTTGTACTGCTGAGAAGAAAGCGTATTTGCTCATTGATGGATGGAATATTCTATAAATATCTGTTAAGTCTAAATTATCAATTGTGTTATTGAGTTCTTGTTCAGTATTTGTTTGGAATATCTGTCCAGTAGTGAAAGAGGCATGTTAATGTCACCCAGTATTATTGTGTGGTGGACTATTTGATTCTTGAAATTGAGAAGGGTTTGTTTGATGTATGTAGGTGCTCCATTGTTTGGGGCATATGTGTTTACAATTGTTATGCTTTGTTGGTGTATGAGTCCCTTAAGCAGTATGAAATGTTCTTCTATATCCCTTCTAACTTTGGTTTGAAGTCCACTTTGTCTAATATGAGGATGGAAACCCCTACTTCATTATGCAGTGTATGAGAATGATATATTTTTTTTTCTCAATCTTTCCCCTTCAGTCTTTGGATGCCTTTTCCTAGGAGGTGAGTCTCTTGAAGACAGCATATTGTTGAGTCTTTTTTTTAAATAAAATCTGCCAGTTTGTGTCTTTTGATTGATGAATTTAGGTCATTAACATTCATGGTTTATTATTGAGATATGATTTGTATTGCCGGTCATTTTGGCTTATTTTTTTATTTTTAACTTGATTTAGTTTCTCCTTTGATGGCTCTTCCTTCAATGTAGTTCCCCCCTTTGCTGACTTTCATTGTTGTTTTTCATGTCCTCCTCATGGAATATTTTGCTAAGAATGTTCTGTAGTGAAGGCTTTCTAGTTTTAAATTCTTTTAACTTTTGTTTATCATGAAAGGATTTTATTTCATCATCAATCTGAAGGTTAGTTTTGTTGGGTATAATATTTTTGGTTGGCATCCACGTTCTCTCAGAGCTTCTAGGCCCTCCTAGTTTTTAGGGTCTGGGTTGAGAAATCTGCTGATATTCGTGTTGGTTTCCTCCTGTATGTAATCTGATACTTTTCTCTCACAGTCTTTAAAATTTTATCTTTATTTTGTATGCTGGGTATTTTCATTATAATATACCTTGGTGTGTATCTGTTGTAATTTTGCACATTTGGTGTTCCATAAGTCTCTTATATTTAATTTTCCATTTTAATCTTCATTTTGGGAATTTTTCTGATATTATTTCATTGAATACATTGTTCGTTCCTTTGGTTTGTATCTCTGTGCCTTCCTCAATCCCAATAATTCTTAAATTTGATCTTTGCATGTTATCCCATTTTTCCTGGAGGTTCTGTTCATGATTTCTTACCATCTCCTCTGTGTGGTCAACTTTATTTTCAAGATTATTTTGTCTTCCATAGTCTGAGGATTTTGTCTTCCAAGTGATCTAGTCTGTTGGTGATAGAAAACTACTGAGTTTTTTATTTGGTTTATTTTTTCCTTCATTTCAAGGATTTCTGTTTTTCTTTTTTTTTTTTTTTTAGAATGTCTATCTCTTTATCGAAATGATCTTTTTGCTTCCTGCATTTGCTCTTTTAACTGCTTATTGAAGTGATCATTCATCATTGCATTTGCTCTCTTATATCATCCTTTACTTCATGTATCATTTAAATTAAGTACATTCTGAACTTCTTTTCTTACATTTCTTCTACCATGCTGTCAATGGATTCTATTAATATAGCATCTTGGCTTGTCTGGGGCACTTTCTTCTCTTATTTTCTCATGTTGTTTGTGTACCTTCCCCCGAAGTGGTGCAGATCCAGGGTATTACAGTTCTCCCATAGGTTTATAGTGTCCCTACAGGTTTCCAATACCTCACCTTTATGGGTGAGATCAATATTAGCAGCACCCAGTACAGACAATATGCAGTCCTAAGCCAAATAGCCCCTATTAAGACATTAACAGTATTATCATAATAAATGGAGATGATGAGTTCAATTATTATCTACAGCATAAAAAACAGGTTTGAAATAAGGTCTACAATTTCTAATGATGGACAAAAGGATGGGGAGGGATGTAAGAAGTAATGTTAATAAGATAAGAAGTGAGTATATAGAGGTGCTCGATCAAAGGAAGAGTGAAAGTGGAATCTAAACAATGATAGTACAGTGAAACAGACATTATTACCTCATGTATTCGTGACTGCATGACTGATGTGACCCTGCAATATGTATAATCAGAAAAATGAGAGATTACACTCCACTTATGTATGATCTATCAAAATGTATAAATGCATTCTACTGTTATGTATAACTAATTAGAACAAAAAAATTAAAAATTAATTTAAAAAAGAAGTTGGTTGTTGGCATGAGAAAAGGGAGAAAGAGATTCCAAGTAAACAGATAAATAAAAGGAAAATAGATTGGAAAATTTTTTTAAATTAAGAAATAGAAATAATAATAAAAAATCTACAACAAAAGTGTAATATACTATTCAAACCTCCCAGTCTTAGGTAGACTGATGCATGAAAGCTACTTGATAATGAGCTTCTAGTCTCCAGCAGGTGTCCCAGGATGGGAGCTGCCCCAACTAAAGATGGTGGCATCTGAGTCAGGGATAATCCATGATGACAGCAGAGTCACTCCCAAGCATTGGTAGATGAGGAGCTGTAGCACCCATATGAGTTGGGGCATGGCACTGAGTCCATAGGTGGACATATTGAGGCTGGAGATCCACATGGGCAGGCTGTGATGGGCCAACAGATCTGGCTCCATGAGAATGTTATAGGCCAGATTATAGGGGAAATGACTAAACAGACTCCACTATGCTCTGAGACTCCATGTTATATAGGAAATAAACACCCATGGAAATACCCCACCTCTGTACCCATCAGTTACTTAGCATGACATGTTTAGCAATACAACATGACAATCCTTATGTAATGAAAAATTGCTCTTTTTTGATCTCTAACCAATGTACCATGTAAAAGGTAATTGTGTGGATGTTAATTACCATTCTTTAGTTTGTACCTAGGTGACCCACTTCCCACTCTGTTGATGATCTCATGATGTTAGTTTGTAATTTTGACTCAGCAACATATACTTATGATTGATGTGATTTTTGGTATAAGAACCCCTACAACCCTGTGGTCAGGGCTGTTCTCCCAATAGTCACTTTTGGGGGCATTGTGTGAGACAGTCAGCCGGCCAGCTTAATAAAGACTCAAATTTGAACTTCTCAGTGGTGATTGGTCTGTTCTTAAGTTGTGCCCCATAACACAGGCCAGTGCTGGAGTTCCCACTTTTAACTTTTAATCTAACTATGTCTTTCTTAAGTAGCCTTAGAAATAATGAAGTAAACCAAAACCCTATGCTTTTGTTATATTTAAGTTCAAAAAGATTTTTATTAGTTTTTTAAGAAATACAAACATTAGGACTTATTTTGACATAATTATAAAAGCATGGAATATAATTTATGCTAATCCATTTTTAAAGATTAAATCTTAATCAGTGAAAGAAGAACAAGTGATAGCTACATGATCTTCCCAAAATGAGGATCATAAACTCAAAAAGACTATGAAGTCCATAGTGGGGAATAGTGAATATATAGCACATATGAGACCTTCCAGGCTTTTTCACAGATTCCTCAGAGTTCTCCATATGTATCCTACTCCTTCAGAAATTTGTGAAGCTAAAAACTTGGGGTTTTCCCTGTGAGATAACTTCATATATAAAACAATCCACTCTATGTTTCCTGAGTTTAAACAACACCAACATCTCCACTCTTTGATGTTTCTGTTCCACTTGTTATCTGGCTTTATCACTCTCTGATACCTACTTCTTGAGTTTTGACACTGGACTCAGCAGCAGGATATTTTTGAATGTCTGGTCTCACTTCACTCCTTACTTTACGCCAGACACTCTATTCCCAAGCTGGGGGAAAGCTCGATCATTCTGAGACATGATTTTTATGTCTTTGAGCTTGACTGGACCTACATTTAATAGAGTTAAAACATCTCAATAAAAGAACTCAATTCCTTCATGCCCCTAGAGCTTGTGTCTAAAGTAGAAGACTCTGTAAAACTATAGTTTTACAACTCAGATCTTCATGGATATGGAGAAGAAATCTGTTGACATAGGAGTCAACAGATAAAGAAAAAATGCCTGTAAATTTAAGTTATTACTTGGCAATAACAATATTGTGCATTTCTTATGATTTAACTGTGTTATCCCCAAAATTTACATGTGGAAATCCTAATCCTCAGCACCTTGAAAACTGACTTTATTTGGAACTAGGGTAATTGTAGATGTGATTATTTAAAATAAAGTCATTATGGAGTAGTCATATGGGCTCCTATTTCTTATATAACTGATATTCTTATAACTAGGCCTAGATATATACACAGGAAAAGCACCATGTGATAATGGAGCAATGCTGCCACAGGCTCAGGAATATCCTGAACTTAGGACAGAGAAACAGAACAGATTATTTCCTGATGTTTTCAGAAGGATCTTTATTTTGGACTTCTGGCCTCCATAAATATGAGATAATAAATTTCTCTCGTTATAAACCATCTAATCTTTGGTATTTGGTAAGGCACCATTAGGGAATTAATACAGAGCTCAAATGCAGAAATAGGCAAAGACATCAAATTATAATAATCTGTGCATGTTGACATTGATATTTTAAGAATTATAATAACAGTATAATTATACACATTCAAAAATATGTAGGTAATTTGTGGCTCCCTCAAGCATACCATATGTATGATAAAGTCTAATGAATCAGATGGAAGAATTTATTTTTGATTGCTTCTCTTTATTTCTTTTCCTAGGAAAAAGGTAACTTTATGTATCCTTGTTGCCACTGTGAAGGAGTAGTTGGATAAATGTGTAAATCAGTCAGTTTGGGAAAGAATAAACTGCTCACACAGTGGAATTCTTGAACCTCTGTTTTATTTTATTCACAATCCTAATCTTGTTTTGAAGTTCTTCCAGGCACTGAATAAATGCCTTTGAAAATCAGATATCTTATTCTATCTCCTGGGACTGATTCTCCTTATTAGATCCAGACTAGGCATTTCAACACAAATTTTTATCTTTCAATTCACTGAAGAGCTATGAAAGGAAAGATGTGGTCTCTTCTGTGAAAGACAAGGAGACATATGTCTCTAGTATTTCTGAGCTCTTAATCTACTTTTAGGCTATTGTACATAAAGATATCTCTCCAGTTTGACTTCCCTCTCATGCTTTCCCATCTCCATTGAAAGTTTCATTCTTCCTGCTTCTTACTTGGAATCTTTGGGCTCATCTTTGAATCTTGTTTTCATCTCATGCCACAAAACCCAGAATATCTTTGTAGAAAAGAGAATTTTCACCTTTACAAGTATTACCTCATCGATCACACCCAGGTTATGGTAAGGTAACACTTATCCTCCTCCACCCCTTCAGAGTGTCCTCTACATGGTACTCAGAGTTGTCCTTTATAAAACAGACACCAGATCATGCTACTCTTCTGTTTAAAACCTTCCAGGAGATCCAAGACGGCAGACTAGAGGGAGGCTGCGTTCTGTGTAGCTTCGTAACTCCGGTTTCGATCAGAGGATATCTGTTCCTTGGTGAGGCAGTTTTTGCTATTTATCGATCCCCTGCTGTTTACCCCATTTGTCTACTGTGATCACCTGCAATCTGCCAGCATATCAATGCGTTTTTTGAGTGCAGATTGCTCACTGTCAGGCGCCTATCATCCGCCATTTGCCTGCCTTTTGCCTGTCCATTGCCAGCCTTTCACCTACCCATCACCCACTACCCAAGGTTCACCTCCCAATCGCCCAACAGCTGCCAGCAGACTGACCACAGACTGCCAGTGGAGCACCAGCTGCCTGCTGTTGCCTGGAAGTTCTCTGTCACAGTACCTGCAGGTTTGGTTACACATGGCTGCCGCCATTTTGAGACAACAGCCAGGCCCCGTAGGACCCCTGGCTGGACTGATTGAGCCCCGTCTCCAGGGTCTCTCAGTCTGACTGATCACTCCCTGCCTCCGGGGCCCTCACACCTGCTCCCTGCCGCCAGGACCCCCAGACCAACTGACTGCGCCCTATCACTGGGACCCCAGACCAACTGATTGCACCTGGCCTCCAGGATCCCGCAACCACACCAAACACACCCGACCTCCAGGACCCCTGCCTGACCAACTGCACCCTGCCTTCAGGACCTCCAGCCGACCATGTTCACACCCTGAGCTGTAGCTCCCCATTTGCCAACACATTTGGAAGCCAGAGCCGCTATCTTGGATAATCCTGGAAGCCGTAGCTCTGATCTTTAGGTGGGGCAAATCCCATCCTGAAAAACCTGCTGGAGACTTAAAGCTCATTGTCAGGTACCTCTCATGCATCAGGCTACTGAAGAGTGGGAGGATTGCATGCTATAAGACTGTTATAGTGTAGATTTTCTTTCTTCTCCTTATTGAACAATTTTAAGTTTTTATTTCTTTACTTTTTTTTGGGTCTCTTTTCCTTTTGTTTACCCGTTCCCTCAGTCTCTTTCTCCCTTTTTTGCATACTAACATCCAATTTCTTTTGATTACACTCTCACCCTTTCTATTATCTAGAACTTATGTATAATCTTTTCTTATCCCATTAACAGCCACATTCTACATCCCTCTTTGTCCTCCATTAGAAACTGCAGACCTTATTGCAAATCTGTTTGTTTTATTGAAGATAATATTTTAACTCATTCTGTTTATTATGACAATTTTGTTATTGCCCTCATAGGGGCTATTTGGTCTAGGATTGCATAGTGTCTGAATTAGGCACTGCTAATATTGATCTCCCTTTAAAGAAAGGGTTTTGGAAGCCCATAGGGTCACTATAAGCCTATATATAAAGAACTCAAAAAACTCTACACCAAGAATACAAATAACCCAATCAACAAATGGGCTAAGGAAATGAACAGACACTTCACAGAAGAAGATCTACAAGCAATCAACAAACATATGAAAAAATGTTCACTATCTTTAGTAATAAGAGAAATGCAAATCAAAACTACTCTAAGATTCCATCTCACCCCAATTAGAATGGCGATTATCAAGAATGCAAGCAACAATAGGTGTTGGCGAGGATGTGGGGGGAAAGGTACACTCATACATTGCTGGTGGGGCTGCAAAATAGTGCAGCCGTTCTGGAAAGCAGTGTGGAGATTCCTTAGAAAACTTGGAATGGAACCACCATTTGACTCAGCTATCCCACTCCTTGGCCTATACCCAAAGGTCTTAAAATCAGCATATTACAGAGATACAGCCACATCAATGTTCATAGCTGCTCAGTTCACAATAGCCAGACTGTGGAACCAATCTAGATGTCCTTCAATTGATGAATGGATAAAGAATCTGTGGTATATATATATACAATGGAATATTACTCAGCCATAAAGAATGATAAAATTATGGCATTTGCAGGCAAATGGATGAAGTTGGAGAATATCATGCTAAGTGAGATAAGCCAATCTCAAAAAAGAAAAGGACAAATGATGTCCCTGATAAGCAGATGATGACACATAATGGGGGGTGGGAGGGGGGCAAGAATGGAGGAAGGAGAGACTGTATAGAGGGAAAAATGGGAGGGAGGGGTGGGGGGGAAGGAAAAAAATAACAGAATGAATCAAACAACATTACCCTATGTAAATGTATGATTATGCAAATGGTATGCCTTTACTCCATGTATAAACAGAAACAACATTTATCCCATTTGTTTACAATAAAAATAAATTAAAATTTAAAAAAAAGAAAAGAAATTAAAGAAAACCTCAGAAGATGAATAGACCTTCCACATTCTTGTATTGGCAAAATTAACAATGTCAAAATGGTCATACTACTGAAAGCACTATATAAAGTCAATGCAATTCCAATTAAAATCCCAATGATGTCCCTCATAGAAATAAAGAAAACAATCATGAAATTCATTTGGAAGGATAATACCCAGAATAGACAAAACAATCCTTATCAGGAAGAGTGAAGCAGGAGTTATCACACTACCAGACCTTCCACTATACTACAGAGCAATTGCAACAAAAACAGTCTAATATTGGCACCCAAATAGGTAGAGAACACAGAGACAATGGTAAAGAATAGAGAACACAGAGACAAACCCACATAGATGCAGTTATCTCATACTTGACAAAGGTACCAGAAACATACAACAGTAAAAAGATAGTCTCTTCAACAAATGGTGCTGGCAAAACTGGAAATCCATATGTAACAAGATTTAATTAAACCCCTCTCACCCTGAAGAAATGTTAACTCAAAATGGATCAAGGACCTAGGAATTAGACCAGAGACCTTGCACCAAATAGAAGAAAAATAGGCCCAAATCTTCCTTATGTTGACTAGGACCAGACTTCCTTAACAAGACTCCCAAAGCACAATAAATAAAAACAGGAATCAATAAGTGGGATAAATTCAAACTAAAAAGCTTTTTCTCAGCAAAGGAAACAATCAACAATGTGAAAAGAGAGCCTACATAGTGGGAGAAAGTCTTTACCCCTTGCACTTCAGATAGAGCACTAATCTCCAGAATCTATAAAGAACTCAAAATCTTTACACCAAGAATACAAATAACCCAATCAACAAATGGCCTAAGAATATGAACAGACACTTCACAGAAGAAGATCTACAAGCAATCAACAGATATATGAAAAAATGTTCACCATCTTTAGTACTAAGAGAAATGCAAATCAAAACTACCCTAAGATTTCATCTCACCCCAATTAGAATGGTGATTATCAAGAATACAACCAACAATAGGTTTTGGTGAGAATGTGGGGATAAAGGTTCACTCATACATTGCTGGTGGGGTTGCAATTTGGTGCAACCACTCAGGAAAGCAGTGTGGAGATTCCTTAGAATACTTGGAGTGGAACCACCATTTGACCCAGCTATCCCACTCCTTGGCCTATACCCAAAGGACTTAAAATCAGCATACTACAGTGATGCAGCCACATCAGTGTTTACAGCAGCTCAATTCACAATAGTTAGATTGTGGAACCAACTTAGATGCCTTTCAATAGATGATTGGTATATATACACAATGGAATATCATTCAGTTCTAAAGAAGAATAAAATTATTGCATATGCATGTACATGGATGGAACTGGAGAATATCATGCTAAGTGAGATAAACCAATCCCAGAAAACCAAAGTCTGAATGTTTTCTCTGACATGAGGATGATACATAATGGGGTGTGTAAGGTAAGAATGGAGGAAGGATGGATTGTGTACAGGGAAATGAGGGGTGGGGAGGAGGATGTGGGGGGAAGATAATGGAATGAGACAAACATCATTACCTTATGTACATGTATGACTACATGAATGGTGTGACTGTACATCATGAACAATCATAGAAATGAAAAATTGTACCCCATTTGTGTACAATAAATCAAAATGCAGTTTGTAAAAAAAAGTTACATCTTACTATTTTTTATTTTATATTCTTAGTTTGATTAAAGAAACAAATATACCTCAAAACTAAAAAAAAAAAATGTTAAACAATTACAACACTAAAAATGCAATATGATCTCCCATTTGAAAGCAAAGATATTACAAGGTAAATAAGAATGAAAAGAAAAATTCAAATCTACACTGTTTACAAAAACCTCCACTAAAAATAAACTATCACAGAAAGATTAAAGGTAATGATAGGTAAAGGCAATGTTTTTTATTGCACAATATTGTTTTCTTCTGTAACAAAGAAACAATAATGTCTTTGGAAACCTGATCCCTGTCAATAATGGCTATATAAAATTTAAATTTATAGTAGAATAATCTGTTTCCCCTTTGTTAAAGGGCATTGTTTGGTTAATCCTAATTGATACCTACATATTGCTAAGTAAAGAACAAAATTCTGAGCTGGAGAATAATTTGCATTATTGTCTTTTAAGTTCAGAAATAAAGTGATTAATATTCATATTCTGTGGGGAACATTTTATTTCTGAAAATCCATTTGCCATTGCTGTTAGAAGCTATGAAAATGTTAATAAGATAATCAGAGCGTGCTAATGCTGTGCTGTCTCTTGGAGAGGAATGCAATGTTATTAAGGTGCAAACTTTGAATGGTTTAAACAATTACATCTTTCTGGCAGTAGTATCTATGATATGGGTGGTTTTTTGTTTTGTTTTCAGAAAGTGAATCTTAGTGGAGTTCCTATCCAGTGAAGTCAAGAAAATAGTCACCCACAGGTATAAAAAAGAGAAATGTGTTCTGATGAAACCTATTCAGGTGAGAAATGTGCCTTCTTGAATATTCTCATAAGTTGTATTAGTTTGATGATTTTCGCCTGTGCCTCACACAGTCCCAACGTTCATAGACAACTAAACAGACTAGAAGGTCTTTAGGTACAACAGAATGGGGTTCCTCTACTGTCAAGCATCCTTCTAACCTCAAACACTGTGCCTCCATGTTTTTGTCCTTCATGTCAAGTAGACGTTTTGGAAAATGGGTCTGTGTATTTCAGTTTATTTTTGGGTTTCAGTCTTTTTCCTGCATCCTTGTAAACCAGACCTAT
Source organism: Sciurus carolinensis (assembly GCF_902686445.1). Taxonomy (NCBI): domain Eukaryota; kingdom Metazoa; phylum Chordata; class Mammalia; order Rodentia; family Sciuridae; genus Sciurus; species Sciurus carolinensis. Next base: position 80,747,046 of record NC_062213.1, on the reverse strand, counting down.
TCAATAAAGGCCCAATTACCCCATCAGACATTGGATGTGTTCCCTTGACCTTGGTTGCATGGGGATCTCATAAGTTGGTAGTGCATCCAGTAAAGTTGATGGTCATATGTGCTAATCTGCACCAAGGAAAACCTATGCCAGTGGATCGCAGTGTGTAATCTGCATAACCCCTATGACACCGAAGGTTAAAACCATTTTTATAATAATACTGACTTTGTTTTCCCTTTTTACTGTGTTAATGGTATAAGAAAAATTATGGGTAAGACCACTGGTGTCTTGGCATGAGTCAGGGCACTGGCAATGAACTTTCAACAAAGTCATCATTGAGTGCTTCTCTACCATAGACAGTAAAAATTTAATGCCAGTTTCATTTAAAAATTTCCTTGATGAAGCAGAGAAAAAAATTATTTAATATTGGCCCTTAATTATATCTTTTAATGCTCTGCATGGTGAAATTAGGAAAAAAACCATAATTCTTTGCCACTCACTCCTGAAATCTGGCAGTAAATCTCAAGGAAAAGCATGTGTGATCATTTGGGTTGCAGGCTGAGCAAGTTATTTACTTTCACAAACACCATTTTTGCTTGAAAGAATGACTGACAAACTATGTACATTTTAGACTGGAGCATTTGGCAGACTTATTTTCAAAAATAAAGAGAGTAGGCCTGTCACTTCAAAGAAAGCCATGAGTAAGTTGCCAATAACAAAACAAGCTTTCAAGAGAACATCAGAATTTTAAAAAACTTGTAAAATCTAGTGCAAACATAAGAAATTCCTAATAAAGAATTTTCTGATATGATTTGTGGTAACATTAACTAGAGTGATTTTTTAATATCATGATAAAATGTGTCAATATTTGGAAGATCTGTGTAACTCAATGAATCAGCTAATGTCTCATACATGTTACACTATTGTCTCAGTATTTTCCATTGCAATAACAAAATACCTGAAACTGGGTCATGTTTAAAGAAAGGAGGTTTATTTTGGCTTATGGTTCTGGTGGCTGGGAAGCTCAAGAGCATTCCATTGGAATCTGCTTGGCTTCTATTGAGGGCCTTGTGCTACTTCAACTCATAGAAGAAAGCAGAAAGGCAAACACTGTGTGCAAAAGAGACAAAATACAAGAGGCAATTTCATTTTACGACAATCCTCTCTGCTCTTATCTAAACCAGTCCTGCAATAGCAAGAACTCATATGAGAAAAGCATTAATCCATTCATGAGGGCTCCACCACCAAACACCTACCACGAGGCTCTACCTACCAGCACTGCCATATTAAGGAATTTAGGTTGAACTCATGTGTTCATGAACAAATGAACTTTTGGGGAGTGTACACAAACTATAGTACATATGATATTTGGTAGGCCCATTTGAAGTGCAATGAATTTTAATGTTAAAGAGTATGAAAGTTTATTGAAATGATTTTGAATTCACATTGTAAATTTCATTTAGGAAATGTCCACTTGTGCAGTATCAAAGAAGATCCACAGTTATCCGAAATGGTCAAACACTCCTTTTCTCAAATATCTAAACATGTGAGATTGGATTTTCTTCATATGTTCCAACAAAACAATATAAATTACAATTTAAGCAGAGAATAAGATAGGAGACTTACTCTTCTCTATGAGTTCAGACATTAAAAAGACATAAAACTGTGTAACAATGCCACTCTTTTTTTTACTAATCTTTTTGTTTTGTTAAAATCTAATTGTTCCATAAAAATTCTCTTTATATTTACAAATAATGAGCTTATTGTTATCATTTAAAATAAACTAATAAGGGTTTTTAAAAGCATCAGCTCTATTTTATAACATCATAAACATTTATAGATATAATTCATATATAGCAAATCTCTTAGAGATGCTTAGCAATTTTTAAAAGAATAAAAGAGTCCATACAACAACAATAACAAATCAAGGAACTACATAATATTTTGAAATTGTACCTTCCAATATAGAGAGAAGAATGAAGAATTATGGACTAGTGAAATAACTGAGATATATACAGTCAAAAAAAGAAAGATTTTCAATAAGAATAAATTTTCTATTATTTGGCTGTTTTTTCTTTTTCAGCTAAGATGGATTTTATAACCTGAGTCATCTAAAATTAATTGTCCTTACCTAATATTCACTTCTTGTTTGGAACAAGCACCCAGGCATAAAATTCCATCCATTAAAATACCATAAATTATGCTCTCAAATTCTTGCAAGATAAGTATTGGGTATTGCTTAAGCCAATGCATGATAAAAAACTTACTGGTCTACCACTTCATTTTCCATTTTGAACTTCAGAGACACATCTAATATGTGTCCTGTTTTCTCCAACACAACCTTTTATGACCGCCCACCGCCCACGGGGACAATCACAACGCGTACGCTCTTCTTCATCACAGGAACCAAAAGCGCTTTATTCCACAAGTCTCACTTATATTGAGAACATCAGCCTATCAGAGAGTAGACTACCAGGAAAGTCAGCCTATCAAGGAACAGTCTCCAGGCAGATACCAGGATCGCCTCATGTACAACAGCCAACCAGAGTTACTTCCTAAAACTTGTTTATGAGTGCAGCTATGCCTGGCAAGCTGCCAGGCGCCATCTTAGAGATCAGGCCACAGTGCAGCTCTGGGGCCCTCAGAACCCGCCCCTGACATCTCCCCCTTATTCTTTAAATAAAGAAAAGATGACTTGGGACCATGCCTGTCTTAGGTTGTCCATGGCAAATTACATCCTTACCCGTCATTGGAATTCTGACCTCCAGGCGTCAGAACCCTGTCTTAGGTTGGTATGCATTTCCACGGATCTTACCCTTCTTTGACTACTGGTCCAGCATGCTTAGCCATACTTGGGGGGATGTGACTGTCTCAATAGCTGTCAAAGTCTGTACTATAGCCCGTTGATGACATTGGGCATCTTGGCGAGCTCTGATTTGGCTTCGTATAACACAGGCTATCCCTAAGCAGATAATAATCAGAACAGCTACTGTTCCAGCCCACTGTTTTGTCAATCCCAGGGCTTTAAATAGCAAAGAGAACATCTCGGATACTGATGCAACTTGAACCCTGGTGGCATTGACTCTGAGTATTTCAGCTCATAGCTGACTGGTTAAATTATCAAACATAGATGACCAATTACCAGTAAGGTAGACAGAGAGAATTTTAGATAACATAACCACAGAGTTAAGGTTATTATAAGCAATAGGGGTGACACACACTGCTCTTAAAGGATAAACACATCCCAGTCCCAAATGTTCTTGCAAGATATCCACTTGTTCTTGTAGTAAGTCCACTCTTTGATTTACAAGGAGTATGCCTGCTGTTAGATGTTGGTTTAGGGTCTCTTTAGTCTGTAAGGCTGCAACTGTATTTTCGGCCAAGTGATTGACTGCTGTTGCTATAGGTATGGCAGTTGCTAGTGCTGCTGTTGCAGAAACCACTATTGCAGTGACCACAGCCGCTGTGATGCCAAAATCTCTCTTGTCTCTAGATCGTAGTACTGGCAGTTCTGTACCTGTAACAGAGACTGGGACTGGTAGGAAGGTAGGAACACACATTAAGACTGCCAGCAGGAACCTAGAAGCATTCCAACATTGAGAGAGATAGCATCCTAAGAGACTAAAAAGAGGTTGTAAGTTAGTTCAAGGGGGGAAAGGCTACAAGCATCATGGTCATCAGGAGTATGTTCAGCATCTTCATTTTGTTGGTCTGAGTTACTTGTTGGTAGCATTGGCACTGGTCGAGTTAGTCACTCAGGAACCCAGATAGGAGATGTTTTGTCCTGAGGAAACACACAAACCGAGCCACGGCTCCAGTAAAGCACTAGGTCCGGGCCGTTCCATTGTCCTGTAAGAACATCCTTCCATTTTACCGTCGCTCTATCATGTTGTTTATGATTGCCATGTCTCTCAGCAGCAGAGTGACCCTCATTATCCAGAGTTAAAAAATTTAAAATAAAGAGGCAAAGAGAAAGTTTACCTTTAGGGGACCTGAAGGTCTCCCCTATTCCCCCTTTTTGTTTATAAAGAGTATTTTTGAGGGTGAGATGTGCACGTTAAAGTCCGTAAAGGATGAAAAATAGTAGAGTTTGAGGCAATAAGCTCTGCACATTCTAAGTTACTGAGAGCTTGAACTACATATAAACTATCTGAGTAAACATTGAATGGAATATTAGGGAACATTTTAAAAACTTCAAGAACTGTTAAGAGTTCTGTTTGTTGAGCAGAAGAGTTAGGGAAAAGGAATGTTTGGACTTTATCTTGATAACAAATAGCTCCATTCCCTGTTTTGGATCCATCAGTGAAAACCACAGGAGCCTTAGGAATAGGTTGTTGTCAGGTAACTCTTGGGAATATTACAGAATTATTACTACAAAATTGTATATAAGGATGTTTAGGATAGTGAATATCAAAGTTAGCTTGAGTGGAGCATCTAACAACAGTCCAAGAATCCATGAAATTACATAACCAAGGAAGTTGATGCTTATCATAGGGAATAATGATAGTAGCTGGATGAATTCCAAACACTGTGATAGATGATTTAAGTGCCTTTAAGATTACTTGAGCTACTGCTTCAGGGTAGGGTAAGAGAGTTTTATTGGGTACCATTACAGACAAGTTTAGTTTGGAGAATAGCAGCTTGATAAATTCCCTGTTTTAAAAACTTGTATACCTGGAAAATATGAACACATTTAATATACAAAGAGTGACCATTTCACAATTACCTTGACACTTATCTTACCAAATTTAGTTTTTAAAGAAAAATTTAGACTCTATAGCATAGTACAATACTCTAACAGTTGCTTAACCATAATTGTATAAACCCCTATTTTTTTTCTTTTTTTTTGATGGTGTTATCCTTGTAAAGCATTTTATTGTTTCCAACAAATCAGGGAAAATATTGTTTATTAGTAACAGAAAAATCCTTATTTTACAAAACAAGTGAAAAGCACCAAATAATCTGGCAACAACTCTGATGAATTCCAGTGTTACTAATTAATAGTTCTTTTAAACTATACTGCAATTTAGTACCCAAAACTTTTATGAAGAAGACCCAAAATGACCCATAACAAGCAGACACTACTCCTTTAATTCTTCCTACATTCACACTTATATACTGATTTAGTTCACGAAACAAATCTTCTCTTGCAACTAAATGGATTAAGATTAAATATATAATACTATCTTTTTTGAAACAAGATTATTAATACCTAAACAGAGTAGAACATAAATGTTACTAAATGAAGAACCAAGCATTCCTTTTTTATGTTAGATGCTTTCAATGTTCAATGACAGCTTAGACTTTTGGGTAAAAACTACTGTACCGCCTATTTTTCTTTTATGAGAGAAATGTATGAACAGTACCCTTAATTATACCCCTGCAAATAGGACATTTTCTTAGAGAAGGGGCACATTCCTGGCATACTACCAGATGACCACAAGGAATGAACACAATAGAAACTTCTTTGTCCATACACACTTTACAGGTTCTTTCTTCTTGCAATCTCCTTAATTGTTCTTCTAGTGACAAACCTGAAACCTGTTGGAATATACTTCATATTCTTTTCCACAAATAAGTTCTCATATAATGTAGAGTCAATTTCTTTTAGACAGTTTTTAAAGATGTTGGCTGCAGCATTTCCTTTAACTAAAATGGTATCGATCAATTCTCTTGCTTGTAAAGGTATCTGTGTTTTTTGTTTAATAATATCATGTTCCTGTTTATTAATTACATTGGCCTTTAAAAGATGATCCAGGATAGGAAGGACACATGTCAATTGTTGAAAGAGAGCCATTCTGCTCTTCCGTATTAATGACAAAACATCTGATGCCACTTCCTCAGCTTGTCTTTCCTTCTCCTCTTCTCTTCTTTCATCTTCAGCATCAAGAAGTGCTGATACAATATCATTAACTGTTTTATAATTCTCTCCAGTGGTTAGAATTTTACTTTGAACTGTCTGTTTTACCAGATTTCTACTAAAGCCCATTTCCAAAGCAGATTTAACCACAGGTGTATTCATCATGATGGCATCTTCAGAAGAACTTTCTCCAGGTCCCAAGTGAACAATTGGTTTAGCATTTTCTTCTCCAGGAGTATCTGAAGTTGACAACAGCTGTTCAAGAAGATGAGGATATCTAGCTTGAATCTCATCAACAAACTCTTGTCCTTTCATGCGTATCAAGAACTCACACCTTGGAAACCACTTGGCGTGTTCTACCCATGGATCATCTCCAGATTCCCAACACCTCAAGCCACCATCACAGCAAAAGCATTTGACATCATCATTGCGATCCACATAATAAAAACCAGCACTTGCAAGCTGCTCAGGCTGAACTGGAACACTAGATGGCCAGTACATAAATGTTCTCATTCGAGCTGCATGTGTCTGCATGCTCAGATTTGAAATACTAAACCTCAGCATTTCTAGAGAATTTTCCAAAAACGGACAGTTGGGAAAATGTCTCCTGTGTTCTGACATAGCATCATCCTTTGGTTCCCAGTTACTTAGCTTCCCACCACAGGCAAAGCAGGCTATCCTATCTCCAGGTCCTATGTAGTAAAAGCCAGCTCTCACCAATTCCAATGGTGACAAAAAGGTTAATGGCCACATATTATAAGTAAGAAATCTGGCTTCTTCAGTACTCATTGCATAACTGTAGGGGTTAGTCCTCAGAGGAGAAAAGTCTTCAACAGCTCTAGAATTAAGAGGATTTGGTGAAAGGCTAGAATAAGAATCATTGAATGAGCCACTATGTTCCAAACTAGGAGATAATGAATGTGCAAAACTGTTTCCCATTGGAGAGGTATTCTTAGAGGTGGATTGCAGACTAGCTGAAACCAGATTCTGAATAAAGCTACAGCTAGGATATAGCTGTTTATGCTTTTCAATAGGATTGTCTCCTTGTTTCCAGTTATCCAGCATCAGGCCACAACAGAAGCATCTGACCTTGTCTTTCACACCAGTATAATAAAAACCAGCACGAGCAAGACTCCTTTCTGAAACAGGAACACCGATAGGGAAAGTTGAATATGTGGACATTCTGTAGAGTTCACATGAAAAGTCATACTTCATTGTTTGTTTGTTGTCACTTGTCCAATTTGACAGGATTGTGCTATCTTCCATTATACTCCTTGTTTTTTGATGAAACGGATCTCAGATAACTCTTTGGAGGTAGTTTTGTGCATGAGTAGGTAGAAGAACTTTCTGATGGCTAAAACTTTCAAATAAAATTTCTCATCACTTTTTTACACAAAAAGAAATAAACTCCTATTTAATTGAACCACCTCACCCTCTTTACTAGATTTATATCTAGGTGGGATGAATATGTCTCCTAAATTACCAAAACACTTTCAAATACTTTCAGATTATATTAGCACTTTTAAGTAACCCACATGCTATTTGCTCATAATTTCTTATAATAACTGACTTGAAGGCCTGAAAAAAGTTTATGCACTTCTAAAAATATTAAAAAACTTCTTTGTTTTTCAAAGAAGTTTATATTCTCAAAATTCTAAGCAACAACAGAATATCTAAATTATGCCTTTAATTTGCTTTTGGTTTCAAGCTAGGTAAACCTAGAAATCAGGACAATTACTGAGTATGCCACAAAAGTAAAGTTAAATGTAAGCTTTTTCTCCTTTACAAGCACTTTACTGTGACATACAAAATAATCCCTTCTTATTCTAGCAAATAAGAGTAATTAAAATCTTCAAAGGGTCACATTATTTAAAGAGTAATTTCACATAGTTTATCACAGAACTGACTTAAGTGGGTTACATTAGCTTCAGCTAACAACTTTTGGGGAAGTCAACACCCAAAGCTTTATTGTATCTATGCCTGCTATATGTGATGTCAAATGAATTTTGTTTAAAGCTCATGAATTGTTAACTCTTCTACCTTTGCTAAACATTATTTTTGTTTCTACTTCCTGCAGTACCATATTGTATTTCTTCCTAACTCTGCATATCTTTTATACCTGATCAACTGATGGTATTTTCTCCATAAACTCAGCCATAAAATATCCACAGCACACACTTTCTATACTGAATTAAAAAATTTAAACTGATCTTCATTTAAGGACCTTTCAGATATGGTATCAGTCATGTTATAATTTATGGATCAATTAATTTATCAAGACAGCTCTTTTGTTATCACGAATGCCTAACAATATGTTACCAATAGAATAACTGCTTACACAGAATGTACCAGAATTTACTAGCTTCCTTCCAAAGACTCAGTATTTTAAAAATGTGATTCATACACAAAATTACACTCCATAAAATTCAGATTTTATCCCTTTATAAAGTTTTGTACTCTCCATATTGAGATTCATTTCTGCAGGGGGAAAAAATGAGTAGGGGGGAACTCTTCAGGGCTGTAAATCGCAGTACTGGTGCTGAAAGCACAAAAGCAGGGCGGGGACTACGAGGCCTCCTCAGACCAGGGAAGCAACCGCACCTACACGAAGTGGAGCCGAGTGCTGACCAGCTCCGCGGCGTTCTGGCCTAAACCCCTATTTTTAAGACTAATTGTTCTAAAGAATAAAACTTAATAGACACAAAGTTAAGAGTAAATTAGTGTTTCTAAGAAATCCTTGTTATTTTACCATGTCATTTTACCATATAGATTAAACTTTGGTTTATATTAGAACATTAGTATTTCACCTTAGGAAAAACCTTAAATAGCTTTAAATGTTTCACATACATACAACCAACTTAGTTACATGCAAACTTGTTGAAACTTGCCCTTTACTTACATAGACTTTCTTAGCACTTACTTAGACCCTCATGTATTTCATCACACAAGCACTTTCTTACCCAGAAACATTTCCTTTTCCCTTTTACTAAATATATTTCCATACCCAGAACCTTTATTTTCTCTTTCCTGTTGACCCCTTTTTGTTCACAATCTGAAACAACTCTTATGAAATTTCTGAATTTAAAAGAATTACTCTATTTTAATAAGATTAAATATTTTGTTGTTTATAGTACTCTAATTGAAACACAGTTGAAACTTTTAGAACCCTTTGTATATAGAATTGTACCTGTTAGGACATAACTCTTAGTAACCTTGTTTTTAGTTTAGTGATGACACAAAACAATTTTTTCTACAAACACATTTGAGTAATCCCATGCATGTCAACTCTAAGTCACTTATTTTGTAAAAACCAAGATATCAGACAAGTGTCCTGAACAGTATTTGCCATCTTTTTCTTGTTGAAGGAAAGTTTTAGAAAAATTGATGTTAAACATTTTATTAACATCAGCATTTTATTAATTTGACCACCTAAAGACTTGCGAGTTATTTAAGACATTTTACTTCTATTAGTTTACCCAAATTAAATTGAACCTTTTTAAATCACGTGAATTAAAAATATTTGGATCCATTTTTAAATTTTAATTTTAGGAGTGCTCAGTTTTGATACAGACAAAACATGACATCAGACAGCACGATATACACATAACACAAAATCAAAGGCCTTGAAACTTTATAGGTGAATCTCCATTGCAATGTAACAGATGTTCAAAAACTCTAGTTGAATAAAAAAAAATAGAACTGATCAAAAAAGTCATGAGCTCAAAAAAATATGTAGAATTCAAAAAAAAACAAGAGTCCTGGAAAAATGAAGCGGCCGTTAAGTACTTTAGTAAAGCACCATAAAATTTACTTTTGCTGGAGTTCAGGTAAGACTTTTTTTGCTCTTTTTTTTTTTTTTTTTTTTTTTCTCTCTTGGGTTTGAGACAGGTTTCCTACTGAGCCTTCAAGCTTTCTCCATTTACATTTCAATGTAAGCCTTGACTGAGATTTGGATCTGAAAGGGGATAAAATGTTCCAGCAGAAACTTGATGCCTAGGGCATTTTAACCCTTAATCCTGGTTAGTAATCAATTCAGGTTTGGATGCAGAAAATTGTGAAACAATTATCTCCCAATATTTGTGGGGACTGGGGCTACTATATTATACTCCTTACTAGGACATGCCACTGATGGTTGGGCTGGTTTCAAGAGCTGAGAGCGCAGGGTCACCATGTGTGGTGTGTGTTTGCCCCATCTTTTCTTTAGTAGATCCTGTAATAGCAAGATTTTTTGTTCTACATAGTAAATCCCTCCTCTTCATCTGAACTATCCTCACACCCAGTTTCATTTTCCTTGTCTGTCTCTGATCTTATTGATGCCCTTTCTGATGCTTTAGACCTTTCCTCTTTTATTTCCTCCAAAACCTCTTCCCCTTGTTTTATTGCCTCTCTGCATTTGGTATTAGGAGTATCTAAACACCCTCTAACTAACATCCATATGGCCATGGGTTCCCAGGGGTAATGGTTTTACTCTCTCTGTCGCTCTCAAATCCTCCCCTAGAAGCTCCCATTGAGGGATATTCAGTAATCCCTCATCCAAGAACCATGGCGCAATATCTTCCACTGTGCGTAAAAAGTTTCAGGCTGTTTTAGTTTCAAGAGGAATTCCATTGGCCCGGAGCAAATCCTTTAAGGGACCTTCCATGTGCAGTCGTGACATTTCAGTGCCCATATTTCTCTATTAAACTAACAATGCAAAGCACTTTAACTAGCAAAACAAAAGGGAAAGCACTTACAAACACTCAATCTCCGTTGATTTTCCCGCGAACTTTAACTCGTCGTTTTTCCCGCAAACTTTAACCTGGCCAGACTGTACTTTACTTTCCCTGTATTTACCTGATCAGTTCCTTCTTTGTAACTCGAGTTCCCGGGTTTCAGCACCACTTATGATCGCCCACCGCCCGCGGGGACAATCACAACGCGTACGCTCTTCTTCATCACAGGAACCAAAAGCGCTTTATTCCACAAGTCTCAGACTTATATTGAGAACATCAGCCTATCAGAGAGTAGACTACCAGGAAAGTCAGCCTATCAAGGAACAGTCTCCAGGCAGATACCAGGATCGCCTTATGTACAACAGCCAACCAGAGTTACTTCCTAAAACTTGTTTATGAGTGCAGCTTTGCCTGGCAAGCTGCCAGGCGCCATCTTAGAGATCAGGCCACAGTGCGGCTCTGGGGCCCTCAGAGCCCGCCCCTGACAACCTTTGATGGCTTATCCATGCAATTAAGGGTACATCCCAGACTTGGCATAATTTGTAAGAATTAAGATTTGTTATCTGTTTAGTTTGTCAGTTTCATCTCTTACCATTTTTCCCTTTGCATTCCACTCTTGTAATTTCTCAAATGCTCTAAACTCCCAGAGGATTTCTTATTACATCTTATGAGTCTTTACAAAATATTTTAATATATGAATTTTGTGCTCTTGCAATGTTTATCACATAAAAAGTGCGTTCCTAAGTGTTATTTTTTATTCTTACAAGACCACAATTATGATACATAATCCTATTATAATTCATAATTTAAAAGACTGAGACTGATAGGGATTAAGTAATGTCCTTAAGATCACAGTATTGGATTAAAAGGACTGTCACTTAAACTCCAGTCTCATGATCTAACTTTCCTTATATGAGATCACTGTACTAACGTGGTCAGAGAGATGCCCAAGTATATCTAATATCTACTGCTCTGTAACTCTTGAGTTAACCTCAGAATTTTGAGGTTTTTAGCCAATTCCACATACTTTATATGACTTGAGTGGTTTGATAGCACTCATTCATTATACCAGATCACTATAAAGATGCTCCCAGATCCGATCAACTGTGCCAGATTCAAGTGAAGGAACACATTAGTTTGTTCAGTATGAATGATATATTCAGAAAAGTAAGCACTCTACTGATATGTTAGGTTCTCTAATTTACTTTAAAATCCGTCAGTCCAGACTATGTGAAGAAATTACGTTTCTTAATATTAGGACATTTTTGGCGCATCTCAATTATATAGAATACTGGGTTTCATTGTGGCATATTCACACACATATAAAAACACAATTTAATCAGTTTTATTCTCCAATACCACTCCACTCCTTCCCCCAAACCCTATCCAATTCCGAAGGGTCACCTTCTACTTTTGTGGTGTTCTTTAGTTGCCCCTGGCTTCCACGTACACATGAAAACATGTTAGACTTTTCTCTCTCTCATTTTCCTCAAAATGTGGTACCCAATTCCATCCATTTTCCTGAAAATGACATAGTTTCATTCTTCTTTAGAGTTTTGTTCTTCATTGTGTATGTATACCAAGTTTGTTTATTCCATTTATCTGTTGATGGATGCTTAGGCAGATTCAATAAATTGGCTATTGTGAATGTGCTACAATAAATATGAGTATGCATATATCTCTAAAATATTCTGTTTTCAGTTCTTTTGCACAAATACCAAGCAGTAGTATAGTTGGAGCATATTATAGTTCTATTTTTAGCTTTTAGAGGAACCACTATATTGATTTCCATAGGGGCTGTACTAATTCATATTCCCACAGAAAGTATGAGTTACTTTTTCCTTGCATTACCACCAGCAGGGAAAATGTCTTGTATTCTTCATGATTCCCCTTCTGACTGGAGTGAGGTGAAATCTCAATGTAGTTTTGATTTGTATTTCCCTGATGACTAAAAATATTAAACATTTTAATAGTAGTTTTTGGCCATTTGTACTTCTTTTTGAGAACTGTGTGTATTCAGTTCGTTTGCCTGTTTATTGATTGGGTTATTCAATTTTTTTAAAGTGGAGTTTTCTGAGTTCTTTATATATTCAGATATTAATCCTCTTTTGGAAGAGTAACTGACAAAGATTTTCTCCCATTCTGTTTGTTGTCTTTTTAATTAATTAATTAATTAATTAACTTATTTATTTATATACTGTGCTGAGGATTGAACCCAGGACCTTACACATGTCAGGCAAGAGCTCTACCATTGAGCCACAACTCCAGCCCCTGTTTGATGTCTCTTTACTTTGTTGTTTCCTTTGATGTGCAGAAGCTTTTAAATTTGATGCCATCCTACTTATTGATTGTTTCTCTTAGTTCCTGAGCTATGAGTCCCATTCAAGCAGTATTTGCTAGCACTGATTCTCCAGTATTTTCTTCTAGTAATTGAAAAGTTTCTAGCCTTATACTTGAGTCTTGGAGCCACAAAAAATTTTCTAAAACTCATATGGAAGAACAAAATACCCAGAACAGCTAAAGCAATCCTGAGCAAAAAGAGCAATGCTGAAGACTTCACAAAACTTGATTTCAAATTATACTGAAGAGTCATGGTAACAAAAGCATCATGGTCAGACATTAAAAAAAAAAAAAAAAGACATGTAGACAAATGGAACAAAGACACAGGAACAAACCCACACACCTACAATCACCTGATTCTTGACAAAGATACCAAAAGTGTATGCTGGAGAAAAGACAACCTCTTCAACAAGTGGTGTTGGGAAAACTGGATATCCATATGTAGAAGAATGAAAGTAGATCCTTAGCTCTTAGTTTTAATTTACAATGTGGTGATGAATAAGAAGTATTTGAAGAACTACAATGGAGATAAACCCTCAGAGGTAACTTGCATATAAATACCCATTTTTGATCACAAGACTTTCAGGTACTTCGATCACATTTAGCATCTGAGGTTACTGATTGGTATTGTGATTCCTGGGAATGATTTTGTACTGGCAAAATGAATGGTGTACATAAACCTACACAGAGTATAAGGAAAGGTGCATTCTTCAGTTTAAGATTCCCAGAGGGTTTAGGTGAGTTTTCAAAGGCTCCTGGGTTCAGGGATCTTGGCTAGAATGTTAGCCAAACTGGTCAATAGAATATAATCTCAGTTGCCCATTTTAGAACTTTTCCTGCATGGGGTACCACCTAAATGGATAGAGCTTACAGTTCATTAGCACTGATGTGTGAATGAATTTTGTATACATCATGACTTAATTGTTACATATTTCTGCAATTTGATATTGTGTGGAGGAAATCTATAAGAGTGACCTATTTCTATTAAAAGCTATGAATGTTTACTCCCCTTGCCCCAAATCTGATACTACCTGCAAACCATCAAAGTGTCTTAAATCAGTTTTTAAAACCTACTATCTAAATTAATTATTAAGCATTATGAAAAACTTGGAATATTTTTTAAAATAGTAAATTGAATAATATAATACAGTTACTATTCTGCCTATTTTAAAAGGTTACAGAGAATAAGATTTTACTTTCACTTTTTACTTTATATATTTCTATATTTTTCAAATTATATAATCACTATCATTCTTTATTATGCAAATTATGAAATAAACATGTTACTTTTTACTAAAACAGGACTAAAATAATAGAAAACAATTTGCTTGATGCTGAGATTGATGTAGTACTACAACTTCTTACTATAATTTTCTAATTTAAAATTTGGGGGCTCATGAAAATGGTTTCATTATTCTCTTAAAAACATTATAGTAAATATCATTTACTTGAATTCATATATTACTTTTATGTGTACTGTGAATTTTAAAAAAGGACTGAATGACTCAGTTCTTTTATGAGACCAAAAAGCTCAATTAGAATCTCTTATTATCTTCACGTCCCATAAAACTGAGCTACAATCCTCTATTATAGAAGCACTATGATCAACATGCCAAGAATAATCATGAGTATAATAAAAGATGAAAAATAATAAAAACTATAATGTAAATTATTCTTCTTTGTGGATGAAAGCTGCTTCTACTAAAGGACTGCATTTTATAATCTTTTACAAATCTCTGTTGCTTATGTATAATGCTTGTATGTTCCTGACTTCTTGAATGAACATATGGTTACCATCAGTCAGTGCTTATGTGTTTGGAAATTGGTTTAAAAAATCCATTTGTCATATTAATATGGATTTTTTTTTAAAAGTCCAACCACCTTGCTAGTTTTTGTTTTCTGTAGGAATTAAACATAAAAGACAATGGTATACAAAGTGTATCAATAAAGATCCTCAGTTCCTAGGTTTATTACTATTAGGTTGGGAGAGGCAAGCTAAACAATAACTCCAGAATCATTTAAAATATAGGATAAACATTGCAGCTGTGTGAGAGAGACCAGATTGTCATAGAGCAGCACCCTGGGGTATACATGAATAACCATGTGATAAATTCTGACCTTAGAGATCCTTCCCATTAGGAAAAAAGGAAATGTCAGAAAGATCAAATTTCAGAAACAGAGTGGAAATGTAAAGAACCAGTTGTATTATGCTGCCTTTTGTCACTGGCCAAAGAGAGCTGCCATTTCTAATTAAACATACCTCTTTTGCTTTTCTTTTTCTTTCCTCTGTCTACTCTATGAATATTTAGTAGCTTATAAAGTCTAGCTTCTTGAAGAGTCAACTTTCTCACTGCCTGCTTACAATTCTCCTTACATAGACTTCTAGACTTCTGTTTTGTCCTAAAAGAGTAGGAGGTATGAAAGGTGGTATTCCATTATAAGCTTTCTACCATTTGGAATGAAGGGATCATCTCTCTTCTAGACTTCAAGTGAACAGAAACACAATAGCTCTAAATTTACTTCATTCCCTCCATAACCACTCTCACCAACAGTTATGTTCATAAAACAAATGCCTTCAAAACAAGTGTTAGAATACACGCATTTTTATCCAAGGCAGCTTCTGGACCAAGCCTTCCCAGTTTGAATGTAGATTTTATATTGAAATTTCAGTTAAATTTAAAAATTTATATTTATAAATTATGGAAGTTTTTCAGAGTAATGATTTTATATTTGACTGTATTTATTGACTAAGCAGCATGGATAGTCATAAAAAACTGTGAAAATGATTTGCCCTAGAAGCTGTCTATTTAATTCTATCAGTTTTGCTCCACCCTTGACATAAATCATAATAAGCCTCAAATCTTCTGATCACATGCCCATGAGGCATTAATAATAGTTTCCAAGATCTGAATTTTCTGCATACTCCACCTTTCATCTGCATAGGATATAGTTCAAGAGACCTGTCAAAGAGAAAATAAGATTTTCAGCTGATTTTGCTCATGGTTGGAGCATGTGTAATGGCTGATTCATGGAATCTAAGGATCCTTTGACACCAAACATATTTCTGAGTGCATGCTTCATGATCTGAAATGCTATTCTGAACTATTTCTTTCTTCATGCTGGTCTTTCTTTCTTAATAGAAAGATAATTGCCCTTTTCAGCTAGAAACTCAATAAACATTACCAGTTACAATTGAGACCCAAGCTCCCAAATTCGTTCTATTCCTTTATGCTACTTAGTTATTGCTTGGTGACAGGGACACATTTTCTTCACTAGTTGGTGAACTTTCTTGTTCTAACCTTATTATTTTTTCTGGCTCTCAAAGGTGAACTTTGGAGGGGAAAAAGGTTTGAATTTGAGGCTTTCTACATTCTAAACTCATTACCTTATTCATAAATATAGATCAGTATCTAGAAGCCTGTGTCCTCTTTATCAGAGTTTAGCTCTGCCCTTTACTAGTCATATGTTCCTCAGTTCTTTCAAAATAGTTATGATGCCACCCACCTTCAGGGGAGTGGTAACACTGAATGACATACTGCATGTAAATGGGAAATGCTTGTAAAGTACCCATCACAGAATGAGCACTTGATATTTGTTAAATAACTATATAATTCAATTCCTCTATTTAACTCAGAAAATTCCATTAAACATTTTCAAGACATGTAGCTCCAGGATCTTGTTTGAATCCTTTATTCTTACATTTCAATATGTCATATTAGCCAATTACTTGCCAAATCTTATATCTTAGCTTAGAAGACCTTTCATAATGGCAGAGTTAGGACCTCCTTGAAAGTAATAAGAACACTGAAAATTTTTTCCACAACTCTGAAAAATAATGAAAGGTGTATAGCAATGTGATAAAAATTTAGTTAGGGAAAAATGGCTGAATTTCAATAAGAACAATGGTTTTTGTAGCATTTTCCAGGAAAGTCACCAAACAGATATTAGCAACAACAAATAGAAAATAACAAACCCTCAGGAAATAGGTCTGATTTTTAGAGTTGCCACATCATGTTTTTTAGTGTCCGGTTTTCAACCAAAAACTTATGAGACATACAAAAAACAGGAAAATATGGTCCATGTAAAAATTTGTCAATAGACACACTGTCAGGAAGGAAACTACTTATTGAATTTACTAGGATGTTATCTTAGCAATTATAAATATATTCAAAGAACTAAAGGAAATAATGTCAGAAGGACTAAAGTATGACAACTATGTGACACCAAATAGAAAACATCAGTAAAAATATAAACATTTTTAAAAGGAACTCAATAGTAGGGCTCAATAGCAGATTTGAGCTGACAGAGAAAAGAATCATGGATCTTGAAGATAAGTCAATTGAGTTTATCCAGCCCGAGGAACAGAAAGAAGATGGAGGATGGAAAAATAAACAGAGTCTCATAGACCTGTGAAATAACATTCAGCTAAGAAACATACACAAAATGAAGTTCCAGAGGAGAGAGCAAGAAAAAGGGAAGAGAGAGACAGAGAGCAAGAAGGGAAGATGGAATATTTTTAAGAAATAATGACTGAAAACTTTCCAAATAGGAGGAAAAATATTAATCTGCACATTCAAGAATCTCGGCAAATGTCAAGATGGACAAACCCAGAGAGATCACATCAAGAAATACTATAATTAACTATTGAAGCTAAAATTAAACATAAATGTTTGAAAGTGTCAAGAGTAAACTGAATTGTCATGTACAGTGTCCTCAATAAGATGTACAACTAACATCTAATTAGAAAATATGGACAACAGAAGGCATTGGAATGAAATACTCAAAGTACTGAAATAATTTCTATGAATTATACAGGAAAAATGTTTTCTAGATGCATATTATTATTTGCATCTTAAATGTAACCCAAAAGTTCATGTGTTGAAGGGTGGATTCCCAACACATGTGTTCAGATGTGGGGCATTATTGGAGGTGATTAGATCAGAAGAGCTCTGCCCCATAAAAGAATTAATACAGTCATGGGTTAATTGCTTAGTGAATTTTGCAGAAGTGCTCTGCTTCCTGGTGAGCAGCTTTGCTCTGTACCATGTGATCTCTACCACAGGTGCAAAGCAATGGGACTAAGCAACCATGTCTGACATCTCTGAATCCATGAGTCAAAATAAAATTTTCCTCCTTTAAATTGTTTTTCTCAAATATTTGGTCAAAGTAATGGAAAACTGATTAATGTAATGAATTAACTCCTTTCCATTTTGTCTCTCTGTTTTACATTTTCACTGCATCTGATCTGGACAATTGCTATAACAGCCCATTTGTTGCTCTTCATTTCTCTGTTTTTCTCTGTTCCAAATTATGGCATCAGTGCTGAGCCTTCTTTCCTAAAGTTCTATCCATATTCCACTTCTTAAAATAGCTTGTTGTAAAATAACAAAACACTACAGAAACATGCCAAGTAAAAATGAAATTTCAATCTACCCTCAAACACACACTTCTCCCTCTCTAAAGTTAGCAAATTTCAATTAGTTGGCATATTCTTACCAGAGCTTTGCTTATGTTTATGTTTAATTGTAATGATCATGCCTGAGTACATAAAATATAATGCAATACCTTTGTTAAGAACATAGGTTCTTGGACTTGGTGACTTTGATTCAAATTCAAGATCTTACTTCTTACTATACAAATTTAAGAAAACAACTTAACTATTCTGTGACAATTTCTTAATGTATAAAGTGAAGATGAAATTGCATCTACTTTTTAAGCTTATTATGAAATTTTTAGTATATTAATACATGTAAAATGCTTAGGATAGTTTCTATTACACACCAATATTTCAATAAATGTTAATTATATCCAATTATAGATAATTGTTCACTTAGGAAAGATTATGATGCATGTTATTCCAAGGCTTGCCTTATTTTATATAATACCCAGGGATCATTTGTTTTCTATATATGTAAATCTACTTTATTATTTCCAATGTCTATATAACATTCTTTAATATGTACATGGCATAATTTAGTCAATTTCTTTTATTTTTTAATTTTAATTTTTATTTTTTACAGACTGTATTCTGATTCATTGTACACAAATGTGGTACATCATTTAGTTTCTATGGTTGTGCATGATGTAGATTCATACCATTCGAGTTTTCTTATTATTTAATGGGATGGAAGTAATTTATGAAAAGCTCCTAAATCTAACTAATGATGATATCTAATTCCATCACAATCATCTTTCTCTTATATAACTTTCTAACCACTTAATTTGTATAAGCCATTTGCTCTAAAATAACTTTCATTCTATGAAACACATAACTTTTCAAGGTGAGAATTACGAGTGAAATCATGTTAGTCAGATTTCCATCACTAAAGCAAAAGATCTGAGGTAATTTATAGGGAGAAAAAGATTCATTTGGGCTCAACAGTTGTGGAGATTCCAGTTCATGATTTGGTGAATCTGTAGCTTTTAGAGCCTGTGATGAGATAATCATTGTGGAAGAATGTGTCAGAACAAAACCACTCATTTCATGGTCAGAAAACAAAGGGAAGGAGAAGGAGGGATCAGGAAAAGGAGGAGAAGAGACTAGGTTCTCACAATCCCTATTAAGGGCACACCCTCAATGACCTACCAGGTCCCTCCCCTTAAAAGATTCTACCACCGCGCAAGAGCACCAAACTTAGAACCAAGCCTTTAACACATGGGCCTCTGAGGGATATTCAAAATCCAAATTACAGCACAAGTTTTCTTGAGGTACAAGCAACCAGGAAATACTAGAATACTAACCCAAAGCAATTCTTCTATTGTTCTATCCTTCACATTGAAGGAATGACCTTCCTGGTGGGAGGGTATTTTGTTACCTAGGAGAAATGAGGATCTACTGGGAAGAAAGTGGGAGGGCCAAGGAGTAACGAGAATGCTGAATGTGTGTCAGTTGGTATAGAATCCAAAAAATAGTGACCAGAGGAAAGGTATATGCTTCAAATTTTTTTTACTACATTTAGATTATTACAAATAATTTATTTAGAATAAAAAATTGCTACAACCTTGTTTTGGAAATATCAAATAATAGTTAAGAGAAATGGTGCCCTACAGTATAGAGAATATTGTGGGTAAAGAATACAAAATCGGTTTTTCAAGATGGCGGACTAAGGGTGGCTGTATTTCATGTTGCTCCAAGACTCAGGATTCAAAAGAGGAGATAGTGAGAGACTTGGGACCAACTCAAAGCTGCTGGGTGAGTGTCTCCTGTTGGGGAGGCATCCCAGATGGGGCGGTAGCCCCGGAATGCAGGGAACTTTGTGAAGTAGAGTTGCCCGGCGAGACACCCCTCCCCCTGCTGGAGCAGTGAACACAGATAACTGGTAGCTTTGTAGAGGAGGCCGCTCAGCACAATGCTTGGTTTCAGAGCAACCCGCCAGGATTCGATGGCTGTCCAGAGGAGGGGCCGCATAGCCAGGCGATTAGGTGCAGAGCAGGGTCCCAGGACCTAGGTGGCTTCTCAGTGGAAGAGCTGCAGGGACAAGCTGAGGGGCGGAGCGAAGGTTCCAGGACTGCGGGCAGCTTCTGGGCAGCTTCTCTGAGGAGGGGCAGCCTAAGGAGACTCATCTGCGAAGGGCAAGGCTCCCAGACCCAGGAGGTAGTTCCGGGCCCCTGGGCACGTTGCCTGGGAAGGCTGCCCTGCCCAGGCAGTAGTTGTGGATTGAGGGGAACCTCTAGGAGGGGCACTGACCAGCGAGACCTCCCCACCAGGTGAGTCTTCCCCACTGGGTGAGGTTTTTCCACAAGGACAGTAAAACCAGAGACACAGGCACAAACAGGCCATGCCTCAGCCCACAGCCTAGTTCCCCTTTGGTTGACCATTGGTCAACAAGTGGAGGCACCTCTGCCCACTAGCAGGGAATATACCCCACCTGAAGGCCACCACACCTAGAGAGGCAGCTTCCTTGGGGAGCACCACATTATCAACATCTTCAAGACTTCAGGCTACTGAAGGCTAAGAGGGGATATACTAGAAATCTTCAGGGAAATTGTAAGTCAATAGAGGAAATCTGCGACATCTCAGCAGTCCACTGATACCTGAATAATATGAGAAAACAAGGGAAGAAAATGCCTCAAACAAATCTAGATGTTACATCAATAAAAACCAATGACAGCATGGCAGAAGAAATGTCAGAAAGGAAATTCAGAATGTACATAATTAACATGATAAGGGAAGCAAACGATGAAATGAAAGAGCAAATGCAGGCATTGAATGATTGCACCAATCGACAGTTAAAAGAGCAAATACAGGAAGCAAAAGATCATTTCAATAAAGAGTTAGAGATATTGGAAAAAAAAAAACAGAAATCCTTGAAATGAAGGAAACAATAAATCAAATTAAGAACTCCATAGAAAGCACAACCAATAGGATAGAACACCTGGAAGACAGAACCTCAGATATTGAAGACAAAATATTTAGTCTTGAAAACAAAGTTGAACAAACAGAGAAGATGGTAAGAAATCATGAACAGAATCTCCAAGAACTATGGGATATCATGAAAAGGCCAAATTTAAGAATTATTGGGATTGAGGAAGGCTTAGAGAAACAAACCAAAGGAATGAACATCTATTCAATGAAATAATATCAGAAAATTTCCCAAATCTGAAGAATGAAATGGAAAATCAAGTTCAAGAGGCTTATAGGACTCCAAATAACAAAATTACAACAGACCCACACCAAGGCACATTATAATGAAAATACCTAACATACAAAATAAAGACAGAATTTTAAAGGCTGTGAAGGAAAAGAAACAAATTACATTCAGGGGGAAACCAATATGAATATTAGCAGATTTTTCAATCCAGACCCTAAAAGCTACAAGGGCCTGGAACAACATTTTTCAAGCCCTGAAAGAAAATGGATGCCAACCAAGAATCTTATACCCAGCAAAACTTACCTTCAGATTTGACAATGAAATAAAATTGTTCCTTGATAAACAAAAGCTAAAAGAATTTACAAAAAGAAAACCAGCATTACAGAACATTCTCAGCAAAATATTCCATGAGGCAGAGACGAAAAACAAAGAAGCAAATCAGCAAAGGGAGGAACTACCCTAAAGGAACGGTCAAATAAAGGAGGAACCAAGTCATGTCAAAAATAAATAAATAAATAAAATGAGTCAAATGACCAGGAATACAAATCATATCTCAATAATAACCCTGAATGTTAATGGCCTGAATTCATCAATCAAAAGACATAGACTGGCAGATTGGATTAAAAAGAAAGATCCAACAATATGTTGCCTACAAGAGACTCACCTCATAGAAAGAGTTACACATAGACTAAAGGTGAAAGGATGGGGAAAAACATACCATGCACATGGACTCAGCAAAAAAGCTGGGGTATCCATCCTCATTTCAGATAATGTAGACTTCAAGCCAAAGTTAGTCAGAAGGGATAAAGAAGGACATTTCATACTGCTTAAGGGAACCATAAATCAGCAAGACATAACAATCATAAATATCTATACCCCAAATAGTGGCTCATCCATGTATGTCAAACAAATCCTTCTCAATCTCAGAAACCAAATAGACCATAATACAATAATACTAGACAATTTTAACATGCCTCTCTCACCACTGGACAGATCTTCCAAACAAAAATTGAACAAAGAAACCATAGAACTCAATAACATAATCAATAATTTAGACTTAACGGACATTTATAGAATATACCATCCAAACAAGAGCGAATACACTTTCTTTCTCAGTAGCACATGGATCCTTCTCTAAAATAGACCATACTTTATGCCACAAAGCTAATGTTAGCAAATACAAGAAGATAGAGACACTACCTTGTATTCTATCAGATCATAATGGATTGAAGTTAGAAATAAATGAAATACTAAAAAACAGAAATTACTCCAACACCTGGAGATTAAACAATATGCTATTATATGATGAATGGATAACAGAAGATATTAGGAAGGAAATTTAAAAATTCTTAGAGGTAAATGAGAACAAAGAAACATCATATCAAAATCTCTGGGACATTATGAAAGCAATACTTAGAGGAAAATTTATTTCATGGAGCGTGTTCAATAAAAAAAGTAAAACTCAACAAATAAACAACCTAACACTACAGTTCAAAGCCATAGAAAAAGAAAAACAGACCAACACCAAAAGTAGTAGAAACAGGAAATAGTTAAGCTCAGCTGAAATCAATGAAATTGAAACAAAAGAAACAATACAAAAAAATTGACAAAATAAATAGTTGGTTCTTCGAAAAAATAAGCAAAATCGATAAACCCTTGGCCACACTACCGAAGAGAAGACAAGAGATAACCCAAATCACTAAAATTCAGAATGAACAAGGAAATATCACAACAGACACGACTGAAATACAAAACATAATTAGAAGCTATTTTGAAAATCTATACTCCAACAAAATAGAAAATTTCGAGGACATCAACAAGTTTCTAGAGACATATGAATTGCCTAAACTGAACGAGGAGGACATACACAATTTAAATAAACCAATTTCAAGTAATGAAATAGAAGAAGTCATCAAAAGCCTACCAACAAATAAAGTCCAGGACCAGATGGTTTCTCAGCCAAGTTCTACAAAACCTTTAAAGAAGAGCTCATTCCAATACTCCTCAAACTATTCCATGAAAGAGAAGAGGAGGGAGCCCTCCCAAACTCATTCTATGAAGCCAATATCACCCTGATACCTAAACCAGACAGAGACACATCGAGGAAAGAAAAATTTAGACCAATAAACTTAATGAACATCGACGCAAAAATTCTCAACAAAATTTTACAAAACCTATACAAAAACATATTAAAAAGATAGTGCACCATGATCAAGTGGGTTTCATCCCAGGGATGCAAGGTTGGTTCAACATCCGTAAATCAATAAATGTAATCCACCATATCAATAGACTTAAAGTCAAGAATCACATGATTATTTCGATAGATGCAGAAAAAGCATTTGATAAAATACAGCACCCCTTCATGCTCAAAAAAATAGAAAAAATAGGGATAGTGGGAACATTCCTTAACATTGTAAAGCCATCTATGCTAAGTCCATGGCTAATATCATTCTAAATGGTGAAAAACTGAAAGCATTCCCCCTAAAAACTGGAACAAGGCAGGGATGCCCTCTTTCACCACTTCTATTCAATATCGTCCTTGAGACTCTAGCCAGAGCAATTAGACAGACCAAAGAAATTAAAGGGATACGAGTAGGAATAGAAGAACTCAAACTATCCCTATTTGCTGATGATATGATTATATACTTAGAGGAACCAGGAAATTCCACCAGAAAACTTTTAGAACTCATAAGTGAATTCAGTAAAGTAGCAGGTTACAAGATCAATGCTCATAAATCTAATGTATTTTTATACATAAGAGATGAATCTTCAGAAAGAGAAGTTAGGAAAACTACCCCATTCACAATAGCTTCGAAAAAAATAAAATACTTGGGAATCAATCTCACAAAAGAGGTGAAAGACCTCTACAATGAGAACTACAGAACACTAAAGAAAGAAATTAAAGAAAACCTTAGAAGATTGGAAAGATCTCTCATGTTCTTGGATAGGCAGAATTAATATTGTCAAAATGGCTATACTACCAAAAGTGCTATACAGATTCAATGCAATTCCAATTAAAATCCCAATGACGTACCTTACAGAAATAGAACAAGCAATCATGAAATTCATCTGGAAGAATAAGAAACCCAGAATAGCTAAAGCAATCCTTTGCAGGAAAAATGAAGCTGGGGGTATTGCAATACCAGAACTTCAACTACACTACAAAACAATAGTAAAAAATACGGCATGGTATTGGTACCAAAATAGACAGGTAGATCAATGGTACAGAATAGAGGACACGGAAACAAACTCAAATAAATACAATTTTCTCATATTAGACAAAGGTGCCAAAAATATGCAATGGAGAAAAGATAGCCTCTTAAACAAATGGTGGTGGGAAAATTGGAAATACATATGCAACAGAATGAAACGAAACCCATATCTCTCACCATGCACGAAACTGAACTCAAAATGGATTAAGGACCTCGGAATCAGACCAGAGACCCTGCATCTTATAGAAGAAAAAGTAGGTCCAGAGCTTCAACATGTCGGCTTAGGACCAGACTTCCTCAACAGGACTCCCATAGCACAAGAAATAAAAGCAAGAATCAATAAGTGGGATAGATTCAAACTAAAAAGCTTTCTCTCAGCCAAGGAAACTCTCAGTAATGTGAAGAAAGAGCCTACAGAGTGGGAGAAAATCTTTGCCAATCATACTTCAGATAGAGCACTAATCTCCAGAATCTCTAAAGAACTCAAAAAACTCAACACCAAGACTACACATAACCCAATCGACAAATGGGCTAAGGAAATGAACAAACACTTCACAAAAGAAGAACTACAAGCAATCAACAAACATAAGGAAAAATGTTCAACATCTCTAGTAATAAGAGAAATGCAAATCAAAACCACCCTAAGATTCCATCTCACCCCAATTAGAATGGCGATTATCAAGAATACAAGCAACAACAGGTGTTGGCGAGGATGTGGGGAAAAAGGTACACTCATACATTGCTGGTGGGGTTCCAAATTAGTGCAGCCACTCTGGAAATCAGTATGGAGATTCCTTAGAAAACTTGGAATGGAACCACCATTTGACCCAGCTATCCCACTCCTTGGCCTATACCCAAAGACCTACAATCAGCATACTACAGAGATACAGCCACATCAATGTTCATAGCTGCTCAATTCACAATAGCCAGAGTGTGGAACCAATCTAGATGTCCTTCAATTGATGAATGGATAAAGAAACTGTAGTATATATATATATATATATATACACACACACACACACAATGGAATATTACTGAGCCATAAAGAATGATAAAATTATGGCATTTGCAGGCAAATGGATGAAATTGGAGATATCATGCTAAGTGAGATAAGCCAATCTCAAAAAAACCAAAGGAAGAATGATCTGGCTGATAAGTGGATGATGACACATAATGGGGCGTGGTCGTGGTTAGTTTTAGGGTTAGATTAGGGTTAGGGAGGGGGGCAAGAATGGAGGAAGGAAGGACTGTATAGAGCGAAAAGAGGGATGGGAGGAGTGGGGGGAAGGGAAAAAATAACAGAATGAATCAAACAATATTACCCTATGTAAATTTATGATTACACAAATGGTACGGCTTTACTCCATGTACAAACAGGGAAACAACATGTATCCCATTTGTTTACAATTTAAAAAAAGAATACAAAATCATCAAGGAATAATGTTATGATTTAAAAATGTTTTAGCAACAACAAAACTTATGTTGAAATTTAATTTCTAATTTAATGGTGTTGAGAGA
The DNA here is from genome assembly GCF_902686445.1 of Sciurus carolinensis. Lineage (NCBI taxonomy): Eukaryota > Metazoa > Chordata > Mammalia > Rodentia > Sciuridae > Sciurus > Sciurus carolinensis. The sequence goes on along the minus strand of NC_062213.1, from coordinate 80,720,825 downwards.
TGACGGGTCCTTTAAGAGGTATTTGGAGTTATTAGGAATCCACTAGTTTCCATGAATGAAATAATGGCTTTTGTTTTTTTGTTTTTGTTTTTCTTTTTTGGGGGAGGAAATGGGTTAGCTGTTGTCAGAGTTCAGTTGCCTTTTAATTTCTTCTGCATATTTCCACTTCCCTTTCCTTCCTCCTTTTCCACCATCATGAAGCAGCATGAGAACCCCATCAGAAGCTGAGCAGATACGGTTCTGGACTTGCAGAACCATTTACCAAAAATAAACCTCTTTTCTTTATAAATTCCCTAGTCTCAAATATTCTGTTTTAAAAACAGAAAATAGAATAAATCAAATAGTTATAACCTAGAAAAAGAAAGCTAAGCATTGAAATATTTGGGAGTCTAGAAAGGCCAGCAGATTTTAGGAGATAACTCAGTGCTGGTACATTCGGCCATCCACAGATACTCCCCCTGGTCCTTTAGTCTTTTCTACTCATCTCCCTTTAATTTTCATTAGATCATCCAACTCACCTTTCTTTGCCTTCTTCCTCTGTAACTCCACATATAAGAGAAAACATATGACCCTTGACCTGAGTTTGGCTCATTTTGCTTAATACGATGGTCTCAAGTTTCAGTCATTTTCCTGCAAATGGCATGATTTTATTCTTCTTTATGGATAGATGAAACTCCATTGTATTTATTTATTTATTTTTATTTATTTATTTATTTATTTTTTACGTTTACATAGGGTAATGATGTTTATTTTTTTCCCTCCCCCCCCACCCCTCCCACCCCTCTTTTCCCTCTATACAGTCCTTCTTTCCTTCTTTCTTACCGCTCTCCTTAGCCTAACTCTAAACCTAACCCTAAACCTAGTGCTAACCCCTCCCAACCCCCATTATATGTCCTCATCCACTTATCAGCGAGATCATTCCTCCTTTAGTTTTTTGAGATTGGCTTATCTCACTTAGCATGATATTCTCCAATTTCATCCATTTGCCTACAAATGCCATAATTTTATCATTCTTCATTGCGGAGTAATATTCCATTGTATAAATATGCCACAGTTTCTCTATCCATTCATCAACTGAAGGGCATCTAGGTTGGTTCCACAATCTGGCTATGGTGAATTGAGCAGCAATGAACATTGATGTGGCTGTATCTCTGTAGTATGCTGATTTTAAGTCCTTTGGGTATAGGCCAAGGAGTGGGATAGCTGGGTCAAATGGTGTTTCCATTCCAAGCTTTCTGAGGAATCTCCACACTGCTTTCCAGAGTGGCTGCACTAATTTGCAACCCCACCAGCAATGTATGAGTGTTCCTTTTTCACCACATCCTCGCCAACACCTGTTGTTGTTTGTGTTCTTGATAATCGCCATTCTAATTGGGGTGAGATGAAATCTTAGGGTAGTTTTGATTTGCATTTCCCTTCTTACTAGGGATGTTGAACATTTTTTCATATATCTGTTGATTACTTGTACATCTTCTTCTGTGAAGTGTCTGTTCATTTCCTTAGCCCATTTGTTGATTGGATTATTTGTATTCTTGCTGTAGAGTTTTTTGAGTTCTTTATAGATTCTGGAAATTAGCGCTCTATCTGAGGTATGGTTGGCAAAGATATTCTCCCACTCTGTAGGCTCTCTCTTCACATTTCTGATAGTTTCCTTTGCTGAGAGAAAGCTTTTAAGTTTGAATCTATCCCAGTTGTTGATTCTTGCTTTTATTTCTTGTGCTATGGGTGTCCTGTTAAGGAAATCTGATCCTGAGCCAACAAGTTGAAGATTTGGACCTACTTTTTCTTCTATAAGATGCAGGGTCTCTGGTCTGATTCCGAGGTCCTTGATCCATTTTGAGTTGAGTTTTGTGTAGGGTGAGAGATAGGGGTTTAATTTCATTCTGTTGCTTATGGTTTTCCAGTTTTCCCAGCACCATTTGTTGAAGAGGCTATCTTTTCTCCATTGCATATTTTTGGAACCTTTGTCTAGTATGAGAAAATTGTATTTATTTGGGTTTGTGTCCATGTCCTCTATTCTGTACCATTGATCTACCTGTCTATTTTGGTACCAATACCATGCCGTTTTTGTTACTATTGCTTTGTAGTAGAGTTGAAGATGTGGTATTGCAATACCCCCTGCTTCGCTCTTGCTACTGAGGATTGCTTTAGCTATTCTAGGTTTTTTATTCTTCCAGATGAATTTCATAATTGCTTGCTCTATTTCTGCAAGGTACATCATTGGGATTTTAATTGGAATTGCATTGAATCTGTATAGCACTTTAGGTAGTATAGCCATTTTGATGATATTAATTCTGCCTATCCAGGAACATGGGAGATCTTTCCATCTTCTAAGGTTTTCTTGAATTTCTTTCTTTAGTGTTCTGTAGTTCTCATTGTAGAGGTCTTTCACCTCTTTTGTGAGATTGATTCCCAAGTATTTTATTTTTTTCGATGCTATTGTGAATGGGGTAGTTTTCCTAATTTCTCTTTCTGAAGATTCATCACTTATGTATAAAAATGCATTGGATTTATGGGCGTTGATCTTGTAACCTGCTACTTTACTGAATTCACTTATGAGTTCTAAAAGTTTTCTGGTGGAATTTCCAGGTTCCTCTAAATATATAATCATGTCATCAGCGAACAGGGATAGTTTGAGTTCTTCTTTTCCTATTCGTATCCCTTTAATTTCTTTGGTTTGTCTGATTGCTCTGGCTAGAGTCTCAAGGACGATGTTGAATAGAAGCGGTGAAAGAGGGCATCCCTGCCTTGTTCCAGTTTTTAGGGGGAACGCTTTCAGTTTTTCACCATTTAGAATGATATTAGCCATGGGCTTAGCGTAGATTGCCTTTATAATGTTTAGGAATGTTCTCACTACCCCAATTTTTTCTAGTGTTTTGAGCATGAAGGGATGCTGTATTTTATCAAATGCTTTTTCTGCATCTATTGAAATAATCATGTGATTCGTGACTTTAAGTCTGTTGATATGGTGAATGACATTTATTGATTTCCGAATGTTGAACCAACCTTGCATCCCTGGGATAAAACCCACTTGATCGTGGTGCACTATCTTTTTAATATATATTTGTAGGCGATTTGCTAAAATTTTGTTGAGAATTTTTGCGTCGATATTCATTAAGGATATTGGTCTGAAATTTTCTTTCCTCGATGTGTCTCTGTCTGGTTTAGGTATCAGGGTGATATTGGCTTCATAGAACGAGTTTGGTAGGGTTCCCTCCTCTTCTATTTCATGGAATAGTTTGAGAAGTATTGGAATGAGCTCTTCTTTAAAGGTTTTGTAGAACTCGGCTGAGAACCCATCTGGTCCTGGACTTTTCTTTGTTGGTAGGCTTTTGATGACCTCTTCTATTTCATTGCTTGAAATTGGTTTATTTAAGTTGTGTATGTCCTCCTTGTTCAGTTTAGGTAGTTCATATGTCTCTAGAAATTTGTTGATGTCTTCGAGGTTTTCTGTTTTGTTGGAGTATAGATTTTCAAAATAGCTTCTAATTATGTTTTGTATTTCACTCGTGTCTGTTGTGATGTTTCCTTGTTCATTCCGAATTTTAGTAATTTGAGTTTTCTCCCTCTTTCTCTTTGTTAGTGTGGCTAAGGGTTTATCAATTTTGTTTATTTTTTCAAAGAACCAACTATTTATTTTGTTAATTTTTCCAATTGTTTCTTTTGTTTCGATTTCGTTGATTTCGGCTCTGATTTTAACTATTTCCTGTCTTCTACTACTTTTGGTATTGGTCTGCTCTTCTTTTTCTAGCGCTTTGAGCTGTAGTGTTAAGTCGTTTATTTGTTGATTTCTACTTCTTTTTTTGAATGCACCCCATGAAATAAATCTTCCTCTAAGTACTGCTTTCATAGTGTCCCAGAGATTTTGATATGATGTGTCTTTGTTCTCTTTTACTTCTAAGAATTTTTTTATTTCCCTCCTGATGTCTTCTGTTATCCATTCATCATATAATAGTGTATTATTTAGTCTCCAGGTATTGGAGAAGTTTGTGTTTTTTATTCTGTCATTTATTTCTAATTTCAATCCATTATGATCTGATAGAGTACAAGGTAGTATCTCTATCTTCTTGTATTTGCTAACAGTAGCTTTGTGGCATAAAATATGGTCTATTTTAGAGAAGGATCCATGTGCTGCTGAGAAGAAAGTGTATTCATTCTTTGTTGGATGGTATATTCTATATATGTCTGTTAAGTCTAAATTGCTGATTGTGTTGTTGAGATCTACAGTTTCTTTATTCAATTTTTGTTTGGACGACCTATCCAGTGGTGAGAGAGGTGTGTTAAAATCGCCTAGTATGATTGTGTTGTGGTCTATTTGATTTCTGGAATTGAGAAGGTTTTGTTTGACATACGTGGATGAGCCAATGTTCGGGGCATAGATATTTATGATTGTTATGTCTTGCTGATTTATACTTCCCTTAAGCAGCATGTAATTCCTTCTTTATCCCTCTGACTAGTTTTGGTTTGAAGTCCACATTATCTGAAATGAGGATGGATACTCCAGCTTTTTTGCTGTGTCCGTGTGCATGGTATGTTTTTCCCCATCCTTTCACCTTTAGTCTATGGATGTCTCTTTCTATGAGATGAGTCTCTTGCAGGCAGCATATTGTTGGATTTTTCTTTTTAATCCAATCTGCCAGTCTGTGTCTTTTGATTGATGAATTCAGGCCATTAACATCAGGGTTATTATTGTGATATGATTTGTATTTTCAGTCACTTGACTCATATTTGTTTTTGACATGATTTGGTTTCTCCTTTATTTGGCTATTCCTTTAGGCTAGCGCCTCCTGTTGCTGATTTGCATTGTTGTTTTTCATCTCTTCCCCATGGAATATTTTGCTGAGAATGTTCTGTAATGCTGGCTTTCTTTTTGTAAATTCCTTTAGCTTTTGTTTATCATGGAAGGATCTTATTTCATCGTCAAATTTGAAGGTAAGTTTTGCTGGGTATAAGATTCTTGGTTGGCATCCGTTTTCTTTCAGGGCTTGGTATATGTTGTTCCAGGCCCTTCTGGCTTTTAGGTTCTGGATTGAAAAATCTGCTGATATTCTTATTGGTTTCCCTCTGAATGTAATTTGATTCTTTTCTCTCGCGGCCTTTAAAATTCTGTCTTTATTTCGTATGTTAGGTATTTTCATAATGATGTGCCTTGGTGTGGGTCTGTTGTAATTTTGTATGTTTGGAGTTCTATAAGCCTCTTGTACTTGGTTTTCCATTTCATTCTTCAGATTTGGGAAATTTTCTGTTATTATTTCATTGAATAGATTGTTCATTCCTTTGGTTTGTTTCTCTAAGCCTTCCTCAATCCCAATAATTCTTAAATTTGGCCTTTTCATGATATCCCATAATTCTTGTAGATTCTGTTCATGATTTCTTACCATCTTTTCTGTTTGGCCAACTTTGCTTTCAAGATTAAATAATTTGTCTTCAATGTCTGAGGTTCTGTCTTCCAGGTGTTCTATCCTATTAGTTATGCTTTCTATGGAGTTTTTAACTTGGTTTATTGTTTCCTTCATTTCAAGGATTTCAGTTTGTTTTTTTTTCAGTATCTCTAACTCTTTATTGAAATGGTCTCTTGCTTCCCGTATTTGGTCTTTTAACTGTTGATTGGTGCGATCATTTAATGCCTGCATTTGCTCTTTCATCTCCTCCTTCAATGCCTGCATTTGCTCTTTCATCTCCTCATTAGCTTCCCTGATCGTTTTAATTACGTACATTCTGAACTCCCTTTCTGACATTTCTTCTGCTGTGCTGTCATTGGGTTTTATTGATGTAGTATCTAGGTTTGTTTGGGACATTTTCTTCCCTTGTTTTCTCATATTGGTCAGTTGTCAGTGGGACCCTGAGATATTGCAGATTTCCTCTATTGGCTTGTAGTGTCCCTGTAGATTTCCAGTGTATCACCTCCCAGCCTTCAGTAGCCTGATGTCTTGGAGGAATCTGATAAATCAGCGTATCCGAAGAAAACTGCCCCTAGCCCCCTACTGGTTCCATGATTTGGAACTGGCTCTGTGCTGAAATGCTCTCACTGTGGGCCTGCATCGTGCAGCTGGCTGTGTGGGAGGAGCCCACTGCCGGAGTGTGGAAGGCTACCTTGGGAAGACTCTAGCTGCCCTGCCCGGCTCCAATAAGCCACCTCTATCTGGGCCTGCCACCCGGGTTGAGCTTTACCCAGTGGGCAGACTCACCCGTGGCTCTATTTCAGTCTGAGTCTTTCAATGCCTCCCCTTCTTAACTCCTGGGTTCTGGAGCGACAGGGGGTGCAGTCTCCCTCTAGGCCGCCATCTTGGATCGCCCCGTGAAGAAAGCCTGCAGCCGGAGTGGGTAGAGCCGCCTGAAGAGGTCTCTGGCTGCCCTGCCCTGATCCCAGAGGCTGCTTGCAGATCGAGGCTCTCCGTTGGTTCGGGGGCTTGTGACTGGTTCTATGTAGAAAGTCTCTCACTGGGCGGTCAGCTCCGAGAAGGTAGCCTTGAACGGCCCCTCCCACCGCAGGGGTCCAGACTACTTGGGGAAGTCTCTGGCTGCCCTATCTGGTCCCTGAATCTGCTTGCATGCCGGAGTACGCTGCGCTGCACTGGTTCCGGGACTCGGAGCTTGTTCTGGTCAGAAAGGCTCTCACTAGCGGGCCAGTTCTGTTCCGAGAACCTGGAGAAGTGGCTGTGTGGGCGGGGCCCACCGCCGGAGTGCGCAGGGCTGCCTGTGGATGACTCTAGCTGCCCTGCCCGCTCCGATAAGCCACCTCTATCTGGGCCTGCCACCCGGGCCGCGCTTTACCCAGTGGGCAGACTCACCCGTGGCTCTATTTCAGTCCGAGTCTTTCAATGCCTCCCCTTCTTAACTCCTGGGTTCTGGAGAGACAGGGGGTGCAGTCTCCCTCTAGGCCGCCATCTTGGATCGCCTCCATTGTATTTATATACACCACATTTCCTTTTTCCATTATTCTGTTAATGAAAACCGAGGCTAGTTTGATTCCTGTGAATTGTGCAGCTATAAACATGGGTATGAGTGTATTGCTATAATCTGATGACTAATTCTTTTTTTTAATTTTTTTATTGTAAACAAATGGAATTCATGTTGTTTCTCTGTTTGTACATGGCGTAAAGGCATACCATTTGTGTAATCATAAATTTACATAGGGTAATATTGGTTAATTCATTCTGTTATTTTTTCCCTTCTCCCCAACCCTCCCATCCCTCTTTTCCCTCTATACAGTCGTTCCTTCCCCCATTCTTGCCCCCCTCCCTAACCCTAACTCTAACCCTAAAACTAACCCCTCCCACAGAAGAAGACCTACAAGCAATCAACAAACATATGGAAAAATGTTCAACATCTCTAGTAATAAGAGAAATGCAAATCAAAACCACCCTAAGATTCCATCTCACCCCAATTAGAATGGCGATTATCAAGAACACAAGCAACAACAGGTGTTGGCGAGGATGTGGGGAAAAAGGTACACTCATACATTGCTGGTGGGGTTGCAAATTAGTGCAGCCACTCTGGAAAGCAGTGTGGAGATTCCTTAGAAAACTTGGAATGGAACTACCATTTGACCCAGCTATCCCACTCCTTGGCCTATACCCAAAGGACTTACAATCAGCATACTACAGAGATACAGCCACATCAATGTTCATTGCTGCTCAATTCACCATAGCCAGACTGTGGAACCAACCTTGATGACTAATTCTTTAGAATAAATACTGAGGAGTTTTATAGCTGGGTCATAGGGTAGATTCCTAGTCTTTCAAGGAAACTCCATACTGATTTTCATAGTGGTTGTACTAATTTACAATCCCATCAACAGTGTAAAAGTGTTCTTTCTCTACATCCTCTCTAGCCTTTATTTTTATTAGTATTCTTATTGACTGCCATTATGATTGGTATGAGATGAAAGCTCAGTACAGTTTTGATTTGCATTTCTTTAATGGTTAATTTTTCATATATTTGTCATTTATATTGATTCTTTTGAGACGCATCTGTTTAGTTCATTTGTCCACTTATGAATTGGGTTTTTGTGTGTGTTAAGATTTTTTGTGTTATTTACATATTCTGTATAGTAATTCTCTGTCAGAAAGTAGGTAGCAAAGATTTTTTTCTCTTCTCTAGGTTCTCCTTTCACATTTTAAATTGTTTTCTTTGAGGTGAGGAAGCTTCTTAATTTGATGCCTTACCATTTATTAACTTTTGGTATTATTTCCTGAGCTTGGGATTCTATTAAGAAAGTTGCTGCCTGTACCTATATGTTGAAGTGTTGACCCAATGTTTTCTTAAGGAATTGATAGTTTCTGGTTTAATTTCTAGGTCTTTGATTCATTTGGAGTTGATTATTGTGCATGGTGAGAGATAAGGGTCTAATCTCATCCTTATACATATGGATAATAAGTTTTCCCAGCAACATTAGGTAAAAAGGTTGTCTTTTCTCTACATGTATGTTTTTGGCACCTTTGTAAAAGATTAGATGACTGTGTCTGTGTGGGTTTGTCTCTGTGTCTTCTATTCTGTACTGTTGGTCTATGTGTCTGGTTTTATGCCAGCACCATGTAGTTTTTATTACTATAACTGTGTAGTATAATTTGAAGTCAGGTATTGTGATGCCTCTATCAATGCTTCTTAGGCTTAGAATTGCTTTGGCTATTCTGGGTCTTTTTTTTTTTTTTTTTTTTTTTTTTTTTTTTTTTGGTGCTGGGGATTGAACCCAGGGCCTTGTGCTTGCAAGGCAAGCACTCTACCGACTGAGCTATCTCCCCAGCTATTCTGGGTCTTTTATACTTCCAAATGAATTTTAGGACTATTTATTTTTTCTAGTTTTGTAAATAATGTCATTGATGTTATAATGGGGATTGCATTGAATCTGTATATTGTTTTTGGTAGTAAGGCCATTTTAACAATATTAATTCTGATTATTCATGAACATGAGAGGTCTTTCCATCTTTTAAGGTCTTCTATTTCTTAGTTCTTTATCTATGGTTTCTTTCTTTCTTTCTTTCTTTTTCTGTTCAATAACATCTTGTGTTTTATCTCTGTAATTAAACCATTTCTAGAACATAATTTAAATTTCCACAAGGTTTTCACTGAATAATCTTGTGTCACTCTGGAGAGATAGTGCAACGTAGCATAAAGTATGAAGAAAACATGAAGCTATAAAAGTCATGAAGAATCAAGCAAAAAAAAAAAAAAAGAGGCTCATAAGCAAAGGATAAGACAATAATTTCCTTTTAAAATATGGATCAAAATTTAAATGGATATTAAGAAATTGCTGATACAAAATGATTATTCTAACTGGGCCTAGTGGCACATGCCTATAATCCCCAGTAAATCAGGAGTCTGAGGTACAAAGATTACAGGTTCCAGGTCAGCCTCAGCAACTTGATGAGGACCTCAGCAACTTTGCAAGAATCTGTTTCAAAATTAAAAAAACAAATAAAACGGCTGGCAATGTAGCTTAGTGGTACAGTGCCCCTGAGTTCACTCCCCAGTACCACAAATGTAGAATAAAATAGAGCCTTTGAATAGAAAATACAGTGGAATGAATCTAACATGATTTTCCTATGTACATCTATGGAAATACCTAAGTGAATCCCAACATCATGTTCATGCATAAGAATGGGATCCTAAAATTTTGTTGACAAAATTTTAGCAAATCACATACAAAAATACATTTAAAAAATAGTGCACCATGATCAAGTGGGTTTTATCCCAGGGATGCAAGGTTGGTTCAACATCCAGAAATCAATAAATGTAATTCACCATATCAACAGACTTAAAGTCAAGAATCACATGATTATTTTGATAGATGCAGAAAAAGCATTTGATAAAATACAGCATCCCGTCGTGCTCAAAACAATAGAAAAAATAGGGTTAGTGGGAACATTCCTTAACATTATAAAGGCCATCTATGCTAAACCCATGGCCAGTATCATTCTAAATGGTGAAAAACTGAAAGTGTTCCCCCTAAAAACTGGAACAAGGCAGAGATGCCCTCTGTCACCACTTCTATTCAACATTGTCCTTGAAACTCTATCCAGAGCAATTAGACAGACCAAAGAAATTAAAGGGATACGAGTAGGAAAAGAAGAACTCAAACTATCCCTATTTGCGGATGACATGATTATATATTTAGAGGACCTGGGAAATTCCACCAGAAAACTTTCAGAACTCACAAGTGAATTCAGTAAAGCAGCAGCTTACAAGATCAATGCTCATAAATCTAATGCATTTTTATACATAAGTGATGAATCTTCAGAAAGAGAAGTTAGGAAAACTACCCCATTTACAATAGCCTTGAAAAAAATAAAATACTTGGGAATCAATGTAATAAAAGAAGTCAAAGACTACAATGAGAACTACAGAACACTAAAGAAAGAAATTAAAGAAAACCCTAGAAGATGGAAAGATCTCCCATGTTCTTAGATAGGCAGAATTAATATTGTCAAAATGGCCATACTACCAAAAGTGCTATACAGATTCAATGCAATTCCAATTAAAATCCCAATGACGTACCTTACAGAAATAGAGCAAGCAATCATGAAATTCATCTGGAAGAATAAGAAACCCAGAATAGCTAAAGCAATCCTTAGAAGAAAGAGTGAAGCAGGGGGTATTGCAATACCAGATCTTCAACTATACTACAAAGCAATAGTAAAAAAAAAAAAAAAAAATGGCATGGTATTGGTACCAAAATAGACAGGTAGATTAATAGAACAGAATAGAGGACATGGACACAAACCCAAATAAATGCAATTTTCTCATACTATACAAAGGTGCCAAAAATATGCAATGGAGAAAAGATAGCCTCTTCAACAAATGGTGCTGGGAAAACTGGAAAACCATATGCAACAGAATAAAACTAAACCCATATCTCTCATCCTGCACAAAACTCAAAATGGATCAAGAACCTCGGAATCAGACCAGAGACCCTTCATCTTATAGAAGAAAAATTAGGTCCAAATCTTCAACATGTTGGCTTAGGATCAGACTTCCTTAACAGTACTCCCATAGCACAAGAAATAAAAGCAAGAATCAACAACTGGAATAGATTCAAACTAAAAAGCTTTCTCTTAGCAAAGGAAACTATCAACAATGTAAAGAGAGAACCTACAGAGTGGGAGAAAATCTTTGCCACTCATACTTCAGTTAGAGCACTAATCTCCAGAATCTATAAAGAACTCAAAACTCTACACTAAGAATACAAATAACCCAATCAAAACTACCCTAAGATTCCATCTCACCCCAATTAGAACGGGGATTATCAAGAATACAAGCAACAACAGGTGTTGGCGAGGATGTGGGGAAAAAGGTACACTCATACATTTCTGTTGCAAATTAGTGCAGACACTCTGGAAAGCAGTGCGAGATTCCTCAGAAAGCATGGAATGGACCCATCATTTGACCCAGCTATCCCACTCCTTGGCCTATACCCAAAGGACTTAAAAGCAGAATACTACAAAGATGCAGCCACATCAATGTTCATAGATGCTCAATTCACAATAGCCAGATTGTGGAACCAACCTAGATGTCCTTCAATTGATGAATGGATTAAAAAAAAAAAAACTGTGGTATATTTATACAATGAAATATTACTCAGCCATGAAGAATAATAAAATTATGGCATTTGCAGGCCAATGGATGAAATTGGAGAATATCAAGCTAAGTAAGATAAGCCAATCTCAAAAAACCAAAGGAAGAATGATCTTGCTGTTAAGCGAATGATGACACATAATTGGGGGGAGGGGGCAAGAATGGAGGAAGGAGGGACTGTATAAATGGAAGAGAGGGATGGGAGGGGTGGGGGGAAGGGAAAAAATAACAGAATGAATCAAACACCATTACCCTATGTAAATGTATGATTACAGAAATGATATGCCTTTACTCCATGTACAAACAGAGAATCAACATGCATCCCATTTTTTTATAATAAAAATAAATTTTAAAAAAAGATGCACAAAAAAGGAACGGGATCCTAATTATAATAGAATATAATTCATGTTTGTATAATTATATAAAAATAGATTCTACAGTCGTGTATATCTAGAATGAACCAATTAAAAATACATGAGAATAACATGATCAAAAATAATAAAAAAAAGAGGAGGTGTTACTGAAAGATCTGTCCTTGTCCCTGATGACAATTCAATAATGACTACATGGTTTTGATAAAAAGGAAAAAGAAAATTTATTGCTTTGCTAGCAAAAAAGAAACAAAAGGAACTCCTGTCCCAGAGGCTGTGATTCTGCCCATTGTTAGGAACAGGGGGCTTTCTTTCTTATTTTGGTACCAGGGATAGAACTTAGGGGCACTAGACAAGTGAGTCACATCCCTAGCTGTATTTTGTATTTTATTTAGAGACAAAGTTTCACTGAGTTGCTTAGCACCTCACTTTTGCTGAGGCTGGCTTTGAACTCATGATCCTCCCGCCTCAGCCTCCCAAGCCACTGGGATTACAGGCATGTACCACTGCACCTGGCATTAGGGTGATTCATGGGTCATATTCCACATGTTCTCTTGTTAATTTGGGAGATAGTCATTTCTGAGACTTTTGATCCCCAAAGTCCGTATTACTTTGTTCCTATGGTAGGTGTGTACTCAAGGAGCTGGAGGAGCCTGGGGGCATGCCTCTTGGGTTTATATTTTGCCCCTGGTAAGCAGAGTGCTCCCCACCTCTCTCTCTCTCTCTTTCTCTCCCCATCACTCTCTCTCCTTCCTCATTGCCATATCCTGAGCTGCTTTCCTCCTCCATACCTTTCCGCTCTGAAGCTAACTCTGCCTAGGATGGAGAAAAAAGGTATTCCAATGTCCCCTGAGATTAGGGAAGGGGAAGGATTAGAAAGGAGCAGGGAGAGAGGAAGAGAAAGAAACATGTCCATTTTAAAAGTCAGTTGCAGTGGCAGAGCAGCAAGGCTTATATTCAAAGCATAAAGTGGACCCCTGTTACATTTCTCCACTGTCAATATCTACATTCCATTTCTTTGGAAAAATGGGTTACAATATATTTAAGCTGCTTCCTGCTGAAAGAGGGTGAAGTTGGGGAAAGTAACTCAAAGTCCTTGATCTCTATCAGGTGGAGCATGGACAGTTAAGGGTACTGAGCATCAGAGCAGTCCAGATGGCAGATGGCAGATAACTGACAAGGGCATAGGGCAGGGATCAGGAATTTTAGAGGCCCCAGTCCACAGACAGCTAAATCAGTTCCTCAGGGCTACAGGCGAGGCAGAACATCATGGTAGAAGAGTGTGGTGGAGGGAAACAACTCACATGATGATTAGGAAGCAGCTGTGGTGTTAATTGCAGAGTTTTAGATTTATTCCTCGTATTTTTTAAGGCTATTTGTGAATGGGATTGTTTTTCTGATCTTTGTAAGCAGATTCATTGTTGGTATATAGGAAATCTATTGATTTCTGTATGTTTATTTTGTAACTTGCTACTTTGCCAAATTTGCTTATCAGTTCTAGCTTTTGGTGGAGCTTTTTGAATATGCTAAGATCATATCATCTGCAGATATTTGACTTCTTCCCTTTCTGTTTTTATCACTTTTATTTCCTCCTCTTACCTAATTGCTCTGTCTAGATTTCTAGTATTATATTGAATTGGTGTGAGAGTGGACATTCTTGTCTTTTTCCAGATATTAAAGGAAATTCCTTCAATTTTTCCTCATTCACTATGATGTTGGCCTTGGGTTTGTCATATATAGCCTTCATGATGTTGAGATAAGTTCCTTCTACCCCTAGTTTCTTTCATCCCTAGATTCTTATCATGAATGGGTCCTGAATTTTTTCAAAGCCTTTCTCTGCATTTATTGAGATGACTGTGATATTTGTCCTTATTTCTACTTATGTCTTATTTTCTATTTTTTGGTTTGTGCTTGTTAAAACATCCTAGCATCCCTGTGATAAAACCAATTTGGCCACAATTTCTTAATATGTTGTTGAATATGATTTTCTCATATTTTATTAAGGATTTTTGCATTTAAGTTCATTAGGGACAATGATCTGTAGTTTTTTTTTCCCTTGATGTGTCCTTATCTGGTTTTGGTATAGTGTAATACTAGCTCCATAGAATGAATTTTGAAGTGCTTTGTCCCTTTCTACTTCCTGGAATTAATTGAGGAGTATTGACATTCATTCTTATTTAAAAGTCTGGTAGAATTCAGCTGAGAATCCCTCTGGTCCTGGGCTTTTCTTTGTTGGAAGAGTTATTACTATATCTACCTCACTACTGGTTATTGGTTGGTTTAGATTTTCTACGTCCTCTTGATTCAGTTTTGGCAGATAATATTTGTCTAAAATGTATCCATTTCCCCCAGGTTTTCAATTTATTGAAGTTTAAGTTTTCAAAGTAGTACCTAATGATCCATGGAGTTTTGATTTTTGTGGTGGTGATTTCTCCTTTTTCTTCTCTAATTTTATTAATTTGTGTTCTCTCTCCCCTCTCCTCTTTTGATTAGTTTGGCTAAGGACTAATCAATCTTGTCTATCTTTTCCAAGAACCCACTCTTCATTTAATTGATCCTTTGCATTGTTTTATTTTTATTTGTATTATTTTATTCTCAAATTTATTAATTTTGACTGTGATCTTAATTATTTCCTTCCTTCCACTGGCTTTGGAATTGGTTTGTTCCTCTTTTTTCCAGGTCCTTAAGATGCATCATTGGGTTGTTTATTTGGGATCTCTCTGATTTCCTTCTGTAGTCACTTATAGTCATAAATTTTCCTCTTACAACAATTTCCATAGCTCTGCAGAAGTTTAGTCAACTTTATTACAATCCTCAGTTGACTCTAATGATTATTTCACTTTTTTCCCTATCACCTGTTCATCCTTCAAAAGTGTATTGTTCAAAAAAGAAAGAAACTGAAGAAGAATTCAGAATATGGAAAGATCTCCCGTCTTCTTGGATAGGCAGAATTAATGTTATCAAAATGGCCATACTAACAAAAGTGCTATAAAATGGTGTGGTATTTGCATATAACCTATGCTATCTTTTTGTATACTTTCAATCATCTCTAGGTTACTTGTAACACCTAATACAATGTAAGTGCTATGTACATAATTTAAATACTGTATTGTTTAGGAATAGTGACAAAAAAAAGTCTCTTACCTGTTCAGTGATGTTGCAATTAAAAAAAAATTTTGTTTTGATCTGTGGTTGTTTGAGTCCCCAGATGTGAAATCCAGGGATACAGAGGGTTGACTCTACTTGGTAAATAAACCTGATTAAAACCAAGTTTAAAAATAGTACATACTTTAAGCATTTCTACAAAACACCAATCATTTAGTCAACACTTCCAATTCTTCTTTGAGTATCCACTGATCTGAGCACAAGTACAACAGAAATGATTAATGCACAGTGCCTGCTTGGCCCAGAGGGTTAGGAAGGCACCCGAACCTAAATTATGAGGAAACCTGCAGCGTGGAGAGTCATGTGGAATAGAGAGAAGGTGACATTCCAGTTTGACAGATCTAGCAGTGAACCATTTTTGCCTCTAACTTGGAGCTGTTCATTCCTTCTATTGTTCCCCATGCAGTTTGCTCAGATGATTCATGAACTCAATCTGTTTGAGCATCATTTAATAAGAGTCATGGACTCCCTAATTTCAAGTGTTCCAGCACACTATTCAGCTTTTAAGAGGAACATAATACAGGCTGATAGGATGAATAACTAGTTGAATGAGGCAACCTAAACCCGATCTTTAATTCAGCTCAAGTGTCATTTAAGTATAGCCTTAAGGTGATTAGTAGTTCTGAGAAGAGTCACAGAAAACTCTTCTTTCTGTAAAAGAAACTGTGCTTAGTTCCTGGGCTTGAATCTCTTTGGGAGAACTTGGGTGGATAGCTTTAAAGAAATGGGCATGGATTTTGATAATAGGGTGAATATATGCCCTGAGGATTTGTGTCTAATCTCTCAGTCCACTTCAGTTGTCACTTTATGTTGGCTCTTCTGAACTTAGGACCCAGAAGGGAAAAATGAAATCCTGGATTCAGGTCTCCCTGGAAGGACACTCACAATTAAACCCTTAGTGATACATAAGAAAAATGAACTCTATGGGAGAATTCAAATAAAGCCAAAGGAATGAATGACATGAAGCAATGACACTAAGGAGTAATGCCTGAACTCCTCTGAAACAAAGAAACAACAACCAGAACAACAAAAACACCATTTTTTTTTATCATGAAAAACTTCATACCTAGAAAAGTAGAGAGTAAAACAATGAATTTGTTTCAGTCACTGGCCTATTCATGGCTAATATTGTTTTATAGAGAAAACTTCTACACCAACAACATATATTTTTATCTGCAAATATTTCAGTATAGGTCTATAAAAGATAAGGTTTCCAAAACAAAACCATAATAAATGAAATGTTAATGTTCATTTTAATGTCATCTAACATACAGCCATTATTCAAACTTTCTGCATTATTTCACAATTTATTCTTTCTCTGTTTAAAAGAATCTCAATAAGCTACATATGTTACTATTGAATACCTTTGAATATATTCCTCCTTTTTTTTTTTTTTTTACATTTACATAGGGTAATGATGTTTATTTTATTTTTCCCCTCCCCCCACCCCTCCCACCCCTCTTTTCCCTCTACACAGTCCTTCTTTCCTTCATTCTTGCCGCTGTCCTTAGCCTAACTCTAAACCTAACCCTAAACCTAATGCTAGTCCCTCCCACCCCCCATTATATGTCCTCATCCGCTTATCATCGAGATCATTCGACCTTTAGTTTTTTGAGATTGGCTTATCTCACTTAGCATGATATTCTCCAATTTCGACCATTTGCCTACAAATGCCATAATTTTATCATTCTTCATTGCGGAGTAATATTGCATTGTATAAATATGCCACAGTTTCTTTATCCATTCATCAACTAAAGGGCATCTAGGTTGGTTCCACAATCTGGCTATGGTGAATTGAGCAGCAATGAACATTGATGTGGCTGTATCTCTGTAGTATGCTGATTTTAAGTCCTTTGGGTATAGGCCAAGGAGTGGGATAGCTGGGTCAAATGGTGTTTCCATTCCAAGCTTTCTGAGGAATCTCCACACTGCTTTCCAGAGTGGCTGCACTAATTTGCAACCCCACCAGCAATGTATGAGTGTTCCTTTTTCACCACATCCTCGCCAACACCTATTGTTGCTTGTATTCTTGATAATCGCCATTCTAATTGGGGTGAGATGAAATCTTAGGGTAGTTTTGATTTGCATTTCCCTTCTTACTAGGGATGTTGAACATTTTTTCATATATCTGTTGATTACTTGTACATCTTCTTCTGTGAAGTGTCTGTTCATTTCCTTAGCCCATTTGTTGATTGGATTATTTGTATTCTTGCTGTAGAGTTTTTTGAGTTCTTTATAGATTCTGGAAATTAGCGCTCTATCTGAGGTATGGTTGGCAAAGATATTCTCCCACTCTGTAGGCTCTCTCTTCACATTTCTGATAGTTTCCTTTGCTGAGAGAAAGCTTTTAAGTTTGAATCTATCCCAGTTGTTGATTCTTGCTTTTATTTCTTGTGCTATGGGTGTCCTGTTAAGGAAATCTGATCCTGAGCCAACAAGTTGAAGATTTGGACCTACTTTTTCTTCTATAAGATGCAGGGTCTCTGGTCTGATTCCGAGGTCCTTGATCCATTTTGAGTTGAGTTTTGTGTAGGGTGAGAGATAGGGGTTTAATTTCATTCTGTTGCTTATGGTTTTCCAGTTTTCCCAGCACCATTTGTTGAAGAGGCTATCTTTTCTCCATTGCATATTTTTGGAACCTTTGTCTAGTATGAGAAAATTGTATTTATTTGGGTTTGTGTCCATGTCCTCTATTCTGTACCATTGATCTACCTGTCTATTTTGGTACCAATACCATGCCGTTTTTGTTACTATTGCTTTGTAGTAGAGTTGAAGATGTGGTATTGCAATACCCCCTGCTTCGCTCTTGCTACTGAGGATTGCTTTAGCTATTCTAGGTTTTTTATTCTTCCAGATGAATTTCATAATTGCTTGCTCTATTTCTGCAAGGTACATCATTGGGATTTTAATTGGAATTGCATTGAATCTGTATAGCACTTTAGGTAGTATAGCCATTTTGATGATATTAATTCTGCCTATCCAGGAACATGGGAGATCTTTCCATCTTCTAAGGTTTTCTTGAATTTCTTTCTTTAGTGTTCTGTAGTTCTCATTGTAGAGGTCTTTCACCTCTTTTGTGAGATTGATTCCCAAGTATTTTATTTTTTTCGATGCTATTGTGAATGGGGTAGTTTTCCTAATTTCTCTTTCTGAAGATTCATCACTTATGTATAAAAATGCATTGGATTTATGGGCGTTGATCTTGTAACCTGCTACTTTACTGAATTCACTTATGAGTTCTAAAAGTTTTCTGGTGGAATTTCCAGGTTCCTCTAAATATATAATCATGTCATCAGCGAACAGGGATAGTTTGAGTTCTTCTTTTCCTATTCGTATCCCTTTAATTTCTTTGGTTTGTCTGATTGCTCTGGCTAGAGTCTCAAGGACGATGTTGAATAGAAGCGGTGAAAGAGGGCATCCCTGCCTTGTTCCAGTTTTTAGGGGGAACGCTTTCAGTTTTTCACCATTTAGAATGATATTAGCCATGGGCTTAGCGTAGATTGCCTTTATAATGTTTAGGAATGTTCTCACTACCCCAATTTTTTCTAGTGTTTTGAGCATGAAGGGATGCTGTATTTTATCAAATGCTTTTTCTGCATCTATTGAAATAATCATGTGATTCGTGACTTTAAGTCTGTTGATATGGTGAATGACATTTATTGATTTCCGAATGTTGAACCAACCTTGCATCCCTGGGATAAAACCCACTTGATCGTGGTGCACTATCTTTTTAATATATATTTGTAGGCGATTTGCTAAAATTTTGTTGAGAATTTTTGCATCGATATTCATTAAGGATATTGGTCTGAAATTTTCTTTCCTCGATGTGTCTCTGTCTGGTTTAGGTATCAGGGTGATATTGGCTTCATAGAACGAGTTTGGTAGGGTTCCCTCCTCTTCTATTTCATGGAATAGTTTGAGAAGTATTGGAATGAGCTCTTCTTTAAAGGTTTTGTAGAACTCGGCTGAGAACCCATCTGGTCCTGGACTTTTCTTTGTTGGTAGGCTTTTGATGACCTCTTCTATTTCATTGCTTGAAATTGGTTTATTTAAGTTGTGTATGTCCTCCTTGTTCAGTTTAGGTAGTTCATATGTCTCTAGAAATTTGTTGATGTCTTCGAGGTTTTCTGTTTTGTTGGAGTATAGATTTTCAAAATAGCTTCTAATTATGTTTTGTATTTCACTCGTGTCTGTTGTGATGTTTCCTTGTTCATTCCGAATTTTAGTAATTTGAGTTTTCTCCCTCTTTCTCTTTGTTAGTGTGGCTAAGGGTTTATCAATTTTGTTTATTTTTTCAAAGAACCAACTATTTATTTTGTTAATTTTTCCAATTGTTTCTTTTGTTTCGATTTCGTTGATTTCGGCTCTGATTTTAACTATTTCCTGTCTTCTACTACTTTTGGTATTGGTCTGCTCTTCTTTTTCTAGCGCTTTGAGCTGTAGTGTTAAGTCGTTTATTTGTTGATTTCTACTTCTTTTTTTGAATGCACCCCATGAAATAAATCTTCCTCTAAGTACTGCTTTCATAGTGTCCCAGAGATTTTGATATGATGTGTCTTTGTTCTCGTTTACTTCTAAGAATTTTTTTATTTCCCTCCTGATGTCTTCTGTTATCCATTCATCATATAATAGTGTATTATTTAGTCTCCAGGTATTGGAGAAGTTTCTGTTTTTTATTCTGTCATTTATTTCTAATTTCAATCCATTATGATCTGATAGAGTACAAGGTAGTATCTCTATCTTCTTGTATTTGCTAACAGTAGCTTTGTGGCATAAAATATAGTCTATTTTAGAGAAGGATCCATGTGCTGCTGAGAAGAAAGTGTATTCGCTCTTGGTTGGATGGTATATTCTATATATGTCTGTTAAGTCTAAATTGCTGATTGTGTTGTTGAGATCTATAGTTTCTTTATTCAATTTTTGTTTGGACGATCTATCCAGTGGTGAGAGAGGTGTGTTAAAATTGCCTAGTATTATTGTGTTGTGGTCTATTTGAATTCTGTAATTGAGAAGGATTTGTTTGACGTACATGGATGAGCCAATGTTCGGGGCATAGATATTTATGATTGTTATGTCTTGCTGATTTATGCTTCCCTTAAGCAGCATGTAATGTCCTTCTTTATCCCTTCTGACTAGTTTTGGTTTGAAGTCCACATTATCTGAAATGAGGATGGATACTCCAGCTTTTTTGCTGTGTCCGTGTGCATGGTATGTTTTTCCCCATCCTTTCACCTTTAGTCTATGGGTGCCTCTTTCTATGAGGTGAGCCTCTTGCAGGCAGCATATTGTTGGATTTTTCTTTTTAATCCAATCTGCCAGTCTGTGTCTTTGATTGATGAATTCAGGCCATTAACATCAGGGTTATTATTGTGATATGATTTGTATTCCCAGTCAATTGACTCATATTTGTTTTTGACATGATTTGGTTTCTCCTTTATTTGGCTATTCCTTTAGGCTAGCGCCTCCTGTTGCTGATTTGCATCGTTGTTTTTCATCTCTTCCTCATGGAATATTTTGCTGAGAATGTTCTGTAATGCTGGCTTTCTTTTTGTAAATTCCTTTAGCTTTTGTTTATCATGGAAGGATCTTATTTCATCGTCAAATTTGAAGGTAAGTTTTGCTGGGTATAAGATTCTTGGTTGGCATCCGTTTTCTTTCAGGGCTTGGTATATGTTGTTCCAGGCCCTTCTAGCTTTTAGGGTCTGGATTGAAAAATCTGCTGATATTCTTATTGGCTTCCCTCTGAATGTAATTTGATTCTTTTCTCTCGCGGCCTTTAAAATTCATACAAAAATTTATTTTGTATGTTAGGTATTTTCATAATAATGTGCCTTGGTGTGGGTCTGTTGTAATTTTGTATGTTTGGAGTTCTATAAGCCTCTTGTACTTGGTTTTCCATTTCATTCTTCAGATTTGGGAAATTTTCTGTTATTATTTCATTGAATAGATTGTTCATTCCTTTGGTTTGTTTCTCTAAGCCTTCCTCAATCCCAATAATTCTTAAATTTGGCCTTTTCATGATATCCCATAATTCTTGTAGATTCTGTTCATGATTTCTTACCATCTTTTCTGTTTGGCCAACTTTGCTTTCAAGATTAAATAATTTGTCTTCAATGTCTGAGGTTCTGTCTTCCAGGTGTTCTATCCTATTAGTTATGCTTTCTATGGAGTTTTTAACTTGGTTTATTGTTTCCTTCATTTCAAGGATTTCAGTTTGTTTTTTTTTCAGTATCTCTAACTCTTTATTGAAATGGTCTCTTGCTTCCCGTATTTGGTCTTTTAACTGTTGATTGGTGCGATCATTTAATGCCTGCATTTGCTCTTTCATCTCCTCCTTCAATGCCTGCATTTGCTCTTTCATCTCCTCATTAGCTTCCCTGATCGTTTTAATTACGTACATTCTGAACTCCCTTTCTGACATTTCTTCTGCTGTGCTGTCATTGGGTTTTATTGATGTAGTATCTAGGTTTGTTTGGGACATTTTCTTCCCTTGTTTTCTCATATTGGTCAGTTGTCAGTGGGACCCTGAGATATTGCAGTTTTCCGCTACTGGCTTATAGTGTTCCGGTAGATTTCCAGTGTATCACCACCCAGCCTTCAGTAGCCTGATGTCTTGGAGGAATCTGATAAATCAGCATATCCGAAGAAAACTGCCCCTAGCCCCCTACTGGTTCCATGATTTGGAACTGGCTCTGTGCTGAAATGCTCTCACTGTGGGCCTGCATCTTGCAGCTGGCTGTGTGGGAGGAGCCCACTGCCAGAGTGTGGAAGGCTACCTTGGGAAGACTCTAGCTGCCCTGCCCGGCTCCAATAAGCCACCTCTATCTGGGCCTGCTACCCGGGCCGAGCTTTACCCAGTGGGCAGACTCACCCGTGACTCTATTTCAGTCCGAGTCTCTCAATGCCTCACCTTCTTAACTCCAGGGTTCTGGAGCGCATGGGGGTGCAGTCTCCCTCTAGGCCACCATCTTGGATCGCCCCGTGAAGAGAGCCTGCAGCCGGAGTGGGCAGAGCCGCCTGAAGAGGTCTCTGGCTGCCCTGCCCTAATCCCAGAGGCTGTTTGCGGATCGCGGCTCTCCGCTGGTTTGTTGCCGGAGTACGCTGCGCTGCAGGGCTCCGGGACTCGGTGCTTGTTCTGGTCAGAAAGGCTCTCACTAGTGGGTCAGTTCCGTTCTGAGAACCTGGAGAAGCTGGCTGTGTGGGCGGGGCCCACCGCCGGAGTGCGCAGGGCTGCCTGTGGATGACTCTAGCTGCCCTGCCCGGCTCCGATAAGCCACCTCTATCTGGGCCTGCCACCCAGACCGAGCTTTACCCAGTGGGCAGACTCACCCGTGGCTCTATTTCAGTCCGAGTCTCTCAATGCCTCCCCTTCTTAACTCCAGGGTTCTGGAGCGACTGGGGGTGCAGTCTCCCTCTAGGCCGCCATCTTGGATCGCCCCGTGAAGAGAGCCTCTATTCCTCCTTCTTGTTTTGGCTTTTGCAATTCATTTAACAAAACAAATTCACTTTTCCTGACTGGATTTTGGCAATTGACTTGTCCTGTTACTTGACATGCTCCTAATCCTCCACCTTTATTTACTGTAAATCAGTATTTAGACCTAACGATGGATCAGATTCAAGTTAGATTTTTTTTAGCAACACTACTTCACAAATGTTGGGCTGTACTTCCATCTGCTCTGTCACTTATCCTTCTGTGTTATCAGTGGTCCTTGATAAACATTGCCTAGATTTATCGATTCATTAGAAATACACGATTCAGTTGAGGTGCACTACAATCTACCAAGTCATAGATGGAGGTAACTCTGAAGCTAAGGAGCTTTGGCTTCCTCTGAGTGGACGCTTTCCTGAATTATCCTCTGGAGTCTTCTGGGACATCTGCCGTATTCCCTGAAGTGATGTTAGCCTGTCTGGTTAACTAAGAATGGATCCTTCTCTTTGTGATTTAATATCGTAATCAAGGAAATAGAAGATAGAAATGTGAAATGATTTGTAGTCATATGTTTTATTAATACTTATGTACATATTTATGTATGTATATTAATACTTCTTATTTATATATTTATAAATTTATACTTTTGCTCTTTCAAAACCCTCTAGAATAAAAATTTAATAAATTTTTGACTCAGTAAATTGTATACCTAGTTCACAACTAAAACTAGGTGACACAATATTCTCTTAGTTGACAAGTTTTCCTGTCTGTGAGCAATAAATATCCTTCTACATGAAGTCTTAAAACAAATATGAACATCTAACCATAGTTATTCATTTACAATTTTTTAATATGAGAGTTGCCTGATCACTGTGATAAAAGGGAAAAATGTGAAGAAGAAATTGATAATCACCTAGGTTTTCAGCACACTGAGATTATTTTACATTTCATTTTAGTCATACATAATAATGGAATTCATACTGGCATAATTGAACAAGCATGAAATAAAAATTGCCCCAATCAGTCCCAGGTACTTCCCCTTCCCTTCTCCTCCTTACTCCACTATTTCCTTTTCTCTACTTTAATGATCTTACTTTTATTTATTTATAGTATTTTAAAAAATAGGTTATCATATATAAATGTGAAATTTACTGTGGTATATTCATATATATGCATAGGAAAATTTGGTCAGATTCATTCCACCATTCCTGCCTTTTCCATTCCTACTTCTACCCCCTCAATTTCCTTTTTCTACTCCATTGATCATGATCTCTCTTCTATTCTCATGGAATCCTCCTCCTCCTGACTTTTTCTTTCTTTTTCTCCTCCTACCCACCTTATTTGGTCTAGTTTCTGTATAGGAAAGAAAATATTTAATCCTTGGTTTTTTGAATCTGTCTTATTTCACTTAGCATGATACACTCTAGTTCCATCTATTTACCAGCAAAGGCAATACTTTTATTCTTTATGGCAGAGTAAAATTCCACTTTGTATATACATATACCACTATTTTTAAAAATCCATTTGTCTGTTGACAGTCACGTGAACTGGTTCTACAGCTTGTTTTTGTGTGGATCTTGCTGCTTATAATCATTGATGTGACTGTATCACTATAATATGCTGATTTTAGATCTTTCGGATAAATACTGAGAAGAGGGATAGCTGAATGTTATGGTGGTTCCATTCCTAGTTTTTTTGAGGCATCTCCACACTGTTTTCCAGAGTGATTGCACTAATTCCCACTCCAACCAACAATGTATGAGTGTACCTTTTTGCCCACACACTCACCCAAACTTACTATTATTTGTATTCTTTTTAAAATTTTTTTATTTTTAAATTTTTTACAGACTGCATTTTGATTCATTGTACACAAATGGAGTATATCATTTAGTTTCTGTGGTTGTTCATGATGTAGATTCATACCATTCATGTAATCATACATGTACACAGGGTAATGATGTCTGTCTCATTCCACCATTTTTCATACACCTCCTCCCTCTCATTTCCTTCTACAAAATCTAAAGTTCCTCCATTCTTCTCTCACTTCCCTACCCTTGGACTCCCATTATATATCATTCTCCACTTATCAGGGAAAACACTCGGCCTTTGGTTTTTTGGGTTTGGCTTATTTCAC
The DNA here is from genome assembly GCF_902686445.1 of Sciurus carolinensis. Lineage (NCBI taxonomy): Eukaryota > Metazoa > Chordata > Mammalia > Rodentia > Sciuridae > Sciurus > Sciurus carolinensis. Next base: position 80,696,152 of record NC_062213.1, on the reverse strand, counting down.
TTAGCATGATATTCTCCAATTCCATCCACTTATTTGCAAATGCCATAATATTATTCTTCTTTATGGCTGCATAATATTACATTGTGTATATATACCACAGTTTCTTTATCCATTCATCTGTTGAAGGGCATCCAGGTTGGTTCCACAATCTAGCTAGTGTGAACTGAGCTGCTATAAACATTGATGTGGCTGCTTTACTCTAGTATGCTAATTGTAAGTCCTTTGGGTATAAACCGAGGAGTGAGATAACTGGGTCAAAAGGTGGATCAATTCCAAGTTTTCTGAGGATTCTCCATACTGCTTTGGAGAATGGCAGCACCAATTTTCAACTCCACCAGCAATAAAAAAGTGTGCCTTATCCCCCACATCCACACCAACATCTATTATTGTTTGTGTTCTTGCTAATAGTCATTCTAATTGGAGTAAGGTGAAATCTTAGAGTTGTTTTAATTGGCATTTCTCTAATTACTAGAGATGTTGAACACTTTTTCATATATTTATTAATTGCCTGTATATCTTCTTCTGCAAAGTGTCTGTCCAGTTCCTAGGCCCATTTATTGATTGGGTTCTTTGTATTTTTGGTGTAAAGTTTTATAAGTTTTTTATAAATTTTGGAGATAAGTGCTCTATCTGAAGTGCATGTGGAAAAGATTTTCTCCCACTCTGTAGGCTCTCTCTTCACATTATTGATTGTATCCTATGCTGAGAAAAAGCTTTTTAGTTTGAGTCCATCCCACTTATTGATCCTTGCTTTGATTTCTTGTGCTTTGGGAGTCTTGTTAAGGAAGTCTGATCCTAAGGCCACAGATAAAGATTCGGGCCTACTTTGTCTTCTATTGGGTGCAGGGTCTCTGGTCTAATTCCTAAGTCCTTGATTCATTTTGAGTTGAGTTTTGTGCAGGGTGAGAGATAGAAGTTTAATTTCATTTTATTGCACAGGGATTTCCATTTTGCCAGCGCCATTTGTTGAACAGGCTGTCTTTTCTCCATTGTCTGTTTTTGGCTCCTTTGTCTAGTATGAGGTGACTGTATTTATGTGGTTTTGTCTCTGTGTCTTCTATTCTGTACCATTGGTCTGCCTGCGTATTTTGGTGCCAATAGCATGCTGTTTTTGTTACTGTTGCTCTGTAGTATAGTTTAATGTCTGGTATTGTGATACCTCCTGCTTCACTTTTTCTATTCAGGATTGTTTTGGCTATTTGAGATCTCTTGTTCCTCCAGATAAAATTCATGACTGTTTTCTTTATTTCTATGTGGAATGCCATTGGAATTTTAATTGGAATTGCATTGAATCTGCATAGTACCTTTGGGAGAATGGCCATTTTGACAATGTTAATTTTGGGAGAATGGCCATTTTGACAGTGTTAATTTTGACTATCCAAGAACATGAAGATCTTTCCATCTTCTAAGGTTTTCTTCAATTTCTTTCCTTAGTGTTCTGTAGTTTTCATTGTAGAGGTCTTTCACCTCTTTTGTTAGATTGATTTCCAGTTTTTTTTTTTTTTTTTTTGGGGGGGTGGCTATTGTAAGGCTATTGTGGTTTTCCTAATTTCTCTTTCAGAGGATTCATCACTTATGAATAGAAATGCATTAGATTTATGCATATTGATTTTATATCCTGCTACTTTGCTGAATTCATTTATTAGTTCTAGAAGTTTTCTAGTGGAATTTTTTGGATCCTCTAAATATAGAATCATGTCATTGAAAAATAGTGACAGCTTGAATTCTTCTTTTCATATTTGTGTTCCTTTAATTTCTTTGATCTGTCTAATTGCTCTGGCTAGTGTTTCAAGGATGATGTTGAATAGAAGTGGTGAAAGAGGGCATCCCTGTCTTGTTCCAGTTTTTAGAGGGAATGCTTTCAGTTTTTCTTCATTAAGAATGATGTTGCCTGTGGGCTTAACATAGATAACCTTTACTATGTTGAGGTATGTTTCTACTATTCCTAATTTTTCTAGTGTTTTAAGCATGAGGGGTGCTGTTTTTTATCAAACACTTTCTCAGCATCTGTAGAAATAATCGCATGATTCTTAACTTTAAGTCTATTGATATGATGACTTACATTTTTTGATTTCCTGATGTTGAACCAACCTTGCATCCCTCAGATAAACCCCACTTGATCATGGTGCACTATCATTTCAATATATTTTTGTATGTTATTTACCAGTATTTTGTTAAGGATTTTTGTATCCATGTTTATCAGGCATATTGGCATAAAGTTTTCTTTCCTTAATGAGTCTTTGTCTGGTTTTGTTATCAGTGTGATACTAGCCTCATAAAATGAATATGGAAGGATTCCCTCCTTTTCTATTTCCTGAAATACTTTGAGGATTATTGGTATCAGTTCTTCTTTAACAGTTTTGTAGAATTCAGCTGAGAATTCATCTGGTCCTGAGTTTTTCTTGGTTGGTAGGTTTTTGATGGCTTCTTCTATTTTGGCACTTGATTTTTTTTTTTTTTTTGCTTTTGTTTTACTGTAAACAAATGGGATACATGTTGTTTCTCCATTTGTACATGGAGTCAAGGCATACCATTTGCGTAATCATAAATTTACATAGGGTAATGTTGTTTGATTCATTCTGTTATTTTTTTCCCTTCTCCCCCAACCCTCCCATCCCTCTTTTCCCTCTATACAGTCCTTCCTTCCTTCATTCTTACCACCCTCCTTAACCCTAACCCTAACGCTAACCCCTCCAACCCCCCATTATATGTCCTCATCCACTTATCAGCGAGATCATTCGTCCTTTAGTTTTTTGAGATTGGCTTATCTCACTTAGCATGATATTCTCCAAATTCATCCATGTGCCTGCAAATGCCAAAATTTTATCATTCTTCATGGTGGAGTAATATTCCATTGTATATATATGCCACAGTTTCTTTATCCATTGATCAATTGAAGGACATCTAGCTTGGTTCCACAATCTGGCTATGGTGAATTGAGCAGCAATGAACATTGATGTGGCTGTATCTCTGTAATATGCTGATTTTAAGTCCTTTGGGTATAGGCCAAGGAGTGGGATAGCTGGGTCAAATGGTGGTTCCATTCCAAGTTTTCTGAGGAATCTCCATACTGCTTTCCAGAGTGGCTGCACTAATTTGCAACCCCACCAGCAATGTATGAGTGTACCTTTTTCCCCACATCCTCGCCAACACCTATTGTTGCTTGTATTCTTGATAAATGCCATTCTAATTGGGGTGAGATGGAATCTTAGGGTAGTTTTGATTTGCATTTCTCTTATTACTAGAGATGTTGAACATTTTTTCATATATCTTTTGATTGCTTGTACATTTTCTTCTGTGAAGTGTCTGTTCATTTCCTTAGCTCATTTGTTGATTGGATTATTTGTATTCTTGGTGTAGAGTTTTTTGAGTTCTTTATAGATTCTGGAAATTAGCGCTCTATCTAAAGTATGAGTGACAAAGATATTCTCCCACTCTGTAGGTTATCTCTTCACATTACTGATAGTTTCCTTTGCTGAGAGAAAGCTTTTTAGTTTGAATCTATTCCAGTTATTGATCCTTGCTTTTATTTCTTGTGCTATGGGAGTCCTGTTAAGGAAGTCTGATCCTAAGCCAACAAGTTGAAGATTTGGACCTACTTTTTCCTCTCTAAGATGCAGGGTCTCTGCTCTGATTCCGAGTTCCTTGATCCATTTTGAGTTGAGTTTTGTGTAGGGTGAGAGATAGGGGTTTAATTTCATTCTGTTGCATATGGTTTTCCAGTTTTCCCAGCACCATTTGTTGAAGAGGCTATCTTTTCTCCACTGCATATTTTTGGCCCCTTTTTCTAGAATGAGAAAATTGTATTTATTTGGGTTTGTGTCCATGACCTCTATTCTGTACCATTGATCTACCTGTCTATTTTGGTACCAATACCATGCTGTATTTATTACTATTGCTTTGTAATAGAGTTGAGGATCTGGTATTGTGATACCCCCTGCTTCGCTCTTTTCTACTGAGGATTGATTTAGCTATTCTGGGTTTTTTATTCTTCCAGATGAATTTCATAATTGCTTGCTCTATTTCTGTAAGGTACATTGGGATTTTAATTGGAATTGCATTGAATCTGTATAGCACTTTTGGTAGTATGGCCTTTTTGACAATATTAATTCTGCCTATCCAAGAACATGGGAGATCTTTCCATCTTCTAAGGTTTTTTTAAATTTCTTTCTTTAGTGTTCTGTAGTTCTCATTGTAGAGGGCTCTCACCTGTTTTGTGAGATTGATTCCGAAGTATTTTATTTTTTTCGATGCTATTGTGAATGGGGTAGGTTTCCTAATTTCTCTTTCTGAAGATTCATGACTTATGTATAAAAATTTATGTTTTATGAGCATTGATCTTGTAACCTGCTACTTTACTGAATTCACTTATGAGTTCTAAAAGTTTTCTGGTGGAATTTCCTGGTTTCTCTAAGTATATAATCATATCATCAGCACATAGAGGTAGTTTGAGTTCTTCTTTTCCAATTCATATCCCTTTAATTTCTTTGGTCTGTCTAATTGCTCTGGCTAGAGTTTCGAGGACAATGTTGAATAGAAGTGGTGAAAGAGGGCATCCCTGCCTTGTTCCAGTTTTTAGGGGGAATGCTTTCAGTTTTTCACCCTTTAGAATGATATTGGCCATGGGCTTAGCGTAGATGGTCTTTACAATGTTAAGGAATGTTCCCACTACCCCGATTTTTTCTAGTGTTTTGAGCATGAAGGGGTGCTGTATTTTATCAAATGCTTTTTCTGCATCTATTGAAATAATCATGTGATTCTTAACTTTAAGTCTGTTGATATGGTGAATGACATTTATTGATTTCTGGATGTTGAACCAACCTTCCATCCCTGGGATAAAACCCACTTGATCATGGTGCACTATCTTTTTAATATATTTTTGTATGCAATTTGCTAAAATTTTGTTGAGAATTTTTGCATCGATGTTCATTAAGGATATTGGTCTGAAATTTTCTTTCCTCGATGTGTCTCTGTCTGGTTTAGGTATCAGGGTGATATTGGTTTCATAGAATGAGTTTGGGAGGGTTCCCTCCTCTTCTATTTCATGGAATATTTTGAGGAGTATTGAAATGAACTCTTCTTTAAAGGTTTTGTAGAACTCGGCTGAGAACCCATCTGGTCCTGTACTTTCTTTGGTTGGTAGACTTTTGATGACCTCTTCTATTTCATTGCTTGAAATTGATTTATTTAATCTGTGTATATCCTCCTCGTTCAGTTTAGGCAATTCTTATGTCTCTAGAAACTTTTGATGTCTTCGAGGTTTTCTGTTTTGTTGGCGTGTAGATTTTCAAAATAGCTTCTAATTTTGTTTTGTATTTCATTCGTGTCTGTAGTGATATTTCCTTGTTCATTCCAAATTTTAGTAATTTGAGTTTTCTCCCTCTTTCTCTTTGTTAGTGTGGCTAAGGGTTTATCAATTTTGTTTATTTTTTCAAACCAACTATTTATTTTGTCAATTTTTTGTATTGTTTCTTTTGTTTCAATTTTGTTGATTTAGGCTCTGATTTTAACTATTTCCTGTCTTCTACTACTTTTGGTGTTGGTCTGCTCTTCTTTTTCTAGGGCTTTGAGCGGTAGTTTTAAGTCATTTATTTGTTGATTTCTACTTCTTTTGTTGAATGTGCCCCATGAAATAAATCTTCCTCTAAGTACTGCTTTCATAGTGTCCCAGAGATTTTGATATGATGTGTCTTTTTTCTTGTTTACTTCTAAGAATTTTTTTATTTTCCTCCTGATGTCTTCTGTTATCCATTCATCATATAATAGCATATTATTTAATCTCCAGGTATTGGAGAAGTTTGTGTTTTTTATTCTGTCATTTATTTCTAATTTTAATCCATTATGATCTGATAGAGTACAAGGTAGTATCTCTATCTTGTATTTGCTAACAGTAGCTTTGTGGCATAAAATATGGTCTATTTTAGAGAAGGATCCATGTGCTGCTGAGAAGAAAGTGCATTCATTCTTTGTTGGATGGTATATTCTATATATGTCTGTTAAGTCTAAATTGTTGATTGTATTATTGAGATCTATGGTTTCTTTATTCAATGTTTGTTTGGAAGATCTATCCAGTGGTGAGAGAGGTGTGTTAAAATCACCTAGTATTATTGTGTTGTGGTCTATTTGATTTCTGGAATTGAGAAGGATTTGTTTGACATACATGGATGAGTCAATGTTTGGGGCATAGATATTTATGATTGTTATGTCTTGCTGATTTATGCTTCCCTTAAGCAGTATGTAATGTCCTTCTTTATCCCTTCTGACTAGTTTTGGCTTGAAGTCCACTTTATCTGAAATGAGGATGGATACTCCAGCTTTCTTGCTATGTCCATGTGCATGGTATGTTTTTTCCCATCCTTTCACCTTAAGTCTATGGGTATCTCTTTCTATGAGATGAATCTCTTGCAGGCAGCATATGCTTGGATTTTTCTTTTTAATCCAATCTGCCAGTCTATGTCTTTTGATCGATGAGTTCAGGCCATTAACATTCAGGGTTATTATTGTGATATGATTTGTATTCCCAGTCATTTGACTCATTTTTGTTTTTTTTTGACATGATTTGGTTTCTCCTTTATTTGGCTATTCCTTTTGGCTAGTTTCTCCCATTGCTGATTTGCATCGCTGTTTTTCATCTCTTCCTCATGGAATATTTTGCTGAGAATGTTCTGTAATGCTGGCTTTCTTTTTTTTTATTCCTTTAGCTCTTGTTTATCATGGAAGGATCTTATTTCATCGTCAAATCTGAAGGTAAGTTTTGTTGGGTATAAGATTCTTGGTTGGCATTTGTTTTCTTTCAGGCCTTGGTATATGTTGTTCCAGGCCCTTCTAGCTTTTAGAGTCTGGATTTAAAAATCTGCTGATATTCTTATTGGTTTCCCCCTGAATGTAATTTGATTCTTTTCTCTCGCAGCCTTTAAAATTCTCTCTTTATTTTGTATGTTAGGTATTTTCATTATAATGTGCCTTGGTGTGGGTCTGTTGTAATTTTGTATATTTGAAGTCCTATAAGCCTCTTGTACTTGGTTTTCCATTTCGTTCTTCAGATTTGGGAAATTTTCTGATATTATTTCATTGAATAGATTGTTCATTCCTTTGGTTTGTTTCTCTAAGCCTTCCTCAATTCCAATAATTCTTAAATTTGGCCTTTTCATGATATCCCATAGTTCTTGGAGATTCTGTTCATGATTTCTTACCATCTTCTCTGTTCAACTTTGTTTTCACGATTAAATATTTTGTCTTCAATGTCTGAGGTTCTGTCTTCCAGGTGTTCTATCCTATTGGTTATGCTTTCTATGGAGTTTTTAACTTGGTTTATTGTTTCCTTCATTTCAAGGATTTCTGTTTTTTTTTTTTTTCAGTATCTCTAACTCTTTATTGAAGTGATCTCTTGCTTCCCGTATTTGGTCTTTTAACTGTTGATTGGTGCGATCATTTAATGCCTGCATTTGCTCTTTCGTCTCCTCCTTCAATGCCCGCATTTGCTCTTTCATCTCCTCATTTGCTTCCCTGATTGTTTTAATTATGTACATTCTGAACTCCCTTTCTGACATTTCTTCTGCTGTGCTGTCATTGGGTTTTATTGATATAATATCTAGGTTTGTTTGGGACATTTTCTTCCCTTGTTTTCTCGTATTGGTCAGATGTCAGTGGGACTCTGAGATATTGCAGATTTCCTCTATTGGCTTGTAGTGTCCCTGTAGATTTCCAGTGTATCACCTCCCAGCCTTCAGTAGCCTGAAGTCTTGGAGGAACTTGATAATGCAGCGCTTCTGAAGAAAGCTGCCCCTAGCCCGCTACTGGTTCCAGGGCTTGGAGCTGGCTCTGTGCGGAAAGGCTCTCACTGGGCGGTCTGTTCCGAGAAGCTGGCCGTGAAAGGAGCCTGCTGCCGGAGGGTACAGGGCTGCTTCAGGAAGTTCCTGGCTGCCCTGTCCTGGTCCCTGAAGCTGCCTGTGGGCCAGAGCTCGCTGCTGGCTCCGGGACTTGGAGCTGGTTCTGTGCAGCAAGGCTCTCACTGGGGGGTCTGCACTGAGAAGCTGGCCTTGTGGGAGGAGCCCGCCACTGGAGGGACTAGGGCTACCTGGGGAAGACTCTAGCTGCCCTGCCCTGCTCTGATAAGACACCCCTATCTGGGCCTGCTGCCCAGGCCGAGCTTCACCTGGTGGGGGAGACTCACCCTGTGGCTCTATTTTAGTCCGAGTCTCTCAATGCCTCCCCTTCTTGAATCCTGGGTTCTGGAGCGACAGGAGATGCAGTCACCCTCTAGTCTGCCATCTTGGATCGCCCCGTGGAAAGAGCCTGCCTGGCACTTGAAATTGATGTGTTTAAATTGTGTAGGTCTTCCCGATTCAGTTTTGGAAAATCATATATCTCTAAAAATTTGTCAATGTCTTTGATATTTTCTATTTTGTTGGAGTATAGATTTTTGAAGTAGCTTCTAATTATGTTATGTATTTCAATGGTGTCTCTCATGATCTTTCCTTTTTCATTTTGAATTCTAATAATTTGAGTTTTCTCTCTCCTTCTCTGTTAGTGTGGCTAAGGGTTTATCAATTTTGTTTACTTTTTCAAAGAATCAACTTTTTGTTTTGTCTGTTTTTTGAATTGTTTCTCTTGTTTCAATTTCATTGATTTCAGTTGTGATTTTAATTATTTCCTGTCTTCTACTATTTTTTGTGTTGATCTGTTCTTCTTTTCCTAGGGCTTTGAGATGTAATGTTAGGTCATTTAGTTGTTTACTTTAGTTTTCTAAATGTATGAGCTCAATGCAATGAACTTTCCTCTTAGTACTGCTTCAGAGTGTCTCAGAGATGATATGTTGTGTCATTGCTCTCATTTATCTTTAAGTATTTTTTATTTCTTCCCTGATGTCTTCTGTTATCACTGCATCATTCAATAGCATATTATTTAGTCTCCAGGTATATGAGTAGTTTTTGTTTGTTATTTTATCATTCATTTCTAATTGTATTCCATTATGGTATGATAGGATACAAGGTAGGATCTCTATTTTTTTTTAATTTACTAATGGTTTCTTTGTGGCATAACATATGGTCTATTTTGGAGAAGGATCCATGAACTGCTGAGAAGAAAGTATATTCACTCGAGGTTGAATGAAATACTCTGTAAATGTCCATTAAGTCTATATAATTGATTGTAATATTTAGTTCTATAATTGCTTTGTTCAGTTTTTGTTTGGAGGATCTATCCAGTGGTGAGAGCGGTGTTTTAAAGCCCCCCAATATTAATGTGTTTTGGTCTATTTGATTCTTAAAATTGAGAAGAATTTGTTTGATATACATAGATGATTCATTGTTTGGGGCATAAATATTTAAAATTGTTATATGTTGCTGTTTTATGCTTCCCTTTAGCAGTATGAAATGTCCTTCTTTATCCCTTCTACTAACTTTGGTTCGAAGTCCACTTTATCTGATATGAGGATGGAGACCCCTGCTTTTTTACTGGGTCCATATGCAAGGTATGTTTTTCCCTATCCTTTCACATTTAGTCTGTTGATGCCTTTTTCTATGAGATGAGTTTCTTGAAGGCAGCATATTGTTGGGTCTTTCTTTTTAATCCAATCTGCCAGTCTATATCTTTTGATTATTGAGTTTAGGTCATTAACATTCAGGGTTATTATCATGATATGATTTATATTCCTGGTCATTTTGGCTTATTTTTGGTTTTTAACTTGACTTGGTTTCTCCTTTGATTGGCTTTTCCTTTAGGGTAGTTCCTCTCTTTGTTGACTTGTATTGTTGTTTTTCACGAAGTATTTTGCTGAGAATGTTCTGTAGCACAGGCTTTCAATTTGTAAATTCTTTTAACTTTTGTTTATCATGGAAATATTTTATTTCATTGTCAAATCTGAAGGTTAGTTTTTCTGGGTATAGGATTCTTGGTTGGCATTCATGTTCTTTCAGAGCTTGAAATATATTGTTCCAGGCCCTTCTTGCATTTAGTGTCTGGACTGACAAATCTGCTGATATCTGTATTGTTTTCTTCTTTATGTAATCTGATGCTTTTCTCTCACAGCCTTTAAAATTCTATCTTTATTTTGTGTGTGAGGTATTTTCATTATAATGTGCCTTGGTGTGGATTTGTTATAATTTTGTGCACCTGGTGTTCTGTAAGCCTCTTGTATTTGATTTTCCATTTCATTTTTTAGGTTTGGAAAATTTTCTGATATTATTTCATTGAACAGGTTGTTCATTCATTTGGTTTGTATCTCTGTACCTTCCTCAATTCCAATAATTCTTAAATTTGCTCTTTTCATGAGCTCCTATAATTCTTGGAGTTTTCATTCATGACTTCTTAACATCATCTCTGGTCAACTTTATTTTCAAGGTTAAATATTTTGTCTTCATTGTCTGAGATTCTGTCTTCCACGAGATCTATTCTGTTGGTGATGATTTCTATTGAGTTTTTAATTTGGTTTATTGTTTCTTTCACTTCAAGTACTTATGTATGGATTTTTTTCAGAATCTCTATCTCTTTGTTGAAATGATATTTTTCTTACTGCATTTGCTTTTTTTAACTGTTTACTGGAATGGTCATGCATTGCCTGCATTTGCTCTCTTATCTTTTGCTTCACAAAACATTTTAACTATGCAGATTCTAAACTCTTTTTCTGTCATTTCTACTTCCTTGCTGTCATTGGATTCTATCACAATAGCATCTTGGTTTGTTAGGGACACTTTCTTCCACTGTTTTTTTTTTTTTTTTTTTATATATATATATTGTTTCTGTATATTCCCCTCTAGCAGTGAAGATTTGAGGTACTGAAGTTTCACTCCTGCAAGCTTATTTATGACGCTGCTGTTTTCCACTACTTCTCCTTTGAAGGGAAGATCAATATTAGTAGCACCTAATACAGAGAAAATACAGCCTGAATCAGATAGCCCCTATAAAGACTTTAACATTATTGTAATGAACAGGATCAGTTTGATTACTATTTACAGTATTTTTAGTTGTGAACAAGAGGATGGGGAAGGGTGTAGGATGTAAGTGAGTAAACAGAGGTACCTGTCAAAGGGCCTCCAGTCTCCTGTAGGTGTCTCAGGAAGGGAGCTGCCCTTCCAATGATGGCAGCCACACCCTCAGGAATAATTCAAAATGCCTGCACCAGCCTCCAAAGAAGCCTAGGAGCCTCAGCAAGGGCAAGCAGAGTCAGCACGTGGAGGCATGTGTGGTGTCTAGTGTCCCTCTGCAGTGGTTTGGGCAGGCGGCCTCTGTATTGGTGTCTGTCCATGGTCGGGATGGCGGACAGGCACCTATTTTTTGTATTCTTGATCATTGCCATTCTGACTGTAGTGAAATTAAATCTCAATGTAATTTTGATTTGCATTTCCCTGATTGCTAGACCTGTGGAACATGTTTTCAGATATTTATTGGCCATTTGTATGTCTTCTTTTGAAAAATTTCTCTAATTCTTTCACCCATTTGCTAATTATTTTATTTGATTTTTTGGGTGTTAAGCTTTTTGAGTTCTCCGCGTATTCTGAGTTTTAATTCCCTATCTGAGGAACAGGTGGTAAAGACATTCTCCCATTATCTCTCTTTGCTTTCTTAATTATTTCCTTTGCTATGCAGAAGCTTTTAATGCTGCCCTACTAATCGATATTTTGTTTTACTTCTTGTGCTTTAGGAATCTTGTTAAGGAAGTAGATGCTTGTGCCTATAAGTTGGAGTGTTGAGTCCATGTTTTCTTCTAGAAGTTGCAGAGTTTCTGTTCTAATTGCCAGGTTTTTGATCCACTTTACATTGGTTTTTGTTGATTATTTTTGTTAAGAGAATTACATGGATTGGCACAAGAATTCAACAAAGATAGGGTGATAGAGACAACAAATTTGAAATAAATACGTAGTATGCTAGATAGGTTTATGCAAATCTTCAACTACTATGGTCTATCTTGAATGATGCTGAGCAATACAGAAGCTATTGAATGGATAGTAGATTAATTAGTCCATATAAGAGAAAGGAGGAAAGAAAATTTAAGTTGAGAGAATGCCTTGGGTCTGCTGGCACATGCCTGTAATCCTGGCAACTTGGTAGGCTGAGGCAGGAAGACAGCAAATTGGAGGCCAGGCTGGGCAACTTAACAAGACTGTCTCAAAACTAAATATAAAAAGAAGTGGCGATATAGCTCAGTAGTAAAGTGTCCCTGGATGCAATTCCCAGATTTAAAAATAAAATCCAAAAACAAAAAAGATAGGGAAATGTTTTACACTAGAAAAGCTGTAAAACTGGGTGAGCCACATAAAAATAATCATGCAACATAATAGCTGGAAGAAAACTTACAGAAACTAGAAGATTGGTCATGTGTTATTGAACACTTTACTGAGGAATAAAGATTACACTGCTCTGTACAGGAAGTTTGCAAATTTCTGCACATTTTACTGTGGAAAATCTGATGATAACTTTAATTGTAAAGTCTAATAATATTTTATTAGCTAAAAAGCTATTTTATTCTCAGTTGAATTTTTTGGAGGCATTGTATATATTTAAATACTCTTCTGAGTTTGTGTGCATATGCTACATTAAAAAAATATATATAGCTTCCATGATTGTGCCTTTTCCTAAAGAGTGTAATAAATGATCAGTTGTGATACATTGTTAAAACCCTTTTTTTTTTTTTTTTTTTTTTTTGGTGCTGGTGATTGAACCCAGGGCCTTGTGCTTACAAGGCAAGCACTCTACCAACTGAGCTATCTCCCCAGCCCTGTTAAAACCCTTCTACCTTTAGTTTAATGTATTCATCTATTTATACTCCTCATTTCATAAACATGGCAGGTTTATGGTGGGCAAGGTATCATGCTAGGAAAGGCTACATGGTGTTTATAGACAATGAATTGTATTCCTGCATCCTCAATGGAGCTTCTACATGGAGACATACTCACCCTAATAGATATACCCCAAACACCTGCCACACACACATACACACACAGTGGTCCAGGGAGGAGCAGCAACCATAATCTCTCGATAAAGTTTATGGAAAGCAGCTTCAGACTTTGTTCCCAATGACCTTTACCTCCTGAATTCATATTCCTATGTAATCCCCTCCAGCTGAATGTGTGTTAAACCTAGTTATTTACTTCAATCAATAAAACATGAAGAATGATATGATTTTTATTCCAGGACTAGTTTGCAAAAATTGTGACTAATATCTTGCTAGCAGACTCTAATACCTTCTCCATCTAAATACTGATGAAGCAAGTTTCCATGTTGGAAGATCCCACATAACAAGGAACTGAAAGCAGACCCTGGCTAATAGCTAGTGATAATGAAAAACCTCCAGGAACTGAGTTCTGGGAACAACCACATAAACTTGGAATAAATGACTTGATGGCAACCAGACCCAACTGAGCCATACCCAGACTCCTAACCCACTGAACCTATGTGGTAATAAATGTATACTGTTTTAAGCTACTAAATTTTGTGATCATTTGATGTACAACAATAGTTAACTGCTACAGGTATAAATAACTTCATCCTTATTTGCTTGGACCTTGTTCTTGGCAACTTCTCCAAACTCTGGTGATTGCAATTAGAAGCAAAGCATGCAATTATCAAGGAAAAAAACAATGTTTGGGAAAGTATATGTCATAATAGAAGTTACCTAAAAGTAGAATTTGGGGGTTAAAGTTTAAAATAGGCCCTCTGCTGCTATGAATTCTTTTTCAGAAGTTGTTAAGAGATCAAGAGAAAAGTGATAGAAATGTAGCAACTGGAATACACAGCCTGAAGATACAGTTAATGGGTGTTTAATCTTTCTTTTTCCCTTCCAGCAATTCTTCATAAGTTAAAAAATAAATGAAGAAAGTTTAGAAAAATAGTTAACTGCTTTGGGGTGCTTTGGGAAAATACTTGTTTCCTATCTCTGCAGGCTCTTTAATAAACTTCATAATTTTTTATATTTTTTAATTACAAGTTGGATTTTTAATAATGAAATAACGTATGTTCTTACTGTATTTTTGAAAGGACAAATTTCAAAAGTGTATTTAGTTATTAATTTCTCTACACTTCTATATTTTCCAATAAATTTTTGTCTGTTTAAGTGCTTTACACATCTACCTATTTACTGGAGATATTTGATATCCTTTACAGTGTTCAAACACATATTGAAGAAGACATAAATATGGTAGAAGTAAAGTAATTAATGGATATCTGTTTGTCTTAGTCAATTAAAATTAAATTTAGATATAAACTTTCTGATACCCAAGCAAAATGGTGACCATTGAATTGCCTTAACCTCTTAGGAACTCCTCAAGGACAGGGAACATGTTTTATCCATTGTTTTCTCCCAGTGTGTGGTCCAGTGTGTGGTCCAGCCTGGCACATAGCCGATATTTATTAAAGAAGTAAATGAATGGAGGAAGGAAGTACATATCTGATTCCTCTTCTTAAAACTGTGCTATTTTCTCAAAGCTTTGATGTCTCTTAAACTTTTAAAAATTCAATGGATTAGATAAACTTCAATTGCTTGGACATGAAAAATGAAGGGTGAGTTGAAAGCTGTACAAAATTTAAAGAAACTACCACAGCCTCATGTTATGGTCATCTAGTTGATGTCAAGGTTCCTTTGGGAAGTAACATTTGTCTTCATGATCTCCCAAGTCAGTAACATATATTTGAGACTAAACAAGATGGTACCTGAGCCTCTGTTTAATGGTAAGGAACATTTAACCAATTACAAGTACAACTTGTACAACTTTTAAGATGGGGTTACTTAAACTTACAAGGAATATAATTTATTAAGCTTCATGTGTGTACCAGGCACAGAAACAAAAGGGTTATACTAATTTATTTATTTAATTCTCATGGCAAATCTGAATGGTAAATATTATTATACTTCTTTTAAAGGTGAGTACATTGAATGAAAACAACCAATAAAAATTAATGCAGACTGGTTTTAGTGCAAACCTTCAGAGTCAAAACCAATGCACCATTTCCTTGAGTAAGGAAGTCCATTGACCAAATAAAATTTGATACACAGATTGAAAACAAACAAGTAAATATGTCTTTGAATTGATCCTTTGTTATTATGGTTAAGACTGTCAAGTCTTAATCTAGTTTCTCTTTTAACTAGCTTGTTTGCTTTTTAATTGATTCTATAGGTGTGCCTATCATTTATTATTTAATTGTTAAATAATGTATCAAATAGAATTATAAATACTAAAAGAAAATGCTATTTATTGTGAAGTTGTTTATTAGCATTTAGGGAAAAAATAATCAAAACTTTTAAGTACCTATGCAAATAATGTTATTAATTGATAAAAATATACATTTAATCTTATAATTAAATAACTTTCTTCTATAGAATTATACCAAATATTCAATGTCTAAAATTTTCTCACCTTCAAAATGTAAATATCCTACTGAATCAATTCTGGCCATTGGCAGTTAAATACAGCATCACTATAATGTATTGATTTTCTTAACTGTCATTCATCATCTTGGCCTCTTTGGCACTATTAATATCGAGAGCATATTCCTAGGTTTTATCTACAATACTTAATTTGTTGTCTGCATTTATAGAGCTATGAACATTAACTTTGGATTCATAGAGATAGGTGTTCGAATCCAACAACTGCCCCTGTGTGAATTTGAGCAGTCAGGATAGTTTAAAGGAATACTTCAGCATTAGATGACACCAACATTTCAGAATCTTACACTAGCAAGGATTTATTTCTTCCTCCAGTTGCATGTCCATCCCATGTTTGCTACAATGACTTTTATCTATCCTGTGGGGTTGAGAAAGTACCTCGGAGTTTGTAATATCTAAATCAAGACTGAAGATGAAGTGAGAAGAGTATGGTTTTGATGGGAGAAAAATGTTTCAGGCAGAAAAGTAATGTAAATGAAGTTATGGAAGTTAGAGTTTGGAATTCAAGATAACTAGGCTTTCAAGGCTATGGAGTTCAGGAGGCTACATGTTGTGTTGTTGATTTGTCAAATATATCTTTGACCCCACCAAATTTACCTATAAGCTCTGAAATTCAGTTTCTTTATCAAGTGGAAAGACTAATAATAATATTTTTGCATCAGATGGCCTATAGTTTGGAATGTTTAATGTTTCCCAAAGGCTCATGTGTTTAAGGATTTGTCCCCAGCCTGAGAAACTATTGTGAGGTGGTGAAACTTTTAATACATGGGGCCTACTAGGAGAAAGTTAGGTCACTGAGGGTGTGTACTCATAGGGAAAATTGAAACACTTGCCTCTCTCTTTCCCTCCCTGCTTCCATAAAGTGAGCAGTTTTCTCTGCTATGTGCTCCCAACATGGTATGCTGTCCTGCTACAGAATCAAAAGCAACAAAGTCAATCAACCTTGGACTGAAATCTCTGAAACCATGAACCTAAATAACTCTTTCATCATTGTAGTTATTTATCTCAGGTATTTTTTTTCACAGTGACAAATATCTAATGACCAAAAAAGATAATGTATGTGCGCATTTCTAAACATTGCCTGGTACATCTTAATAATTTGTGTACATTCTCCTTTCCAAGATGTTGAAACCATGCAGTCTATTCAAGATAAACATAATGGAAATTCAGTGAGAACCTCTGAACAACAAGATGAGATGAATATGAGATCTACAGACTTCATCTTTCTAAAAACAATTGCGATTCAAAATGTGTTTCTTCTCTTAATTTAACATTTTATTATTTTAAATTAAGCAAGCTTCTTTCAGTGCATATATGGAAACCTATCTCTGGGTTCTTTGGGAATAGTGAAGAAAGTTAAGACATATTTTCCTCAAGATTTGTAGATCTTAAAGTATCTGCAACCTAAAGGGAGAGAGAATCTAAACTATGCTAAATTTGGTAGGCATGTGTATGCTAAGGCGTTCTATCTGTGCAGTGTTCTGAGGTAAACTAATTTTTTTCTGCAAGAGTGATGACTTCTGTACTTATGGGATTGTCCTTGTTACATAAAGACATACCCAAGAAAGATAGACATCCTAATTATTATGTTTATTTATAATTATTTGAGTTGTCATGATAACCGAATCAGGCTAACTGATGAAAACTTGATTGATTGATGTAATTAAGTTATTATGATGTTCAAAACCATCAATTAAATCAAATGGCTAATTTAATGATATTGTATTCTTTGGTTGACACAACCTTTCTTTAAAATGAAAGTAGAGAGGAAACAGAATGGAAAGCTTAAAATGTTGGGCATTTATACCAAATAAAATTTCTTTTGATTTGAGGAAAATATTGGTTATAGTTGGCAGGTTTTCTTCTCAGTCACCCTGTGAGTTGGGTACACACACTCATTTTATAAATAATAAAACTGAGCCTTATTGAAGTTAACATATATCAGACTGGTGTCATAGAACAACTCTATAAATCTAGTCCTATCTCTGATTCCCCACAGTTTTTCAAAACTATGCTTAATCTTCATGAACCACAGTGTCATCCCATGCAAAGTAGATATGATATTGTTCTTCCTATTTCTTAAAGGAATTAGCTAAGGATCAAATGAGATAATGTAGGCCAAATTTCCTTCCAAGTTGTAAAATTCTTATAAAGGCATTACTGTCATACAGTGAAGGAATATATAAATAATTTATTTCTGATTTTTTTTTTCCATTTGCTTTTCCCCTTTAGGAATCAGAGGCAGTTGTGTTAATCAGTTTTGTGTTTCTATGACCAAAACACCTGATAAGAACAACTTAGAAGAAGGAATGTTTATTTTTGCTCAGTTTCAGAGGTTTAGTCCATGGTCTGACAAGTGCATTGCTCTGGCCCCAGGGTGAGGCAGAACATCATAACAGAAAGGGATGGGAGAAGGAAGTTGCTCACCTTATATTCAACCAGGAAGTAGAGAGAGAGGGGAAAATGGTCCACAGAGACAATGAACCATTCCAGAACATGACCCCAATGATTACCTCCTTTAGCCATCCCCCACCTGCCTATAGTCACCACTCAGTCCTTTCAAACTAGGATGGACTGATTAGGTTGCTAGTCTTACAATCCAGTCATTTCACCTCTGAACACCCCTGCAAGACAGAAACTTTGGGGGAAGACCTTATATCTAAGCCATAACAGCAGACAATATGAATGAAGTGCCATGAAGATGACTCTTCTATAAAGAGTAGTTTCAAGACCCATAGCCAAAGTCTTCATTATTTCATGGCAGATGGTGACCCTGTCAAGGGAGATTTTCACCCAACACAGAAAATAAAGGCCCTTGAATCAGACTTCGTTCATTATCCCCACAGTTTAATTTTGCATTTTGACCTTAAAAATTATGAATCATGGTGATAGTTTTTAACCAGTACAAATCTACCCAAAGACAGAAAAATGTATATAATAACCTTCTAAATCCCACCTCCCAGACTTGAAACTGTATTTTCAGCAAATGTTTTCTGAATTAATTGTAGCAGAACATGTACAAGGATTAAAAATTAATTTCAAAAAATGTAAAAGAGCTGTGCCCACATTCTGGGAACTAAAAAGTTTCATTGACTATTTCTCTAACATATTGTCTTGAATTTAGATAAATAAAATGGTAAACAATGCTTTATTTTTTAAATATAAGATAAGATTTCCAAGTTACAGAGAAGTTTAAAGCCTGTAAAATACAATTAACTATGTAATTAAAAGTCAGATGGTAGCTGGCCATAAATGTCATGGAAAAGATTGCCACTCTGATGGACTGTTCTTAAGACTCATCATTAAACACAGGAAATGGGAAAACAGCCTTGAGTTATAGAAGATCCTCTCATCAGGACACCACTTAATTAAAGAGGCAGAATGTATTGTTTTCAAAATATTTCAGGCTTTTGCATAAAAAGTTTCAGAAATCTTGGCAAGGGAAAAAACGAGAACAAAATATTTGGAAAAGAGTGAATCAGTAATTCATAACATAGTGTTTCTGGAGTTCCATTTTTATTTGTATTTGATTTTCCAAACCCTTTATACCAGTGAGCACAATCAAGGAAAGGGATACTTTCTCTGTGCACCTCACAGGAATTCAAAACACAATAGCTTATATTACTGCTATAGGGTTGTTAAGAATTGAGATGTGTTCCCTCCCCAAAGATAACTTGAAGTTCCAGTATTTCAGAATGTGGCCTTATTTAGAAATGGGGCCTTTATAGATGTAATCAGATTAAAATGAAGTCAGCAGGTTCATTAGGATCCTAATCCAATATGCTATGTCCCTATAGAAGGGCAATTTTAGACACAGAGATAGGTATGTACACAGAGGAGATCAAATGAACATGTTGTAAAGAGACACAGGGTTGCTTGCCATGGGAAGACTGGCCAGTGAACATCTGAGGTAAAGAAGGACCCATCCCTGCATGGTTCAGAAGAGCACTGCCCAGCTGCTGTTTGAACCTCCAGAAGCAGGAAACAACAAAATTCTATGGAAGACACAAAATTTATGATACTTTTAATTTATGACAGCTCTAACAAACTAATACAAGAATCTTTCTAAAGAAATCAATTTAGTGTAGTTATTAAAAGGATGAGCTTCAAAGTCAATCATTCATTCATTCAGTATTTTCTAACTGCCTTGAGCACTTAGTATATGAACATAATGAAAAGTTCACTTTTCAGAGTTCACTTCCAGTAAGACAGATAATAAGCAAGAGGTCATTTATAAAGTGAGTTCACAACTGGTAAGTGTTACAAAGAAACAAAAGTAGGGCTATACTTAAAAAGCTATCATTGGGTGTTTTAGAAGGTGTTATGAAATGCCCCTCTGAAAAGGTGACATTTGAGCTGGATGTGGTGGTGCATTCATGTAATGCCAGCTACTCAGGATGCTGTGGCAGGAGGATAGCAAGATCAAGACCAGACTGGGCAACTTAGTGACCCTGTTTCAAAATAAATAAAAAGGACAGGAATATATAGCTCAGCTCAGTGGTAGATCCCTTGCCTTCCATGTAGGAGGCTCAGGTTTCAATTCCAAGTATTGCAAAAAAAAAAAGGAAGAAAAGGTGACATTTGAGCAGAGGTGCAAATAGTAAAAAGGGATACATGGCAAAAGAGGATTCGAGATAAAGGGATCTCAGAAACATAAAGTTCATGAAGCAGGAACAACCCTTCTGTAGACCTAGAATAGAAAGAAGAGTCTGGGTGGGAAGCCTGAATTCAGGGGAAGGATTGGAGATGGTGTTTAATGACTTGTTGGATCAAGTGAGTTTTGATGAAGAATCTCTGGCTTAATCTATGATAAAGACTAAGAGTATTTTAAACACAGGATCAATGAAATATGTTCACATTTTAAAAACTTCTGGTTGCAATGTAAAAATACACCAGGGTGGGGAGCAGAAAGGCAAGGGAAAGCTGCAGTTTAGGTAAGAGGAAATTGTCTGGGTTAGTGGGGAGGAGGTAGAGAGCAGTGGTCAATTTAGGATGTAAGAGTTTGGATGCAGGAATGGCTGATAAATTCAGTTTATCTGGTGGGGGATGAAGCAAAGAAGACACCAGAGATGATTCACTACTTTCTGACATGAAATTTAGTGACAATGACATTAAATGTGATGGGGAGGAGCAGGATTGGTGGTAAACAGAGGAAGTGCAGTCCAGAATTCCATTTACAATTAAACCTTTCAGGGAAACTGTCAGTTATGCATGTGTATGGAACTGTGGAATAAGCATTTGTTAGAAATGCATAGGAGAAAATATAACTTTGAGAAGGGCCAATAGATGAGTGGTATTTAGACATAGACCTAGATGAAATTACCTAAGGAGAGAGTAAAGAGAGAGAAGAGGATTGATTAGTATATCCTGAGCCATGCCACCATGCAGAGATAAGCAAAAGAGGAACCAATAAAAGGGTATGTAATGAGTTTAAGATTTAGCTACTTATGAAGGAAAAGACTGACCATGACACAGCAATATTAAACAACAGGGTTTACTGGTAGTACTTGAACAGAATTGCACGACAGGGGATGTCCCTCCCATCAGGAGACCTTCTAGAGATAGTGGTTTAGGCCATGACACTGAAAAAGGAGAGGGTATGAGAAGAGACTTACAGGAGTAGGGGATGTTACTCAACAGCAAGTTGGGGACACTATGTCTCAGAGCTCAGAAGGGCAGCAGAGGCATTTTGTTATTGTTGTTGCTGTTGTTTTGTGGTACTGGGGATTGAACCCATGGGTACTGTACCACTGAACTATATCCCCCAGGTCTTTTATTTTGTTTTGAGATAGGGTCTTGCTGAGTTACCCAAGCTGTCCTTGAACTTGCAATTCTCCTGCCTCAGTCTCTCGAACAGCTGGCATTACAGGCATGAGCCAGTGCACCAGGTACCATTAGGTCTTCTCAACCACAGGATTTCTCTTATCTATGGCTAGCAGATAGTGGGTACAGTTCCATGGGTGATTCCAAGCAGGCAGGCTCTAAATGATTAAAAACAGACTTATTTGACTAATTGGATGTGTCAGAATTTGAATTTGGCAGCTTATCTATTATGAAGAACATACAGGGAACATCTTTGGCCCATTTATATACCACAAGATGAGATCAAAAGGATCAAAGAGAGGAGGAAAAAGCAAGTGAGTACCAGAGAAGAGAGAGAGAGAGAGAGAGAGAGAGAGAGAGACTGAGACACAGAGAGATAGTAAATTGGAAAAGGGATTGTGCTGTGGGGATAAAAAAGATGGGCAGATTTGGCCTTGATGAGAGTAGTTTCGGTGGAACAATGGGAGCAGAGTTTTGACTGGATTGTTAAAGAACGGAAGTACAGATATGAATAACTACACTTTTCCAAAGAGAACATTTGAAAAACTTTAAGGAGTATGGCTTAAAGGAAAGTAGTAAAGTGAGTTAGTGCCTCTACAGTGCCAGGAGACATGAGAGTGCTTTTAGAAGCTTTTAAATGAGAAATATGACATTCTGTGTTGGTGGTGGAAGAAAAGAGAATACCCCACCTCCTGTTCCTCAAGATGGTGAAATTAATCTAATAAAAGTCTGCAAACACTGGGGAATTGCTTCTTTTCTTCTTTTCTCTCTGTGCCAGACTAGGATGGTGCAGCAATCCTGGACAAGTGTTTCTTCTTTGGATTTAAACATCCCTTTAGGAAGGCATTTAGTCAGCTTTTTAATTGCTGCAACAAAAAGTACTGACAAGAACAATTTTAAGAAGGAAAAGTTTATTTGGGGGTTCACCTTTCAGAGGATTTGGACTATAGACAGCTGGTTCCATCCTATGGGGCTCCAGGTGAGGCTGGGCATCATGGCAGAAGAGAGAAGAGTGTGGTAGAGGGAAGAGGCTCACGTGATGATCAGGAAGAAGAGAGAGAGAGAGAGAGAGAGAGAGAGAGAGAGAGAGAGAGAGAGAGAGAGAGAGAGAGAGACTCCACTTGTCAGATAAAAATATATGCTCCAAAGTCATGCCCCCAATGTCCCACTTCCTCCAGACACACCCTACCTGCCTTCAGTTGCCATTCAGCTAATCTTCATCAGAGAATTAATTCACTGATTGAGTTAAGGCTGTCATAACACAATCGTTTCACATTCAAGCCTTCATTTTTAAAAATTTATTTGTTCTTTTTAGATATACATGACAGTAAAGAGTAGTTTGACATATATGAGTACAACTTCCTCCCACTCTTGTGGTTATTCCTGATGTGGAATTACACTGGTCGTGTATTCACAAATGAACACAGGAAAGCTAAGTCTAATTCATTTTGCCTTTCCTAGTCCCATCTTTCCTCCCTTGCCTTCATTCCCCATTGTCTAATCCAATGAACGTCTATTCTCCTTCCAACACCATTATGTGTAAGCATCTGAATATCAGAGAGAATGCTTGGCCTTTGGTTTTATTGGAATTGGCTTATTTCACTTAGTATGGTAGTTTCTACTGGCAAATGCCCTAATTTCAGTCTTCTTTATGCCTGAGTAATATTACATTGTGTATATGTACCACATTTTCCTTATCCGTTCATTTGTTTAATGAAACCTAGGTTGGCTCCATAGCTTAGCAATTGTGAATTGAGCTGCTGTAAATACTGATGTGACTGCATTCACTGTACTATGCTGATTTTTAAATCCTTTGAGTATTTACAGAAGAGTGGGATAACTAGGTCAAATGGTAGTTCCATTCCAAGTTTTCTAAGGAATCTCCGTTCTGCTTTCCCAAGTGGTTGCAACAATTTGCAATCTCACCAGCAATGTATGAATGAACACTTTTCATTCACATTTCCCCACATTCTTGCCAACATTTATGTTACCTGTATTCTTTATATATATATATATATATATATATATATATATATATATATATATATAAAACTTTTATATATATGTATAAACTACTTTTAGTTGTAGGTGAACACAATACCTTTATTTTTATGTTGTGCTGAGGATGAAACCCAGGTCCTTTCACACCTAGGTGAGCACTCTACCAATGAGCCACAACCCCAACCCTGTTACCTGTATTCTTGATAATTGCCATTCTGCCTGGAGTCAGATGGAATCTCAATATAGTTTAATTTGCATTTCTTTAATTACTATTTAACGTTTTTTCATATATTTGTTGACTTATCATATTTCTTCTTCTGTAAAGTGTCTGTTCAGTTTCTTTGCCCATTTATTGACTGGGTTATTTGTTATTTTGGTGCTAAGTTTTTTGAGTTCCTTATATATCCTGGAGAAAAATACTCTATCTGAGGTGCAGGTGGCAAAGATTTTCTCCCATTCTGTGAGATCTCTCCTCAGGTTCTTGATTGTTTCCTTTGCTGTAAAGAAGATTTTTCATTTGATGTCATTCCATTTATTGATTCTTGATTTTATTTCTTGCGCTTCAGGAGTCTTGTTGAGGATTTTGATTCCTGAGCCAACATGATGGATATTTGGGCCTATTTTCTTCTAGTAGGTGGAGGGTCTCTACTCTAATGCCTAGGTTCTTGATACACTTTGAGCTGAGTTTTGTGCAGAGTGAGAGATAGGGGATTAATTTCATTTTGCTACATAAGGATTTCCAATTTTCCCAGAACCACTTGATGAAGTGCCTATTGTTTTTCCAATGAATGTTTATGATGTCTTTCTCTAGTATGAGGTGACTGTATTTATGTTGATTTGTCTCTGTGTCTTCTATTCTGTACCATTGGTTTTTGGTTTTTGTGTCTATTTTGGTGCCAACACCATGCCTTTTTTTTTTTTTTTTTTTTTTTACTATATCTCTGTAGTATAATTTAAGGTCTGGTAATATGATGCCTACTGCTTCACTTTCCTCACTGAAGATTGTTTTAGCTATTCTGGGCCTTTTATATTTCCAAATGAATTTCATAACTGCTTTTTATATTTCTGTGAATAATGTCATCAGAACCTTAACAGGAATTGCATTAAATCTGTACAGCTCTTTCAATAGTATGGCCATTTTTACAATATTAATTCTGCCTATCCAAGAATGTGGGAGATCTTTTCATCTTCTAAGTTCTTCTTCAATTTCTTTCTTTAGTGTTCTGTAGTTTTCATTGTAGAGGTCTTTCACTTCTTTTGTTAAATCGATCCCCAAATATTTTATTTTTTTGAGGCTATTATGAATGGGATACTTTTCCCAGTTTCTCTTTCAGTTGATTATTCGCTAATGTATAGGAAAACAATTGATTTATAGTCATTAATTTTTTTTTAATTTAGCTTTTAATTTTTTATAGACTGCATTTTGATTTATTGTACACAAATGGGGTAAATCATTTCATTTCTATGGTTGCACACAATGTAGATTCATATCATTTGTGTAATCATACATGTACATAGGGTAATGATGTCTGTCTCATTCCACCATTTTTCATACCCCCTCCCTCTCTTTTCCTTCTACATATTCTAAAGTTCCCCCATTCTTCTCTCATTTCCCACCCCCCTCCCCCATTATATATCATCCTCCACTTACCTTTGGTTTTTTGGGCTTGGCTTATTTCACTTAGCATGATATTCTCCAATTCCATCCATTTATTTGCAAATGCCATAATATTATTCTTCTTTATGGCTGAATACTATTCTATTGTGTATATATACCACAGTTTCTTTATCCATTCATCTGTTGAAGGGCATCCAGATTGGTTCCACAATCTAGCTAGTGTGAATTGAGCTGCTATAAACATTAATGTGACTGTATTACTTGTAGTGTGCTGATTTTAGGTTCTTTGGGTATAAACCGAGGAGTGGGAAAACTGGGTCAAAAGATGGGTCCATTCCAAGTTTTCTGAGGATTCTGCATACTGCTTTCCAGAGTGGCTGCACCAATTTGCAACTCCACCAGCAATAAAAAAGTGTGCCTTTTTTCCCACATCCACACCAACATCTATTATTGTTTGTGTTCTTGATAATAACCATTCTAATTGGAGTAAGGTGAAATCTTAGAGTTGTTTTAATTGGCATTTCTCTAATTACTAGAGATGTTGAACACTTTTTCATATATTTATTAATTGTGTGTCTTCTTCTGTGAATTGTCTGTCCAATTCCTAGGCCCATTTATTGATTGGGTTCTTTGTATTTTGGGTGTCAAGTTTTGTAAGTTTTTTATAAATTTTAGAGATAAGTGCTCTATCTGAAGTGCATGTGGAAAAGATTTTCTCCCACTCTGTAGGCTCTCTCTTCACATTATTGATTGTATCCTATGCTGAATAAAAGCTTTTTAGTTTGAGTCCATCCCACTTATTAACCCTTTCTTTGGTTTCTTGTGCTTTGGGAGTCTTGCTAAGGAAGTCTGATCCTAAGGCAACAGATGAAGATTCGGGCCTATTTTGTCTTCTGTTAGGTGCAGGGTCTCTGGTCTAATTCCTATGTCTTTGGTCCATTTTGAGTTGAGTTTTGTGCAGGGTGAGAGATAGAGGTTTAATTTCATTTTACTGCACATGGATTTCCGTTTTGCCAGAACCATTTGTTGAACAGGCTGTCTTTTCTCCATTGTCTGTTTTCAGCTCTTTTGTCTAGTATGAGGTGACTGTATGTGGTTTTGTCTCTGTGTCTTCTGTTCTGTACCATTGGCCTGCCTGTGTATTTTGGTGCCAATAACATGCCGTTTTTGTTACTGTTGCTCTGTAGTATAGTTTAATGTCTGGTATTGTGATACCTCCTGCTTCACTTTTTCTATTCAGGATTGTTTTGGCTATTTGAGATCTCTTGTTCTTCCATATGAAGTTCATGAATGCTTTCTCAATTTCTATGAGGAATGTCATTGGAATTTTAATTGGAATTGCATTGAATCTGCATAGTGCCTTTGGTAGAATAGCCATTTTGACAATGTTAACTCTGCCTATCAAGAACATGGGAGATCTTTTCATCTTCGAAAATTTTCTTCAATTTCCTTAATGTTCTGTAGTTTTCATTGTAGAGGTCTTTCACCTCTTTGTTATATTAAATCCCAAGTATTTAATTTTTTTGAGGCTACTGTGAATGGAGTGGTTTTCCTAATTTCTCTTTCAGAGGATTCATCACTTATGAATAGAAATGCATTAGATTTACACATATTGATTTTATATCCTGCTACTTTGCTGAATTCATTTATTCTAGAAGTTTTCTAGTGGAGTTTTTTGGATCTTCTAAGTATAGGATCAAGTCATCAGTAAATAGTGACAGCTTTAGTTCTTCTTTTCCTATTTGTATCCCTTTAATTTCTTTGGTCTAATTGCTCTGGAAAGTGTTTTAAGGATGATGTTGAATAGAAGTGGTGAAAGAAGGCATCCCTGTCTTGTTCCAGTTTTTAGAGGGAATGCTTTTAGTTTTTCTCCATTAAGAATGATATTGTCAATGAAATTGAAAAAAGAGAAATAATTCAAAAAATTGACAAAATAAAAAGCTGGTTCTTTGAAAAAGTAAACAAAATTGATAAACCCCTAGCCACACTAATGAAAAGAAGGAGAGAGAAAACTGAAATTACTAGAATTCATGATGAAAAAGGAAAGATCACCACAGACACCACTGAAATACATAACATAATTAGAAGCTACTTTGAAAATCTATACTCCAACAAAATAGAAAATATCAAAGACATTGACAAATTTTTAGAGATATATGATCCTCCCAAACTGAATCAGGAAGATGTACACAATTTAAACAGATCAATTTCAAGCACTGAAATAGAAGAAGCCATCAAAAGTCTACCAAACAAGAAAAGCCCATGACCAGATGGATTCTCAGCTGAATTCCACAAGACCTTTAAAAAAGAACTGATACCAATACTCCTCAAAGTATTTCAGGAAATAGAAAAGGGGGAACCCTTCTAAACTCAATCTATGAGGCCAGTATCACTCTGATACCAAAACCAGACAAAGACACATGAAGGAAGGAAAACTGTAGACCAATATCCATGATGAACATAGATGCAAAAATCCTTAACAAAATACTGGCAAATCACATACAAAAATATATTAAAAAGATAGTGCACCATGATCAAGTGGGGTTTATCCCAGGGATGCAAAGTTGGTCAACATCTGGAAATCAATAAATATAATTCACCACATTAATAGACTTAAAGTTAAGAATCATATGATTATTTCAATAGATGCTGAGAAAGCATTTGATAAAATACAGCACCCCTTCATGCATAAAACACTAGAAAAAATAGAAATAGCAGGAACACACCTCAATGTTGTAAAGGTTATAGTTATTAATTTTATATCTTACTATTTTGCTGAATTCATTTATGAGTTTTAGAAGTTTACAGGTGGGTTTTTTTTGTGTTTTTTAAATACAGATCCAAGTCATCAGGAAATATAGTTTGAGCTCTTCCTTTCCTATTTATTTCCCTTTAATTTCTTTCTTCTGTCTAATTACTCTGGCTAGGCTTTCAAGGACTTTGTTGAATAGAAGTAGTAAAAGAGGGCATCCTTGTCTTGCTCTAGTTTTTAGAATGAATTCTTTCAAGTTTTCTCCATTTACAATGATGTTAGCTTTGTTTTATCATATATAGTTTTTACAATGTGGAAGTATATTCCTACTATCCATAGTTTTTCTAGTGTTTTGAAAATGAACGTATGCTGAATTTTGTAAAATGCTTTTTCTGCATCTATTGACATAATCATATGACTCTTGTCTTTAAGTTTATTGATGTGAAATTATGTTTATTGATTTCCAGATGTTGAACCAACCTTGCATCCCTGGGATGAACCCCAATTTATCATGGTGCACTATCTTTTCAATATGTTGTTGTATGGAATTTGCCAGTATTTTGTTAAGGATTTTTGTATTTATATTCACCAGAGATATTGGTCTGAAGTTTTCTTTCCTTGTTGTATCTGGTTGATACTAGTTTCATAAAATGAGTTTGAAAGTGTTCCCTCCTTTTCTATTTCATGGAATAATTTGAGGAGTATATGATGTTATCTCTTCTTTGAAGATCTGACTGAACTTGGCTGAGAATCTGTCTGGTCCTGGGCTTTTATTTGTTGATAGGGTCTTGATGGAGTCTGCAATTTCTTTGCTTGAAATTGATCTGTTTAAATTTTCTATGTCTTCCTTTTTCAATTTGGGTAGGTCATATGTCTCTAGAAATTTGTTAATGTCTTTAAGATTTTCTATTTCATTGGAGTATAAATTTTCATAATAATTTCTGAGTTTTGTCATATTTCAGTCGTGTCCATGTCCATTGTGATATTTTCTCTTTCATCATGAATTTTACTAATTTGAGTTCTTTCTCTTTCTCTTTCTCTTCATTGGTATAGGGTTTATCAATATTATTTATCTTTTCAAAGAATCAACTTTTGTTTATCAATTTTTAATTGATTTTTTAATTTCAATTTCATTGATTTCAGCTATGATTCTAATTATTCCTTGTCTTCTACAAGGTGTTAATTTGGTGTTAATTTGTTCTTTTTCTAGGAATTTTAGATGTAATGTTAGGTTATTTATTAGGTGATTATCTATTCTTTTAATAAATGAGCTTAATGCAAGAAACTTTCCTCTTAGAACTGCCTTCATAGTGTCCCAGAGATTTTGATATGTTGTACTGCTTTTCTCATTTACATGTAAGTATTTTTTTATTTATCCCTGATTTGTTTGTCTATCCATTGGTCATTCAATGTGTATTATTTAGTCTCCAGGTGTTAGAGTAGCTTTTATTTTTTAATTTTATCATTGGTTTCTAATTTTATTCCATTATGATCTGATAGAATGCCAGGTATTATCTCTACTTTTGTGTTTAGTAAGAGTTGCTTTGTGACTTAAGATACAGTCTATTTTAGAGAAAGACCCATGTGCTAAGAAGAAAGTATATTCAGTCATTGATGGATAAAATATTCTATATATGTCCATCAAATCTAAATGATTAATTATATTTTTTAGTTCTATAACTTCTTTATTTAGTTTTTGCTTGGAGGATATATCCAGTGGTGATACAGGTATGTTAAAGTCACCCAGTATTATTGTGTTGTGGTCTATTTGATTCTTGAAATCAAGAAGCATTTATTATAATATATGTAGATGCTCTATTGTTTGGGTCATAAGTATTTATAATTGTTATGTCTTGTTGATGTACAATTCCCTTAAGCAGTAGGAAATGCCCTGTCCCTTTTGATTAACTTTGGTTTAAACTCCACTTTATCCTATATAGGATAGAGACCACTTGTTTATGAGATCCAGGTGAACGATATGCTTTTTCCCATCCTTTTACCTTCAGTCTGTGGATGTCTTTTCCTATGAGGTGAGTCTCTTGGAGTCTCTTGGAGTCTCTTGGGTCTTATTTTTTAATACAATCTGCCAGTCTATCTCTATTGATTGATGAGTTAAGACCATTTACATTCAACATGATTGTTGAGAAATGATTTTTAATCCCTGTTATTTTGATTTATTACTGTTTTTTTAATCTTTTTTTTAAATTTCTTTTAGTTGTCAAAGAATCTTTATTTTGTTTTTTATTTGTATACAGTACTGAGAATCAAACCCAGTGCCTCACCACACATGGTAGGCAAGTGCTCTTACCACTGAGCTACAAATCAACCCTGTAACTGGCTTTTAATTGGAATTTATTTTTCCTTGATTTACTATACTACTAGTGTAGTTCCTCCCTTTGCTAGTTTACACTATTATTTTTCATTTCTTCTTCATGAACTATTTTGTTGAGAATGTTCTGTAGTGCAGGCTTTCTAGTTGTGAATTCTTTTAACTTTTGTTTATCATGGAAGGTTTTTATTTCATCATCAATTCTGAAGCTTTATTTTGCTGGTATAAAATTCTTTCAGAACTTGGTATAAATTATTCTAAGACCTCCTAGCCTTGGGAGTGTGAATTGAGAAATCAGTGAATATACAAATTGGTTTCCCACTAAAAGTTATGTGTCATTTTTCTCTTTCAGTCTTTAAAATTCTATCCTTATTCTATATGTTAGGCATTTTCATAATAATGTCCCTTGGTGTGGATCTGTTTTAATTTTGTATATTTGGGGTCCTGTAAGCCTCTTGTATTTAATTTTCCATTTTGATCTTTAGGTTTTGGAAATTTTCTGATATTATTTCATTGAAAAGTTTGTGTATTTCTTTTGTTTATATGTTTGAGCCTTCATCTATCCCCATAAATCTTAAATTTGGCCTTTTCAGGTTATCCCAGATTTCTTGGAAGTTCTGTTTATGGTCTCTTACATCTTTTCATTGCCTGAATCTCTGTCTTCCAAGTGATGTAGTCGGTTGGTGGTCCTTTCCATTGAATTTTTAATTTGGTTTACTGTTTCTGCTTTTTTTTTTTTCAGAATCTCTATCTCTTTATTGAAGTGATCTTTCACTTCCCATTTTCTCTCTGATTTCAACTCCCTACATTATCCTTTTCCTTGCAGGTCAGTTTAACTATGTATATTCTAAACTCCTTCTCTGACATTTCTTCTACATTGGTATCAATGGATTCTGTTATTGAAGTATTTTGGTTTGTTTGGAGTGATTTGTTCCCTTGCTTTTTCATGTTGTTTGTGTGTACACACAACAGAGTAAGGATCTGAAGCAGTAGAGATTCTGCCCTGTGAACTTATAATGTCTCTGAAGTTTTCCAGTGCCTCACCATTCAGGGGAATACAAATAACAACAACAAACAATACAAATAATATACACCATTTAACCAAACAGTTCCTGCTATGATGTCTACAGTGGTAATTGTCACAATAAATAGAAAAGATATAATCAGTTACTGCCTACAATAAAAACAGTAAATTTGCAAAAGGATTTACAATTTTGAATGGTGGACAGGGAAAGAATGGAAGTGATGTAGGATGTGCTGATTATGAGAAA
Organism: Sciurus carolinensis; assembly: GCF_902686445.1. NCBI lineage: Eukaryota > Metazoa > Chordata > Mammalia > Rodentia > Sciuridae > Sciurus > Sciurus carolinensis. Next base: position 80,664,979 of record NC_062213.1, on the reverse strand, counting down.
GGAGAGAAGATATAAGTAAAAAATTAAAGGAAGAGTGAAAGAGAACAATAGAGATTGGCTGTTAGCAGAAGAAAAGAGAAAGAGAGTGAAGGGAATCATGAGTGTGAGGAAAATTATATATATAATGTAAACATTTCAAAAATTAAAAATAAAAATAAAAGAATGCAAACAAAACTAAAATATACTAATCAAAAATCCTAGTCCTCAAAGTTCTGCTCCATGAAAAATACTTGGCTTCAGGCTAGGACTGTGGCTCAGTGGTAGAGCACTTGCCTAGCACATGTGAGACACTGGGTTTGATTCTCAGCAACACATAAATAAAATGAATAAATTAAAGCTCAATCAACATCTAAAAATATATTTAAAAACATCTGACTTCAAAAATGCTAGAAATGAGAAAAAGACAAATATGAATATGTATAAATGTCCACAAACCATTAAGGTCACAATTAAACCGAGAAATGGAAAAAAAAAAAAAAAAAAAAAGGAAAGGAAAGATCTCCATAAAAAGTTAAAGCATTGTTTCCTTTGGATTTCAAAAGATTCTCAGCATCCCTTCTCAGCAGTGTTAGGTGGGGTTCATCTGGAGTGTGATGCTTGCTTCACTCTCAGGGTGGGGTTGCTGGAGTGAGAGAGGTAATCCTGTAGGCTAAATTCCTGGAGGTGGTGCTTATGCTTAGGTAGGATCCAAGTTCGTCACTGAATTCCAATTCTTCAGGAGATTTTAAATCAGTGCACCTTCAGGGCCCAGCAATTGCCAGTCTGCTCCGGAAATCTGCTCCCCAGGGATCTCTCCTGAGTTCTATTCATGTGTTAGAGGAGTCAATTCTTAGTCCATATGTTACCTGTAGATCTGATATTTCCTGGTTTCAGGTTCAGTCCCCAAACTCAATCTTTCCCTCCTCCATTCCTAGCCAGGCTCCTCTCTCACAGTCAGTCCAGCAAGCAGCTGGATTGGAGAGGAGGGGGAGAGCCAGGTGGATTTCCATGATCAGTAGTCCCCTGTGTAAACCTCTCTCCACATTTGATTTTCACTTAGGCACACTCTATGTTATGCAGTGTGGTTTTGCCAGGTCTGTATTTCAGGCCAAACTTGAATTTGCCAGAAATTGGCTCCACCAGCTGCCAGTCCCTGCACTGCAGCTGCAGAATTGTTCCTTTCTCTGTCCTTCACCATCAGTCAGGAGAATTTGGCTTCTTTCCTGCACAAGGATATTGTCCAGCATGCCTTTCAGTTTAGTTGGGTAATTTGTTTGATCTCTAAACTCTGTGTACCCAGATATGCCTCTTTCCTCCTAAAAATGTGGGTTCTTTTAATTTCCTTATCCCTCCACTTTGTTGACCGAGGATCCACTCTGGCTAGTGCCTGCAGCCATGGCAGCAGCTGTGGAACTGGGGATTTCTTCTTTACTTTATTATATCCAACCTCCTGAGTTTCCAATATGCTTTAAATGTCTAGTATTAAATTCCAGTAAAGTCCAACCACACACACACCTTTTATTTTTGTTCACAACTTGCTAAGGAGCAACCTATATGCTTTCTTGGTTTCATGGAATTGTGCAGCCAAAAAAGTGACCTTCTCTGTTCCTCCATGTTGAAACCCTCTTCACCTCTAAGCCTTCTTGTATCGCCTCACATTATCTTTCTGTGGACACCTTATATCCATACCATGAAGTTCTGCTCCTGGCCCCCAAAAGCTCATGACCGTTTCACAATGTAGTCCAGTTCCAAGACTGTCCCAATATATAAGGGTACAGAGTAAACATTTCCATTCAGAAAAAAGGGATGGAACCAAAGCAATGCTGAAATGCAGGTGGACAAACAAGTCCTATAGTTCCTATGTCTGGCATGTGGAGCTCATGGCATTATTTTTTTTTTATTGTAAACAAATGGGATACATGTTGTTTCTCTGTTTGTACATGGCGTAAAGGCATACCATTTGTGTAATCATACATTTACATAGGGTAATGTTGTTTGATTCATTCTGTTATTCTTTCCTTTCCCCCCACTCCACCCACCCCTCTTTTCCCTCTATACAGTCCTTCCTTCCTCCATTCTTGCCCCGCTCCCTAACCCTAACTCTAACCCTAACACTAACCCCTCCCACCCCCCATTATGTGTCATCAACCACTTATTAGTGATATCATTTGTCCATTGGTTTTTTGAGATTGGCTTATCTCACTTAGCATGATATTCTCCAATTTCATCCATTTGCCTGCAAATGCCATAATTTTATCATTCTTTATGGCTGAGTAATATTCCATTGTATATATATAAGACAGTTTCTATATCCATTCATCAATTGAAGGACATCTAGGTTGGTTCCACAATCTGGCTATTGTGAACTGAGCAGCTATGAACATTGATGTGGCTGTATCTCTGTAGTATGCTGATTTTAAGTCCTTTGGATATAGGCCAAGGAGTGGGATAGCTGGGTCAAATGGTGGTTCCATTCCAAGTTTTCTAAGGAGTCTCCACACTGCTTTCCAGAGTGGTTGCACTAATTTGCAGCCCGACCAGCAATGTATGAGTGTACCTTTCTCCCCACATCCTCGCCAACACCTGTTGTTGCTTGTATTCTTGATAATCGCCATTCTAATTGGGGTGAGATGGAATCTTAGGGTGGTTTTGATTTGCATTTCTCTTATTACTAGCGATGTTGAACATTTTTCCATATGTTTGTTGATTGCTTATAGATCTTCTTCTGTGAAGTGTCTATTCATTTCCTTAGCCCATTTGTCGATTGGATTATTTGCATTCTTGGTGTAGAGTTTTCTGAGTTCTTTATAGATTCTGGAGATTAGTGCTCTATCTGAAGTATGATTGGCAAAGATTTTCTCCCACTCTGTAGGCTCTTTCTTCGCATTGCTGATAGTTTCCTTTGCTGAGAGAAAGCTCTTTAGTTTGAATCTATCCCAGTTATTGATTCTTGCTTTTATTTCTTGTGCTATGGAGTGCTGTTGAGGAAGTCTGGTCCTAAGCCGACATGTTGAAGCTCTGGAACTACTTATTCTTCTATAATCTGCAGGATCTCTGGTCTGATTCCAAGGTCCTTAATCAATTTTGAGTTGAGTTTCAAGCATGGTGAGAGAAATGGGTTTCGTTTCATTCTGTTGCATATGGATTTCCAATTTTCCCAGCACCATTTGTTGAAGAAGCTATCTTTTTTCCATTGCATATTTTTGGCCCCTTTGTCTAGTATGAGAAAATCGTATTCATTTGGGTTTGTGTCCGTGTCCTCTATTCTGTACCATTGATCTACCTTTCTATTTTGGTACCAATACCATGCCGTTTTTGTTACTATTGCTTTGTAGTAGAGTTGAAGATCTGGTATTGCGATACCCTCTGCTTCACTCTTTCTGCCAAGGATTGCTTTAGCTCTTCTGGGGTTTTTATTCTTCCACATGAATTTCATAATTGCTTGCTCTATTTCTGTAAGATACATCATTAGGATTTTAATTGGAATTGCATTGAATCTGTATAAAACTTTTGGTAGTATGGCCATTTTGACAATATTAATTCTTCCTATCCAAGAACATGGGAGATCTTTCCATCTTCTAAGGTTTTCTTGAATTTCTTTCTTTAGTGTTCTGTAGTTCTCATTATAGAGGACTTTCACCTCTTTTGTGAGATTGATTCCCAAGTATTTTATTTTTTTCGATGCTATTGTGAATGGGGTAGGTTTCCTATTTTCTCTTTCTGAAGATTCATCACTTATGTATAAAAATGCATTAGATTTATGTGCATTGATATTATATCCCGCTACTTTACTGAATTCACTTATGAGATCTAAAAGTTTTCTGGTGGAATTTCCTGGCTCCTCTAAGTATATAATCATATCATCAACAAATAGGGATAGTTTGAGTTCTTCTTTTCCTATTCGTATCCCTTTAATTTCTTTGGTCTGTCTAATTGCTCTGGCTAGAGTTTCAAGGATGATATTGAATAGAAGTGGTGAAAGAGGGCATCCCTGCCTTGTTCCAGTTTTTAGGGGGAATGTTTTCAGTTTTTCACCATTTAGAATGATATTAGCCATGGGCTTAGCATAGATGGCCTTTACAATGTTAAGGAATGTTCCCAATATACCTATTTTTTCTAGTGTTTTGAGCATGAAGGGGTGCTGTATTTTATCAAATGCTTTTTCTGCATCTATTGAAATAATCATGTGATTCTTGACTTTAAGTCTATTGATATGGTGAATTACATTTATTGATTTCCTGATGTTGAACCAACCTTCCATCCCTGGGATGAAACCCACTTGATCATGGTGCACTATCTCTTTAATATGTTTTTGTATGCGATTTGCTAAAATTTTGTTGAGAATTTTTGCATCGATGTTCATTAAGGATATTGGCCTGAAATTTTCTTTCCTCGATGTGTCTCTGTCTGGTTTAGGTATCAGGGTGATATTGGCTTCATAGAATGAGTTTGGGAGGGTTCCCTCCTCTTCTATTTTATGGAATACTTTGAGAAGTATTGGAATGAGTTCTTCTTTAAAAGTTTTGTAGAACTCGGCTGAGAACCCATCTGGTCCTGGACTTTTCTTTGTTGGAAGGCTTTTGATGACTTCTTCTATTTCATTACTTGAAATTGGTCTATTTAAATTGTGTATGTCCTCCTCGTTCAGTTTAGGCAATTCATATGTCTCTAGAAACCTGTTGATGTCTTCGAAATTTTCTAATTGTTGGAGTATAGATTTTCAAAATAGCTTCTAATTATGTTTTGTGTTTCAGTCGTGTCTGTTGTGATATTTCCTTGTTCATTCCGAATTTTAGTGATTTTGGTTTTCTCTCGGCTTCTCTTTGTTAGTGTGGCTAAAGGTTTATCAATTTTGTTTATTTTTTCGAAGAACCAACTATTTATTTTGTCAATTTTTTGTATTGTTTCTTTTGTTTCAATTTTGTTGATTTCAGCTCTGAGTTTAACTATTTCCTGTCTTCTACTACTTTTGGTGTTGGTCTGTTCTTCTTTTTCTAGGGCTTTGAGTTGTAGTATTAGGTCGTTTATTTGTTCAGTTTTACTTCTTTTATTAAATGCGCTCCATGAAATAAATTTTCCTCTAAGTACTGCTTTCATAGTGTCCCAGAGATTTTGGTATGATGTTTCTTTGTTCTCATTTACCTCTAAGAATTTTTTAATTTCCTTCCTAATATCTTCTGTTATCCATTCATCATACAATAGCATATTTTTTAATCTCCAGGTATTGGAGTAGTTTCTTGTTTTTACTCTTTCATTTATTTCTAACTTCAATCCATTATGATCTGATAGAATACAAGGTAGTGTCTCTATCTTTTTGTATTTTCTAACATTAGCTTTGTGGCATAATTTATGGTCTATTTTAGAGAAGGATCCATGTGCTGCTGAGAAGAAAGTGTATTCGCTCTTGGTTGGATGGTATATTCTATAAATGTCTGTTAAGACTAAATTATTGATTGTGTTATTGAGATCTATGGTTTCTTTGTTCAATTTTTGTTTGGAAGATCTGTCCAGTGTTGAGAGAGGCGTGTTAAAATCACCTAGTATTATTGTGTTATGGTCTATTTGGTTTCTAAAATTGAGAAGGATTTGTTTGACATACATGGATGAGCCACTGTTTGGGGCATAGATGTTTATGATTGTTATGCCTTGCTGATTTATGCTTCCCTTAAGCAGTATGAAATGTCCTTCTTTATCCCTTCTAACATTGGCTTGAAGTCCACATTATCTGAAATGAGGATGGATACTCCAGCTTTTTTGCTGAGTCCATGTGCATGGTATGTTTTTCCCCATCCTTTCACCTTTATTCTATGAGTATCTCTTTCTATGAGGTGAGTCTCTTGCAGGCAACATATTGTTGGATCTTTCTTTTTAATCCAATCTGCCAGTCTATGTCTTTTTTTTTTTTTTTTTCCGGTGCTGGGGATTGAACCCAGGGCCTTGTGCTTACAAGGCAAGCACTCTACCAACTGAGCTATATCCCCAGTCCCAGTCTATGTCTTTTGATTGATGAGTTCAGGTCATTAACATTCAGGGTTATTATTGAGATATGATTTGTATTCCCGGTCATTTGGTTCATTTTTTAAATTTTATTTATTTATTTACTTTTTTGACACAACTTGGTTCCTCCTTTATTTGACAGTTACTTTAGGATAATTCCTCCCTTTGCTGATTTGCTTCTTTGTTTTTCATCTCTTCCTCATGGAATATTTTGCTGAGAATATTCTGTAATGCTGGCTTTCATTTTGTAAATTCTTTTAGCTTTTGTTTATCATGGAAGGACTTTATTTCATCGTCAAATTTGAAGGTAAGTTTTGCTGGGTATAAGATTCTTGGTTGGCATCCATTTTCTTTCAGGGCTTGAAAAATGTTTTTCCATGCCCTTCTAGCTTTTAGGGTCTGGATTGAATAATCTGCTGATATCTGTATTGGTTTCCCCCTGATGTAATTTGGTTCCTTTCTCTCACAGCCTTTAAAATTCTGTCTTTATTTTGTATGTTAGGTATTTTCATTATAATGTGCCTTGGTGTTGGTCTGTTTGTAATTTTGTGTATTTGGAGTCCTATAAACCTCTTGAACTTGATTTTCCATTTCATTCTTCAGATTTGGGAAATTTTCTGATATTATTTCATTGAATAGATTGTTCATTCCTTTGGTTTGTTTCTCTAAGCCTTCCTCAATTCCAATAATTCTCAAATTTGGCCTTTTCATGATATCCCATAGTTCTTGCAGATTCTGTTCATGATTTCTTACCATCTTCTCTGTTTGTTCAACTTTGTTTTCAAGGTTAAATATTTTGTCTTCAATATCTGAGGTTCTGTCTTCCAGGTGTTCTATTCTATTGGTTATGCTTTCTATGGAGTTCTTAATTTGGTTTTGTTTCCTTCATTTCAAGGATTTCCGTTTGTTTTTTTTAAATATCTCTAACTCTTTATTGAAATGATCTTTTGCTTCCTGTATTTGCTCTTTTAACTGTTGATTGGTGCGATCATTCAATGCCTGCATTTGCTCTTTCATCTCATCATTCAATGCCTGCATTTGCTCTTTCAACTCATCATTTGCTTCCCTGATCATTTTAATTATGTACATTCTGAACTCCCTTTCTGTCATTTCTTCTGCCATGCTGTCATTGGATTTTATTGATGTAACATCTAGATGTTTGAGGCATTTTCTTCCCTTGTTGTCTCATATTGTTCAGGAATCAGTGGATCATTAAGATATTGCAGATTTCCTCTATTGACTTATAATGTTCCTGAAGATTGCTAGTATATCCCCTCTTAGCCTTCAGTAGCCTGAAGTCTTGGAGGAAGTTGATAATGTGGTGCTCCCCAAGGAAGCTGCCTCTTTAGGGGTGGTGACCCTCAGGTGGAGTATATTCCCTGATAGTGAGCAGAGGTGCCTCCACTTGTTGACCAATGGTCATCCAAAGGGGAACTAGGCTGCGGGCTGAGGCAAGGCCTGTTTGGGCCTGTGTCTCTGGTTTTACCGTCCTTGTGGGAAAACCTCACCCGGCAGGGAAGACTCACCCAGTGGGGAGGTCTCCCTGGTCAGTTCCCCTCCTAGACGTTCCCCTCAATCTACTACTACCGCCTGGGCTGGTCTGTCTTCCTCTGCAACGTTCCCAGGGGCCCGGACCTACCTCCTGGGCCTGGGAGCCTCACCCTTTGCAGACGAGCCTTCTTAGGCTGCCTCTCCTCAGAGAATCTGCCCGCAGTCCTGGGAACTTCGCTCCGCCCCAGGCATGTCTCTGTGCGGCTCTTCCACCACGAAGCCGCCTAGGTCCTGGGACCCTGCTCTGCACCTAATCACCTGGCTACGTGGCCCCTCCTCTGAGCCGCCACCTGGAGCCCCGTACAATAGCTCCGAGACCCAGACACCCGACACATGCCTCTTCCTCCGTATAGCTGCCCGGTGTTCCGACGCAGTCACTAGGAGTCCAAGCAACTCACTTCGCATCTCCTCCTCCTGCCAACCGCCCATAGCCCTAGGCAGACACTCTGAGTCCAAGTGACCCGCCTTGTTCCTCCTCCTCCTCGGGGTAGCCCCTGGGTGTTCAGGAGCAGTCTCTCGGAGACCAAGCGCCCCACCGCGCTCCTCCTCCTGGCAGGCTACCGGTGTTCAGGAGCGGTCACTTTGAGTCCAAACAACTCACCACTCACCTCCTCCTCTGGCAACCGCCTGTAGCTCTGATGCAGTCACTCCTAGACCAAGCGACCCACCACATTCTTCCTCTTCCTCCGGGCAGCCCCCACCGGTGTTCAGAAGCGGTCGCTCTGAGTCCAAACAGCTGGCCACGTAGCTCCTCCTCAGGTAGCTGCCCGGAGCCCCAGTGGTTGCTCCGAGTCCAAGCACTGTGCTGAGCAGCCACCTCTATGATGTTCCCAGTTGTCCGTGTTCACTGCTCCAGTGGAGGGAGGGGCGTCTCACCGAGCAACTCTACTTCCCAAAGTTCCCTGTGTTCCGGGGCTACCGCCCCATCCGGGACACCTCCCCAACGGGAGAGACTCACCTGGCGGCTTTCAGTTGGTCCCAAGCCTCTCACTATCTCCTCTTTTGAATCCTGTGTCCTGGAGCAACATGAAATGCAGCCGCCCTCTAGTCCGCCATCTTGAAACCTCTCATGGCATTATTATGTTCTCTCCAAAGGGCTTGTGTAGCTCCATCCCTGTGGTTTTGCTGGTTGAGCCTACATAGCCTCTCTGTTTTCTTTGCTCAATTCTTGCAACTTTCCTCAGTGGACATCCCAAGTTACTGGCATTTCTCAATCTCAGGAGTCTTCACTGCAGCTCTGGCTTCCTCTTAACATCTCCCTGCATCACCCTCTCAGGGACTTCCTGCAGGATCTCTGACCCTGCTGCACTTTGCTTGGCTTCCTAGGTATTCCTTTGAAATATCAGTGGAAGCCTCTATGTCCCCCTATCTTCAACATCCTACAGTCCTGCAGAATCAGCACCACATGTTTGACACCAAGGTCTGCTACCATCTCGAGCAGTAGCCAAGCCTCCAGGAACCATGACTGCTGCAACCTCTGAGTGCCTGGGAAGCTTAGCATGGTGAAACAACTTTCTACACCAACCTATGCAAGCAGGATGCCTCATTGGTCTCTTTTCAAAGGAAGTTTTATTTTACTCCCATGAGCCTGAGATGGGTATGGTCTTGCCAATTCCTGAGAACTCCTCAAGTCATTTTTATTATTGTGTCTGGGCAAAGACTTCAGCATTTCTTTAGTGATGGTAATGTATTTATCAATTGCAACTTCCTTAGTCCCAGTTTTACTCCCACCTTTCAAGTTCAAGTTGTTCAAATATTTCCACTCTGCTTTCTTCTCCTGAATATCACAATAAACTTGACTAAAAGCCACCAGCAATATCCATGTCACTGCCTGAATACTATGCTATCTAGAAATATCTTCCACCAGACTAAGAAGCCCATCACTTTTTAAATCAGTCTCACAGAAAGTCTCAGGACATGAGAAAAATGGAGATAACTTCTTAGCCAGAATGTAAACATGAATAACTTCAAATCCAGTTTCCAACAGAGTCCTCCTTCCCTAAAATCTTTTTACAAAAAGTTTTAGTTGTAGATGGACACAGTAACTTTTATTTATTTTTTATGTGGTCCTGAGGCTCAAGCCCAGTGACTCACACATACTAGGCAAGTGGTCTATCACTGAGCCATAACCCTAAACCTCTCCTCCAAAATTGTATGACCCCAGTCTTTACTGTGTGCAGTCCTGTCAAAATTCTGGTCTTCTGAGCTCCCACCAGAAACACCCATTAAGCTCCATTTATAATAATCTAAAGTTTTTTTCAACTTGCATTGCTAAACTTTCCAAAATTCCTCCCACAAACTCCAAAATGCTCCAAAAGCTTCTGAACCACATGGTCAGATTAGTCACAGCAACAACACCACTTCTAGGTACCAATTTTTGTTTTAGTCAGCTTTTTTATTGCTACAACCAAAAAAAAAAAAAAAAACCCAAAAAACCCTTATATTAACAATTTTAAGGAGAAAAGGTTTATTTGGGGACTCATGGTTTCAGAGGCATTGGTCCATAGATGCCCAGCTCCATTCTTGAGACTTTGAGTGAGGTTGAACATCATGGCGGAAGAGTATGGTGGAGGGGCAGCTCAGGATATCACATTGGGAAGCAGAGAGAGACTCCACTCACCAGATAAAAAATATATACCCCGAAGGCATGCCCCCAGTAACCCATCTGCTACAGCTACATCCTACAATTACTACTCAGTTAATTCCTATTAGTGGATTAATTCACAGATTGGGTTAAAGCTCTCATAATCCAATTATTTCATTTCTAAGCCTTCTTGCATTGTCTTACACATGAGTTTTGGGGGACACCTCACATCCAAACCATAACAGAAAGTGTCCCTAAGATCTAAAGTGGTGTGAAGAATGTTAGCAAGCTCTTTGGACAATTCAAAAATTTGTCTACAATGGATTTTTAGAAATAATAAACATTATTTTCATTGATCTACCTTAATTGAGTCTTGATAGGAGAATACTTGGTAGGAGAATAAAAATGCATTATGCATTTACCTTCTAAAAACAGTTTGGATTTGAGCAAGAATGATTCAGTAGAATGGGAAATAAATGTTAGAGAGGGAGGATTATAATTGTAGGAGCCAAGACACTGAGTTGACTAGACTGGATATTTTTTTAAATTTAATTTACTTATTTATTTATTTGGTAACAGAAGAGAAAGTAGAATATAAAGCTACAAATACAGATAGAATGAGAAGATAGACTTGGTATCAAGTTCTGATCCCTCATTTAACTAAACTTAAGAATATTACTTAATCACTCTGAGTTTTATTTTTCTTAATTGTAATAGTGTCACAGAAAAGCAGGGAAGCTGAAACTCCCAAACTCAGTTATTGTGCTCTTACAAAAGAAAATTTAAAGTCAGACACCACAAGAAATACAAGAAAACTTTGTTAAAAGGGAAAGTGAGCTGAAAGTTAAGTAAAAGCAAAGTGAGACTTAAGCAAAGAGCACTCCTTTTTTTTCCCCATAAGTAGTGATTTATTAAAGGGTAAGAACTAAAATAACAAGTTCCTTTGGTGCATTTTAGAGTGGGCTATATGGAACAGAAAATTCTGTCTCCAAATTTATTACTGTTTTATGATTGACTTGAAAACTGGGCTCCTTTTTCAGAAACTGCCAGTGAGGTGTTCAACTCCTCCTTCATGTCAGGTGGTAGTATATTTTACCTTAATTGGTCTTCTCTGGAACTGTCATGGTAGCCTTCCTAGTTAGGGGGGCTTCATCTACAACTCACTCCTATGTTAATGTGGGCACTGGGGTCAATAGCTAGTCAGAATTTACCCTAATGCACCTGCACTATTAAAGGATTCTTCCTTCCCAGAAAAATGGAGACACTTAAAGCCATAATACCTAGCTTAACTTTAACCTGAGTGGACCCTGTCACGAGTCACGAGTTAGTCCTTTTAAACCTTTTCTCTTGAAGGTTTTCCAAATAGTTCCCATGCTTTTTTTTTTTTTTTTTTTTTTTACAGATTAACTGCCACCGTTTGATTTGTCATCCACTCTGAGGATAGTTTAAAGAAGACCTTGAAGTATCTTAAAGAACATTTGTGACCTTTCCATGCATTTTACTGCTAATTGCTAGCTACTATCTAATAAAATGAGAATAAGAATGTGTAACATCATGAATTTGTTTATGAATGATATATGAACATACATGCAAAATACTTACCAAAGAACTTGGACCCTTATAATTAGCAAATAGATAATCATAATATCTATAGTCATACATCTATGATAGTAAACCTATCCACTAGGCTAGGCCAAGTATAAAAAAGTGTGAGGACAACTATAGACATCCTTCTGCTTTCTAACAGAGTTGTTAAATTTGTAGTTTGCATATTCACAACACCAAAGGGATCTTTCTAGAAAGTCATAAATGACTGTTCAGGTCTTTCTTCAGTAAAAAAATCTTTTCGGTGTCTGTTTTTCACAAAGTCTTTTTGGTGTCTGCTCCAGGCAAGATATACACTATGTTCTTACTCTTAGAAAGTATGAGCAATCTGGAACAGATGATTGGCCCATTTCACACTTGAAGTTCCAGGAAAATTTACCTTCACATAAAAATGGAAAAAAACTGCAGCGGGTCTGAGAACAGTCCTTTTTTACTGTAGAGAGATTATAGAGTCTGAGACAGATACATTTTGCTTCTCTGGATTCTCTCTTTATTGATTATATGACTCTAGACAGGAGCACTTATCAAAGCTCCTATCAGATTCGAGTGATTTTTCTCCAACAATATGCAAACACTAACTGAAAAAGTATTTGTTGAGAGCACATTGCCTAGGGGTCCACACCACACTATTAGTAAAACTGGCTATATTCAAGATGTTAATAACCGTCTGCCAGTGCCTTTTAAAAGAAGATAATTCACTCAGATTTGTTGAAGGGACAGCTTTTAAAAAGCCATGTAACATTTGATTCTGTCTCCCCCTTTCCAAGGTAGGTTATGTATGCATATATATATATATATATATATATATATATATATATATATATATACTATTTGTTTTGTTTTAAAACGTTAATGTCTAATACACATTCAAGAAAATGCATATATGAAATCACTTAGTTCCATTGACACACACATTGCAAAACAAGATACAGCACATTTCCTGTACTATGGAGTGTTTCTTGGACCCTTTGGAAATTAATCTTCTTTAGTACTGATCCTCCACTTCCAGGCAAACACTTTTTTAAAATTTTTCACTAATGCACTATAGTTATACATAGTAGTGGAGTTCATTTTGACATTCATACATGAATGGAACATAACTTGTTACATTTCAATTCCCAGCACTTCCACTTCCCCTTTTCTCCTCTCTTCCCCTATTCCCCTTCTTCCATTCTACATGTCTTTCTTCTGTATATTTATAGTTTTTAAATTGGTGATTTATAGATAGGCATAAAGATGGAATTCACTGTGGTATCTTCATAAATCTGCATAGCATAATTTGTTTAATATCATTCAGTAGTACCTTTCTTTTCCCATCCCTCCTCCTACTCCTCAATTCCCTTCCTCTACTCCATTTATCTTCCTTCAATTTTCATGAAATTCCCCATTCTATTCCCCCCTTATTTCTCTCTAGTTTCTGCATATAAGAGAAAACATTTGACCTTTGACTTCCTGGGTATGGCTTATTTCATTTATTATGATGTTCTCCAGTTCCATCCATTTACCAGCAATTGCCAAAATTTCATTCTTTTTTATGAGTGCATTAAATTCCATTGTGTACATAAACCACATTTTCTTTATGCATTCATCTGTTGACAGGTTCCTGGACAATTAAGAGCATTAAGAGAGAGCTTAGGATGGAAGAAAATCCTTGCCAGCTACTTCTCTAATAGGAAATTAATATCCAGAATATATAAAGAACTTGAAACTCTTAACACCAAAACTACAAATAGCCTAATCCATAAATAGACAAAAGAACTAAAAAGACTTTTTTCAAAAGAAGAAATACAAATGGCCACCAAATATATGAAAAAAATGCTCAACATCTGCTACAATCAGGGAAATGAAAATCACAACTACACTGAGATTATGTCTTACTCTACTTAGAATGGTAACATACAAATAATAAGTGCTGGTGAGGGTGTGGTGAAAAAGGTACAATCATTCATAGTTGGTGGAACTGCAAATTAGTATAGCCACTTTGGAAAGCAGTATGAAGATACTGCAAAAAACTAAAAATGGAGTTATCAGATGACCCAGTTATCCCAGTCCTTGATATTTATTAAAAAAAAATAACTGAATCAGCATACCAGACTAACACAGGAAAATCAATGTTTATAGAAGCACAACTCACAATAGCCAAGTTAAGAATCAGGCAAACGCTGATTTCTATTCTCATAGACTTATTTTGCCTGTGTTTGATTTGATAATATGGAATATTCAAGTATATAGTGTTTGTGCTGGAGTTTTCATTCAGCAGAATATTTTTTAAATTAATCTATGTTGTTGTTGCTATCCACAATCTATTTTTTGTTACTTATTAGATTGTTGGAATATTAATTTTTGTATTTTATATTGGGTTTTCTTTTTATTGTTAGTACAAGTCAGTTTCACATTCTGGACACACACTCTTTATTAGATATAAATATTGTGAATATATTATCACACCGAGTGGCTTGCATATTAGTTATCTCAATGGTATAACCACTGATCTAAAATTTTGTGAAGTCCAATGTATCAGTTATTTCTTTCAATATTAGGGCATTTCGGTCTAGTGTAAGTAATCTTTGCCTACCCTGAGGTTAAGAAAACATTATCTGCGTTTTCTTTGAGAAGCTGTATGATTCTTTTACTTTAAGTCCATGATATATCTGCATTAAGTTTTGCAAATGGAACAAGGTAAGGTTCAAGGAATATATATCAAGTTTATTAAGGTATAAAATTCACCTTTGTCAAATGTGCTTGATGAGTTCTGATAAAAGTATATACTTTATAAACTCTACCACAATTAAGTATAGTCATAAAGGTTATTGGCCCATTGATTAATTTCTTTTTTTTTCCACCCTCCTTATCCCTAACCCTAAACCTAACCCAACCCTAACGCTAACCCCGCCCACCCCCATTATATGTCTTCATCCGCTTATCAGCGAGATCATTCGTCCTCTAGTTTTTTGAGATTGGCTTATCTCATTTAGCATGATATTCTCCAATTTCATCCATTTGCCTGCAAATGCCATAATTTTATCATTCTTCATGGTGGAGTAATATTCCATTGTATATATATATATATGCCACAGTTTCTTTATCCATTCATCAACTGAAGGGCATCTAGGTTGGTTCCACAATTTGGCTATGGTGAATTTAGCAGCAATGAACATTGATGTGACTGTATCTCTGTAGTATGCTGATTTTAAGTCCTTTAGGAAATTAAACCCCTATCTCTCACCCTGCACAAAACTCAATTCAAAATGGATCAAGGACCTCGGAATCAGACCAGAGACCCTGCATCTTATAGAAGAAAAAGTAGGTCCAAACCTTCAACTTGTTGGCTTAGGATCAGACTTCCTTAACAGGACACCCATAGCACAAGAAATAAAAGCAAGAATCAACAACTGGGATAGATTCAAACTAGAAAGCTTTCTCTCAGCAAAGGAAACTATCAGTAATGTGAAGAGAGAGCCTACAGGGTGGGAGAATATCGTTGCCACTCATACTTCAGATAGAGCGCTAATTTCCAGAATCTATAAAGAACTCAAAAAACTCTACACCAAGAATACAAAGAATCCAATCAACAAATGGGCTAAGGAAATAAACAGACACTTCACAGCAGAAGATATACAAGCAATCAACAGATATATGAAAAAATGTTCAACATCTCTAGTAATAAGAGAAATGCAAATCAAAACTGCCCTAAGATGTCATCTCACCCCAATTAGAATGGCGATTATCAAGAACACAAGCAACAATAGGTGTTGGTGAGGATGTGGGGAAAAATTAATGCAGACACTCTGGAAAGCAGTATGGAGATTCCTCAGAAAGCTTGGAATGATTAATTTTTACAAATCCTTTTTCTGGTTTTAAAATCAGCATAAAGCTCCCATCATAAAATAATTTTGGAAGTATTCACTTTTCTATTTTCTGGAAGAGTTCTGTAGGATTGGTCTTATATCTTTCTTACATATTTGGTAAATTAATCAGTAAAGCTATGTGATCAGTTTTCTTGTGAGAGGTTTTTAATTATTAATTAAATTTCTTTAATATAAAGATTACTCTAGTTACCTATTTCTTCATGGGCCAGTTTTAGTTCTTTGTGCCTTTCAAAAAATGTGTCCTTTCATTTGCACTATGGAATATATTGACACAAAGTTGTTCATAAGATTCCCATATTATCTTTTAAAAGTCCATGGAACATGAAGTAAAGTCTTTTCTCTCCAGGCATGGTATTTTAAGTTTTTTCTCTTTTTTGTTTTTCTCTCCAGATAAAAGTTTATAATGTTATTGATCTTTTTTAAGGAATCAGTTTATTTCATTGCTTTTCTCTATTGTTTTTCACTTTTCCAATTGATTTATCTCTGCCTTTATTATTCTCCTTTCTTTGCTTATTTTTAGTGTAATTTGTTTGTCCCCCTCCCCCCCAGTCTCTTAAAGCAATGACTTAAACCAAATGTTGACAAATTACAGCCAGTTGTTCATTTTTGTACAACTGCAGAACTAACTTGAGTTTTATATTTTTAAGGGATTATAAAACTACCAAAAAACAGAAAAAAGAATATTCAACACAAACCATATGGAATTCAAAAAGTCTTAAATTATTTTTATCTGGCCATTTATTTTTAAAAGTCTACCAATTCCAGTTTAGATCACAAATTTGAGATTTTTTTTTTGCCTTTTTAAACATAAGCACATAAACTACACAAATTTCCCACTAATCACTGTTTTAACAACATTCTAAAAATTCATTAGCTTTTCTTCTTTATTCAGGTAAACATATGTGCCAATTTTCCTTGCAATTTCTTCTTTGCCCATGAATAAATAATTAAGTATTGCTTAATGTTCAAATGTTTAATTATTATCTCTACCATCTTTTTTCACTACTATTTTTGTCAACTTTTTTTGTTGCTGTGGCCAAAAAACCTGACAAGAACAATTTTAGAGGAGGAAAAGATTAGTTTCCACTAATCTTTTCACTAAGGTTTCAAAGATTTCAGTCCATAGATGGTTGATTCCATTCCTGACCGCTGTAGGTAAGACAGGACACTCTGGCAGAAGAGTGTGGTGGAGGAAAGTGGTTCAGGTCTTCACAGCAGGAGGTGGGGACAGAGAGAGAGAGGGTGCACTCTTATCAAATGAAAAATACATACTTGAAAGGCATGCCCCTAGAGACCCACCTCCTTCAGCCTGCCTACAAGTAATCCCTATAAGGGGATTAAAGTGCTGATTAAATTAAGACTTTCATAACCCAAATATTTCACTTCTGAACTTTCTTGCATTGTGTCACACATGAGCTTTTGGGAGACAACTAATATCTAAACCATAACAAGTACTGTTTCTAGTTAAACTCTTATAGTGAGAAAAAATTTTGTACTATTTCAATCCTCCTAAGTTTATTTAGAGGTGTTTAATATCCAGAATAAAAGTTATCTTGATAAATATTCCATTTACACTTGAAAATAATTTTCATTTTGCTCTTTTGGTCATTTTATCTATGCCAGTTATGGAGGTAATAAATATCGTGGTGCTTTTTTTTTTTCTGAATAGATTTTAGACTTTTCAACAGCTTTTCTTTAAAAATATTTTGTTGAAAACTGTTTTCCCGCACTTAATTGACAAAGTGCCTTGGTCAAAATTCAATTAACTAAGTAGTTATGGGTTAAATTCTGAACACTTTAATCTGTTTTATTTGTCTGTTGTTGTGTTTTTACATCAGTCTCACATGCATTTTATTACTGTAGGAAGCATTGATATCAGGTCATGTGTATCCTTCAACTTTGTACTACTTTATAATACTTTTCAACTATTTTAGATACTTTATATTTTCATATTAATTTAGAAAAGCTTGCTTGTTTCTTTCTTCAGAAATATCTGCTCTGAATTTGTTTAGGATTGTATTAAATATGTAGAATATGTTGAAAGGATAAAGATTTTAACAATATTAAATCAGTTTATGAATATAGCATATTTAGATTTGGGACAATTTCTTTCAAAAATATTTTATTTTTTTTAATGTGCAAATCTTACATAAATATTTTGAAGTTTCTTCTAGGCATTTGATAGGTATTGATGTTTCTTTAAATTCCATTTGATAAATTTCATCTTTTCATTAGTGCCATATACTTTTTTATAATTTTATTTTTTTAATATTTTTAAATTTTTAAAAAAATTTTATTTGCTCTAATTAGCTATAAATATCATTACAGTATTAATTAATTTAATCCTAACCACCTTTCACACATATATTTTCCTATTCTTTTTCTTTATTTCTACATTTAATTGAATGACAAGATTTTTGTGCATTTTTAGTATTATCTTTTCTATTGCCTCTCCAGCTATGTCTCTTAGTGTTTTTATCTTGATACTCTAAACGTTAAAAGATAAATATTTGAATTATCCCTGGCCACATAGACATATTATTCTGTTCAGAAAATTATATTAGAAGTTCACTTCATTTGACTTCCCACACTCTTCACTTTTGTCAAATATTTTACTTTCACATATTCTATGAAAATAATACCTTGTTATTATTTTTACATGAAATAGTCAACAGACTTTTTATTATCTATATATTAATGTTTCTCATCTGTATATCTGGTTTTCCCATGAATTTAATTTTTGTCATTTTGCTTCAACCTGATATAAATTTATCTGAAGTTTTTATATTGCCTTCATATTGTTATGCATTATTATATGGATGTGGAGTTAAAGCTAGATGGGAAGTTTTTCTTCTTTCATTTAAAATATACTAATAATTCTCTTCTGTTACTACAGATGAGAGATGAACTGTTAATGTTGTTTCTTTAATTTAAATACACCTTTTTTCCATTGACTTTGAAGATCTTTTTAGCAATGCTTAAATTATTTTGCACTCATGTGTGTTTTCTTTGTGATTATCCAACTTAGACTTTATTGAACCGGTGGGTTGATATAATTTTCAATTTTAAAAAGTCATAATTTTCTTCTTAAATATTTTTCTCACCGTAACTATATTTCTCCATCTTGGGTTTCAATTCCATACACTTTAGACCATTTAACATTGTCTCTTGAAGCTCACATACTTTATTCCTCTCTCTCTCTATATATATATATAGATGGAATGGAATCAAGTATTTTCTTTAGCAAGTCTTGGGATTTGAACACAAACAAGGCTCCAGAGAATTCACTAAGCTTAACTGGCCAATTTGTCACTTTTGTGGTAGGAGAGAACTAATTTTCCTATATAGATTCTGGGTTGGGTGCTGAGGATGTGACTCAGTGGTAGAGTGTTTGTCTAGTGTTCAGGAGACCCTGGGTTCAGTCCCTAGCACTATCACAAAAAAGAATATGTGTATGTGTATAACTTGGAAATTCTCACTGTTTTTCAGTGCCATTCCCAGATTTATGCAATTTAGGATGATTTTTTTTTTCTTTCACTCCTCTGTGCCCAGTCTGTTCTCTGAGAACAGTAGCTATATACTATGAAACCCCAAATGCCTAGGAGAGTTTTTCTGCATGCATTTTCCCACTGCCCTAGTGTTGGTCTATTGTTAACTTGGGAGAAGAGTTTAAGAATGAAGGCAAACACCCTTTGCGAACTTGGGGGTATTCTAGGCTATCATGATCATCTACATACAATCATTTCAAATTTGTTAAAATTCAACTATTTTCTCTCAATCTCCTTCTACAGTAGATTCTCCTGCTAGTCTAAAATGGTTGAAATGGCTCTTTACCTTTCACAATTTAGATCATACTTAGCACTCTAGCAGCTTAATAATAAAACCCATGATTTCATAGTTTGTTTTGCTTTCTTTGGTTAATGTGGGAACAGTGGTCCCTATTTTTTATATCTTAATTGCAAATATAATCTTGTTATTTTTTTATTGTGTCTTTTGCAGTGTCTAAAAGATTGTAGAATTTACTCAACGCTCTGTATGATTTTATCTTCTTCCAAAAAGGATTTACCTTGTCTTTGGCAGGCAGGCATGCTTTGAGTTTCCTGAAGATCAACTTAACTCAGAGATCAGAATACATTAAGGCTCAATTTCAATCCTTGTAAATGTGTTTCTATTTCTGGTACACTTTTAATCTTAGAATGTTGCCACTGAGATTCCAATTAAATGTTGGCAATGGTCCCCTCATCTTTAGTGAATATTGAACTCCAACTTTTATTTTCCCAGTTCTGTGAGGCTGCCATTTAACTACTCATATACTTTGCCTGTCAGCAATCACTTTGAAAGTAGAAAAGTGGTGTCAAATGTTTCTTTCCTCCTCCTGAGAATTTGACTCTCAAAATTCCTGTGAACTTATTAGTTCTCTGATGAATTTAATCTGAACCTAATTTTTTGTTCAATTTTTTTTTTCTTTTTTTACCTTTTGTCCAGCAGAAGAATTGCTCCAATTCAGATAATGTCAATCCTGGATCCTCCGTTTACGCCTTTCTACTTTGGTATTAATTT
The DNA here is from genome assembly GCF_902686445.1 of Sciurus carolinensis. NCBI lineage: Eukaryota > Metazoa > Chordata > Mammalia > Rodentia > Sciuridae > Sciurus > Sciurus carolinensis. The sequence goes on along the minus strand of NC_062213.1, from coordinate 80,644,834 downwards.
TACTATGATATGATTCGAGATTTGTAAATTTTATCAACCTGTGAATTGATGCCCTTCATTCATTCTGGAAAATGTACTGATATTATCAATTTAAATGTACAGCATTTTAAATGTATTTAAATGTACTGCAATTTAAAAGTACTGCTCTTTGTTGTTTTATTTTCTCTTCTGGAAGGATAATAAGACATATGCCAGGGTTTCTTATTGTATCCTTTATGAGTCTGACTTTCTCTTCCAGAATTCTCCATTGTCTGTTTCACTGAACTATTTTCTAAATAACTTCTTATTTAACCTCCAGTTCAGTAGTTCATTCATCTGTGTCCAATTAACCATTCTATCCCGATACCAGGCATTCATGTGGTTATTGTATATTTCAGTCCAGAACTTTATTGATTGATTAATTTTAAAAATACAGTTTTTTATTCTCTACAGTTTGAGAGTCTCCTTGTGTATTTCTTTAAATACAGCAAGCATCATTAATTCATTGTCTGATAACCTAAACATCTTGTCTTTGGAGTCTGTTTTGTCTGTCATTTTTCCTCATTCTTCTGATGCTGTGTCTACTTTTCTTTGGGTGCTGAATGCAGCCTTGGTAGAGAAAGGAGAACATAAAAATAATATGAAGGCTAGACTGATACCACCCATCTCCAGAAAACTACCTTTGTTTATTTCTGTTAGGAACTACTTATTCAAGTTCAAGATGTGAGCTTCCTTAAACTCTACAGGTAAATGAACCTAGGTTGCAAGTTCAAGAAAAGGCTGGATTACTTCAGATTTGCTCTTATCTTAGTGATGTAATTCTTTGGGCTCCAGCTTTGATTTGGAATATTATCCTTTTTTCTATTTTGTTTTGGTTCCGTATTTGATTTTTCTCCCCTTTTTCCTACAAAATTGCCACAATTTTTAAAATTTTATTTTGTAGCTATTTACTTACACCCTGGGTTTTCCCTTTATTTCTAGATTTTTTGGCCTCATAAGTTCTCACTGACTTGTTAACTCTTTGATGCAAAGAAAAAATAAACTAAGAAAATAAAATAGCCATAGGCACATGCAAAGAATATTTGTGGGCAATTTCAGGGTAACTTCCTATTTCCTTATGTGACATAAACATGTGGCTCCATCTCACAACAGAAGTTGTGAAATGTGATTGCAGGGATGACACTACCATTTACTGATCACTTGAACATGTTGGGTGGATGCATATGGTGGAGAACAAGGAGGAAACTATCTAAAAACACTGGGAGCATTTTCCCCCTTAGTAAAATCTGGAAATGCTGTAATCTTTTACAAAATTATTGCAGCAAGCTTAGTTTTAAAAAAAATGTGGAGACAGATTCTTCTGCTAATAGATCTCCTAATTATGAATTTTTTTTCATTTTTGCAAATACTCATAAAACATAGCAACTAATAATCATGTAGTAAAGACTGGCAAGATGGAGGATTAGAGTGAGGCAGCATTTCTCATAGCTTGGCTACTCAGAACATAAGGAGTGGAACTCGGCAACTGGGAGCATCGTAGAGGAGGGTCGCTCAGCACAATGCTGGGACTCAGAGCAAGCCACCGGGGCTCTGGGCGGCTGCCAAGAGGAGGAGGTGCACAGTGAGCTGTTTGGACTCAGAGCGACCGCTCCTGAACACCAGGGAGCTGCCTGGAGGAGATGGAGGAGCGCAGCGGGTCGCTTGGACTCAGAGCGGCCGCACCAGAGCTACAGGTGGTTGCCAGAGGAGGAGGCCCACGGTGAGTTATTTGGACTCAGAGTGACTGCTCCTGAACACTGGGGGGCTTCCCGGAGGAGGAGGAGGAGCACGGCGGGTCACTTGGACTCAGAGTGACTGCACCAGGGCTATGGGCAGTTGCTAGAGGAGGAGGCCTGCGGTGAGTTGTTTGGACTCAGAGCGACCGCTTCTGAACACCAGGGGGCCGCCGAGAGGAGGAGGCGGAGTGCAGCGGGTTGCTTGGTCTCGGAGCGACTGCACCAGAGCTCCGGGCGGCACCAGAGGAGGAGGCGTGGGGCGGGTCACTTGGACTCAGAGCGACCGCTCCTGAACAACAGGGGAGGCTGCCCGGAGGAGGAGGAGGAGGAGGAGTGTGGCGGGTCACTTGGACTCAGAGTGACTACCCAGGGCTACAGGCGGTTGTCGGGAGGAGGAGGTGCACAGTGAGTTGCTTGGACTCCTAGTGAATGCACCAGAACACCAGGCGGCTGCCTGGAGGAAGAGGTGTGCAGCAGATCACTGGGGCTCAGAGCATCTGTACAGGGCTCCAGGTGGTTGCTCAGAGGAGGGGCCACATAGCAGGTGATTAGGTGCAGAGCAGGGTCCCAGGACCTAGGCGGCTTCTTGCTGGAACAGCCGCACATAGACAAGCTGAGGGGTGGAGTGAAGGTTCCAGGACTGCGGGCAGCTTCTCTGAGGAGAGGAAGCCTAAGGAGACTCATCTGCGAAGGGTGAGGCTCCCAGGCCAAGGAGGTAGGTCCAGGCCCCTGGGAACATTGCAGAGGAAGGCAGCCCAGCCCAGGTGGTAGTTGTGGATTGAGGGGAACCTCTAAGAAGGGACCTGAACAGCAAGACCTCCCCACTGGGTGAATCTTCCCTGCTGGGTGAGGTTTTCCCACAAGGACGGTAAAACCAGAGACACAGGCCCAAACAGGCCTTGCCTCAGCCCGCAGCCTAGTTCCCTTCTGGATGACCATTGGTCAAAAGTGGAGGCACGTCTGACCACTAGCAGGGAATATACCAAACCTGAAGGCCACCACCCCTAGAGAGGCAGCTTCCTGTGAAGCACCGCACTAAAACTTCCTCCAAGACTTCAGGCTACTGAAGGCTAAGAGGGGATATACTAGAAATCTTCAGGGACATTATAAGTCAATAGAGGAAATCTGCAATATCTCAGTGGTCCACTGATACCTGAACAATATGAGAAAACAAGGGAAGAAAATGCCCAAACAAATCTAGATGTTACAACAATAAAATCCAATGACAACATGGCAGAAGAAATGACAGAAAGGGAGTTCAGAATGTACATAATTAAATTGATCAGGGGAGCAAATGAATTTAACCTTGAAAACAAAGTTGACCAAACAGAGAAGATGGTAAGAAATCATGAACAGAATCTCCAAGAACTATGGGATATCATGAAAAGGCCAAATTTAAGAATTATTGGGATTGAGGAAGGCTTAGAGAAACAAACCAAAGGAATGAACAATCTATTCAATGAAATAATATCAGAAAATTTCCCAATCTGAAGAATGAAATGGAAAATCAAGTTCAAGAGGCTTATATGACTCCAAATACACAAAATTACAACAGACCAACACCAAGGCACATTATAATGAAAATACCGAACATACAAAATAAAGACAGAATTTTAAAGGCTGTGAGAGAAAAGAACCAAATTACATCAGGGGGAAACCAATACGGATATCAGCAGATTATTCAATCCAGACCCTAAAAGCTAGAAGGGCCTGAAACAACATTTTTCAAGCTCTGAAAGAAAATGGATGCCAACCAAGAATCTTATACCCAGCAAAACTTACCTTCAAATTTGGCGATGAAATAAAGTCCTTCCATGATAAACAAAAGCTAAAAGAATTTACAAAAAGAAAGCCAGCATTACAGAACATCTCAGCAAAATATTCCATGAGGAAGAGATGAAAAACAAAGAAGCAAATCAGCAAGGGGAGGAATTGTCCTAAAGGAATTGTCAAATAAAGGAGGAACCAAGTCATGTCAAAAAATAAATAAATAAATAAAATTTTTTAAAAATGAACCAAATGACCGGGAATACAAATCATATCTCAATAATAACCCTGAATGTTAATGACCTGAACTCATCAATCAAAAGACATAGACTGGCAGACTGGATTAAAAAGAAAGATCCAACAATATGTTGCCTGCAAGAGACTCACCTCATAGAAAGAGATACTCATAGAATAAAGGTGAAAGGATGGGGAAAAACATACCATGCACATGGACTCAGTAAAAAAGCTGGGGTATCCATCCTCATTTCAGATAATGTGGACTTCAAGCCAAAATTAGTCAGATGGGTTAAAGAAGGACATTTCATACTGCTTAAGGGAACCATAAATCAGCAAGGCATAACAATCATAAACATCTATGCCCCAAACAGTGGCTCATCCATGTATGTCAAACAAATCCTTATCAATTTCAGAAACCAAATAGACCATAACACAAAAATACTAGGTGATTTTAACACGCCTCTCTCAACACTGGACAGATCTTCCAAACAAAAATTGAACAAAGAAACCATAGATCTCAATAACACAATCAATAATTTAGTCTTAACAGACATTTATAGAATATACCATCCAACCAAGAGCGAATACACTTTCTTTCTCAGCAGCACATGGATCCTTCTCTAAAATAGACCATATTTTATGACACAAAGCTAATGTTAGCAAATACAAGAAGATAGAGACACTTCCTTGTATTCTATCAGATCATAATGGATTGAAATTAGAAGTAAATGAAAGAGTAAAAAACAGAAACTACTACAACAGTTGGAGATTAAACAATATGCTATTATTATATGATGAATGGATAACAGAAGATATTAGGAAGGAAATTAAAAAACTCTTAGGGGTAAATGAGAACAAAGAAACATCATATCAAAATCTCTGGGACACTATGAAAGCAGTACTTAGAGGAAAATTAATTTCATGGAGCGCATTCAGTAAAAGAAGCAAAATTCAACAAATAAGCGACCTAACACTACAGTTCAAAGCCCTAGAAGAAGAACAGACCAAGACCAAAAGTAGTAGAAGACAGGAAATAGTTAAACTTAGAGCTGAAATCAACGAAATTGAAACAAAAGAAACAATACAAAAAATTGACAAAATAAATAGTTGGTTCTTCGAAAAAATAAGCAAAATCGATAAACCTTTAGCCACACTAACAAAGAGAAGCCGAGAGAAAACCAAAATCACTAAAATTTGGAATGAATAAGGAAATATCACTACAGACACGAATGAAATACAAAACATAATTAGAAGCTATTTTGAAAATCTATACTCCAACAAAATAGAAAATTTCGAAGACATCAACAGGTTTCTGGAGACTTATGAATTGCCTAAACTGAACGAGGAGGACATACACAATTTAAATAGACCAATTTCAAGTAATGAAATAGAAGTCATCAAAAGTCTGCCAACAAAGAAAAGTTCAGGACCAGATGGGTTCTCAGCCGAGTTCTACAAAACCTTTAAAGAAGAGCTCATTCCAATACTCCTCAAAGTATTCCATAAAATAGAAGAGGAGGGAACCCTCCCAAACTCATTCTATGAAGCCAATATCACCCTGATACCTAAACCCGACAGAGACACATCGAGGAAAGAAAATTTCAGACCAATATCCTTAATGAACATTGACGCAAAAATTCTCAACAAAATTTTAGCAAATCGCATACAAAAACATATTAAAAAGATAGTGCACCATAATCAAGTGGGTTTCATCCCAGGGATGGAAGGTTGGTTCAACATCAGGAAATCAATAAATGTAATTCACCATATCAATAGACTTAAAGTCAAGAATCACATGATTATTTCAATAGATGCAGAAAAAGCATTTGATAAAATACAGCACCCCTTCATGCTCAAAACACTAGAAAAATAGGGATAGTGGGAACATTCCTTAACATTGTAAAGGCCATCTATGCTAAGCCCATGGCTAATATCATTCTAAATGGTGAAAAACTGAAAGCATTTCCCCTAACAACTGGAACAAGGCAGAGATGCCCTCTTTCACCACTTCTATTCAATATCGTCCTTGAAACTCTAGCCAGAGCAATTAGACAGACCAAAGAAATTAAAGGGATACGAATAGGAAAGGAAGAACTCAAACTATCCCTATTTGCTGATGATATGGTTATATACTTAGAGGAACCAGGAAATTCCACCAGAAAACTTTTAGATCTCATAAGTGAATTCAGTAAAGTAGCGGGATATAATATCAATGCACATAAATCTAATGCATTTTTATACATAAGTGATGAATTTTTGGAAAGAATAATTAGGAAAACTACCCCATTCACAATAGCATCGAAAATATTAAAATACTTGGGAATCAATCTCACAAAAGAGGTGAAAGACCTCTACAACGAGAACTACAGAACACTAAAGAAAGAAATTAAAGAAAACCTTAGAAGATGGAAAGATCTCCCATGTTCTTGGATAGGAAGAATTCATATTGTCAAAATGGCCATACTACCAAAAGTGCTATACAGATTCAATGCATTTCCAATTAAAAATCCAATGATGTACCTTACAGAAATAGAGCAAGCAATTATGAAATTCATCTGGAAGAATAAGAAACCCAGAAGAGCTAAAGCAATACTTAGCAGAAAGAGTGAAGCAGGGGGTATTGCAATACCAGATCTTCAACTCTACTACAAAGCAATAGTAACAAAAACGGCATGGTATTGGTACCAAAATAGAAAGGTAGATCAATGGTACAGAATAGAGGACACGGACACAAACCCAAATGAATACGATTTTCTCATACTAGACAAAGGGGCCAAAAATATGCAATGGAGAAAAGATAGCTTCTTCAACAAATGGTGCTGGGAAAACTGGAAATCCATATGCAACAGAATGAAACTAAACCCATATCTCTCACCATGCTCGAAACTCAACTCAAAATTGATTAAGGACCTTGGAATCAGACCAGAGATCCTGCAGATTATAGAAGAATAAGTAGGTTCAGAGCTTCAACACGTCGGCTTAGGACCAGACTTCCTCAACAGGACTCTCATAGCACAAGAAATAAAAGCAAGAATCAATAACTGGGATAGATTCAAATTAAAGAGCTTTCTCTCAGCAAAGGAAACTATCAGCAATGCGAAGAAAGAGTCTACAGAGTGGGAGAAAATCTTTGCCAATCATACTTCAGATAGAGCACTAATCTCCAGAATCTAAAAGAACTCAAAAAACTCTACACCAAGAATGCAAATAACCCAATTGACAAATGGGCTAAGGAAATGAACAGGTACTTCACAGAAGATGATCAACAAGCAATCAACAGATATATGAAAAAATGTTCAACATCTCTAGTAATAAGAGAAATGCAAATCAAAACCGCCCTAAAATTCCATCTCACCCCAATTAGAATGGCGATTATGAAGAATACAAGCAACAACAGGTGTTGGCGAGGATGTGGGGAGAAAGGTACACTCATACATTGCTGGTGGGGCTGCAAATTAGTGCAGCCACTCTGGAAAGCAGTGTGGAGATTCCTTAGAAAACTTGGAATGGAACCACCATTTGACCCAGCTATCCCACTCCTTGGCCTATACCCAAAGGACTTAAAATCAGCATACTACAGACATACAGCTACATCAAAGTTCATAGCTGCTCAGTTCACAATAGCCAGATTGTGGAACCAACCTAGATGCCCTTGAATTGATGAATGGATAAAGAAACCGTGGTATATATATACAATGGAATATTACTCAGCCATAAAGAATGATAAAATTATGGCATTTGCAGGCAAATGGATGAAATTGGAGATTATCATGCTAAGTGAGATAAGCCAATCTCAAAAAAACAAAGGACAAATGATCTCGCTGATAAGTGTATGAGGACACATAATGGGGGGTGGGAGGGGTTAGTGTTAGTGTTAGAGTTAGGGTTAGGGAGGGGAGCAAGAATGGAGGAAGGAAGGACTGTATAGAGGGAAAAGAGGGATGAGAGGTGTGGGGGAAGGGAAAAAATAACAGAATGAATCAAACAACATTACCCTATGTAAATTTATGATTACACAAATGGTACGCCTTTACTCCATGTTCAAATAGAGAAACAACATGTATCCCATTTGTTTACAATAAAAAAAAAAAGAACTTAAGGAGCAGGAACTTAGCATGGAAAATTCCGAGACTGGAGGGGCAGTCTACCCTAGCCAAAACAGAGGCTGTTGAACTCATCAAACAGATCTAAAAACATTACCATGAGTTTGTCTATCATCCATAGGAAGTCAAACCAAGAGCCATCTTGCAACTACAGCACAGTTGTGATAACCGGAACTGGGAACCCAGATCCCTGAGTTTGCAACTAGGTCCACATGAACCTAGCAGAGCCTAGTAAAGACTTAACTGAGCCTAACAAACCCAGGGAAAATAAAAAATCAACATCATTTTGCGTGGGGGGGGACACGAGTTGGAGAAGCTAGGGGGAACCTGGCTCCCCCCAAAACTGTGACTCTGGTGGCTCATGGGGCTCACAAGTCCAGCTACAGTGGATCAGGAATTTGAAAAGGTGGGTGTGAGGGTCCTGGGTCCTTGGCTTGCCTGACCCTCTCAGCTCCACCCCCTCGCCATGCCTTGATCCCCAGTCCCTGACTTCCAGGCACCCATAGTCCATGGTTTGACCTGACAGTCTTGCTGCTTCACCACCCAGATCACCTGGTTTCTCACCCTGCCCCACTGCCCATCCCACATGGCCCTAGCAGTATAGGCTCACCTGACCTACCTCTTCACCACTAACACCAACCACCCACTTTGCCACCCAGCCCACTACTTCCGTGTCTTACTGATTGACCCCAGGAGGCCAGAAAAGGCAGTACCCAAGAGCAACAGAAGCAGCAAAAGATAAGCTTTGCCATCCCATGAGTGGAATCCTGGGGAACAATCTCCCAATGTAGATCATCATCTATGGGGCTTGAGAGGTACGTTGATTAAACACTACTAGACAATTCCCCTTGCAAGAAAGCAGTTGAAAGCTCTCTAAACCTAAGTTCCCACTACCTAGAACTCCACCTATTGTAATTCCTCTCCCAGAATCCAGCTATGATCACACCCGGGAGTAACCAAACAGCTCTTCATTGGTTCACTCAACATAGCATACCTCAATAACAGACTCCATTGTAACCACAGTGGAGGAAATGTCAGAGATGGAATTTAGAGAGTTCATGGTTAAACTGATTTATGATGCAAAAGATGACATAAGAAATGAAATCATACAGAAAATATAAGAAGTGAAAGATCACTTAAATATGAAGATAGAACTTCTGAAGAAGAATCAATTGGAAATTCTTGACATGAAGGAATCAATAAGCTAAATTAAAAATGCAATGGAAAGCATCACCAACAGACTAGACCACTAGAAAGATACAATTTCAGGCTTCCAAGAGAAAGTATATAATCTAGAAAATAAAGTTGATTATAGAGAAAAGGTGTTAAGATACCGTGAACAAAACTATCAAGAAATATGGGATGACATGAAGAGGCCAAACTTAAGATTTTCATTGGAATCCATGTAGACTCTGAAATACAAACTAAAGAAATGCCTGAACTTTTCAATAAAATAATATCAGAAAATTCTCCAAATTTTAGGAGTGAAATGGACTCCAAATATACAAAATTACAACATATACATTATTATGAAAATGCCTACCATACAGAAAAAGAAAAGAATTTTTAAAACAAGATAAAAATGACTAGTCATATTTAGAGGTAATCCAAACAAGATCTCAGTCAAATTTGAACACAGACCTTCAAAAATATGAGATCTTGAAGCATTATGTATCAAGCTCTGAAAGAAAATGGAGGCCAACTAAGAATACCATAGCCAGAAAAATTAAGCTCCAGATTTGAAAACAAAGCAAAAACCTTTCACAACAAACAAGAGTTAAAATAATTCACAACTAGAAAACCAGCACTACAAAACATGAAAAAAATGGAGAATTAAAATGAAAACCAGCAAAGGGAGAAGCTATACTAGAATAGTCAATCAAAGGAGAGTCTAATTCAACTCAAAAACTGGAAATAAATAAAAATGATAGGAAATAAAAAGCATTTTTTAATAATAAAACAGAATGGTCTAGACTCATCAAACAGAAGACATAGGCTTGCATAATGGATCAAAAAATAAGACCCAACAATAAGTTATCTCCAAGAGCCTCACCTCATAGACAGACATCCACAGACTAAAGGTAAAAGGATGGGAAAAAATATATCATTATCATGGTCCTCATAAATAAGCAGGGGTTTTTATTCTCATATCAGATAAAGTGGATTTCAAATAAAAGTTAATCAAAAGGGACAACTAAGGATATGTCACAATGCTTAAGGGAATTATCAACATCCACTGGGCATAACTATTATAAATATTTATGAGCCCAAACAGTGGAACTTCTACATATGTCATACAAACCCTCTTCAATACCAAGAATCAAATAGGTCACAACACAATAGTACTGGGTAAATTTAACCCACCTCCTCAATGCTATACAGATCATTCAAACAAAAACTAAATATTCAGCCATAAATAAGAGTAATGTTATGGCATTTGCAAATAAATAGATGGAATTGGAGAATATCATGCTAAATGAAATAAGTCAATCCCAAAAAATCAAAGGCCAAATATTTTCCCCAATAAGTGTATGATGATATATAATGGGGCTGGAGGTGTGGGGAGTGAGAGAAGAATGGAGGAACTTTAGATTATGTAGAAGGAAGTGAGAGGGAGAGGGGTATGGAAGATGGTGGAATGAGACAGACATCATTGCCCTATGTACATGTATGATTACACGAATGGTGTGGATCTACATCATGTACAACCATAGAAACTAAATGATGTACCCCACTTGTGTACAATGAATCAAAATGCAGTCTGTAAAAATTTTTAAAAATAAATAATTTTCAAAACTAAAGAAGCTATAGAACTAATAAACATAATCAATAATCTATACTTAAGAGACATATATAGAATATTTCATCCATTCATGACTGCATGTACCTTCTTCTCAGCAGCACACAGAACATTTTTTCTAAAATAGACCATATTTTAGGCCATAAAGCAACTCTTAGTGATTTTAAAAATATAGAATTATTACCCAGCATGCTATCAGATTATCATGGAATAATATTATAAATCAATAATAACAGAAAAAGTAGAAGTTAGTATAACAACTGGAAACTAATTCACTATGGAGTGATGAATAGACAGAAGAAATCAGGGGTGAAATTAAAAATACTTAGAAATGAGAAGAGGGATACAACACATCAAAATCTCTAGGACACTATGAAGGGAGTTCTAAGGGAAAAGTTCATAGCTTTGAGCTTGTTCATTAAAACAATAGAAAGTCATGCCAGAAATGGTGGAACAAGTTCACAGTCCCAGTGGCTTGGGAGGCTGAGGGAGGAGGATCATGAGTTCAAATCCAGTCTCACAACTTAGTGAGGCCCCAAGCAACTCAGTGAGACCCTGTCTCTAAATAAAATATAAAAAAAGGACTGGGATGTGGCTTAGTGGTTAAGCAATCCTGGAATCAATATCTAATTCAAAAAAAAAAATAGAGAGAGAATAGAAAGTCACCAAATAAATTATCTAACATTACATCTCATGACCCTAAAAAAAGATGAAATCAATATCAAAATAAATAGAAGACAAAAAAATAATAAAAATTAGAGCTTAATTCAATGAAATTAAAATTAAAAAACAATTAAAAATCAATGAAACAGAGTTGGTTCAGATAGTAGAATGAAATAGACAGTATTACCCTATGTATATGTATGATTACATGAATGGTGTGAATCTATATTGTGTACAACCACAGAAATGAAAAGTTGTACCCCATTTGTATGCAATGAATCAAAATGCAGTTGTAAAAATAAAAATATTTTAATAAGAAAGTTGGTCCTTGAAAGAATAAACAAAATTAATAAATCCTTAAACAAGTTAACTAAAAGAAAGAGAAAAATCTCAAATTGTAAAAAAATCCATGATAAAAATGGAAATATCACCACAGACACTACTGAAATAGAGAAGATAATTGGAAATAACTTTGAAAATTTATACTCCACTAAGCTAGAAAATCTTGAAGATATTTACTGTGAAGAGTCATGATAGGGAATGGGAGAGCAGTGAATGAAAATAGGGGTCTGTGATGACCTCATGGCTGCAGCATGCCTGGTGCCTGGGACTGTTTCTATGCAAAGGCTTAGAATGTCTAGCTCCTTTGATAACACCCTGCATGGGGAGGCTCTGTGCAAGAGTCGTGTCAGTGATCTTGATCTCAGGCACATAGCTCCCCATGGAATAGAGGAATTCTCTGGCTAGAAAATCACAATTTTTCACCAGTTCTACTTCTTCTGAGCCTGCCTGTTTAACAGTAACTTTAAACAGTGTACCTTCTTGAGAGTTACACAAAGCTCCTAACATTGCACTTTATAACTCTGGACTGCAACTGCAGAAAAGCTACATAGATGTTTGTAGTTTTTGTAACTTTCTTGAATACAAAGAATAATACTTGCATAGTCTTTAACCTGATAATGAGACATATATAAAGATTGCTGGTGTAACTCATTAGGTCTGCATCTCCATCAGAGAGTAGCACTCCACCTGATCCTAGCTCTTTATCTTCAAAATCTTCATGTGTGAGTCTTTATTTTTTTAATCCCCCATCACCCCTTGCCAGAACCATGAGTTTGGCCATTGTGGTCATGGCAATTTACAAATTTCTAAAGACTTATGACATAGCCAAGTTGAACCAGGAGGATATAAAACATTTAAAGAGATCAAATTCAAGTGATGAAATTGAAGAAGCCATCAAAAGTCTACCAAAAGAGAAAAAGTCAGGACTGGATGGATTCTCATTCAAATTCTACCAGACCTTTAAATAAGAACTAACACCAATTCTCCTCAAATTATTCTTCCTCAAATAGAAGAGGAGGTAAATCTTCCAAATACATTCTATAAGGCTAACATCACCCTGATATGAAAACTAGATAAAAACACATCAAGAAAACTTTAGACCACTATCCCTGAGAGAACATAGATGCAAAAATCTTAATAAAATACCAGCAAATGGCATACAAAATACATCAAAAAATAGTGCACTATGATCAAGTAGGTTTCAGCCCAGGGACACAAGGTTGGTTCAACACACTGAAATCAATAACTGTAATACATCACATAAATAGACTTAATGACAAGAACCACATTGTTATCTCAATAGATACAGAGAAAGCATTTGATAAAATACAACATCCATTTATGTTTAGAACACTGGAAAAACTAGGGATAGAAGAAATATGCTTCAAAATTGTAAAAGCTATCTATGAGAAACATGAGAACAACATCATTCAAACAGAGAAAAACTGAAAGCATTTCATCTAAAAACTGGAAAAAGACAAGGATGTCTACTTTTACTGCTTCTATTCAGCAGAGTCCTTGAAATTCTAGTCAGAGAAATTAGGCAAAAGGAAGAAATTAAAGGGATATGAATAGGAAAAGAAGAACTCAAATTATCTTGGCCAATAACATGATTCTATATTCAGAAGACCCAAAAAACTCCACCAGAAAACTTCTAGAACTCATAAATAAATTTATCAAAGTAGCAGGATATAAAATTTATACCCATAAATCAGCTGCATCCCTATGCATCAGTGATGAATCAACTGAAAGAGAAATTAGGAAAATTATACCATTCAAATAGCCTGAAAAAATTAAATATTTAGAAATCCATCTATGAAAAGAGATGAATGGCCCCTCAATGAACACAGTAGTACACTAAAAGAAATTGAAGAAGACCTTAGAAGATGGAAAGGCCTCCCATATTCTTGGATAGGTGGAGTCAATATTGTCAAAATAGCCATACTACCAAAATTGTTATACAGATTTAATGCAATTTCCCTCAAAATTCCAATGACATTCTTTATAGAAATAGAAAAAAACTATCATGAAATTTGTTTGCAAAAATAGAGACCCAGAATAGCTGAAGCACTCCTCAGTGAGAAAAGTGAACCATGAGGCATCACAATACCAGACCTTAAATTATATTACAGAGACTAAGATATAGAGACTAACCCACATACTAGACAAGTGTGCCAGAAACACACACTGGAGAAAAGATAGCCTCCTCAATAACTGGTGCTGGAAAACTGGAAATCCATATGTAATAAAATGAAAATTAAACCCTGTTTCTCACCCTACATAAAAATCAACTCTAAGTGGATCAAAGACCTAGGAATTAGACCAAAAGCCCTGCATATGCCAGAAGAAGATGTAGGTGCAACATTTCAAAATATTGTCTCAGGAACCAACTTCCTTAACAAGACTCCTAAAGCATAAGAAATAAAATTAATAATTAATAAATAGGATTGCATCAAACTGAAAACCTTCTTCACAGTGAAGGAAACAATCAAGAGCATGAAGAGAGAGAGAAATCTCTGGAAGAAAATCTTTGACATCTGCCCCTGAGATTGGGCATTAATTTCCAGTATATACAAAGAACTCAAAAAATTCAACACCAAAAAAAAAAAAAAATCACCACCACCACAACAAATAACCCAGTTAATAAATGGGCAAAGGAATTAATGAAACCTTTCTCAAGAGAAGAGATATGAATGGTCAGCAAATATTGAAATAATGTTCAACATCTTTAGCAATTAGAGAAATGCAAATTGAAACTACACTGAGATTTTATCTCACTCCAGTCAGAATGGCAACTATCAAGAATACAAGCAAGAACAAATGTTGGTGAGGATGTGGGTAAAAGGGAATGCTTATACATTGTTGTTGGTACTGCAAATTGGTGCAACCACTCTGGAAAGCAGTATGGACATTCCTCAGAAAGCTAGGAATAGAACCACCACTTGACCCAGTTATTCCACTACTAGGTATATACTCAAAGGATTTAAAATCAGCATACAACAGTAACACAGTCACATCAGTGTTTATAGCAGCACAATTCATGATAGCTAAGATATGGAACCAACCTAGATGCCCATCAACAGATGAACGGATAAGGAATTTTGGCATATATACACAATGAAACATTACTCAGCCATAATAAAGAATGACTTTATAATTTCTGCCAGTAAATAGATGGATCTGGAGACTCTCATGCTCTGTGAAATTATTCAATCCCCAAAAGTCGAAGGTTGAATGTTTTCACTGATGTGTGGAAGCTAAACCACAATTAAGGGGGGAGGGAAAGAAGAGAAGTTCAGTAGGTTAGACAAAGGGGAATGAAAGGAAGAGAGAATGGATGGAAATAGGAAAGACAGTGGAATACATCTAATATAATTTTCCTATGTATATATGCCAATACCTAAGGAATCCCTCCATCATGCCTACCCAAAAGAATAGGGTCCTAGTTAGAATAAGATATATTTCATGCTTATATAATTTTATCAAAATGAAGTCTACTGTCATGCATAATTAAGGAGAATCAATAAAAATTGTCAATAAAAAAAGGAATAATATAGTGCTTATATAGGCACAGATTTGCCCTTGTGGCTGTTTTAAAACATACTTTTTCAAAATTCTAATTTTTCAAATTGTAGGATCAATTAGCATTACTTTTGAGCATTATTTGGCCTCTTCACATATGAGTTTGTAATCAGAGAAAATTTCCTGCAGCCTTCCTTCGAACATTGCTATCAACACTGATCATAATTCCTACTCCAATGACTTTCAAAGGAATTCTTTATAGCAGTTGAAAAGCAATTATAATGACATCATTACAAATAGATGGATGAGAAAAGGAGAGGTGGAGGTGATTCCAAATATGAGTCATTTTTGAAGCAATCTGAAGCTTAAGAGTGGAATTCATACAGTTTTTTTTTTTTAAATCACCCTCCACTTGTCTTATTCTTTTATTTGCCATCCTCAGACAATAGTATTGCTGCAGAGGCAACATTATGTGAAGAACTTTAGCTCAAATATCTTTTATTTGAATAAAATTCTGAAAAGGGTTATTGAAGATGAGTTTGAAGAAAGTCAAATTATCAATAATCTGAAATCATCAGATATTTAGGTTTTGTGGTAGGGGGTATGTTCAATGCTAATTAATTTGCAGCTATTTAATGTTTCAGCACAGCTCCCCTCTCCCCAATCCAGAGTGGAGAAATTCTTTATTCATATAGGTTTTTAAGATTTAAAACACGGGGGGTTTCAGGATGGCAAAATAGAGGCTTCTTTGTGGCTGCTCTGTGGTGTGAAACCAAGAAAGGAGATAGGCACCTTCTCAGAAAGGTGGGTGCACATAAAAAAGTGGGGGTTGACTTTACTGGAATTTAAAACTGGACATTGGAAGCAGAATGTGGGCTAAGGAGATTGGATATGATGAAAAAAGGAAGAGATCCCGGTGGCACAACTGCTGCCTCAACTGGGCCAGAGCGGTCCCTCCATGAACAAAGTGGGGGGATAAGGGAATTAAAGGAACCTGAATTTTTAAGAGGCCTATTGAGTATCTGGGTATGGAGCATTTAGAGACAATTTAGGACATTGCCCAACGAAACTGATAGGCACACTGCATAATATCCTTGTGTGGGAAAGAAGCCACCTTTTCTCTAGGTGGCATATGAAGGACAAAGAAAGGAAACATTTTGCAGCTGTGGCATGAGGGCTGACAGCTGAGGGAGTCAATTCCTGTAAAACCAGCATTTGACCTGAAGTACAGGTCCAGTAAACACACACTGCATGACCTAGAGTGTGCTTAAGTGACCAGGAGAAAATCAAACATAGAAAGAAGTTTACACAGGAGGAAATTGGTGGTGGAAACCCACCCAGCTCTACTCCACCCTCCTATCCAGCTGCTTGCAGGAATAGCTTGAAAAAATATCTCTGAGCAGGAATTCAGAAGGGCAGGGGTGACAGAGGTTGAGTTTGGAGACTAAATCCAAGAGCAAGAAATGTGCGGTTCACAGGTGACATAGGAGAGCCCACCTAAGCTTAAACCCTGCCTCCAGAAATTCTGCCCTTGAGATTATCTCTCTCACTCCAGCAATCCCACACTGAGGGTGGAGCAATCATCATACTCCAGATGACCATACATAACACTGCTGAGAAGGGAAACTGAGAACCCTTTGAACTCTAAAGGAAATAATTTCTTAACTTTTCATTGAGTCTTTTTTTTTTCTTTTCTGTTTAATTGTGACCTTAGCGGCTCATTGACATTTATACATATTCATATTTGCTTTTTTTTTTCTCATTTTTAGCATTTTTGAAACTAGGTATTCTTCATGGAACTGTATTTTGAGGGCTAAGATGTTTGATTAGTATATTTTAGTTTTGTTTTTTATTGTTTTATTTATTTTTTTTTTACATTTTGACTTCATATATATTTTTCTCTTATGTTTCCCTTACTCTTTTTCTCTTTTTTCTTTTACTAACAGTCAGTCTCCATTGTTTTCTCTTTCATTCTTTCATTATTTTTTTTTTACTGCTGTCTTTTCTCCTTCTCCCTCATAATCATCACATCCTATATCACTTCTGTTCTCTCACTGTATATCATCTAACATTATAAATGATTTTGAAAACTTTCTGTTTGTATTGTAGGCAATAACTAATCATATCATTTATGTTTACTGATATAATTAAAAGTATAGAAGTCATAGTAGGAAGTATTTGGTTTAGTTGCTATATATTGTTTGCATTGCATGTTGTTATTATGTGTCTCCCCCTAACCAGTGAGTTACTGGAAAGATTCTGGACACTGTAAGTCCACAGAGGAGAAAATATACTACCACAGACCTGTACTGTTAGATGGGTCAACACGCAAACAAAATGAAATGGCAAGGGAACAAATTGTCCCAAACAAACCAAGATACTCCAGTAACAGAATCAATCTACACCACAGTGGAAGAAATGTCAAAGAAGGCATTTAGAACGTGCATAATTAAACTGATCTGTGAAGTAAAGGACGGTATAAGTAGTGAGAGCAGACAGAAAATACAGGAAGTGAAAGACCACTTCAAAAAAGAGATAGAGATTTGGGAAAAAAAACAAGCAGTAACTCAAAAATGAAGGAATCAATAAACCAAATTAAAAATTCAATTGAAACCATCACCAACAGACTAGATCACTTTTTTATTTTACTTAGTCACATATAGTTTTTATTTATTTATTTATAATTTATTTTTATTGTACACAAATGGGATACATCTTGTTTCTCTGTTTGTACATGAAGTAGAGGCATACCATTTGTGTAATCATACATTTACACAGGGTAATAGTTTTAACACAGAGTTTCAGGCAGTATATATATATAAGCAAAATATATAATCTTGAAAACAATGTTGACCATGGAGAGAAGATGTTAAGAGACCATGAAAAGAAATTCTAAGAAATATGGGATAACATGAGAAGATCAGATTTAAGATTTATTGGGATAGATGAAGGCTGGAAGATACAAACAAAAGGAATGTACAATCTTTAAAATGAAATAATGCCAGAAAACTTCTCAGACCTAAAGAGTGAAATGGAAAATCAAATAGAGGAGGCTTACAAGATCCCAGTTATACAAAATTACAACAGACACACGCCAAGGCACATTATTATGAAAATGCCTGACATACAGGATAAGGATAGAATTTTAAGACTGCCAGAGAAAATTGACATATAACATTTAGAAGGAAACCAAGCTCTCAACTGATATCTCATCCCAGACTCTCAAAGTTAGGAGGTCTTAGAATAATATATACCAAACTCTGAAAGAAAATGAATACCAGTCAAGAATATTATACACAGAAACATTAAGCTTCTGAATTGGTGATGAAATAACAACCTTCCATGATAAACAAAAGTTAAAAGAACTCACAACTAGAAAGCCTGCACTACAAAACATACTCAATATTTCATGAAGAAGAAATGAAAAATAAAAGTGAAAACCAGAAAAGGGAGGAATGACACTAAAAGAACAGTGATTAACAAGTAAACTAATTCAAAGTAAAAACCATGAGTAAATCAAAATGATGGAATAAAAATCATTTCTCAATAACATTAAATGCTAATGGCCTAAACTAATCAATCAAAAGACACAGACTGGAAGATTGGGCCAAAAAACAAGACCCAACAATGTTCTGTCTCCAAGAGACTCACCTCATAGGCAAAGACATCCACAGACTAAAGTTAGAAGGATGGGGAAAATCATATCATTAAGATGGATCTCATAAACAAGCAGAGGTTTCTATTCTCATATCAGATAAAGTGGACTTCAAGCCAAAATCAATCAGAAGGGACAAAGAAGGACATTTCACACTGCTTAAGGGAATTATACATCAACAAGACATAACGATCATAAATATATACATATATATGCCCCCGAAATGGAGCATCTATATACACACAAAAAAAATCCTTCTCAATTTCAATAAGTAAATAGATCAAAACACAATAATACTGGGTGACTTTAACATGCCTCTGTCACCACTGGATAGATCCTACAAACAAAAACTAAACAAAGAAACTATAGAACTAAATGAAACCATCAAAAACTTAGACTTAACAGACATACACAGAATATTTCATCCATTCATGACTGCATACATCTTCTCAGCAGCACATGGCCCCTTTTCTAAAATAGCTCACATCTTAGGCCACAAAGCAACTCCTTGCAAATACAAAAAGTAGAGATAATACCTTGTATTCTATCAGATAATAATGGAATTAAATTAGAAATCAATGGTAAAATAAAAAAATAGAAGCTAAGATCTTAGGCCACAAAGCAACTCCTTGCAAATACAAAAAGTAGAGATAATACCTTGTATTCTATCAGATAATAATGGAATGAAATTAGAAATCAATGGTAAAATAAAAAAAAAGAAGCTACTCTAAACTTGGAGACTAAATACACTACTGAATAATGAATGGATAGGAGAAGATATGAGGGATGAAATTAAAAAAAATACTCAGAGGTAAATGAGAATAGAGATACAAAATATCAAAATCTCTGGGTCAGTATGAAGGCAGTGCTAAGAGGAAAGTTCATTGCATTGATCTCATTCATTAAGATAACAGAAAATCACCAAATAAATAACCTAACATTACATCTCAAAGCCCTAGGAAAAGAATAAATCAACACCCAAAGCATTAGAAGACAGAAAATAATTAGAATCAGAGCTGAAATCAAAGAAATTGAAACAAAAGAAACAATAGAAAAAATTGACAAAATGAAAAATTGGTTCTTTGAAAAAATCAATGAAATTGATAAGCCCTTAGCCAAGCTAACAAAGAGAAAACTCAAATTACTAAAATTCATGATGAAAAAGGAAATATCACAACAGACACTAATGAAATAAAAACAATAATCACAATGTATTTTGAAAATGCCTACTCTAATAAAATAGGAAATCTTGAAGACATTGACAAATTTCTAGAGACATATTACCCAATTTGAATCAAAGAGAACATTAGAAAATTTAAACAGATCAATTTCAAGTAATGTAATTGAAGATGCCATCAAAATTCTACCAAGGAAAAAAAACCCAAGACAAGACAGATTCTTAGCTGAGTTCTACCAGACATTCAAAGAAGAGCTAACACCAACCCTCCTGAAATTATTCCATGAAATAGAAAAGGCAAAAACCCTTCCAAACTAGCTTCATAGGAAGCTAGTATCACTCTGATACACAAACCAGACAAAGACACATCAGGAAAGAAATCTTTAGACCAATATCACTGATGAACATAGGTGCAAAAATTCTTAATAAATACTGGCAAATCACATTTCAAAAGAACATATTATAAAGATAGTGCATCAAGATCAAGTGGGGTTCATCCCAGGGATGCAAGGTTGGTTCCACATATGAAAATCAATAAATGTAATTTATCACATAAATATCTTTAAAGACAAGAATCACGTGATTATCTCAATAGATGTAGAAAAAGAATTTGACAAAATTCAGCATCCATTCACATTTAAAACAATAGAAAAACTAGAGGGAGTAGGGACATACCTCAACACTGTAAAGGCTACATATACTAAACCCAACATCATTTTAAATGAAGAAAAATTGAAAGCATTTCTTCTAAAAACTGGAATGGGACAAGGATGCTCTCTTTCCACATCATTCTTGAAACTCTAGCCAGAGCTATTAGACAGACAAAAGAAATTAAAGGAATACAAATAGGAAAAGAACTCAAACAATCCCTGTTTGCTGATGACATGATTCTATACTTAGAAGACCCAAAAAATTCTACCAGAAAACTTCCAGAACTCATAAGTGAAATCAGCAAAGTACAGGATATAAAATTAACACTCATAACCAATCGCATTCCTATACATTAGTGATGAATCCTTTGAAAGAGAAATTAGGAAAACTATCCCATTCGTAATAGACTCAAATAAAATATTTGGGAATAAATCTAACAAAAGAGGCAGAAGACCTCTACAATGAGAACTACAGAATGCTAATGTAAGAAATTGAAGAAGACTTTAGAAGAGGGAAAGATGTCCCATGATCTTGGATAGGCAGAATGAATAATGTCAAAATGCCCATTCTACCAAAAGTGCTATACATATATTATGCAATTCCTATTAAAGTTCCAAAGACATTCTTCATAGAAATAGAAAAAGCAGTCATGAAGTTCATTTGGAAAAATAAGAGACCCAGAATAACCAAATCAATTCTCAGAAAAGTGAAGCAGGAGGTATCACAATACCAGACACCTTAAATTATACTACAGAGATATATTAACAAAAACAGCATGGAGTTGGCACCAAAAAAGACATGAAGATCAATGGTACAGAATACTCAGAGACAAAACCATACAGATACAGTTATCTCATAGAAGAGAAAGACACGATAGACATACATTGGAGAAAAGATCGCCTCTTCAACAAATGGTGCTAGGAAAATTGGAAATCCATATATAATAAAACGAAATTAGTTCCCTATCTCTCGCCCTGCACAAAACTTAGCTCAAAGTGTATAAGGGATCTAGGCATTAGACCAGAGACCCTGTGCCTACTAGAAGGAAAAGTAGGCCCACATCTCCATCATGTTGACTTAGGAACTGACTTCCTCAACAAGACTCCTAAAGCATAAGAAGCAAAATAAAAAATCAACAAATGGGATTTTTGTATCAAACTAAAAAGCTTATTCAAAGCAAAGGAAACAATCAAGAACATAAAGAGATAGTCTAAAGAATGGGAGAAAATCTTTGCCACCTGCACCTCAGATAGAGAATTAATAACTGGCTATATAAAGAATTCAAAAAAGTTAATACCAAAATAACAAATAATGCAATCAATAAATGGGCAAAAGGACTGAACATACACTTCCCAGAAGAAGAAATACAAATGGTCAACAAATACATGAAAAAATGTTCAACACCACTAGCAATTAGAAAAATGCAAATTAAAACCACACTGATGCTAGGGATGTGGTTCAGTGGTAATGTGCTTGCCTGGCATGCTTGAGGTCCTGGATTCAATTCCCAGCACCACACACACACACACACACAAAGACTGCACTGAGATTTCATTTCACTTTATTGAGAATGGCAATTATCAAGAATATTATTAACAGTCAATGTTGGTGAGGCTATGGGGGGAAAATACACTCATACATTGCTGGTGGGACTGCAAATGTATTGCAATCACTCTGGAAAACTTATGGAGATTTTTCAGAAAACTTGGAATGGAAAACCATTTGACCTGATAATTGCACCTGTTGGCATATACCCAATGGACTTAAAATGAGCCTACTATAGTCACATGGCCACATCAATGTTCATAGCAGCTCATTTCATAATAGGTAAGCTATGGAACTAAACTTGGTACCCTTCAAATGCAGTATATAATACACACACACACACACACACACACACACACACATACACACACACACACAATGGAATATTACTCAGCTATAATGAAGAATGAAATTATGACATTTGCCAGTAAATATACTGAACTGGAGACTATCATGCTAAATGAAATAAGCCAGTCCCAAAACACCAAAGTCTGAATCTTCTCTCTGATATGCAGATGCTGACTCCTAGATTGGACAGGGGGGATGAGGGGAAGGAAGTGGAGATGGAAATGGGAAAGATTATAGAATGAATTGGACATAACTTTCCTATGTTCATGTATGAATACACAACCAGTGTAACTCCACATCATGTACAACCACAAGAATGGGAAGTTAAAGCATGGTGGTGCATGCCTGTGATCCCAGCATCTTGGGAGGCTGAGGCAGGAGGATCACAAGTTCAAAGCTAGCTTCAGCAACTTGTGGTGCTAAGCAACTCAGTGTGAACTTCTTTCTAAATAAAATATCAAAAAGGGGCTGGGGATGTGACTCAGTGGTTGAGTGTCCCTGAGTTCAATCCCTGGTATCCCCCACAAAAAAGAATGGGGGCAATCCAAGATGGCGGCCTAGAGGGAGACTGCACCTCCGGTCGCTCCACAACCCAGGAGTTAAGAAGGGGAGGCATTGAGAGACTCGGACTGAAGTGGAGCCACGGGTGAGTCTGCCCACTGGGTAAAGCTCGGCCCGGGTGGCAGGCCCAGATAGAGGTGGCTTATCGGAGCCGGGCAGGGCAGCTAGAGTCATCCACAGGCAGTCCTGCGCACTCCGGCGGTGGGCCCCGCCCACACAGCCAGCTTCTCCAGGTTCTCGGAACGGAACTGGCCCGCTAGTGAGAGCCTGTCTGAACAGAGCACGCTCCGAGTCCCGGAGCCCCTGCAGTGCAGTGTACTCCTGCAAAGAACCAGCGGAGAGCCTCGATCTGCAGTCAGCCTCAGGGATAAGGTCAGGGCAGCCGGAGACCTCTTCAGGCGGCTCTGCCCACTCCGGCTGCGGGCTCTCTTCACGGGGCGATCCAAGATGGCGGCCTAGAGGGAGACTGCACCCCCGGTCGCTCCAGAACCCAGGAGTTAAGAAGGGGAGGCATTGAGAGACTCGGACTGAAGTGGAGCCACGGGTGAGTCTGCCCACTGGGTAAAGCTCGGCCCGGGTGGCAGGCCCAGATAGAGGTGGCTTATCGGAGCCGGGCAGGGCAGCTAGAGTCATCCACAGGCAGTCCTGCGCACTCCGGCGGTGGGCCCCGCCCACACAGCCAGCTTCTCCAGGTTCTCGGAACGGAACTGGCCCGCTAGTGAGAGCCTGTCTGAACAGAGCACGCTCCGAGTCCCGGAGCCCCTGCAGTGCAGTGTACTCCTGCAAAGAACCAGCGGAGAGCCTCGATCTGCAATCAGCCTCAGGGATAAGGACAGGGCAGCCGGAGACCTCTTCAGGCGGCTCTGCCCACTCCGGCTGCGGGCTCTCTTCACGGGGCGATCCAAGATGGCGGCCTAGAGGGAGACTGCACCCCCGGTCGCTCCAGAACCCAGGAGTTAAGAAGGGGAGGCATTGAGAGACTCGGACTGAAGTGGAGCCACGGGTGAGTCTGCCCACTGGGTAAAGCTCAGCCCGGGTGGCAGGCCCAGATAGAGGTGGCTTAGCAGAGCCGGGCAGGGCAGCTTGAGTCTTCCCAAGGTAGTCTTCCACACTCCGGCAGTGGGCTCTTCCCACACGGCCAGCTGCACGGTGCAGGCCCACAGTGAGAGCATTTCCGCACAGAGCCAGTTCCAAAACGTGGAACCAGTAGGGGGCTAGGGGCAGTATTCTTCGAATGAGCTGCTTTATCAGATTCCTCCAAGACATCAGGCTACTGAAGGCTGGGAGGTGATACACTGGAAATCTACTGGGACACTATAAGCCAATAGTGGAAAACTGCAATATCTCAGGGTCCCACTGACAACTGACCATTATGAGAAAACAAGGGAAGAAAATGTCCCAAACAAACCTAGATACTACATCAATAAAACCCAATGACAGCAGAGCAGAAGAAATGTCAGAAAGGGAGTTCAGAATGTACGTAATTAAAACGATCAGGGAAGCTAATGAGGAGATGAAAGAGCAAATGCAGGCATTGAAGGAGGAGATGAAAGAGCAAATGCAGGCATTAAATGATCGCACCAATCAACAGTTAAAAGACCAAATACGGGAAGCAAGAGATCATTTCAATAAAGAGTTAGAGATACTGAAAAAAAACCAAACTGAAATCCTTGAAATGAAGGAAACAATAAACCAAGTTAAAAACTCCATAGAAAGCATAACCAATAGGATAGAACACCTGGAAGACAGAACCTCAGACATTGAAGACAAAATATTTAACCTTGAAAACAAAGTGGAACAAACAGAGAAGATGGTAAGAAATCATGAACAGAATCTCCAAGAACTATGGGATATCATGAAAAGGCCAAATTTGAGAATTATTGGGATTGAGGAAGGCTTAGAGAAACAAACCAAAGGAATGAACAATCTATTCAATGAAATAATAACAGAAAATTTCCCAAATCTGAAGAACGAAATGGAAAACCAAGTACAAGAGGCTTATAGAACTCCAAACATACAAAATTACAACAGACCCACACCAAGGCACATTATTATGAAAATACCTAACATACAAAATAAAGACAGAATTTTAAAGGTCGCGAGAGAAAAGAATCAAATTACATTCAGAGGGAAACCAATAAGAATATCAGCAGATTTTTCAATCCAGACCCTAAAAGCTAGAAGGGCCTGGAACAACATATACCAAGCCCTGAAAGAAAATGGATGCCAACCAAGAATCTTATACCCAGCAAAACTTACCTTCAAATTTGACGATGAAATAAGATCCTTCCATGATAAGCAAAAGCTAAAGGAATTTACAAAAAGAAAGCCAGCATTACAGAACATTCTCAGCAAAATATTCCATGAGGAAGAGATGAAAAACAACGATGCAAATCAGCAACAGGAGGCGCTAGCCTAAAGGAATAGCCAAATAAAGGAGAAACCAAATCATGTCAAAAACAAATATGAGTCAATTGACTGGGAATACAAATCATATCACAATAATAACCCTGAATGTTAATGGCCTGAATTCATCAATCAAAAGACACATACTGGCAGATTGGATTAAAAAGAAAAATCCAACAATATGATGCCTGCAAGAGACACATCTCATAGAAAGAGACACCCATAGACTAAAGGTGAAAGGATGGGGAAAAACATACCATGCACACGGACACAGCAAAAAAGCTGGAGTATCCGTCCTCATCTCAGATAATGTGGACTTCAAACCAAAACTAGTCAGAAGGGATAAAGAAGGACATTACATGCTGCTTAAGGGAAGCATAAATCAGCAAGACATAACAATCATAAATATCTATGCCCCGAACATTGGCTCATCCACGTACGTCAAACAAATCCTTCTCAATTCCAGAAATCAAATAGACCACAACACAATAATACTAGGCGATTTTAACACACCTCTCTCACCACTGGATAGATCGTCCAAACAAAAATTGAATAAAGAAACTATAGATCTCAACAACACAATCAGCAATTTAGACTTAACGGACATATATAGAATATACCATCAAACAAAGAATGAATACACTTTCTTCTCAGCAGCACATGGATCCTTCTCTAAAATAGACCATATTTTATGCCACAAAGCTACTGTTAGCAAATACAAGAAGATAGAGATACTACCTTGTACTCTATCAGATCATAATGGATTGAAATTAGAAATAAATGACAGAATAAAAAACAGAAACTTCTCCAATACCTGGAGACTAAATAATACACTATTATATGATGAATGGATAACAGAAGACATCAGGAGGGAAATAAAAAAATTCTTAGAAGTAAACGAGAACAAAGACACATCATATCAAAATCTCTGGGACACTATGAAAGCAGTACTTAGAGGAAGATTTATTTCATGGGGTGCATTCAAAAAAAGAAGTAGAAATCAACAAATAAACGAGTTAACACTACAGCTCAAAGCACTAGAAAAAGAAGAGCAGACCAATACCAAAAGTAGTAGAAGACAGGAAATAGTTAAAATCAGAGCCGAAATCAACGAAATCGAAACAAAAGAAACAATCGGAAAAATTAATAAAATAAATAGTTGGTTCTTTGAAAAAATAAATAAAATTGATAAACCCTTAGCCACACTAACAAAGAGAAAGAGGGAGAAAACTCAAATTACTAAAATTCGGAATGAACAAGGAAACATCACAACAGACACGAGTGAAATACAAAACATAATTAGAAGCTATTTCGAAAATCTATACTCCAACAAAACAGAAAACCTTGAAGACATCAACAAATTTCTAGAGACATATGAACTACCTAAACTGAACGAGGAGGACATACACAACTTAAATAAACCAATTTCAAGCAATGAAATAGAAGAGGTCATCAAAAGCCTACCAACAAAGAAAAGTCCAGGACCAGATGGGTTCTCAGCCGAGTTCTATAAAACCTTTAAAGAAGAGCTCATTCCAATACTCCTCAAACTATTCCATGAAATAGAAGAGGAGGGAACCCTACCAAACTCGTTCTATGAAGCCAATATCACCCTGATACCTAAACCAGACAGAGACACATCAAGGAAAGAAAATTTCAGACCAATATCCTTAATGAACATCGATGCAAAAATTCTCAACAAAATTTTAGCAAATCGCATACAAATATATATTATAAAGATAGTGAACCACGATCAAGTGGGTTTTATCCCAGGGATGCAAGGTTGGTTCAACATTCGGAAATCAATAAATGTCATTCACCATATCAACAGACTTAAAGTTAAGAATCACATGATTATTTCAATAGATGCAGAAAAAGCATTTGATAAAATACAGCATCCCTTCATGCTCAAAACACTAGAAAAAATTGGGGTAATGGGAACATTCCTAAACATTATAAAGGCCATCTACGCTAAGCCCATGGCTAATATCATTCTAAATGGTGAAAAACTGAAAGCGTTCCCCCTAAAAACTGGAACAAGGCAGGGATGCCCTCTTTCACCGCTTCTATTCAACATCGTCCTTGAGACTCTAGCCAGAGCAATCAGACAAACCAAAGAAATTAAAGGGATACGAATAGGAAAAGAAGAACTCAAACTATCCCTGTTCGCTGATGACATGATTATATATTTAGAGGAACCTGGAAATTCCACCAGAAAACTTTTAGAACTCATAAGTGAATTCAGTAAAGTAGCAGGTTACAAGATCAATGCTCATAAATCCAATGCATTTTTATACATAAGTGATGAATCTTCAGAAAGAGAAATTAGGAAAACTACTCCATTCACAATAGCATCGAAAAAAATAAAATACTTGGGAATCAATCTCACAAAAGAGGTGAAAGACCTCTACAATGAGAACTACAGAACACTAAAGAAAGAAATTCAAGAAAACCTTAGAAGATGGAAAGATCTCCCATGTTCCTGGATAGGCAGAATTAATATCGTCAAAATGGCTATACTACCTAAAGTTCTATACAGATTCAATGCAATTCCAATTAAAATCCCAATGATGTACCTCGCAGAAATAGAGCAAGCAATTATGAAATTCATCTGGAAGAATAAAAAACCTAGAATAGCTAAAGCAATCCTCAGTAGCAAGAGCGAAGCAGGGGGTATTGCAATACCAGATCTTCAACTCTACTACAAAGCAATAGTAACAAAAACGGCATGGTATTGGTACCAAAATAGACAGGTAGATCAATGGTACAGAATAGAGGACATGGACACAAACCCAAATAAATACAATTTTCTCATACTAGACAAAGGTTCCAACAATATGCAATGGAGAAAAGATAGCCTCTTCAACAAATGGTGCTGGAAAAACTGGAAAACTATATGCAATAGAATGAAACTAAACCCCTATCTCTCACCCTACACAAAACTCAACTCAAAATGGATCAAGGACCTCGGAATCAGACCAGAGACCCTGCATCTTATAGAAGAAAAAGTAGGTCCAAATCTTCAACTTGTTGGCTCAGGATCAGATTTCCTTAACAGGACTCCCATAGCACAAGAAATAAAAGCAAGAATCAACAACTGGGATAGATTCAAACTAAAAAGCTTTCTCTCAGCAAAGGAAACTATCAGAAATGTGAAGAGAGAGCCTACAGAGTGGGAGAATATCTTTGCCAACCATACCTCAGATAGAGCGCTAATTTCCAGAATCTAAAGAACTCAAAAAACTCTACACGAAGAATACAAATAATCCAATCAACAAATGGGCTAAGGAAATGAACAGACACTTCACAGAAGAAGATGTACAAGTAATCACCAGATATATGAAAAAATGTTCAACATCCCTAGTAATAAGGGAAATGCAAATCAAAACCACCCTAAGATTTCATCTCACCCCAATTAGAATGGCGATTATCAAGAATACAAGCAACAATAGGTGTTGGCGAGGATGTGGTGAAAAAGGAACACTCATACATTGCTGGTGGGGTTGCAAATTAGTGCAACCACTCTGGAAAGCAGTGTGGAGATTCCTCAGAAAGCTTGGAATGGAAACACCATTTGACCCAGCTATCCCACTCCTTGGCCTATACCCAAAGGACTTAAAATCAGCATACTACAGAGATACAGCCACATCAATGTTCATTGCTGCTCAATTCACCATAGCCAGATTGTGGAACCAACCTAGATGCCCTTCAGTTGATGAATGGATAAAGAAACTGTGGCATATTTATACAATGGAATATTACTCCGCAATGAAGAATGATAAAATTATGGCATTTGTAGGCAAATGGTCGAAATTGGAGAATATCATGCTAAGTGAGATAAGCCAATCTCAAAAAACTAAAGGACAAATGATCTCGCTGATAAGCGGATGAGGACATATAATGGGGGGTGGGAGGGGCTAGCATTAGGTTTAGGGTTAGGTTTAGAGTTAGGCTAAGGAGAGCAGTAAGAATGAAGGAAAGAAGGACTGTGTAGAGGGAAAAGAGGGGTGGGAGGGGTGGGAGGGGTGGGAGGGGTGGGGGGGAGGGGAAAAATATAATAAACATCATTACCCTATGTAAACGTAAAAAAAATAAGTAAATAAAAAAAAAAAAAGAAAGCAATGTTTTCAACCTGAAAAATAAACAAAAACAAAAACAAAAAAAAAAAAAAGAATGGGAAGTTATACTCCATGTATGTATTATATGTCAAAATACAAACTACTGTCATGTATAACTAAAAAGAAAATAAAAATTTCCTAAAATAAAAAATTTAAAAATATTTTTAAATAGCACATTTATTTGGCTTTATTTAATATTTAAATTGAACTTCCAGAAAGACATTTTCAAAAAGTCATGTAGATAAGGATTTGAGGTTTTACAGCTTACTTTACAAGTAAATAAGTAGCCAGAGCTTCAGAAACTGAAGTATCTCTGCTCTTTTCTTTTCTATCATTCTTCTACTGACCACATACAGGAATGGGATTAAAAAAAAAAACAAACACTTTTTAGCAGAATTCATTTGGATGTTGCTGAATAAGAGATAAATTTTATGACAACACCATGGTCTCAGGCCAAAATTCCTGCCAATACTTATGTACTGTTCCCAGCTGAAGAACTCAGACTGGAATAAAGGTCTAATTGTGCCTCTTCTGTGGGTGGTCTTCTTGAGCAGTGAACTCTTCTACATGATGGTGCCTAGGTTGTCTGTCCTGTGCAGCTCAGCCTCTGTAAAGCCTTCACAGCATCCATCTCCTGTCATTGGAAGGGGATATGAGGATTAGAAGAAGCCTATGGTGGCCCTTTCCCTTCCCCTCCAGGGAAGCCAATGGCCCTCTGCATATTTCCTTGAAGAAATGGAAGTTTTGTATCTGATGTTCATAAGGCAGAATATTTCTGACACCAATGTGTGGATTTTTATGACAACTGTGAGTCAGAAAGTACCACAGGTTTTTCTGCAGCTGTTTCCTAGCATTTGCCAGCCCC
Organism: Sciurus carolinensis; assembly: GCF_902686445.1. NCBI lineage: Eukaryota > Metazoa > Chordata > Mammalia > Rodentia > Sciuridae > Sciurus > Sciurus carolinensis. The sequence continues at coordinate 80,614,320 of NC_062213.1, read as the reverse complement.
TGTTTTATGGTTTGGATCTAAGAATGGCCTCCGAAGAGCTCATGTGTTAGAAAACACAGCAATGTTCAGAGGCAAAAATGTTCTATTATGAGAGCTGCAACCTCATTAGTGATTTATCCATTGGATGGATTAATAATTTGAACAGACTACTGGGTGGTAATTGTAGGCAGGTGGATTATGGCTGGAGGAAGCAGATTACTGAGGGTGTGGCCTTGGATTATATCTGTCCCTGGCCCCTTCCTCTCTCTTTTCCCAGTTGCCGTGAGCTCAACTCATAGCTTTCCTTCCCCTCCCTCTTCTACTATGATTTTCTGCCTCATCTCAGGCCCAGAGTAATGGTGTGACTGACCATGTACTGAGTCTCTGAGATGATGTGCTCAAAATAAACTTTTAATCTTCTAAATTGTTCTTGTCAGGTATTTTGGTCATAGCAACAAAACGCCAACTGACATATCCCTTGCCTGGACTGATTTGCATGCTTTGTTTTTCTCCCCATGCCCATTTACCCTCCTACTTCCCTTCCTGCCACCTATCACCCTTGGATGAAACGTTTTGCAATTCTAGCTGTTGGATTTTGTAGACTTGTGATTTTTGTTGGTTTCTGTGAGGCACACATATTGGATGCAGCAGGTAAAGCATTATCTCCATTTTTCCTGCTCGCTCTCTTGGAAGCCACCACTAGCTTTTTTTTTTTTTTTTTTTTTTTTTTGTAATTCAGATTGGGATATGGTCTTTTTTGAAAAAAAAAATAAAGAAATGAGCATGAAGAGATGGGAGAGAAGGAAAGACTTCATACCCAGATTTATTGGGTTTTGTAGAGTGATTTTCTTCCTTTCCCTTGAAGGAGAAAATGATTTTGTTCTGGTACATTTAAAGTTACCCAAATATGGAGAGGTGCTAATTTGGAACAAGTGGCACTACAACAGAGTGCCCAGAGAATCTGAACTTTTCAACTCTGGAAGTGGAAATTTACTGTTGGTCACTGCACAGTCTATCTGGTATATCAAAGGAACATGGGCTGCTGTGAATAGGAACTGATGAGGCAAACATTAAATTCACTAACCTGTGTTTGGTTGGCATTTTTATATAATTTTAAGAGGCTACATATGGGAAGGGGCAGATGTCAAAGCAACTGTAAAAAAATTTTTTTAATTAGGGATTGAACCCAGGGGTGCTTAACTGAGCCACATCCCACCCCCAACCCACTGCCTTTTTAAAATTTTGAGCAGGGCCTTGCTAAGTTGCTAAGGCTGGCTTTGAACCTGTGATCCTCCTTGCCTCAGCCTTTGGAGCTGCTGAGTTTCCTGGGCCAGGTTCAACCGTACAAATTTAAAAATGTCACAAGTATATCTGATCTGCTTGCCTCCTTGCCACCCCCAAAGTAAATTTGCCATTAATAAGCAGTATAAAGTTGGATAAAATTCCTCTCATCCGTGTCTTAGTTACTTTGCATGCAAAATGAAGCAGGTGAATTGTTAATATCTAATATCTATTTTAGCTTTGAAATTCTCTTCTACCCTTTCCACCTATCTAGGCTGCTCTAACAAAACAGAAAACTTAAAACTTAGGAAGTTCCAAGGTCTTCTGATAATGTTCAACAAAAGTTATTTAAATACACTAAAATGTTATAAAACATAGTCAATTCTTCAAGATCTACTTCGTTGGTACTTGCTGGAAGAAAATTAAAGCCAAAAAAATATTAAGAAGCATGAATCAAAGCTAAAAGTAGAAAAAGAGTAAACAGCAGAAAATATAATTGTATGGAAGTTTCAGAAATATGTAGACTAACTAATGAACTGAATACCAAAATGCCAAAGAAAGAATCTTCAAGGGATAATTGAAGGTCCAGAATGAGCCAGAAAAATCTTTGGTCAAAGAAGCCATAAATACACAGAACAGGAAGAAATATAGGAAACATAAATTTATCTAAAATATTTATTTAAACAAATGAAGGTTATGAAGTTTGTGAAAACTGACAGAAAGAGTAGGGAAATAATTAGCATTTGCTAAATACCTATTATGTGTCAGACACTGGGTCAGGTGATTTTCATACTCTGTAATTTATGAATTCATTGAAGAATTTTAAAAAAAGAAACTAGGGTCATCATGAATAATTATTGTTTATTATGCACAAGCAGAGGGGATTCAGAAAAGGTTTGCTGCTTGGCTGTGAACAGTAGTGCTTGAGCAGGAGCCTGTCATCTGCATTTTGAAAACTTGTCAGGTGACTTCTTGGCTAGGCTTGAACATGACTGTTCAAGTCATGTGCATGACTGATGTAATGCACATCCTTTAACATGGGGAAGGTGAAGACAACACATTGCTGTCACAGCAGACAAGATAACAGAGGACTGTGGAGGTGTGAGGAGACCCCTGGGAGAGCTGAGGCTTGAACTAACCTGAGAGCAGTTAGTTCATTTTCTACCATTAATATACAAATCATAATAGTGTCTACCTTAAAGGATTTTTGTTAGGATTAATGGAAGTAAAATATGTACAACTCACAATAAAGAACCTTGCTCTTAGAAAAGGTTCAAAGAACCAGGTGACTTGGGAGGCTGAGGCAGGAGGATTGCAAGTTCAAAGCCAACCTCAGCAACTTAGCAAGACTCTGTTTCTAAATAAACCATAAAAAGGGCTAGGGATGTGGCTCAGTGGTAAGTGCCCCTGAGTTCAATCCCTGGTATCAAAAAGGAAAGAAAGAAAGAGAGAGGGGGAGGGGGGGGGAGGGAAGGAGGGAGGAAGGAAAAAGAAAAGAAAAAGTTCAAAGAATTACCTGTTTTTGTTACTTGGCAGTGGCTATAGAATTTCTTTTTCAAGTTTTGGGCATAAGAGACCTAAAGTGAGAAGACATATGGAAATGACAGTTTGAACTAGGAAAGTGAAATAGGGAGGACTTTAAGTCATGCCTATTTGGTGGCCAGCTGTGGAGAAGCATCAGTCATGCCAAATCTACCACAGAGTTGAAATATTAGTGACCTGAATAATTATGTAACTATGACAGAAGTAGAAAGATTGCAAAGGAAAAGGGTGTGGAAGCAAAGGAGACTGAGTTAGAGATAGTGAGATTTGAAATAAAAATGTGAAGATTAGGTCAAACCCCAGGTGTAGTTTGGGGATTTATCCAAACAGTTGAGAAGGAGTGCAACTCTCAGAGCCTCTGAGGTGAAGTGGGGACAGGGCACTAAGGAGCAGGCAAGCAGCCCTAAGAGGAAGCCCATAGACAGTGTGTGAATTAGGAGAGAAGATGTCAAGGCAAAGTAAAAGAGGAGTTCAGGAGGGGTAAGGTTCAGCAACCTGGAGTGCAGAGGGAACCAAAGAAGAGAAACACAGCAACTCCCTGAGAGGCTCCTGAGAAGCCTTTGAACAGGCATCTTAGTCAACTGCACACACCAAAAGTATGAGAAAGCACCCCACTCAGGGTTTGTGTCTTCTCTTTGGTGAAAAGTTGGTTAGTAGGTGATCTCTTAGATCCTCTCCTAGGAAATGCTGTGCAGAACCAGCATACTGGGGCAAGAGGTGTGGATTATAGTGTTGTGGGGCGCAATTTAAGAACAGACCAATCACCACTGAGAAGTCCAAATTTGAGAGTCTTTATTAAGCCGACAGGCTAACTGTCTCACACAATGCCCCAAAAAAATGGCTATTGGGAGAACAGCCCCAACCACAGGGTTGTAGGGATTCTTATACCAAAAATCACATTAATCATAAGTGTCTGTTGCTATGATTCGAAATTACACATTAACATAATGAGATCATTGACAGAGGGGGAAGTGGGTCAAAATGACTCTTACCTAGTTACAAACTAAAGAATGGTTGCTAACATCCACACAATCACTGTTCACATGGTACATTGTTTAGGAGCAATAGGAATCAAAAGAGAGCAATTCTTTACTACGTAGGAGTTGCCATTCTATATTATTAAACATGTCACACCAAGTAACTGATGATGGGCACAGAGGCAGGGTGTTCCCATGGGAGAAGCTTATTTCCTACATAACATGGAGTCTCAGAGCAAAATGGAGTCTATATAGTCATTTCCCTTAGAGTCTGGCCTATAACATTCTCATGGAATCAGATCTGTCAGCCCATCACAATAGACAGGGTACTTTAAATGGACACTGTTTTCAGAATTTTTATGGTGAAAGAAACTTGCTTAACAGCTTCCCCTGGAGAACTAGTAAGGTTCAGAAGAGGCGATTCAATAGCCATAGGTGCAGAGTATGGCACTGTGTCCCAGTGAAATGAGAGCAGCTTAAATTCATGGGCATAATAGAATAAACTCAGCAAAAGAATTCTACAAAGAATGTCCTTTCAGATATTCTCTGAAAAATTCTGGTTTTTACAAATTGAATCCACCTATTAGAACTAAGACCATGGAGTACCAGGGAAAACAAGGAAGTCTTTTTGGGAGGATCAGTAATTGGCATTTTGTTAGTTATAATTTCCTATGAAATAGTCTCCAGGATGATCTGCTCATATCCCTGGATTCTATTAACCTGGACCAAATGGAATATTTAGTAAGTACCCTAAATGAGTTCAATTTGTGATTGTTTCTATTTGTCAAGTGTGCTTAAAACTTTAAATCCATGAGTCTACGATGAAAGGTGAAGATGAAGGTCAAAGGTTATCAAGCTGCAAGTAAGTGAGATGAGTAAGTCAAGAGAGAGAATGTACAACATGAGGACTATAATTGATAATATTGCATTTTATACCGGTGACTTACCAAGAAAGTAAATTTTAGGTACTTTTACTATAAGTAAAGCAAAGAAAAGAAGGTAGCCCAATGAGATGATGAGCATGTTAATTTCCTTGGTTGCAGAAATAACTTCACTACAAACACATGTATCCAGATAAGTATACATTGTGATAAAAAGTTGAAATGTAATTAAATCAAGCAGCAAAAGCTCACAACCATTATGGTGTGTGAGCAATGACTAGTCAGTTTCTTTAATGTGTTATCTATTCCACTGTAAAATTGTTCTGGGCAAAATTAACCTTAATCTAAGGACTCTACAACATATGAGGGCACAGTTAATGGCAATGTTAAGAGTCTTGTATTAGACATGTACTTCACATTTATATTTTCAGGGTTAACAAGCAACAATTAAAATGAAGATCTTATTCATCATTATTTTCCAGCAGAACCTGGCAAAGTGTCTTGCTGGTGCTCAAATAAGACTAGTATAATTAGTAACCAAATAATATAATGAGTAACCAAACAGAATAAAATGGACAGGTTCTTATTTTAATCATTTTACCATTGGAGGATGTATACTTAAATTTTGAGAATGAACAAATCTTCCAGAACATTAGCCTGGATTTTGTTTTCAAGCACATTAAAATCGCAAACAAGAAAATATTTGTGCCTCCTTACATTAACTTTTGTGAGTTTAAAGACCAAGGAGAAATTCCAAATGTTCAGTCAACTGAAAGTTCAAGGTTTCAATATTTAATTCAACTCTGAAGAGTTAATTGCATGTCTCTATCAACCACATGTCCTGATTTTTTCCATTATGTTCTTCCTTTTAAATTTCAGATTAGGTGTCATCCTTATGGATTTCAAGAAGGTGGTCACTCTTTTCCTGACCAGGATCCAGATAGAAACCACAGGTCCTCAGATTCTTTATTCTTTCCTATCTTGTATTTTCATCTCTTGCAATTTCTCAGTCCCTAGGATTGAATTTCTCAAGGCAAGTCACCTTAGGAACCTAGAGCATATTGCATAGCATTGACTTAGTGAATTTATCTCCATTCCGTTTCTTAGAAAATCCAAACCTAGAGCTATAATACCACACCTACAGGCTATTGTATAATTTGCTAGAGATATCTGGAGTTAGGTTTGGAGGATTGTGGCTAAGAGAATTCACACTGTTTCCATAGAAGGACCTTGTAGAGCTGGGATCCAAATCTGCCTCTTAACAGTCTCTCTTGGGTATTCAACAAATGTTTGTTGAATAAATAGACAAATGAATGCATGAATGCCATAAGGTAGAAAATACAAGGATATCAGCAGTAGCAGATCAATATCCTGAACAATTAACTAATTGAATAACCTTAAATTAGTCCTGTTTTCCCCACTCAGAAAGTGAGAATAATAATTACCTCTCAGGATGGTTATAAAGAGATGATGTGATAGTTTATATTGAAATGATTTATAAGCAATTAAGCTCTACACAAACATTAGTCATTATCAACCTGATAAATAATGATCTGCCAGTTCACAACCAGGAAGCTTTGCTGAATCTCAAATTAAGACTTTATAATGTTATTTGTTTTATTGTACTTCAAGGGATCTGTCTAGGACAAATTATTGCCTTTCTGAAGAAAGTTATGCTTAAACTAAGGTCTGTGTGGCTTAAAGGAAGCTCTAATCTCACAGTAGAAGCTCTGATCTCACAATATTGAGGTGTCTGGTGAAACCTGTCTAGATCTGTATGCCAGATATTTTTGGCATACATTGAATCAAAATTGAGATCTATTTTCTGGGCTAGAATTCAAAGGGTTTTTGTTGAGTCCAAGGTTTTTATTTTTGAACACAAAACATCTTCTCAATAACATTATCATCCATGGAGAAAAAAAAATCTTTCAAGAGAGTCTTTGGAGAAATCTTCTGTGCATTGTAAAGGCTCAAGCCCACTAAATAATATAGATAATTATGTGTTGAGATATTTTTTCTAAACTATTTTCCTTTAAGTGTGCCCCTATATGTTGTAGAGTCCTTAAACTAAGGTTAGTTTTGCCCAGAGCAATTTTATAGTGGAATAGATGACACATTACAGAAACTGTTTGACTAGCCATTGCCAACACACCATAATGGTTGTGAGCTTTTGCTGCTTGATTTAATTACATTTCAGCTTTTTATTACATATTTAAGGTGTACAATGTATACTTAACTAGATACATGTGTATGTAGTAAAGTTATTTCTGCAACCAAGCAAATTAACATGCTCATCATCTCATGGGGCTACCTTCTTTCTAGATTTGTATAACTAAAGTGATGTATTCTTTAGGGAAAATAAGCATATTTAATATTTAAGACACAATGTTTGACATTTTATTTCAACAAGCAGTTTTTGCCTATATTCTATGAATTTGGCATGAAGCTAAAATATCCCCCAAATTTTATGCTAGATGAAAGAAGTCCATTTATACAACCTGCATACATTGTCATGCTATTTTTGAAAAGTTCTACAGTACGTAAAGGTAATTTATGGTGGAAAATCAGAACTGTGATTGCTTCAGGTGGGGAGTAGGTGGAATGACAGGAAAGTGTTGATGGTTGGGAAAAGCCAAGAATGAATTTCCTAAGGCAGCAATACTATTAATTAAAATCTATGTAATTGCATGGATATGTGCATTTTTTTTTCATTACTCGGAATCAGTTCTAGATCCTCATCCATGCTAAGAAAGTACTCTTCCACTGAGCTGCATCCCCAGTCCCTGGTGCATGCCTTTCTTAAATGTCCTTGAATTCTAGACTCAAGATTCGTATACTGGATTTTATGTAATAATGACCTAAAAAAAATAAATAAATAAACGAATGTTAAACTCTAGTTGATGATAGGTGTGTTGGAGAATTTAGTGGGGAAGAGTACCAGAACAACTTACTTTAAATAAATAAGGTGAATTGATGGGTGAAAATCAGGATATATAGATAGAAATATGATAAAGCAGATAGAACAAAATACGAGTCTAGAGCCAAGGTTGTAGATATTTCAGGTGCTCACCATTAAATTGATCCAGCAATTCATACATTTGAGAATTTACATAATAAAATGTTAAGAAACACTTAAAGAGCATGCATATAATGTTTAAGATGCCTGGTGTTATTCTCCAGTGGTTTATTCATGTTAACTCTGTTTGTAACTCATTTATTTTGCATAAATCTTGTAGCAGACAGAGGCTATCTTTCCACTTGTTGACTTCCTCCTCTTCCCAGCAGCATGGTTATTTTCTGGCCAATCATGGACTTAAATGTGGTCATGTGACTGAATCTGACCAATGGAACTGGGGCAGGGAAGGATAACTACTGTTTTTTTTTGTTTGTTTGTTTGTTTGTTTTTGTTTTTATGTTTAACTTAGAACAAATGTCAGGACCTTTATTGTTAGAGAATGGACTCTGACACAAAGGATGGGGACTTCTAGGTTAATGCACTTGGAAATCTCAGATCCTTAAATACAGTGATAATCTGCTACATGCTTAAAGCCAACTCTCCATTATACTTGTTTTTTTTGTTGTTGTTTTTATTTTTTTAATTTTAAGTTTTTATTTTTCATTTTATTTATTTATTTATTTATTTATTTATTGTAAACAAATGGGGTACAACTTGTTTCTCTGTTTGTACATGAAATAGAGGCATACCATTGTGTAAGCACACATTTACATAGGGTAATGGTGTTTGATTCATTCTGTTATTTTTTAGGATAACTACTGTTATCAGGCATGACTCATAAAGACTGGACTCCATCTGAAGTTGAATGTGAACATCATAACCTTGGCTGCTCTGTGGTGAAGGGATGGAGCCATACATAATGAGTCCCTGAAGAAGCAATATTTGCCTTTCAGAAATATCTGTTAACTTATTATGAGCTAGAAATACAGTTCTCCTTGTTAAACCATACATATTTGTGGTTTTATCTATTGTAATAGCGAGTGCCACTCTAACTTGTGCATGACTCTACATTGCAGGTGACAGCCTTGGGATTCCCATCCAGGAAGTCTGGCTCAACAGTCTAAGCTCCTACATATTACATTAATCTGCTTCTCTGTTACTTGAAGATATTAATATAAGATGAATAATTGCTTGTTTCTCCTCTAAGCAAAGGATAAGTGAGTTATCCTTCAAAGTACAAAAATGTAATATCAGGTGCAGATTCTTCTTTTTTTTTACAATGACCAAGTATGCTGGTCAGCCAACTCTGTCTCAAGTCATCCAGGCCATCTCTGCCAGTGGGCAAGCTTCCAGGTATGCAGTTTCTGGGAAAAGCAAGGGAATGCAGGAGGGAGGGGATTTAAATATCAGCATCACCAACTTTTATAGATGTTCTGTTGCCCACTGTCAGTCTATAAATAATGATTTAAAAAGAGAGGGTGTCTCTATTCATTGCATAGAACTCATTGTCATCTTCCCAGTTGGTACTTCATATCAAAATAGGGAAGACTGATCTCTCTTCCTTAACTTTAACCTGGTTAAGTTTTATCAGTAAGTGAAGACAGCAGAAAGGGGAGATTACTCACTCCAAACAGATCTTTGAAATAAACCATGTGTATTGATTTACTAAATTCCTGATAATAAACTGGGTGACTGCAGGACCCAAAATGCAAAAGGGAGAGGCCAGAAGAGAACCTCTGCTGTTGTGCTGAACTGAGTGTTGATGACTTCACCACATCCCAAAGAAATACATCTAAAAAAAAAAGTATCTTATCCTCCAATATGCAGATGCAGGAAGTGGAAGCATTTATATACAGACTTATTGCCATGGTATCTCTAGAACTTGTGTTAACCATCAGGCTCTTAATTGCCAGATGTCATGCATCTCTGTTACATTAGGAAATTATTAATGCTGCCAAATTCACAGTTAAAGAGAATAACAAGGGATGCAGCAACACCAACAGGCTTGTGAATCAAACATAGAATCAAATGAAATTCAGTCATGGGTATTCTGTTTCCATGTTTGTTATGCTTTATCAGGTAATTAAATGTGAAAATAAACCCATGCAGATCTTTTACTTTATATACAGCTATAGGTTGCAAATCAGTAAACTGTTGACAACAGAATGGTGGCGATTATTTTTTAAATATTTTTCCATTTTATTTTATTATTTGACTTGATTTTTTTCAATTGGCTCATAAACTTTTATATACATATATCTAGTATGGTGTGTTTTTTGCTTCATGTAAACTATGAATAGTGATCAACTGAGAATAATAAGCATATATATCACCTTAAACTTTTATCATTTCTATATGGTGACTATTAATTGCTCAAAATTTATCATTTAAACAGTATGAAATATCTTGGATTTCAAGAAAAATATTTCGAGATGACTAGCCTCAAAATAGAAATGAACCAACTTTATTCTTTAAACTTAACCTTTAAAAAATTCTTGCAACCCTAGTCTGAGTGACTGTGGTATTTTGTAGTGACATTGATGGACATTGCTCTGAACTTTTTTCATTTGTATTCATTTTGGGGTTTGGTTTGTAAATATTTGTGAGCTGAGTCCCTAGAGACCATTACATTTGCTCCTATGTGGCCCTAGGGCTGCCCTATAGGTCATGATGAAAATATTGGTCACTGGATCCCAGACTTTTGTTTCTACTCTACCACAGAATTTCTGAGGTGCTTCAATATCAAAGTAACTGCCCAACTTCTAAATAATGTGTAAGGTATAAAGCCGCCCACCTCCTCTGTTACAGGAATTTCCGGCCTCCCCATCACCTGTCAGTCTGCGTTCTGCCCGCCTCTTACGTTAGAGGAATTTCTGGCTTACGCTGCCGCCATCTTGCTGCCTCTCACGTTATGTCCTAACATGCTATTGGCCTGTAAGAATTCTCCTCCGGGATTGATTCTTCCCAGGCCGCAAAGTTCCAATATCTGGGAGAAGCCACGCGCCATCTTTCTCTTTCGCCCCTTCTTTTCTCCCTGAGCAGACTGCATAAATAAAGTCCTTTGTGTGAGACCTCGTGTCTGCCGAGTGTTTTTCTGGGAGCTATCGGCGAGCCACAACTACCCCTAACATCTGGTGATGCATTTTGCATTTTTTATTTTTCCTAACATAATGTTCATTCCTAAGACTCATTTCCACCCAGAACCTCAGAATGTGACTATTGGAAATGGGGTCTTTGCAGATATATCAAGTTAAGGTGCATAGCCCTAATTCCAAAATGTGAAATGCATAATGAGTTTTTCTTCTTGCTCTCCAGCCATCATCCTAAAGAGAAAAATAAATGGTATTTCCTCTAGAGTAACAGCTACAGATACCAAATAGACATGACCAGTAATTTGTCACTGTCCATTATTATGTCTTGAGGAATATATGACCAGGGCCTCAGGTTCCCAGAGCCTCTTCCTCCAGTGAGACTGTATTGGTCTATATTTGCTACGTGAGCAGAATATCTGTTTTATAAATTATAATGAACGTAAATGTATTTGTTCAAAAGTAAAGATTGGCATGTGGCAGGGGGCCTTTTTTGCTGCATCATCCCCTAGAAGAAAAGCAAAGAGAGTGTGAGGGAAATGAGAAATTGAACTCATAGCCTCACTCCCTTTAATAATCAGTAATAATATACTCCTGGGAGTGGAGTACTCATGATCTAGCACTTCCCATTAGGCTCCACCTCCCAACACTACTGCACTGGGGCTTACGTTTTTCACATAATTTTTTGAGGGGTATGCATTCAAACTGTAGTAGTGACCATCACTGTCTTCTCAGATGGAATCTGACTCTAGATCTGAAATCACCTTTACTGATGAAGTTTCAAAGAATAGAGACCTCTCTTCACAAAAATGTTTAGTATAAGGCTATAATGCTTGAGAGACTGCCAGTTAAGACATATATGAACTTGTACAAACGGTCTAACTTTCTGAAGCCTTAATTTCATCTTCTATAAAATAGAAACAGTGGTAATGCCTACCTCATAGTATTATTTAGATAGTTACCCAAGTTAATAAGTGAAATTCACATAGAACAATAGCCAGCACACAAAAATACTTAATCATTGGCAGTTGTTGTTATTGTCTATGACAGTCCCAAATGTCCCAGGAGAGCTTTATGCTGAAGAGAAATTGTCACCATGGTGACTATAATTATGACTTTGACATTTATATTCAATCCATGAAAATCCAAAGTTTATATAGTATTATCCACAGTTGAAAACTGTATAGTCCTCAATGAAATTCAGAAACTGTTCTAGTTTTCATTGCTCATATGTGGTATACCAATTTGGAAACCACTTTTCTTAAAGGAAAATTTAATGTAGAGGTTATCATAGTCTGAGAAACATTTCACTTGACTTGTTTCTTAATGCTTGCAATATAAAAGCCTGGACTAAATCTAAGACAAGATATGTTGTCCAGATATTTCAAGTCCACTGACATAAAACCATGGTTTAAGCTATCTGTGTTGGTCAGGTTTTGTGATTATGACCAAAATATGTGACAAGAACAACTCAGAGGTGGAAATTTTAGTTTGGCTCATTGTTTCAGAGGTCTCAATGCATTATTGACTGACTCCATTGCTCTTGATCTGAGGTGAGACAGTGCTTCAGAACAGAAGGGTATAATGGAGGAAAGCTTTTCAATTCATAGCAGCTAGAAATGAGGGGTAGGAGAGAAGAAGAGAAGGAAGTGGAGGAAAAGGAGGGGAGGAGAGAGGAAGAGGAAAGGACAGGAGAGGAACCAGGGATAGAAATAATCAAAGACCTCACCCCCAGTTACTTACCTCTTCCAGCCATTCCTATACCTGCCTAGAGTTTCTTACCCAATAGTAAGAAGTGACTTCAAATTATTAATCTGTTAAATAGATTGATCCACTGATGAGGTTACAGTTCTCATGATGTAATCATTTCACCTCTGAACATTTCTGCATTTCCTAACACAAGAGCTTTGGGGGGAACATCTAGATCCAAATCATAACACTATCTCCCTGGTAAATAATGTATTTCCCTTGCCACTAGTAGCTTCCATAGATTCCTGATAACAGCAACCAAAAAAAAAAATCATTTGTTGCTTATAAGAAAATATTTTCCTTTTTCCTTTTTGGAGCATGTAAACAGAGTGCTCTTCCTTTAACTGAAGCTTAGAACCGATCTTAAATGATACGGTCAGCACAGATGACACCAAGCATTCCTGTTGTGACAGAAAGAACTCCTATTTCATAGACACCTGAACCAGTATCTTGGGAGGCTAATGGGACATTTCCATTATTCAGAAAACACAAATATGTTTACTATTTTATCTGTCATTAATACTGCTGTTTCCTGAACCTTACCCATTTTCTCACAATATATTTATTCTGAGAAAACTGATCACAGTTATAACAAAAATCACACATCCATTTGTCACATTTAATACATGAATTTGGCCTTTCAGGCTGCTTAATATCTTTGAACTCTTTGTTGACTCATTTGTTCAAAGTATAGAGTAACAAGCAAAATATCAAAAGGTATACGATGTCATTTCTCTAGGCTCCTCTTGACCAGTCAAAAAAAAAAAAAAAAAATCACAGTTCTCAGACGTTCCTTATTTTTTTAATTTATTTTTTATTTTTACAGACTTCATTTTGATTCATTGTACATAAATGGGGTACAACTTTTTGTTTCTATGGTTTTGCACGATGTAGATATACACCATTTGTGTAATCATTAACATAGGGTAATGATGTCTGTCTCATTCCACCATTTTTCGTACCCCTGCTCCCTCTCCTCTCTCATTTCCCTCTACCTAATTCAAAGTTCCTCCACTCCTTATTTTTGATGATACTGGAAAATTTTAAGGAATGCTCTTCAGGTATTTTGTAGAGTATTCTTCGATTGGAATTTGTCTGAATTTTTTTTATCATGATGCAAACTTGAGTTACCTGTATTTTTGAAAGGGTATACCAAGGAAAAATGCCATTCTCATTACATCTTGTCAAGAGTACACCAAATGATATCATTCTTGGTGTTGATCTTGGGCACCTGGATGAGGTAGTGTTTGTCAGGTTTCTCTACTTAAAAGTTCCTCTTTTTGCCTTCTTTCCATACTATACTTTTAGAACACAGTCATCATGAATAGCCCATACTTAAGGAGTAGGAAATTAAACAATACTTCATTACAGGAGCAGTATCTACATAAGATATTTGAAATTTGTCTCTTATTTCCATTTATTTATTTATTTAATGGTTTATTTGTGCCAATATGGGTTCATGGATATTTATGCTATACTTTAGGTATGGTAATGATTTGTTTCTTTTGTTCCCCAAATTTTTCTAGTCTTGATCATTAAGATATCTTTCTGTTGGCTCCTATGTCCCTTCTACATCACCTAAGAATATACATCTGTTTATTCACTTTGAGCATATCCTTGATTTTGGAACTAAGAGATGTTCCAGGATACGATTTTATATGTCCTTCTTCAGTCTTACAACAATCACTGGTTGTGATGGAGAATGACATTAGGAACTGTGATCTGGGTACTGGGTGTGCTTCTTGTTACTGGTATGTCATTTCTTTTAGAGTCTTTCAGTTGACAGAACAAGAAAAATACATGTGTGTATAATAATTCATACATACAACATATCTATAAATTTTTCTGTATGTAACCATCTGTATCTACATTAAAATGAAGTCATACTGGTGCCTCCAACTCCAGTTTACTACTACATGGGATAAGAATATTCCTTGCCTGTCTGCAAATTCCATTCAACTAGGAAAATGTCTCACATCCATTGATTTAATTACTCAATTCCAATACACGTGTATCATAATGTCATTTGTCTGTCTTTGCTATGTCAAAGAAATTATTTTACTGCCCTAAAAATTCCTTCTACTTCACTGACTAAACCTTTTCTTCCTCCCCCTGTACCTCTGGCTTCCACTGACCTTTTTATTGCTTCTATAGTTTTGCCCTTCCAAGAATATCATAAAATTGGAATTAGATAGTTTGAAATCAAAATGAAGAGTGGATTCTTTCATTTAGAATACATCTAGGTTTCATCATGTATTTTGGCAGTTTGATAATTTTTTTGTTGTCATTGAAGAGTATACCATGGCTTATCCATTTATCTATTGAAGGATGTCTTGGATGCTTCTAATTTCTACCAAATGTGAATAAATATGCTATGAACATTCATATGCACATTTTTTTTGTGTGGCATGTTTTCAATTCAGTTGGATAAATACCTGGGAGCCCAGTTGCTAGATTGCATGGTAATCTATGTTTAGCTTTATCAGAAAGAAAAGGGATTATTTTAAAAATCACTTCCTTACCATTGTTTTATGATCCTACAAGTCAGCAATTGTTGTATTCTATAGCAATGGTTAATAATGATAAAATGCAATAATATTTTACAAAGGTATACTGTGTCAGCATCTTTCTTTCCATGGTGAATTAATACTTTATCTTAACCATCTCATTTGGGATGAATAACAAATTCACATAGAAAAATCAATGCTGATCTTTGCACCTACCACCTTAGAGATCTCACATATATCTTTGTGATTCATACTAACAGTTATGAAGAAATTATTTTCTTTTTCAGTGTTTCAAAGCATATTCATTGGCCTACCTCTTACATTCAGTGAGATATATTCATGACAGAAATTGCAGTGCTATATAATCATGTAACATCATTCCAGTGGTTTATGAACTCTGGAAAAATATAATCTGACTCTTAAAATTGAAGCATTTTATTGGAAAGAAATCAGATGAAATTTGGAATTTAAAAAATTCCTCAGCTTGTATACTCATGTTTAAATTCTAATTAAAGAATGTTGTCTTCATTAGATGTTGAGATTTGTCATACACCTATTAATCTGCTCAGACTACAAAAGCAAAGTGCCACAGACTGAGTAAACAACAAAAGTTTATCTTATAATTCTATAGGTTAGAAGTCTGGGACCATAATGTCAGCAAGGTTGGTTTCTTCTCCAGCATGGTCTCTCCTCCGTGTATATCTGTGTCCTAATGTGCTCTTTAAAGATCCCAGTCATGTTGGATTAGGGCCCATCCTAATGAACTAATTTTAACTTAACTCTTTAAGGCTCTTACCTCCAAAGAAGGTCCTATTCTCAGGTAGTAGATATAAGGACTTCAATATTTGGGGGGACAAAACTGAACCCACTATATACATTTTACTTTTTACTATCAAATTTTAAACTGGCACTGACCACAAATTCAACACAGACTAGATTTACCAGGAATATAATAGAAAAGTTTTGTAAAAGGTGAGATTCTCAGGAATTTTTGAAAATTTTTCTTTCTTCATTTTAAAAAGCATTCAGAGGTGCCTGGCAAGACCACACCAACTCTCCCAATCAGGGCTGGGACCATTTCCTACAACATCATTTCCAACTCAGCCTCAGAGTGACAAAAATACTGTTATTACCAGAACCAAAGCCTCAGGAAAGAAACTCTTATGACAACCCCTGGACCTCAATTTGACAACAGTAAATCTGAGAGGAACAAAGACATGTATAAAAATTAACCTTAATCACAATAAAATATTCATGGTCATTGTTTATACCTTCTGGTTATACAGAGGAAAAGTCTTCATGTGAAAGTTAAGACCAAGATCCACAGCTAGTTAAAACAGAGCCCAAGTTCTGGGTTCCTAATCCACTGCTCATTCTCATTATTCTTTAAAGGGTCTTTTATCTTGTGTGTAGGAAATTAGAACATTTATACATTCATTACAAATACTTTTTTATTTTAAAGTAAAGCTCTGTACTGGTCCCTGAGGGGGTAAAAATTACACATAAGATTTTCAGAAAGCTTATGATTGTATGGAGGTGGCTAATGGGAAGGGGATTGGAATGTGATCTCTAATAGCTCTAGAAAAAAATATAGTTGAGTTCAAACACTATATGAATGAAACAGAAAGGTATCACAGGAACACTAAGGATAAAGAAAGCATTTCCTGTTGGAGTGATAAATAGACTTAAGACTCCCACAGTTAAGGAATGCCAACGGGTTCATATTAGGTTTCATAATAAAAGCAGTAAGCATCACTAGTAATCAAAATTGTATTTGTAAAAGGGACTTCATAAACCAAACATTCAGTTGGTAACCCCTCTGTTAAAATTAACCTTCACAGTTATCAACCAGTTTCACAATACAACCAGATAGCATTCTTAGTATTCTTGTTTCATGAAGGTTGTTCTCTCTCCATATGTGTGTGTGTGCATGCAAGTTTCATATACATGTGTGTATATGTGTACATATACATACACACACATACATATGCAGGGGTGTTGAGAAATATTTCACAAAAGTAAAGTAATGTAAACTAATACACAACTCAATGTCCAATGCAAAAGATTAAAAACTGTATTTCTTTTTATTTTCTAAAAGTACAAAATCATGTGTGTTATGGTTTAGATGTGAGGTGTTCCCTGAAAGAGCTCATGTGTGAGATAAAGCAAGAAAATTTAGAGGTGAAATGATTAGGTTATAAGAGTCTTAACCTAATTGTTGTATTAATCCGATAGAGATTAACTGGGTGGTAACTGTAGGCAGGCAGGGTGTGGCTAGAGAAGGTGAACTCTCTCTCCTCTCGCTTTTTCTCTCTCTCTCTCTCTGTCTCCTTCCTTCCTGGTGGACATGTTCTGAGCTGAGCTGCTTTTCTCCTTCATGCCCTTCCATCTTCATATCCCACCTTCTCTTGGGTCCAGAGCACTGGAGCTGGCCATCAATAGACTGAGTACTTTGAAACTATGCAGAGACATGTTGGGAGGATGGCTGCTGGCATTGAGCCAAGAGGTGGCACATAGTTAGTGTTAACATGGCTTGATCTACTTTTGCCTGATTAGTTAATGTCTCCTCTGCGCTAGTGGTCAACAGTTGTTTCTCATTCTTTCTTGATTGGTACCGTGGTGCATGCTCCAACCATGCTACTTAATCCTAAGCTGATTGGCTGCCTTAGGGTATATAAGACATTCTCTTCGCCTGGGAGGAGATGGCAGAACGCAGATCGCAGAATGAAGGTTGAAGTTTGCAGAACGCGGGACTAAGCAGACAACTCTAGATCGCAGGTCACAGGACGCACCTCTAAGAAGCACCTCTGATAGAAAGCACCTCTGATAGCACGCACCTCTAGCACGCACCTTTAGGACGCAGGATGCAGGATGCACCACTAAGAAGAAGCAGCTGAACTTCAAGAAGCAGTAGACCTTTGATAAGCATAGCCTCTCTGAAAGAGTAGCACTGCTAAAATTAAGCAAAGTCTCTTTTCCTGATAAGCAAAGTCTCTCTTCCTCTAAGCAAAGTCTTTCTTCCTCTCAAAGCCTCTCTTCCTCTAAAACCAAAAGTAAGCAAAGCCTCTCTTCCTCTATAAACTAGTGAACAAGCAAACAAGCAAGGAAGTAGCCCAGATAAAGAAAATAGAAGTAGTTCAGTCCAGTCCACCTTCAATAAATTACCGCGAGATTGTTGCTGTGGGAGGCAACAAAACTATGAGCCCCAAATAAACACTTTTTTTCTCCTCTAAAATTGTTCTTGTCAGGTCTGTTGGTCACAGTGACAAAGAAGACTGACTAAAACATGTCTTCAATCTCTTCTGGGAATGCCATCTTCTCATGCTCTTTGCCGGATGGCATGGAAGGATTTATACATTTGTATCCCCACAACGGGTTGAAGTTTGAGTGTGTGAGTGTGTGTGTGTGTGCTTGGAAATAACAAATATATATGTATGTTAGATAATAAAATAAATGAATCTATGAATGTGTGTCTTTCTTTATAGGGAATAATGGAAATAGAAGCATCTTCCCTCTCCATCCCCCATTTTATCTTGCTTTTTTACCTGAAAGTCTAATGAGTCTTCAAAGAAATTCAGTCTAACCTATGCTCCAAACTGTGAGTTTTATAAAGCTGACTTTAACATCCCCCAGCCTTCCTTTTCTGGAAAGTATTAATAAACTGTGTTTGATCATGTAATCTGAAATCCCCACCTGCATTAACTCGGAATAAATTGGTATTATTCCAAGAACAAATGATTATGAACTTCTTGATGTTTTGTCCCATTTATTAAGCTTTATATAATTGGCTTTGAGAAACATGTTTTAACATATTATCACAACACTGCATTTCTATTTGTATCTCGGATTTCTAACCCAAAATTCCAAATTATCTATTGATATAAGATTATCAAAGTAAGCACTTTTATCTTTCTTTTTTTAGTGCATAAAGAAACTAGGACTTGAAACTGTTAAATAACACATTTGAAGTCACAAAGCAAGTAAATGGAGGTGATTCCAAATCCAAATTTCTCTACTTTTCCAAACCATGATCTTTCTACTTTCCCTGTGTTTTCAATAATAATGTTTGTATAAATTTGAAGCAAGAATATTTAGGAATCTGGGATAATATGCAATGATAAATTTACATTTTTTACTACAAAACTCTTTATTGTAGTAGTTATTTCTATCTAGGAGAAATTTCCTAATATCCCCTTCAAGGACTTGGCCTCAATGACCTAACTTCCTCCCTCCATGTACCACTTCCTAAATGTTCCACCGACTTTCAATAGTGCCACTGACTGGAGACCAAGCCTTTTGCATAAGAGCCTTTGGGAGGCATTTAAGATGAAAACCACAACAATTATTTCAAAAAATGTATTAAAAAAAAGAAAAGAAAAACTATGATCATATTTTTTTTTTTACATTTGAAAATAAATATGGGAGGGAAATGCCTCATGGAATGAAGAAAGCACAGCTGGGCAAAGCACTTTGAGAGGGTCATGATATTACAGTGTGTTCATCAAAGCAGAATTCCAAAATGGAAATAGGCTGTGGAAAATAACCTTGTAGTTTAGAAAAAAAAAAAAAAACACTAAAAAATAAATAATCTAGTCAGTATTTATTGGTGTTCTCCTCATTTTACCTCACAGAGTACAAACATTCTTCATTTTCACTCAAACTGAAATGTGCTCTGGCTGGCATAGGTTGCACCTCTGTGTGCCTACAAGGAGGACAACAAAACTCTTTTTTTGTACAGGAACTAAATATGTCTTTTCTCCTTACTGTCCCTGAATCATGATGTCTTCTCCCTGTCAACTATATGGCTGGGTCTATGTCTCTCAGAGCAGTACCTAATTTAGACTTGATGATTGTAAGATTAACTTTGGAACCAATAGCCCCTGTATGACAAAGTCCCATGTCTGTAAGAGTCTGTCTTTATAGAAGGCTTAGGAAAAGCATTAATTTAGTTAGAAGAAGTAATCAATTGTTCTAAAGTGTTTTGTGTTAGCAATGATATTTTTAGAGGCTGTTTTTTTTTTTTTTTTTACTTCTAACGATTACAAATACACATTTATTTTTAACATTTACTGCATGTACTATTTATAAAATATTGTCAGTGTCAAACTCTTCAAAAGTATTACATACTCTGTGGCTTACATGTTAAATTTTACTTACTGATTTTAATAATATTCTATTCACCTTTATTAATACAACATGTTCAAATATGGATTTTAATTGCTATTTAGAATTAATACTTGGGAATATTCATATTTTAGGTCTGGATTTTCTTCTTGGCATGAATCTGGACCCCAGTTTCCAGAACAGAAGAGAAGTGGTACGGGCTGCCAGAACTCCATGTTCTCCTATTATACAGCAGCCTAGGCTAACAATACTGCTGTTCTCATTTGCTCATCCCACACCTCAGCTCACTCTCCGCCTCCACTTTGACCTGCAATTACTTTTTACATGTGCATTCCTTTCAAAACTGCTTTCCCCATTTTTCTATTCCCAACAGATTCCTACTCTTCCTTTCTGTAGAGGCACTGAAAGAAGGAAGTAAGTTTGGTTTGATGAATACTGTGATAGATAATGATTGTGCTTCTCTTTCCTGTATCCCTTTCTTTTTTCTGGGAAGAGAATCTCTCTTTCCAGTGAAAATCCATGATATGATTCCTCCCTGCTTTTACACATATGCACACACATAACCGATGCCTGACCAAATGGAACACTGCAACTACCAGCAGTAACAATTGGTTAAGGGACTGGACAACTAGAATCACTCCTTGGATATACAGGTTTTAAAAACATAATAACTTTCTCAGCTATTATATGATCCATGTGAGCCTGGAACAGTCAGTGCCACACTGAGAGAGATGGCCTAAACATGAAGCAACAGAGAAGACCCTAGAACAAAGAAATCAAGAGGGAAAGAAAGCCCTGAAATCATCATGTGAGCATTAAATTCATTCATGTCCATCATCTGAGACTTTCAGCTGCTTGAGCTACAGCAGAGATTAAGCCCCAATATCAGATGTGCTATCGTCTTGGTTGAGAGAGAACAAGGTCAGTCCTTTCTTCTTCCCAATACAAACCCTCACTTCCAGAGGGGACCAACCAATGGTGATGAGGCAACCCATGAATAACTTAGATTTGGAGAAGGAAACAAAGTCCTTCGACTAGGTTTCTCAGTATGCAGGAAGAATAAAGACCTGTGATTTGTCAGGCCTTCTTCCCAGCACACAATGATGTCCAAATTTTATTTCACAGCAATGAATGGAAAGGATATAACAATAGATATGAGTTGTGCCCTCCCTACCCACTGGATTACATGTGTCTACACTGTGTCAGATGACTATATGAAGCCCCTAGCAAGGAATCCAGACACGTGCAATTTTAGAATTGTAAGAAAATACAATTTTTACATGTGTGTTTTTTCAGTGAGACTAATTGAAAATAATAATTATATTAACTAACACTCACAGAGTACTTACTATAGTTGTGTTTAGATGTCCCCCAAACACTCATGTAGGAAGCAATGCAAGGAGGTAGCAGGCAGGCACCCAAATTGCCTGCCTTGCGGAACTGGGCCATGGGTAGCCAACCTGCCCAACCACCAGGCCAAAAACAGATGCCATCACTGAACAACCCCACCTGACCACCTAGCTGAGGTTTGTCACCATCACAGAGCTAGCCAGAGGCTTCTTTATAGGCTGGTGCAGGCATTTTGAATTACTCCTGAGAGCATGGCCATCATCATTGGAAGGGCAACTCCCTTCCTGAGACACCTACAGGAGGTTAGAGGACCTTTGACAAGACCCAGGAGCCAAGAAGAGGAGGTATTGAGAGACTCAGGACCAACTCAGAGCCACCGGGGAATACACCCCACCTGAAGGCCACCACCCCTAGGAGGCCAGCTTCCTAGTGGAGCACTGCATTATCAAGTTCCTCCAAGACTTCAGGCTACTGAAGGCTAAGAGGTGAGTTATTGGAAATCTACAGAGACAATATTAATTAGTCACTAGAGGAAATCTGCAATATCCCAGGGTTTCACTACTAGAGGGGTAGATACCTGAACAATATGAGAAAACAAGGGAAGAAAATGTCCCAAACAAACCTAGATGGTATAGCAATAAAATCCAATGTCGGCAAGGCAGAAGAAATGTCAGAAAGGGAGTTCAGAATGTACATAATCAAAACGATCAGAGAAGCAAATGAGGAGATGAAACAGCAAATGTAGGCATTGAAGGAGGAGATGAAAGGGCAAATGCAGGCATTGAATGATCGCACCAACTGATGGTTAAAAGAGCAAATACAGGAAGTAAAAGATCATTTCAATGAAGAGTTAGAGATACTGAAAAAAAAAAAAAAAAACAAACAAACAGAAATCCTTGAAATGAAGGAAACAATAAACCAAATTAAGAACTCCATAGAAAGCATAACCAATAGGATAGAACACCTGGAAGACAGATCCTCAGATATCAAAGACAAAATACTTAATCTTTAAAACAAAGTTGACCAAGCAGAGACGATGGTAAGAAATCATGAACAGAAACTACAAGAACTATGGGATATCACAAAAAGGCCAAATTTAAGAATTATCGGAATTGAGGAAGGCTTAGAGAAACAAACCAAAGGAATGAACAATCTATTCAATGAAATAATATCAGAAAATTTCCCAAATCTGAAGAATGAAATGGAAAATCAAATACAAGAGGCTTATAGGACTCCAATACACAAAATTACAATAGGAAGCAATGCAAGAAAATTTTGATGTGAAATGATTGAGCTATGAGGCTGTTAATCTAATCAGTACATTGATTCACTTCAATGGATTAATTGGTGGTAACTGTAAGCAGATAGGTTGTGGCTAGAGGAGGTGGGTCACTGGGGATGTGACTTTGGGGTATATATTTTGTCCCTTGTGAGCAGAGTGTTCTCTCTGCTTTTTGATTTTCATGTCCTGAGTTGCTTTCCTCCACTCCACCTTCTGCCATGATGTTCTACCTTATCTCAGGCCCAGAACAATGGAGTTGGCTGTCTGTGGACTGAGAACCTTGAAACTGGGGTACTAAATAAACTTTTCCTTCTCTAAAATTGTTCTTGTTAGATCTTTTGACCACAGCAGTGAAAAAGCTGGCTAAGACCAATTGCATGCACCCAACAACTTTATGTGGTGAATTTACAGAGGAGACTGCAGTATAGGAAAGATATTACCTTGCCCAAGATCACAGAAATCTCAACTGGAGCTGGGATTTGAAACCAGTCATTCCAATTACCATGTTTACACTGGTTTTTATCCTCCAAATCTCATCCATAGCAATTCACCAACTTTCCATGAACCCCAAGAGCTCCCAACATTTGCATGCAATTACCACATTTTTACCCACACCTGCCTCTTGCTAACCATGTGGTCTTGGCAAATTTACTTGACATTTGCAAGTTTCATACAACTGTGCATTTATGGAAAGTATTCTTTTGAGATATTTAAACACCTATGCAATAATAAACATAAGGTTTTACAATTATTGGTATTAGCTGTAGTAGCACTATTCTTTTAAATCAACGCTTAATAGATACTTTTTCTATTAAGTAATTCTCAGGCTTAAACTGCATATCTTTAGCTGAATTTCTGGTTGAGGCACATTCAACCCTAGAAATATCAAATTTTGTTGAAAATTTAAAGGATACAGAAAATGTCATGCTTGGATGAGGTAGAGAGGTGTTTGGGATTTCAAGAACGACTTCCTGGTCCTTCCCACATCAGACATGTTCTCTCTTCCAATTAGTAACAATTGAGGTTTCTAATGAAGCCACAAGTCACCTCAAATAGCAAAGGTAGTATTTAAGTTTTGAACTATATCTATTTTATACCCCAACCATAAACCCACAGGGGATGGATTTATTACCAGTAGTCCTATAGCCAAAAACATCCTGCTAAGTACCCTTCTGTAGACAAGGTCTCTTCCATATAGAAAAGTTCATTGTTTATCATGGGTCCAACTGACAAGGAGTTAGTCACCCTCTCCTACAAATTAAGTGAATTGGTTGTAGGCTATTTTAACTTTTCATTCCCTAATTCCATTAAAAATATTGAAAGCAACTACCTAGGAGCTATAGTTTGGTCTGTGCCTTACATATTCTCTGCTCATAATTATCAGTATCTCATTCCATGGTATGTTGTTCCTAAATTATTTGGATTCCAATACATTGGCTTCCTTGGCTAATTCGAACTCAGCCAAGTCACTTATATTATTTGCTAGTATTTATCATTTTTAACTATCTCCAAATATTGGGACAACTGTTATTTTAAATTTTCTCATAATTTCAAGTATAATATAAAGTTATAAACAAAGGAATTTAAAAAATATATCTATGTAGATGGATAGCATACCTTTTAGAAATAGTCACATTCTATTGATTTGTGCCCCTTTTGCAATTTGCTGAATTTACTTGCTCAGTCTTTTGTCTTTCTTAGAATGCAGGCATCAAAAGAGGATCTGTTTTATCTGTTTATACAGAATCAAGCATAGTTCCTAGTATCCATATGATAATAGTCTCTCCAACACCAGTTGTTGAAAACAATTCAATTATAATGTTCATTTGTCAACACCAGTCTCCCCAAACTAAGAGAACATCAGAAAGAATGTATAGTGCTGCAAAACAATCAAGAAAGAAGAGATCATAATACCTGAGACTTGTTGCATATTGAGTTTTCTCTACAAATATATTAACAATTTCCTTAGAATAAGTTTCTAGTTGTATTCCACATATACAATCTTTTACATACTCAAATATTCAGCATCCAGCAAAAGAAAGGGTCTTATTTCAAATGAAAAACTATTTATGTTCTCGTATTCTTAGGTATTTTCCAATTTATTTTTGTCCCTATTTTATTAAATAGACCAAAGTCTCCACCAAAAAATGGAGGTAGAATTCCATAATACACTTGCACTCCAATTACTTATGAAATTGAATTATGGATTGATGATAAACAATATGGAAATTTTACTGTTTTATAATGTGCATCTATCTGCTAGCATGTTCTTCCCACTTGGCAAGATGGGTAACTTTTTACTTCCCTAAGCTTGTGCTTCTACTTATAAAATCTTTCCTTTATCAAGACACTGATTTAAGAATTGTCCTTTGTTCATCTGTTCAAATACCATGAGGTTAAGAAACAGTCATGGCAGTGGTGTGGCTATATTTTATCAACAGCACAGAAGATGACTGAATGTGTTTATAGGTTGAGTTTGAATTAAGTTTTTATTGGTAAGACAACTTAATTTTGGAGTTTGTATGGTTTTCATACTGAAAAAGGGGACTTTCATTGGGAGGTCAGTATTTAACATTAATTCTGACAGCATTACTGTGAAAACAGGTGAATTTCCTAAGTGATTCCATAGGTCTGGGAATTTAAGGTCATAGTTTAGAATGCTATCTGTTTTCTTCCATTCCATTAATCACCCACAATGTTGTTCTGGAAGAAAAGTTAACACAACACTTACAGTTTTGAGAAAGACAACATTGTTCTTGATGATTACAGTGTCACTGAAGTCATTGAAGAATAAATGATTTACCAAGTAATTGACTTTTGTGATTTTTAGCAGGTATGATTTTGGTTTTATTGCAAGGCACACATCATATATACAATGCATAATTATTATCTTCTAAAAGTATTAGATATAAATAATAGGCATCATAGTAAAGAATATATGAATATACTTTTCTTTCAGAGAAGAAAATCACCTTGGCATAAGTAGTTTATGCTCTTTTTGGATTGGATTTTCCTATTTATGCTGAATCATCCAAACAACTCTTACTTGGAAAATAAATCTCATTGAATGGACATATAACCTTGCCCCAATTTTCCTTAAATGCTCTCATTTAAAACCAGTCAACATATTCCTTTTATTCGAGTTATTCATCTGTGTCCCAGTAGTAGATGAAACATCTATAAATGATCTGATACAAGTTAATGAACTTTTATTTCTCAGTAATATATCACAGAATGGAATCATTTTTCTTAAGTTGTCTGTGGAAGTTTCCTTATTTCTTTCCAAAAATGTTTTCAAACTACACTTCTTTAGCATTAAGCCCCGAGTTTTGCCCTAAACTCTATGCATAGAGGATGATCTTAGGTTCATAGGCAGACCAATAAAATAAGAGTGTTTCCACTTTCCTCCCAGTTAAAGTTGCGAGTTTCATGCCCACTGCTGCCTCCTGCATGGTTGGTTCATTTCTCTGCATTTTCTCTGACCCTGCACTACATCCTGCCTTCTCAAAGTTGTTACCAGCATAGGAAGAAAGAGTCCATGCAAACAGTCAATCTCAAGGTCAGAGATGCAGCAGGCAGTGCCCTCCTTGTCAAGGTGGGAGAATGGGAACATCAGGAGATGGGCAATATCTGAGAGGCAATGAGGTTTGGACAAACGCTTTGTGTGGAAAAATGAAAGAACGGCAGTGTGATTGCTCTCACAGCAGCACACATTCACACACATACATGCAAATGGACATGCTTTGGACAAAGAAACACATTTACAAAAGGGGTATTTTTCCTACCATACATAGTTCAATTTATCATTCTTTTAAAGCAGTGCCCTAAAATGACATTTGCTTCTTCTCTTCCTTCAGTTTGAGGAAGTCAGTGTTAACAATAATCCAGAAGCTATCTCCCTCTTTGGGCTGCAACTTACACATAAAGAGATGGAGGACTAGCAGAGAAAGGTTCTGACTCCAATAATGATGTTTTATGCTTGGAGAGCATGTGGCATGGTAATTTAAAGAGAACTTTACCATAATTTCATTTCCAAATAATATCTATTTTATATTTTTGTTCTGGGTGAGAATTCACCAAGAAAATCTACTGGGTTTTGCTGTTCCATAAAAAGGTTTTTCTGTTTCTTCTTTCTCTCTGTAGATATCCCTCTTGTATGGTAGCCAGGATTTTTAACTATTGTGTTAAAGTCTATCAATATTTAATCATCTGCATTCAGTTACAAGAACACAGGAGCACATAGGAATTTCAATGAAATTTAAGAATTGCTCAAAAGCCCTCTTCATTTTCATTAGGAAAAATCTCCTCCATGTTTCCTTACACCATCTGTGCTCAAATCTGGAATAGAGACAAGCACAATCAAAGTACAATTATGAAGCCACAGGTAAAACCTTCAGTGCAACGGTAGGTTTCCAGAAGGAAAGGGAATATATGCTAGAGAGAAAGCATATAGTGAACAGAACTAAAAGTAGTAACATTTACAGTTATACAGGGCTACACATTAAATTCTATTAAATTCCAAAGGGTGCTGCCCTCATAAGATACAGGCTTAGAGATGGGTGTTGTTTCTAAATTATCCCTTTCTTCTCTCCAGGCAAATTACAGAAAAAGCCATTACTTCTGAAACCATCAGTGGAAAAAAGAGGGAATTTATATGTCATTTGGAAGTTTTAGCAAATTATCCTAAATACGCTGCTGATGGCATTATCCTTAGCAGGCATGCCCTTCACAGAATACCATGCAACTTATGTTCAGGAACCCTGAGTGACATAATGTCCTCTTTCAGCACACATTTAGGAACAATTTTACTTCCTGCTAAAAGCTACAAATAATATCTTGAGATGTACATAATCAAAACACCTTACCTTCCATGAATAGAGGGAATCTGGTGATATCTATATATTCATAAAGAGATTCCACAAATAAACTAGATCCTGTAAAGGATACAACCTGGGAGTAAGTTAAACTCTGGGGAATTTGTTAGAACAAGTGTTAAGAGTACAGTTAAAGGATAAATGATGTTCAGGAGTCTGAAAGAAATCATCCCATGGCTGATTCCCAGAGAGTAGTTTGCATTGCAGCAAAATGTGTCAGTATCAACTCTTAATAACTCAGGGGATATCATTAGTGTGCTCCTGGGAAATGTCCTGGCTGAAAAGGAAGCCCATTCCTTGTTTCAACATAGACTATTATTTACAGATGAAACCATGTATACTTTTGGTGGCATTTAAACCACTTTATGATTTTTTTATATCAATGCATGCTTTATCAGAATATTATTTATCTGAATAGCATGCTGAAACAAAACAAAACAAAAACAAAAGTCAGCAACTGTAGTTTTCAAGATATGAAGAGTATGTTAACAG
Organism: Sciurus carolinensis; assembly: GCF_902686445.1. Taxonomy (NCBI): domain Eukaryota; kingdom Metazoa; phylum Chordata; class Mammalia; order Rodentia; family Sciuridae; genus Sciurus; species Sciurus carolinensis. The sequence goes on along the minus strand of NC_062213.1, from coordinate 80,586,237 downwards.
GAAGCCACCTTTTGCATGTTTAAATAAGTTCTTAAATGTCAAGACAATGTTCCATCATATGTGAATATCAGATGTCTCAGTTGTGGGTTCAATTCCTACTTAGGTGGAATTCTTTCCATATAGCCACACGAAATAAGGGTCTACCCAGCAGCAAGTTAACTGGGCACAAACCCTGAAAATGGTTCTTGTTCCTTTTTTTTTTTTTTTTTTCCTTCAGATTGTTGCTGTCCATGTGGAACATCTGAATTGGATGCTACTCAGTTCTGAAACTAATGATTTGGGGTTTTTTTCTTTTCTTTTTTTTTTTTCTATATAGAGCTTTGAAACTGCATTGCATAGGAAGGCCACAGCAGATGGGGGCTGAACTAAACCTAGGAAACCAGAGGAAAAAGTCCTTTTTCTTTGTCAAAGGAACTGGGAGTCAGCCTTGCTTCCTTGCTGTAGAGAAAAGTTGCATTTGTGACTTGGACCCTTTGTCCTGCATCCCCATAGCCTTGACGTTTTCATTGACTGGGTTGCTCATGCAGCCTGCATCTTATGACTTCAGACCATGAAATTTCCAAAAGTTTATAAAAACACATCTTCTCATCTCAGACTGCAGTAGTAATCTGGGTTAACCCTAGATCATTGAACTCTTCTCTTCCTGGAGAACTGTAGGAAGACATCTCCACGACTAGTCATACTGGCTTATTCATCCCCTCAACATCCCTCATGTAAGCAGGATCCTGAACTGTATTCCTGACTCTGCTGGTGCTCTGACGCTCCATCCTCATCTTGATGGGGAAGCAGAAGTCCCTAAAACATCTCTTGAAATTTTCATCAAGAAAGGCATAGAGAATGGGGTTCAGGCTGCTGTTGGTGTAACCCAAGGCAATGCAAAAGTAATAGCTGGAGAGGGCAGCTGTACTGTGGGAGGTGCTACCCAGAGCTTCTACAAGGATAAAGATGTGAATGGGGGTCCAACAGATAATAAAGACGGCCACCACCACCAGGACAAGCCTGGTGATCCGCCGGAGGTTGCGGTCTTTCTCTCGGGAACCGGAAAGGAGTCGGACACTCTTCAGGCGCAGAATCATCAGGGTGTAACAAACAATGATGATGAGGACGGGGATCACAAAGGCAAAGACGAAGACGCAGATCTTCATGAAGAGGTCCCACCAGGAATAGTCATCATCCGGGAACTGCAAGGAGCACTCGATGACATCCATATCTACAGGAGGGAACCAAAACCACAGAGAAGCCCATTGTTATTGCTGGACTGCAAAATGTTTTAAATGTGAATCTAAATACCGCTGATTGTAAAGGTCCAATTATAGTTAGATGGTGTTACCTCAAGCAGTTTGCCAAATTAGGAATAGATGCGGTATACTAACCATTCTTTCTATCATTGTGCATAAAACCATGCAGGGAGAAAGCTGTCATTTATAGTACATGATGCTGCAGAATAAATAAGGTTAGCTACCAGTATGACTTATCTAGCTATGAAAATTGGTTTGATATTGCTGGCTTTCAGGAGAGCTATAGTGTTAATTTATAGCATTGGCACTTATTTGTATTTCTGTGAATTAGCAGATCTCCCAGACCTAAGGCTCTGGCAATTAAAGCTAATGTCTGTTTGTAATAAATGACTAAATATTTTAAATCTACCAACTTGTCTGAAAAACATTAACTGCTTTATGTGGATCAACAAAAATTGACAGAGATATTTGTCTAAATATGACTGAGGGGGTGTTATGATTTAATGGAACCAATCATGGTCATTATGATTAAGAGCATTGCTGAAACTAATAAATTTTGGGAGAAGAATAAGAACAAAAAGGAGAAGAAGGAGACTAAAAGGAAGCAAAGAAATATTAGTAGAATCATCATCATCAAGGGAATTATAAATCAGGCACAATTTTTCATTTTTACTGTTACTATGTAACTCAGATAAAACAAATTGTGTGTGTGTGTGTGTGTGTGTGTGTGTGTGTGTGTACACATATGCTTAGAAAATGGCTTTATTTGCTCTGTTTCTCTTTGCTAGGTTGAATTCCTTTGGGGTGATCTTAATATTAAAAAGACTCGGGATCAATAGCTTTTAAACTACTTTTATGAAGGGTCCACTCACACATTCCCAGGCTTCCCAATCCCCAAGGTCAGCCAGCCTGACTTCCTTCTGATCCCGAGCAGTCAGGAAGAACAGAGCATGTGGATTTTGCTTTGCCCTGGTCCTTCCTCACAGGTGAAGTGGTCAGGAACACAACTGTCAGTGTTATTTTTGTTTAAAAATATTTTAGTTAGACATTAAAAAAATCTGTTTCAAAATATCACAATAAATACATTTTAAGATAGTGAAACTGCTATATTATTAATGTGTTCTAAAACAATTTATGGTGAACATAATCAAATAGCCTTTAATTAAACTAAATGTATCTTATTAGAATTTCAAGTAGACATACTCTAAAATACAAAATATGGAATCATTTCAGACACTAATAAAGATGGCTATCATAGAAATCTTTGAACTTAGTAGTAACTGAAAACCCTCATAGTAAGTTGTCATTTTGATGCTCTAAAAACACATTTCCAAAGTACTATTACTGTGAAGACTATTAGGAACTAACAAGGAATCATTTCAATTTTTGTTTTAATTTCTATAGGAAATTATTTAAAAAATAGTGTCTTTTTTAAATTACCATGATTGTCATAGAAAGAAAAATATCTATTAAACTTTTGATAGGTAGTAAATGTGAATTTAATATAAATAAATACCCTATTACAGATTTTTTTAAAAAATATTTTTTAGTTGTTAAAAGACCTTTATCTTGTTTTTTTATTTATATGTGGTGCTTAGAATCAAACCCAGTGCCTCACACATGCCAGGCAAGTGCTCTACCACTGAGCCCCAGCCCCAGCCCCATAGATTTTTATTTGTCTCCTGAATGTGGTAACAGTTTCCTTGAAGGTGGGAATACATGTTTTGTAAGGGGATGTTTCCTGCTTAGCTTTTGCATTTATGCATTATCTTTCTCATGTTTGTCCTTAGCTTAAATGTCACTTTAGAGGCAGTTAGATGGAAGTCTCTCTCAGTCCTTCCCCTACATCTTATACTCACATCTTGTACTTACTCTATTTCCTAGACAGAAGCTCTTTCAATCCATAATTGTTACCTTTCCTAACATTTTTATTTCAATGTAGAATGTAAAGGACCTTAGGGTAGGGATCCAGTCAACATTCAACACCTTAGCACTAGGGTGGTGCCTGGAACATATGGTGCATACAGAAGACATTTTAAAATAAATAAATGAATATATTCCATGTGACTATCAAAACATTGAAAATGCATATTATTTATAGTAGTGAATATATAAAAGTCACCTGCCTAAGTCAAGTAAAGCAACACAAGTACTGTTGTATGATTCAAAATCACCATTTAACTGTCTTGCATGTAGGAGGAATTCAGTAACTATTTGACAAACAGATGAAATAATCAACAACAGTCAATTTTACAGGACTGTAGGAAATAAATATCTGATGATAGAGTTGGAAATATCACCCAGAAATGTTAATAAACTGGAATTTATACCATCAAGAAGAGGCACTCATCAAGAAATTTTAGTCCAAATCTGCCATTTTCATTAAAAATCCTATTTCCTGAAAAACTATGCATTTTCAGGTTATCTTTACAATTTACTCAGTTCCAAAAGTAGTCTTTCCTCAGATGCTGCATATATGGAATCTAGAAAAACTGATCTGGTAGAAGTCTAGAGCAGAAAAGTGGTTACCAGAGGCAGGGGAGAGTGGGGAGTCATGGGCCATAGAGAGGTTGGTCAAAGTTAACAGGTAGACAAAGAAACAAGTTCTGGTGTTCCAGTGCACAGTAGTTAACAATAATGTATGTTTCAAAATAGCTAGAGCAACTTAATTATCACAAAGAAATGACAAACGTTTAAGGTAATGGATATGCCAATTACCCAATCTGATCATTCCACAGAGTATACATCTATCAAAACATCACATTGTATCTCATAAATATGTACAGTTATTATGCATCAATAAAAAATTAAAGTAGTCTTTCTTTTCCTTTTATATTAATATCAGAGGGTCTCAGCTTCCACTGACACATGTTCTAATATCTTGTGGCTTCCATAATTACAGAGTTAGACCTGATACCCAAACTGAAGATTTTCTTATGTGTATACTTTTTGGTTAACAACACTGTTTCTACTTGTAGCTGTTACACTAATTCTTAGCTAGCATAATAATAGTAAGAGGCAGATTATGAATTCTTAAAATATATAATACATGCACCTATATTAGGTAGAATATCAATATGTGGAACATCATACAATATGTAGAATATCACTCTATGTTCATAGAGTAAAATTGTTACTATATACAAAAGCTCTCAATATTGAATGAATATCCTGACAGAGGTGGATAAACATAAGCAATAAGCCAGGACCTACAAAGACCACTCTGTTGGATGACAATGCTGACAATTATCCAGCACTTACTGTACACCAGGGACCACTTTGCCAGCTTTCCATGTTTCTACTCAGTAGATCTGAAAACTACCAGAAGAGGTAAGCACTGCCATTACCCTTATTTTGCAAATGAGAAAATTGAGGCACAAAGATCTAAGTGACAGCTCCATAGGGACAGTGCCTATAAATGGTGAAATCAGGATCCAACTCCAGGCATCTTTTTCCAGAATCTGTGCTCTTAACAAAAAAGAAATACTATAAACTCTAAGGCATTAACTGAGCCAGTGTTTGTCCAGGTGTATGTATTCCAATGTGATTGATGACTGATTCCCTTCCAGTGAGCATTCTCCACAAACGTGAGACTAGGAACTACCAGTGTCAGTCAGCCTTGATCCAGTACAGAGAGAATATCTGGACTATCCCTCTTGATCATACAAGAGTCTTAACATGCAGTGTGGTATGACACTCCAAAATGAATGCAGAAAATGGGGCAGTCTTTCATTACATAAACAAGATCTACTTTAGAATTTTTTTTAAAAAACAGAACATAACTCTCCTATAAGACTACATTAATTTTCTTCCATTTTTCTTTTTTATGTTGACAAATTAATCTTCTTCTGACATTGGTGTATCTTTTCTTCCATTGCATCTGCACACATTTATCCACAACAACTCCTTCCTGGAAAAACCACATCTATCTTCATTTCCTCTTTCAAAAGCCTAATTGAAATCCATTTCTTCAGGTTGTCATTTTCTGACAAAGATTAGGATTTTTTTTTTTTTTTTTTGTGGTGCTGGGGATTGAACTTAGGGCCTTGTGCATGCAAGGCAAGCACTCTACCAACTGAGCTATATCCCCAGCCCTCTGACAAAGATTAGAAGGAATATAGTGGTTAAGTCTACAAGTATAACATGAAATATAAAAATTAGTTCTTATCTATCCTGGGAAAAACCCATTCTTCTCACCCTCTTAGTTCATCAGCAGCATCTGCTCTTGAATTGGAGTTTTGATATACAAACACCTCAGTCTTAGAAGACTTTCTTGTAATTTATTTCCATTTGTTGTGGACAAGAAAAAAACCAAAATCCTGTGTGTGGTTAATCATATTTTTAAATGCTTGTCTAATAGAGTAAGTGGGCATTTCTTAAAATTTGCCAAGTTTTATAGCTTATTACATGCTATGGCTGAGCTGGAAATTCATTGTATAGTTTCAGAGGAAAAATTCATGTTTTGTTTAAAAACGAAGGATACATGTCATTATAATTTATCCAAACCCATTCAGGATGCAACACCAAGAATGAACCTAACCTGAGTTATGAACTTGGTGGAGAATGTTGATGATGGAGGGGGCCGTGCATATGTGAGGGACAAGGGGGTAAGTGGGAACTTTGTACTTCCCACCCAATTTTCCTGTGAACCTAAAACTGCTCTTAACAGATTGACTAAAAACAAAGATAAGCTGTGCATGCACACTGCAAGATAAGCTGCAATTATTTTAGCACGTATCTTTTTACTATTACCTGAAAAGTCCTTGCTGTACATTTTCCATTATCTGTAATCACAGATATCACAAACCTCCCTAATGAACTGGAGCATTTAGACACCTGCTACAACATTAAATAGCATTTATAAAGTTCAAAGTGATTTGTTCTGTGGCCCTCCCCTCAGCAAATTTCTATTAAAACCAAAGATATTTTCCATAGCTTTGTCTTTTACTAGTAAAGCAAAGATTTTTGCAGAAACAGTATTTCTCACCTTGGCTCAGGTCAGAGTCACCTGGGAGATCTTAAAAATCTTGACAAGTAGGTCACACCAGAGGTCAATTAAACCTTGGAGGCAAGACCTGGGTAGAAGTATATTCTAAAGTACTCAGGTTATTCTAAAATGCAGCACAGGGTGAGAAATACAGGGAAAACATGTTATCCTGTTTGCATGGGGCAAGGACTAATATGTCCAAACTGAATGGTTGTACTCATCTGTAACCTCCATCCATCTGCAGACTTCATTTTGAATGGCCTACAGCCAATGAAGCTGTCACAAATGATGTGAAGATTAACACTGAAGGAGAAAGGTGACGAGATCTAGATTTTGCATATGTCTCGAATGATTTAGTTCCTTTTTAGGGAGAAAAAAAATAAAATAAAAGGGCAGTATGTCATGGAGTTGCCAGATTATATTTTCAGAATCCACAAGCCTGTGGATTTTTACTTCATTCTACCCATCCAGATTCTGATAAGCACTTCCAGAATAGAAGATGGTTGATATCTGTGTTCTGGTAAGGTCATTATCCCATTCTGCATTTAGAGGTGGAAAGGAACACAAAATGGTTTTATTTCCCATCTTCTATGGAATTAGGCATTATATTTTCATTGTTTGTTTGTTTTTACTTCTCCACTAGATATGTGCTCCACTTGCTCCCAAATTAAAAGTTTGTATAATTAGAAGTTATGTTTTTATAAATGGAATGAAAACAACGATTCTTACCTTCCCTGACTTTAGTACCTCCAAGGACTATTGCAGATATGCCAACAGATGATGACAGGAGCCAAATACAGATATTGATGATCTTTGCCTTCAAGGGTGTGCGGAAATCCAAAGCCTTCACAGGGTGGCACACAGCTATGTACCGGTCCACACTCATCATGGTCAGAGTGAATATGCTGGTGAACATATTGTAGTAGTCAATGGAAATGACTATCTTGCACAGCACATCCCCAAACGGCCAGGAATTCATGAGATAGACGGTGCTCTGGAAAGGCATGGTAGTAGTAACTAATGCATCCGCCAAAGCCAGGTTAAATATATAGATGTTGGTTGCTGTTTTCATCTTTGTGTATCTAAAAGACAAGAAGCAATAGCATTTCACTCCATTTTTTAAGTCAAAGCCATGAGGTGAATGTGTTTATGACAGCCTTTTGGTTATTAATTTTGCTTATTTATTTACTTATTATTTACACATCATCAAGCATGTAAATCTAAAGGGACTGTTGCAGACAGTAGGAGTAGTTGAAAATGGGCAAAGATCTCTGACTTTATTGAGTATTTATTTTAGAGGTTTTTTTTTTTAAAAAAATACTTTAATAAAAAAAGATAATGAAGATAGCATGGGTAGATAAATAAATAAATACATAGATCTTTTCAACAGAATTGCACTTAGTAGAGGTCTTTATTCTGTGGCTGACAATTAATTCTAATCCAACACAGAGGTGTTGACTTTAAGCATTTTAGACATTTTATTCTTTTCCTTGTATAAAACAAAGATAAAACTTTTTCTCCTTGAAGCTATTTTCAGAAATTAATCATTGTAATTATTCTATCTTTGGCACATGTAAAATGGTTTTCAATTCTTGTATATGTCCAATTTCAATGGCTAAAAGCAAAATTAGATTTGTTTATTTTTGTTTTTCAGCATTCACTAGCTTGTAATTTTAAGTACATTATATAAATAAATTGGGCAGAGTTCTCTTACACATATCACAGCACCTCAATAGCAGAGGACAAATAATTCTGCCTCTATTCCAATCACAAGAGATTTTTAAAAACATATTATTTGTCTAATCTTTAAATGGAGGAGACAGTAATTTTCAACATAGATCAGAAAGATTGCCTTTAAGTCCAAATTATTTATATTAGAACACGAAGTTGAGAGCAATTCCATTTTCACCTAAAATTGATTTTTTTTTCTTATTTTGCTTAGAGAATGCTTCCTCAGAAATCCACACAGCATTAAACATTTCAGGTTTTTAGAGACCAAGAGGGGAAATCCATTGCTTTCTACATACCTCAGATGTGTAGACCCTATCACAATTCATCCAGGCCCACTTCTATACATAAATTTCCACATGAGAAACATCTTTTAACATTCAGTGAGAGAGAAACCCTGGCTTCCCTTGGTGGCAGATTAATCTAATGTGAAGTCTGAACTCAGTCTGTGACTTGCTGAATTTCAGTTCCTAATAAATAGGGACAATAAACCTAACTGGTAGCACATGAGGTAAGGGCAGCAGATGGCCTGACTCACAGGATCTGACACCCAGGATCACACTTCACACTGGGAATCACTGCCCACCCTCCTCATCCAATCTCCCTCTCCCTTCTCATCTTGTTAGGAAGTAGAAATGCTCATAGCTGGATGGGAAGGCACTGTAAAGACTGGTTCTAGAGCCAACATCTGTTTGTTTCCATTTCAATGTTCTGTTACTAAAAGAGAGCTTTAATCTTGAAAATAGGTACTTTATTTAAAAATATGTTTTGCATATCAAGCAAGTATTTCTACTTAGAAAGAGCCAAATGTTTCTAATGGGGAAGACCAAAATGTGACCTCCTCAGTTACTGTCTTCTTAAAAATGTAATTTTTATGTTTGAAAAAATATAGCTTATAAATCTATCTTGTTCTTTTTCAACTTTCTCCCTCACACCACCTCCAAATTCCTACTACTAACCAAGATTCCACCAAACAATATGTTTGGTGCCTACTTTCAAATTTTGTGACCCTGATATTCCCCTCTTTCTTTATGAAGTTAGACTGCCATTCCTTGCTTCATAAAGTTAGCAAAACCTGGGTTCTAGTCTTTATTTTTCCTTCCAACAATATGTAGATTTTAGATGTTAACTTTTTTTTTTTTTTTTTTTTTGATACCAGGGATTGAACCCAGGGACATTCAACCACTGAGCCACATCCCCAGCCCTATTTTGTATTTTATCTAGAGACAGAGTCTCACTGGGTTGCTTAGCACCTCACTTTTGCTGAGACTGATTTTGAACTCAAGATCCTCCTCCTCAGCTTCCTGAGCCACTGGGATTACAGGTGTGCACCACTGTGCCCAGCTAAATGTTAACATTGTAGATGTTAGTGTTTCATCACTATAACAAATACCTGAAGTAATCAATTTGTGAAAAGAAAAAGCTTATTTTATTTACAAAGGCTGTAGTCCAAAATTGGTTGACCTCTTGCTTTGGGTCTGCAACAAGGCAGCCCATCATGGCAGGAGTACATGGCAGAGCAAAACTGCTCACCTCATCATCAGTATGATGAGTGGACTGTGACCCATCAATCCCCTTCAAAAGCACACCACCAATGGCCAGTCCTCCTACAATACCCCACCTCTTAAAGGCTCCACTACCTCCCAATAATACAACCCTGAAGATCAAATCTTTAACAAATGGCCTTTTGGGGATATTCAAGATCCAAACTATAGCACAGGGTCACTATCCACCTTGAGCCTCAGTTTTTACAACTATAAAATGGAAAATACAATGTTTACCTCATAGAATCAGAGATAATCAGTGAAATGCATCTGATCCAAAGAGCAAGTCTAATTTAATTTATGTTCTCTAACTCATCCTTCTATATGGTTGGAAGTCACCAGTTAGCATAGAAAACAGAACTGTAGTTGTAGGTAATGTTCATGATCACATTTACCCAATTCAGTGTGAATATAAAAGATAGGAGTAAAAGTGAAGACTAAGAACTGATACACTGGAGGAAAATAAATGGAATCATACATAAATTACCATAAAATAAAACATATATCTCTAAATAATCACAAAATATTTAATGATAGTTTACTTTTAGTTTTTCAGGTATTTATAAGCAATAGACGTCTAGAACTGCATAAAAATCGACTTTATAAAGAATCCAAATCCTGTCATCAAATCTCAGAATGAGAGATATGAGCATGGACAAAAATCATAATAACCACTTATTTCAAAAAGTTCCCTGCGTCAGGCAGTTTGTACATTCCACAGACTTTATCTCATTTAGTCCTTACAATAACTCCACATGGTAGATATTCATATCCCTGTTCTATAGATTAGGCAACTAAGAATCACAGAATTTCCTCAAACACTCTCATAGCTAGCTGGGTGTAGTGACACACACCTGTAATCACAACAGCTCGGAAGGCTGGGGCAGGAGGATCCCAGGTTCAAGGTCAGCCTCAGTAACTTAGCAAGGCTGTAAGAAACCTAGTGAGACCCATTTCAAAATAAAAAATAAATAGGGCCCAAGTATAGTTCAGTGGTTAAGTGCCCTTGAGTTCAATCCCTGGTACCAAAATAAATAAGTAAATAAATAAATAAAATGCTCAGAGTTATAAAAGGCATAGCAGAAATTCAAACTCATCACTCTAGCACTTTATAATTTACAAAGTCCAAATATTTTGACTTTCATGTGTCTTACTTGATTCTCACAACTTCCCTTCTAATTGACATTTGAGATTTATGTCTTTTCCCTCATCGAGCAGAAGAGTTAGGCACAGGTAAGTTAGGTGCTTTGTGTAGCATCAAGAGAGGTGGGACCTCAGTGGGAGGAACTGGAAAGAGTGTCAGATGTCAGGGCAAGACCTTTCTTCCAAGGTTCTAAAGACACATGCTTATAAACCTACATCACCGGAAGAGGAGGAGTTCCAGATATAATTAAAAGTGATGAATAAACTATGAGTTCAATAAAAACTTGCTGATGATCTCTTAGGGACTACATGGGATTGGATCTTATGAACATGTGAATCTAAAACTAGAAACTTACTCTCAGAGACAATCTGGGTAATTGTTTATAGTGAGCCACAAAACATTGTCAGTCCTAACTGTATGTCATTCACTGTATGTCCACTGATGAAAAAAATAATTGAGTTTTCTTACTGTGATAGGAGATGACATTATTTTCTATTTCATCTATGTTGCTTTACAAAAATTCTCAAGCATTTCAAGTAAAATGGCACCATCTGGGTGGGAAGCTTTGGTTTGTGTGGAAAAACTGGAGGTGGGCTGGCAGCAAGTGGCTGCACTTTTTAGCATACACACCGCAGGAGCATATGGCACTAAAAGAGCAAAGTCTGGGGGCTGTCCTCACTAAACTTGAGAATATTGCAAACCTGGAATCAAAAGTACAATGCACGGGATGGATGTGAGGGACACATCAGGAAAAGGGATCAACCTGGGAGTCCCGGGGTGTGAACCTCAGGGGAAGAGTGTTTCAGAGAGGTGGAAATGCTCCCCCAGGACATCTTAGTGTTTTCTCTTTATAGAGAATGGGGTAGTGATTTCTAACATGACATTGATAGGTACTTGTGTGATGGCAAGGGGACCAAAGTTATCTGCTGACATATCAAGAACCAATGTCAGATCAGGCAGAGTTCCCAGGAGATGTAATGCTCATCTTGCTAGAAATGAGGGGCCAGCAGGAGGCTCTGTGATCTTATGACTCAGTCATCTTAGGGCTTCTTGTCCTTTCCATGTGCTTGCTACGCTTAGGCGACACACAAGAGGAAGAGATGATTTTGGGACTATTGGCATCCTTGACTGTGGAAGTATATTGCACAAGCTTGGCTTTTGTTTTTTAATTTCAGTGATGCTTCTTTAATAAGGAACTCCATTTCACCTTCACAACAAAAGCACAATAAGACTTTAATCTTGATGACTGATTAACAACACACTTTTGGTTTTATTGATTTCTGTTGTTTTCAGCCTTTACCTCCAATGTGCCCCATGTTTCCTTACATGCACCCTCTAGTCTCTCGCCATTTATATTCACGTTCCCTCCTCTGTCTTCATCCCCTCATTTTCTCAACATGTCTTTTTAAGTGCATGCCCCACAGATAGCAATACGTTATACTTTGAGTATTACTGATAAATTCAATATTCAAACTCAAATGATATACAAATCCAAATTATAATGTGGACTAAAGAAAGAAGAGAGAGCGATCAGTGAAATTAGGACTTATTTGAAAGAAGAGAGGACTTGGCAGGACCTTGAACTTTGAGAAAGATTTAGACAGAGAAGCTTGACAGCTAGTGTCTCCTTCAGGAGTTGGTGAGGAAAGGGGTTTCTCAGTTCAGGGATACTGTTGAGGAGCGGTGGGAGGCTGACTGGAATGGGAAGAGTGTGTTAGATCACAGAAGACCTTGAACTCTGAAGGACAAAATCATTTTGAGCACTTATTATTTCTTACATAACACACACTATTTCAGGAACTTCATATTATCTGACAAAGTTGTCATGATGATCAAACAGCACAGGCATAAAATTACTTAGCAGTGGGCCTGGTCCTTGACAACTGTGCAGTGGACGCCCGACTTCACCGTCATTATCACAGCCTAGTTGCTGCTGCTATTGCTGTTATTATTAATTACCTGCCACAGCCCTAACAACCCATAGTATAACCTTGTTTGATGCCATTGACCCTACTCTGTTTTGGAAAGGAGAAGTCTGAGAAAAAGTCTTAGAAGTATTCTACAGTTTCTTAAGGATTCTTAGAATCCACATGTAATAAATAGAGGAACTCAGGACCATCTTATACCAAAGATTTAGCCTAAGAGTCAGGTGCTTAATCAAAGAAACAATGTAATTCTCTGAACTCTGCCACTTCTTGTAGCCAGAGACTGGAAATTATTCTGATTAGTGTGGCCAAATCTACATCATATGCATATGCATGGAAGATATTTAACATGAGAAAATAGGGCATGCTCCAGAGGATCATAAGGTTATAAAACATTAGCATACTGACCCATTATGGAAAAACACTTTCACATGTGTTATGGCATTAGAGGTTTTCCACAGGTGGTATAGTTGTCCCTGGGTATTTGTGGGGGATTGGTTCTAGAACCCACAAAAACACCAAAATTCAAGGATGCTCAAGTTCTGATATAAATTGTTCCCATATTTACACGTAACCTGAGCCACATCCTTGGTCTACTTTAAATCATCTCTATATTACTTATAAAACCTAATATAATAGGCCTATTTGGTTGAATTCATAGGTGAGAAACCTGCATATACAGAAGGCCAATTATACCCATTTGGGGGACAAGGAGACAGTTCAGAGGAAGTAGGTGACTTGTCTAAAACTACAAACTAATAAAATAGTGGGAAGTCAAACATTAGTACCAATGTGATAAAGAAAAAAATTAAAGATTAGTGCCATTTTTCTGAGTGAATTCTTTTAACATACCAAATATCTAAAGATCCATGAGATGCACTTGAAATGTTTGGTTTAAAAAAAGACGGTGATCAAACTAACCCATGAGAGCTGGCAGCTATCTCACAACAATAAGTAACCACTCTGAGTAAGAGGAAAGTTCTGCAGCACCAGGAAAATGTAGTCCTTTTTAGCAGAAAGTGGGAGACCAGCATGGTAAGAGATAGGCTTTAGGTACTCTTCTCTGCACTTCCAACAAGCATGGTTATTCACTTTAATGAACATGTTTTCCAAATACATAGCATTCCAGATTTTGTGTTTTAAATGATCAGAAAGTCTGAGGGAAGAGGGGAGATGTTGACCAAAAGGCAAAAACCTTCCATTACAAGAGGAATAAATTCTGGGGATCTAATGAACAGGAAATAGTTGTTAATACCATATTGTATTCTTGAAATTGGTTAAGAGAATAGAGCTTAAGTTTCCTTGCCTTACACACAAACCCATACACTGCACAAAATGGTAGTTACATGTGGTGATGAATGTGTTAACTTGATTGTGTTAAGCATTTCACAATGTTTACGTGTTTCAATTGTGTTAGTCTGATTTCTTTCATTATGAAAAAAGTTACCTGAGATAATTAACTTATAAAGAAGAAAGATTTATTTTTGCTCAGTTTTGGAGGTTTTGGTTCATGGTCAGTTGACCCATTTTTTTGGGGGGGGATGGGGAGTTTGTGGCCGACAGTACATCATGGTGGGAGCATGTGACAATGGAGGTGTATTCACCTTATCGTGATCAAGAAGCAGAGAGAGACAGAGAGGTAGGAGAGAGGAAGATCCAGGAAAGGCCAGAGTCCTAATCTTCTTTTCAAGGACACTAACCTCCCACTAAGCCACACCACCTAAATGTTCCACCACCTCCTAACAGCACCACATACTTGTGACCAAGCCTTGATGTCATGTGACATCATGATCTAAACTACAGCACAAACCATCACATTGCACATCTTGGATATATGCATTTTTTATTTGTCAATTAGATCTCAAAAAGCTTGTGGTAGGAATGAACCTTAATGTAAACTATGAACTCTAGGTGATAATGCTTTGCCAATATAGGTTCATTGGTTGTAACCAATATCCCATTCTGGTAGGAATATTGATAAGTGGGGAGGTTATGCTTGTGAGGGCAGGTAGGATATGGGAAAATCTATACTTCCAATTCAATTTTGCTGTGAACCTAAAACTACTTCTTTAGAGAAGTCACTTTAAAAATTTTAGTGAAAATAAAATGATCAGGAATACTAATTATTGTACTGATGTGACTTCTCATCAACATTATTTGAAAACATAATGAGTCTGTTTCATTAAATTCTCCAGATAGCTTCAGTTTGTCTCAATGAAATTAATTTGCTAAATATCGTCCTGGATTACTTGCTATAGGAATTATTGTTGTTTAGAAAAGGGCAGTGGTTTACTCATTTAAAAAAAAAAGAAAGAAAATTCAGTCATTGGTTCTCAAATGATTTGACTGATATCTCCTCAGTCTGTAATATTCTAAAGGAGTCATATTCACATGGGAGTCTGGCCCTTGCAGCTACCCTGCATTACTCCTTCATATGCAAAAGTTGTAAGCAGAACTCCAAAGGAACATGAGTTCCTGGGTCATGGCACTGCAGTTACACACAAGTAGGGATGCATAGCCAGGATCCCAGATGTGCAGCTGCATTGCACCCTGGCAGTCTGCCCCAGCAGGGCAGTAGCCAGGAAATGTGGGGACTGTCCAAATAGGAATTTCACTGGACCAACCAATGCCCCAGCTTCTGACCAGTTTATTTGGGATCTCTCATTTCATCATGTTATCCTTATCTTTCATTTAAATTCCAATTTGCTTAGCTGGTACAATGATCAAGTGTTAAACAAATAATAACCCACAAACCTTTTACAATGTTATTCCATTTCTAAAATCTTATTCTTTTTACATAAGTTCTCCTTATTCAAGATATAAACTAGAATTCCCTCTAAAAGAACACGAGGGGACTACTGTTTGATTTTCTGTTGAAGAATGAAGTAATGCTATTCTGAAACTTTCTCTGGTTAACACAGTTCTAAGCCTGCATTACTTAGACCTCTAAAATCACATAAGCCAAACCTTAGAAAGGCAACTGTCCTGCAGCCATACAGAGCCCAGAGCCTCCTGGGGCAACAATTGAGTTCATTCAGAAGTTAATCTGAAATGAAGGAGGTGCTAATTACGCAGTTCACATGACCACACTGCTGTTCAGGAGATACAGTGAAGTGATTAATGGAGAGGAACTCTACCAGTGTAAAACAAACCCATCTTGAAATGAACAGTGAGACAAGACACCAGAAAAAACCATAAAGTCAACAGAATCAAGAAGTAATTTTGGAAGCTACAGTTTTGTTCAAGTTTAAGTTTTGTTAATTTATTTCTCCCCTCCTCCCCTCCCTTTTTCCTCCCCGCCCCTGTCTCTATATCTATCAGCTGTCTAATCTCTGACCCTCGAAATAGTTGCACAAGGTCTTGAACTTCTTCTACAATCACACATCCAAGGTAGGAAAATAATTTTAGCTAATCCATATAAGCAATTGCAATGAAAGTAATTCTCTTTTTTGAGACATTCTCAAACAGGTACAAATTTCTTTGAGAAGTGAAAGATAGGCTTTTAATTTTTGAAGTTATTTTTGTGACATTTGCATGAAAGGAAATGTGTAATACTGATTCTAAGACAAGATTCAGGAAAAATGAGAATGCACAACTTTAAGCAAAGCCCAAGACAAGGCCAATGTTCAATAGGAAGCAGCAAATGGCTAATCATGCAAGCACAATATTGTACACTGGTCTTTATGTAATGCCTCTCTGTACGTGATTTGGGGACATTATCTAAGGTACGCTATGTTCAACATGTGAGTCTATCAGCTCCACATATACACACCACTGCAGTGATTGCAATGAATATTTCAAGGAGGGGGACAAAAGGTCATGGACAGAAGAGGTAGACACTCTGTGTTACCCTATTCCTTTACATACTTCTCCAAATCTTGATAGAGGGACCCATACTGGCTCAGCAGTTCCCGGAGTGAGTAGTACATGCCACAGAACCTAAGATGGTATAAGGAGAGGGAAGCATGGAACTTCTGCTCAACAGCCAATTATGAGCAACAAAATAGGTACCTTCATGAAGATCAAGCTTCTACACCCAGCAAATTTGGGTGGTTCGCAGTCTTTGGAGAAGAAATATGAGTTTAGTGATTGTAACAATTTCCATAGTCATTTTTGGTTTGCTTTTCTTCTTAGTCCCTTATAAAAACCCATCCCTGTAGAGAAATTTCAATGTGCTAAGGCTGAACTAGAGGGAGGCATAAGTATTCTACTCCCAGGGCAAGGTCAGGAGAGGACTGAACTCCAGCAATCAATTAGTGAAAACTAATGAGAAAAGGAAAAGACAAAACTTATAACCAATAATCAAAGAATTTTCTGATCTTTACTGTTTTTTTCCTTAGTAAATTTTTCCTTATTTATTCATACAATTAATTTACAAAGACATATACCTTTACAGGAGTACAGCTTTTCTACAAATTAAACAAAAATAAATATTATTGAATTTGAAGTTTGAGAAGAGTGTTCTCTTAAGGAGAATGGAAAGACAATGGGTAGTGTTTGGGTTGAGCTATGTCCTCCCCAAATTGCTAATCCCCAATATCTTGGAGATAAGGCCTCCAAAGAAGTAAATAAGGTCAAATGAGGTCATCTGAGTATGTCCTAACCTGATATTATTGTGGCCTTATAAGAAGTGGAGATTTGGACACAACTTTGTAGAGAGAGACACATTAGGACACAGAGAGGAAATAGACTTCTATAAGCAAAAAACAGAATGCAGAGAAGTCCAACCCAGTGTACACCTTGACCTTAGACTTTGGCATCCAAAACTGAGACGGTAATTTTCTATTGTTTAAGTCACCCAGTCTATGGTACTTTGTTAGTTCAGTCCTTACAGACCACGGTAGGCAAGTGTTCTAGAAACCCAAGATGCCAGTGAGATCATCACATGAAGTCATCCAGAAAGGAAGTTAGTTGAGTCTGAAGAGAGGGATGGATAACTGGGAGACAGAGACTAGATTTAGGGTTTGTCAGAATGTATCTGACAGTTAAAGCCACAAGAATGGACCAAGTCACTGAAAGGGGGTGTGATAGTCAGTCTGATGTGTCATCTCAGGTCATGTCCAAGTCTTCAAACACCTATCTGAGTGTTGCTGTAAAGGTGCTTGTTTTCTAGAAGTGATTAAAGCCCATAATTAGCTTAGATCATCCTAGATAATCTGAGTGGGCTTGATATATCAGTGGATAAACCTTATGAGCAGAATTGGGGCTTGCTAAGGAAGAAATTCCACCTGGGGATAGCAGCCTGTCCTTTCTGGCTTTCTGCATTATAGATTTCAGACTTGCCCACCAAGACAGCTCCACAATCATGTAACCCAATTCCTTGCACAACATCTCTTAGCATGTACATCCATTACTGGTTCTGCTTAGCTGGTTGAGCATTGACTAATACAGAGAACATGTCAAGTGGAGGCAGAAGAGAGTTAAGAAGAACCCAGAAAAAACATCAGAGGAAGAGGAATATGTGAAGAGAAACCCAGAGGATGCAGTGGGAAGCTGAGGAATGATTGAGAGACCTAAAGTTGGTCAAAGCATGCCAGACCTCCATAGAAGTCAGGCAACAGTCAAACTCAAACAAGTCTCTGAAACATAGAACCATGACTTCAGTAAAGGAGTCTGAAGAAGAGTACCCAAGTGGAACTGGGAAAAAGAAGAATGAGGGAAGACAATGAAACCAAGAGGATAGATGATTCCTCCAAGAGGTTTGCCTATCTGCAATGAAAAGGACAATAAAGGACATTAGCTAGGGGAACTCAGAAAAAATGGAGAGTCGGTGGATATTGAGCTGTTAATTAAGATGACAGATGTTTGAGCATGTTCATGTGCTGATGAACAAGAGACAGTGGAAAGGGAGAGATTTCTGACAGAGTAAAAGGAAGTAACTATATGGCAAAGCTCCCAAGGGACATTAGGTTCAAAACACAGGAGCTGGTACAGAAAGAAAGAGATTCCTCCCCTGAGATGGAATAGAATGTAGATACAGTAGCTGTTGATAGACACAGGGGATGGGACAATGGAGACTGGATTCTCCTGCCTCAGTGAACTACTGGTTAAGGCCATTCACTGTTAAAAGAGAATATACTCAGATGGAGTGTTTGGAAACCAGTGCAGATTTAATTCTGGCTTCCATTTTTAGAAAATGGGAGAAGGAATTGACTCTTGTTAGAAAATAGGAGAGGGACATAGAAAAACTTCTAGGCAGAATTAGAGTTAGATACACTCAAAGGCAGTACTTTGTCTTAACAAAACAAAAAAGTTATTTTACTCTATAGCAGTCAACTAACCAGACATAAACAAGAAAGGGAGGTTACTGGTTTGATGGACATTAAGGCCTTAGTGGAAGACAGTAGTAGAAGGACAAAACAGGAGAGCAGTTGAGTGCACTGTCAACAGAAGCTGGGGTGAGCTCATGGAATCTAGACTGAATAAGAGAAAAGACCTCCAGGCAAGAAGGTATCCTGTTTGCAAAAGGGTTCTACTGGAAAATGAGTAAAAAAGTGGGTAAAAACACAGACTCTAGGTATGGCTTCTGGGATCACTCTAGACTACTGAGTTAACAAGAATGACTTTGGTTTGTTTAATCTGTCTTTGCTTTAGTCTTCTCATCTGTTAAATGGGTATTGCAATAATATATCTGTGGCTATTAAGATTAAATAAAATAATTCCCATGAAGTAGGTAGATTTTCCTATATGACAATATTAAGCATTTATTAAATTTTAATCATTTGTTAAGTGTGGAAAGTTGTGGTAAAGGTAGGAGACTGGATGTTCAAGATGTCAGAGGTAGGACTGACTGGCAAGGTCCAGGATACAGGTGTGGTGTATATCAGAGTGTTTACTGAAGTTTGACATGGGACTAGAAACCTGAGAAGCATATCCAAGAGCACATCCGAGGACCACAAATTCCAAAGTCTGGCAAGGGGCAAGGGCGGAGCACATGAATTTTAGGATCTTCATAGTGAAATGTTGACGTGCCCTAATTTTAGGGGGTCGTGATTGTTGGTGCACAGTAAAATTGTGAGAACCCTTGAAACTTTAAATATCTTCAGAAGATACTGGGCAGCATTCCCAGGTGCTCAAGGTGGGAAAAGCTATTTGCAAAGCAGATCTAAAAATAGTCATCAAGCTCTAGTTTTCTAAAGCTCTAGTTCCACAGCTCTGATTTTCTGCCCAAGTTGGAGCTTTCCATCCTAGACCTGTAAGTGTCCACCATCTGAGCATCTAATTGTCGCCTCTAAAAGACTTTTCTGTAAGACTGAGCTACACTAGGACCTTTTTCTATATATGATATTTTTAAACAGTATCCTTCTCAAAAGTGATCCTCTGTCTTTTCAAGCAAAATGGCCAAACCCCCAATTTCCATTCGAAGAACAGCAGGTAGATTCCACACTTGAATCTGTCCAGTCCTGAAAAGCATACCAAACCTCCTTCTTGTTGCCTCCTCTTGAATCTTTATCCTGTTCTTCTCCTGAGCTAAGTAAACCCAACTCCATCACCTTTTCTTCAAAGGTTTTATTTTTCAATTCTTTAATCATCTCTCAGTATGAACAAATTCTAAAAACTTCTTTACCCTCTTGGCTATGGATTTAAGTGAACTGTCATTCCTGGCTTTCCAGTGTAGCAGTATAACACTTCATTTTCATTTATTACCATACTTAACTTCTAAATAGTTGAGAATGGGATAGAAGACTGGATGAAATTTTTATGTGAACTACTTTTTAAAATATTTTTAGCTAAATTTATTCCCATCTAACAAATTTTAGTACTGGCTATCTTTGGGAAATCTATCCATTAAAGTCCTTTATAATCTGCAAGAATTCCTTTTTTCCTCCCAACATGTGTATCTTTGGACACAGCATCTAAGTGCTGTTTTAGGATTTTCCATTCTTTTTAATTCTAGTCTACAGGCCATTAAAACATTGAAGAGCAGTTAGGAAGCTCTTTTCAAACTCCAATACTTCAGGTACTCATTCAAATAACAATAAGATGTATCTCCTTTACTTAAGCACTTAATAGGACATGAGTAGGAACAGAGGTGATTTTGTTTTCAGAATCCTAGTTTTGTATAACAATGTTTTATTACCCCCAAAATGGTGTCTATACCAAGATTTCCTAAATTTTTAATTACGGTTTAAACTACAGTTGTCTTTTCTTTTGTGTAATTTTCTCTCTGAATGGAGACCAGCTTTGAAATTACTAATGACTTGGACCAATGATTTCACTTTAACATACTTTTTCATACTCTTTACTCATCACATATAGATTTCTGTGAAATGCAATAAGCAATTGTGGGAACTAGGAATACCATGCTACTGTATACCTAGGAATACCATGTTAACTGTAGCTAAAGTGAGCTTTATAATATGTATTTAAAGGTTTAACTGATGACTTTTTATTTTTGAGTATAGATGGGGAATAAAAGACCTGACATTTCAAAGCTCCCTCCAGGCAAAAATAATAAAGAGGGATTTTTATTATGGTGATTTTCTAGGAGAAAGATTTATGCTACTGTAGATATTGTTTTTAAAGTTCACAAAGTTCACAAGTAAAGGATCTGTCTCAAAACTAAAGTCAAGATGAAGGGGAAGAAAAGGAGGAGAAGGAGAAGGGGAAGGAGGAGAAGGAGAAGGAGGAGAAGGAAAAGGATAGGAAGAAGGAGGAGAAGGAGGAGGAGGAGAAATAATAATCAATGTCCTTTATCAGGGCAACAACTTGCCTTCTTCCTTTATTTTTAGGGAAATCGTGAGGAAGGTCAGCTTTCCTATTCACTCTAAAAGATGTGTTTCCTAAGCATTATGTCTCCCAGAAAGTGAAGCACATATATACCAAAAGACATACAGAACAAAGTACGTTTTTTTCTTTTCTTTCTGTCTAAAATTAAGGATCACTTCACTTACCAGAAAATTAGCATATATGTGGATATTTGGAACTCTATTATTGGAAGTCGACTTCAAGAAAATTCCACAAAAGAGCAATGTAATAAAACTTTCAATATCTTTAAGGTGGGGAAGAAGTAGCAAAGCAATTTTTAAAATATCTCCACAGTCCACAATTTAGAGGATGAATATTAGATGGCTAAATTTACAAAAGTCACTGATACATTAGAGATATGAAGCATTTCAGTACTAAAAAGTCTCCTGTGTGGAGTCTTAAAACCCTAAATAGAGAAATGGGTTTCATTTGTTTCATAAGCCATAACACCAGTCTGATGAGTCAGAAAATTCTGAATTGCCTTCAGTGCACTTGGTGGGTCTGAAATCTATCTTAGGGTGAGTCTGAAATTTATCTTAAGAAATATTTAAAGGGCAAAACGAAGTACTACAACTGGATCAGACAACCAGGTAAAATGCCATGCAAATGGACTGGTTTCTTTATCAAGAGACGTTGACCTTATAGTCTGAACCCTGGTACCTTCATACACACTGTTTTCACAGGGGTTTGGGGCCATGGGGTCAGGTGGGGAGTAGGTCGCTCTTAAATCCTTAAGGCACTTCAGGTCTCTGGGGTTTGCCTTGTGTAAATCCTGCAGTACCCCACTAACAACTCTCCCAGGAAACCCTTTCCCCTCTTTTAAGAGGCCACCCTCTCAGAATTTCCGGAACCCTGCACAGAAGAATCCCCTACCACCAGGCTGGCTGCTCCATGGTCCCGCTGCTTCCCTCCCCGCCCCGCCCTGTCTCAGCCACGCCCTGACCCCGATGCTCACCGGATGATCACGAACATGACCAGCGAGTTGCCCACCAAGCCCACGACGAACACCACCGAGTAGACCGCGGTGATGATGACCGGGATGGCGGGGGAGATGTGCGCGGGCTCCAGCTGAGCTTCCTCGGAGCCGGCGCTACCGTTGCCCGACTCGGCCCAGTCAGGAAACCAATTGCTGCCGTTGGGGAGCAGGCAGGCGCTGGGGGCGCAGGTGGGGCCCGGCTCCCCGCGGAAGATCTGGACCGGTGACTCCATCCGGGCGGCTGCCGCTGGAGGACGAGGCAAGGTGGCACCTGCGCGGCTGTGGAAGCGAGAGGACAGGTTGGACCCGGAGGGGAAAACTTTGCCCCGCGCGGGTGCCGGGCTTGCAGAGGCTGGCGACGCTGGAGACCTGCAGCCCCTTGACACTCAACCCGTCGCACGTTCCCCCCGGGGGCGGGATGGGGAGGTCAGGCTTCCCATAACCATTCCACCTAACTGACGCCCCGCTCGATGACCCGCAGGGGTGGAGAGAACTCGCGCCTTCTCTAGCTCCTAAGATGACCGCCCCCCACCCCCGCCACTTCCTAGGTACTGTCCACTGGTAGAACTGTCTGCAGACTGCTGATCTGAGTTCCAAAGACAAGCGACCCCTCAGAGCACAGAGTCTTAGCGGGGACTGAGCCTCGAAAGTACAAAGCTCACCTCTTGTTTCCAGTGACAAACGAAGTGGTCTCTGTGGATCCGCGCGTTCCCAGGTCTGGCTCAGCCTTGGAGTCGCCTTGCACCTGTCGCCCGGCGTCAGTGACTGTTAGACTCCTGCCTGGCGCTCTGACAAGAGCGCGTTTTGCGAAATACGGTCCGCGTCTCTACTGCTCAGTGCGCGGCTCCCACTACTGGAGGCAGTTCGGAGCGGCGGGAAGCAGGTAGGAAGAGGCCAGACGCCGGATACCCGCTGGTTGAGAGCTGGGCTGTTGTGCCCGCCTGAGGCCCGCCCATCTCCGCCCCGCCCCGCCCATCCAGAGCTGGCCCCCCAGACGAGCAGCCCAACTCGCCCGCCGACTCACCCTGCGCACTGTCTGCCTGGAACCGCACTGTGCCTTGTTTTAATGGCTCCGAAGCCTCCCCAATGGCCTATGTCTGGGCTCTGGGTCTTTTACATTTAGTAGTAGGAAAGCATACTCCCGTATACTTTGAATCTATTTAGTGCCAGTGTTTATCTGGATAATTCTTAATATGTTTAGAATTTATTGTCTAACACATCTTTTTTCAAATGAGGAAAAAAGCTATGGTAATTTTATTTGTATTTTATTTGAGTGATTCATATAAAGTCGTGAAATAATCCAGTTAGAATAAGACCAGGTCGTAAAATACTAATGATTTCAGGTGCATATGTAGAATTTGCTGTGTGTTTTGTTACTTTCAGTCTGCTTTACCTGGAATGGTAAGCTGCACCTAAACTGCATCTTATAGGTACTATCTGTGTAGCTTGTTATTACCTGCGAAGACAAAACACTATCCTTACCCAGGCTCCATTCCTGGTCCTGGAGGGTGATAATGTTTCTTCGATTTACATTAATCCTGGCAGCTGTCACATTCTTCTTCTTTACTATAAGCCCAGAATTTGAACCTCTGTAGAAAACTCAGTCACCACAATTTCTTGTATAATTCTGCCAGTACAAGGGTCAACTGAGTGAAAGAGGCCCTGGGTAACAGTACCAGATGAACAATTTTGCAAAGGAAGGGATCCAGGGCTGTCACTGAGGTGAAGATCCTGAAAGAAAGGGGGAAGTTTCCCTTTCCCATTGGGTGTTGGAAGTGGGATTGGAGAGCAAGGACTAGGCAATGAATTCCCCAAGTGGATTCACTGTATTACCCTGACAAACTGCTTTCCATAGCTTAAGTTTATGACCACACCTCAGACCCTAATGGTCACTATAGCCCTTCCATTTATCAGCTCACAGTAGAAGAGGGCTCCTACTTCTTTCAAGACACTCTGACCCCAAAGGAGGTTAGGCCACCAGAATTTTCCCACAGCTTTGAAATGGGAAACTCTGGAGCAGTATGATATGAAGAGCAAAAGAAAAACTTCCCTTTGGCCAATGATATCACTTCAATCTTGAGTTTCAAGATTACCAAATCTTGTATCCTTTAAGTCTGTTTACAAATTTTACTGGAAAGTAACATCTGTTTTTGAAAAACATCAGCCCTTCTGGAACCTCCATGTATCTAAGGGTGAACTCTCCCTAAGGAAGATGGCAAACAGAGTCTTATCCACATGGCTAATGACTTCTTTTCTGCCAGAATGATCCTATGCTACCACCAAACTAGCCAAGCAAAGATGTTTTATTTGAAATTAGCAAAAGTTGAGTAGTACTAGAGTTGAAAAGAAAGTAAAAACAATTTGTCAATGAAAAATATTGGGAAATCCAGAATTACCCCTGTGTCTTCCCATCTATTAATTACTTATCTATTTATCTATGATCTCATGCATTAAAGACACAACTGTCTTTGTGGTACACCCTTTTAAAAGTGTGCCTAGGTTCCTTTTGCACTCATTTTCCACATTGGTTGTTTTCTTTATCTAGCACACAGATAGGTGGTTCACATAGGTAGATCTGAGTTCAAACTCATATGCTTAATATGTTCAAACACATGCTCAGTAGGCTCTGTCCATATACTTATCAAACAACTATTTCATAGAAGGAGACAAATGCAGAGCCCCTTTCCCCCAAGCACAAAACAAATTTAGGAGGGAGGTATTTAACAAAGACAGAAAAGAAGAAAGGAAAATGTATTACTTGAAAAAAATTAGGTAAAGTTTTAAAGATGTAAAAAAATTCTAAAAAGAATCCAACTTGATACAATTCTAACAATTTGAACTTTTTATCTTCCTTTCTCATGTATGTAGTTGTTCCTCAGTATTCTCTGAAGATTTGTTCCAGAACCTCCACAAATATCAAAATTCACAGGTGCCTAAAACCCTTATATAAAATGGCATAGTATTTGCATATAAGCTTTGCACTCCTATATACTTTAAATCATTTTAGATGACATAATACCAAACATCACGCAACTGCTATGCAAATAGTTAGACTGCATTGTTAAGGGAATAAAGACAAGAAAAAAAAGTCTGTATGTATTCAATAAAAGCACAATTTAGTATGTATACATTTTTCAATCTGCAGTTGGTTGCATCCACAGATGCAGAACCTTTGTTTACAGAGGACAGACTGCACATCATGTGTATGAAAGTGTCTCTCTGGAATATATTCTATAACTAAAGTAGGATGCAGGACTTCTAAAATGTAAGAAGATGTCCTAATGCTGATCATTAGTAAAGAAAACTCTAGTTGAGATAGTCTTGAAGATAAAATAACACTAATTATAACAAAAGTGGTTTTGTTTAATTTGTTTGCCCCTATTTTCCTCCCACCCCCAACTTTTTTTTATGCCAAACTAATGACCAAAATAAACTGAAGTCAAGATGGGCAGAGCATTGAGGCACCTTGAAGCAACTCTAGTTGCCAGGAGAATCCAATAGAGTCTCTGAGTTTGCTGAGTGTGGCTGTTTCTGTGGTGTCAGAAAGATAAATTTCTGAAATGTTGTGCACAATTACACACTGATATAGAGCATGTGTGATTAAACACTAGTACTTTATGTCTGCTTGCCATTCTACTCAATCCAAACAGCGTATAACTACAAGGAAAGCATTTTTAAAAACAAAAATTGTTGAGATTTTTATTGGTTAGTGCTACATCTTGGGTGCTGAGTAGCTTTGGCATTTTTATCAGAAAGACTAGATAACTCACCAGCCAACTGTGATTAGCTTGCTTTCTTGTTGCTCTGTGGACAGACATAAATCAGCAATGTGTGTCAAGCTGAAAGGAGCAGCCCTGTCTGCTTAAGACCCCAGGTACAGCCACCACAGCCCACTAAGCCAGGACACAACCAGCCTCTGCTTGCTTCATTCAACACATTTTGCTAACTGTACCCAAGTGGCAGAAGAAAATGCAGGCTGTGAAGTTGAAACAACAACCAAGACAAAGGCACTCTCTTTTCAAAGGGAATGTGTACTCAGGCATGAGAGATGGAATCTGAATGTTCAAAATCTTATGAATAATTAATTACAAATTAAATAAAGGCAACTATGGTCTCCACTATAAAAGCAAACTATTAAGA
The DNA here is from genome assembly GCF_902686445.1 of Sciurus carolinensis. Classification (NCBI taxonomy): domain Eukaryota; kingdom Metazoa; phylum Chordata; class Mammalia; order Rodentia; family Sciuridae; genus Sciurus; species Sciurus carolinensis. The sequence goes on along the minus strand of NC_062213.1, from coordinate 80,559,807 downwards.
AGGAAATAAAGCAGAGTGACAGCCAATGCAGCAAGTTCGTGCAAAATTCAAAAACATAACCTTGCTTCTTGGAGATATGTTACTTATACCTTTAAGTTGTCATCATAAATATTTAAGTTAGACTTCTTTGGAGTGAATACGTCCTGTGAGAAATGGTACATACGGCTGGTACGCAATCTGCACATATGTATTGGAGGCCTGAAGATGCTAGGAAACCATACTCAGTAAGAGAGCATCAGCAGGGTGTTCTTTTTGAAGATGTGGCATTGAACCTCACATGTAATTGTAATTGTTATTACCCAACTGAAGAGGGGAGAGGAACAATTCCAAACAGGGAACAGCACACGTGAAAAGATAGGTGGGTAGGAATTGGGTCTGTTTGTGGCACCACAGTCAGGGTGTCTGAGCCTGATGATCAAGGGCAGCATGGTGTAAGGTAAGATGGCACATTCCATTGGCTTGCTGGCTATTTTGACTTCAGTGGAAGAGTGACAGAGAGTCACTGAAGAAGCTGAGACAAGAGAGAGACAAGCTCAGATTTAAGTTTTTGAAATATCTTGTCTTTAGTTTAGTGAAGGTACTGGAAGGGAAGACAGAAGAAAGGCGTTCCATATTGAACCAGCATTATTCACTGCTATTGCTATAAGTCCCTTGAGTATGATACATAATATGTAAATGAGGGATAAAATAAAAACTTCCCTCTGGTCATAGACTTAAATCTGAAACTTTTAATAATCAAACTCTTGACTAATTTGAATCCACCGATTTGAAAATTCATTGCCAGTCACATGCCAGGCACCAGGTTGAGGAGTGAGAAATTTTGGTAACACAAGGCAATGAGTAGTATATCAAAGTCTGTGCAAAATTGGTCCAAAGGAGGAAAGGATTATCCCTGGTAGTGCAGAAAAGATGGCATGAGTGTAGGGATTAAGATGTGAGCAAGAATTTACCAGAATGAAAAAACACAGAGGCACAAATGCAGTGGCGTCAGAGCCTGACCCATTGTGGTGAACTTGCTGTGTCATAAGCACAGGATGGTGAGAAGGTGAAATCCTGCAGAGGGTGGAGAGACCCAGAAGTGGAACCCCAGAAGTGGAGCTGCAGACGAGGAGCACTGGAAGTAGCCCTCCAGAAGTAGAGCTCCAAAAGGACTGCAGTCCACCAAGGGAGGAGAGAGTGAGCGGCAATGGGGCCGAGAGTACTGTACCAAGAGTTGATGGAAGGGAAGAGGGTGCCTCTAGACAAAGAGTGGTGCTAAAGCCTTCCTAGTCCTCTAGCTGAGAGATGACTCAACACTAAAGCAACACACTTGCTGAGAAGATGGGGACATGATAATTTGGAGAACCATTTAGGAAATTAAATTGGCCTGACTTGTAGTTTGAATGAATTTGGAAGTTAGAGAAGAGGAAGAGCCTAGAATTACCTTAGGCGTATGCTTGGGTGACTGAGTGAATGACAGTACCATTAAATGAAATAGAAAATTCAGGGAAATCACAGCAAGCTTTGAGTAGGACATAATGAGGTCTAGTTTTGGAAGGTTGAGTTTGAGGCACCAGGGAGGTATTTGTTTGTGTACATCATGCAGGGGTGATAAGATTCAGTGTAGTGAGATATCAAGCAGTTAGAACTATGGAAATGAATGAGGGCACCCGAGGTGAGCATGGAAGGAAGATGGAATTGATGAGAAAATGCTGAAGAAACCATGCCCTTTCATAAGGATCTAGCAAAGAAGACTGATAAAGACAGCAGGCATAATTGAAGGGAGAAAAAGAGAAGCAGACTCAGAGAAACCAAGGGAAGAGAATTTCAGGGAGGACAGGATGATCACCAGTATCCTCCAGACAGAAAACATAAATATTTGGCGAAGAGGAAGTAATTAAAATAGAAATGTGTACAGAAAATAAAACATACGAAAACTTGAAGACCCACTTGACTTTCAAGTTCTCTGTTGAAGGAACACTTACCTGGGGACAGAGGCTGTGCTAGGTGACCAGTGCGAAAGATACTTATCTCTCTATTCTGCCCAGAGGCCATTCCTCACTTTATATCACAATTGCAGGAAAAGAAAAGCCCACCCCTGAAGCCAGCATAGGAATAAGAGAACTGCTTTCTCTTTCCATCAAGGGCCAGTTCTCAGCTTTTGTGTTGTGTAGGCATCCAGGACTCAGCTCTGGGGCATGAGGGCACCAGCTTTCCTATTTCCTCAGAAGCATGTGTGCTGGATATTTTCTGTTTGTCCGTTTCTCCACTCTCCACAGTTTTACCTTGCTGTGTGCCCAGGAAGGTTCTCATTAGCTCCAGGCAATGGGATACACCTGATAAGAAACCATAGGGCAGGTGGAGAGTGAAATTATGCTTTTGTCACAGTTTTCTCCCTTCTCCCCAGGATTCTGTCATTGACCTATGCCCCCGGAAAGAGCCCAGCTCCTGCTAAACAGTCCTCTTTGCACAATTATTTTCTTGAAACTCCAAGAAATCTTGCTTTTTTTTTGCTTCAGGCAAAAGAGTGGTAAAAATTCCCTTCTATTTCTCTCTGAAGTGCTGAATTAAATCCTTGCTGGTTTCCCTAAACTTTTTCCATACCTTATAAATAGTCCCTTTATTAAACCTTCCTTAGCTACTGAGTTTGAAATAGTGATCGGTCCTGTCTGAGGGTCTGGGTTTCCTGGTTCAAGTGGAATCTGAGTTCTTTATGCTCACCCTACTGCAAGGAGGGAGCTGGGCAGTGTTGAACTCACCCGGTGTCCTGGGTATCATCCACCCATGTTTTGATTGTGGTTTTCTTTAAGCTCATTTCAGAAGAGTGCAATTTTGTGTTTGAACCTTAAAAGATGCTATCATGCCCTGACTTCATTTTTTTCTAGGAAAGAGCTTATCTTCAAGTTATCTTAGTGTGGATGAAATAATTCATTAGTGCCACAAAACAAATCAAGACAGGAGGGCCCCAAGCAGAGTTTCACTATCCCTTTTAATCATCAAAATTCAGTATGCTTCCCTTGAGGTTAAAATACAGTCAACTTCACATATGGTAGGTCATCATTCAGCTGAATACCAACTAAACACCATCTTCATTTGCCACTGTGAAGAGAGATCTGATGGTCAGTTGATCCACTTCTGCCAGGCCATGGGCTCACATACTTCAAAGCCACTTTGCATTTCAGCTGATTAGATTCTATGAAAATCTTAAAAAGTTGAAAAATTTCGTGAGTTTTTTAGTGGCACCATATCTCAGATCATTTTATTTATCTAAATCCTTTTGTAGAGACATTAGATTTCCAAGGAATTATTTCACCATTTTCCCCCTCTTTGTTGGTTTGTTTTCTGTCATGATCAGTAGAGTCACCTGTCCCTATCCCCAATCCCCAAACAATAAAATATGTTAATTTGTTACTAAGACTGTTTCTGGGAATTAGGATCTCTTCCTTAGTGTGTGCATGCTCCTGATTTGCTTTAGGAAGAAGGGCCCCCTCCTTGGAATTCTTTTCACTAACATTGTCTGAAAACATCGCCAGCTGATATAATCCACCCCAAGATGGTCTAGAGGACAAATGGATGCCTTGCCACTACCATCATTACTGTCCAGGCCGTACTGGAAAACATTGTTTTGGAGTTGGGCTGTAGGCCTTTCAGTTCTCCAGCCTCTGAGAACTGAAGTGGAAACACCATTGAGCACATTCTTTAAGTGAAAGTGTTGCTCATGGTTCATATGAACATCTTAGGATTTCATTTGATGCCCAAAGACATGAGTGTCTGGGGAGAGCAGGAAGGTCAAGAGCTTTTCCTCTCCAAGAATTACCATAATTACTGGTGTGCAACCCAGCAAATGAGGACATTTAAGGCAAGAAGGAAAAAGTACTGAAAATTGAGGGAGTGATTGACTGCTAGTTTCAAAGATAACTGGTTTCCCTGGAACCGAGAGTCTCCTCAGTCCCTGAATGATTGCTTGATTTCTTGCCTTCAAACAGCCGAGCAGAGGCTATGCAGAACCCCTAGAGAATATCTTGGCTTTCATCCCCACTCACCTGATTTCTTGGTGCAGAAATTCTTGGACAAGGCAGTGGTGCATACTCTTAGCTCTTTAGAGGGAAGACAGACTTCATGCTGGATGGCCAGTCCTTGTAGCAAACTTAAAACACAAGGTCACCCAGAATTTTTTGCTCTCACCCTTAAATTCCCCAAACCGTAAATCCTGTGTTCAAAAACTAGAAAGCATCTTGACTTAGTAAATATTCACGTTGATGTGATTATTATATCCCCAAACTTATGTTGTCTTAATGAATTAAGAATAATATCAGATTATATGTTACATTTCACAGAGAAACAGTGAGAGAGTGGATGGGCTAGGAAACAGACAATGCTGATAAACTATTAACATGTGTTTGAAAGGTGGCATTACCTTGAGACAATGGTTACATTTAATTTAACAACTTTGATAGCATTTTTTTCCTTTTTCATGTGTACATCTTAAAGCAAAATTATGACCAAAGTAATAGAATTTAAGGGATAATAAATCTAGAGAAAACAAGTTGTTGGTGAATTCCTTTTAGTGGTACATAGCTCTGTGTACGTTTGTTAAGATCAAATAAATTCAGTGAGCCTAATGAAACTTAGGAATTCAAAATTCCAGAGGTATCAGATTCAGAATAATCTATGTATCTGAAGGCAGTGCTTGCCCAAAACATACTTATTTTGCAGTAGATTTCATAACTGTTCAGTTATCACTTAGAGTCTAGAAACAAAAGTCCCATGAACATAGCAGCAACTTTCAAGATGTCCAGGATTGCCACCTTTGACTGACTGTCTTTTCAATTTTTTTTTTTTTTTAATATTCGATTTCTAGCATTTTACAGCACGTGCCACTAAAATTAAAAACTTCAAGCTGCACTCAAAGAGTGATATTTTAAAAGATCAAATCATAGCTCCATAAACTACAAGAGATTGAGATGGAATAATTTACCCAAAGAAAGAATGAAGTAATTACAGTCATAATTCCAGTGGCACAGGTGAATTCTGTTTGATTTTATCTTTTTTTTCTTTTCTCCCAACTTAACAAAATGTGAAAACAAGTACATATGAACAGCAGAGGGAGTAGGTGCTATAAAGTAATCGTTTTTGATAAAGAGATAAAAGTAAACAAATAGAAATGACATAAGTAGCTTCAATAATACAGTAAAATCTAAATCCAGCTATATTTCAAAAACATTTTCTTTCTTTTCAAAGTCTGTGCATCATATTAAACCACGTATTTGAGGTCATAGTAATAAGAATATCATAAATTTGTATAAGCCTTTGATTTCATCAAAGCACTTTTGATAATAATGCTTATTTGGTCATTATAAATATTCTGTGCAAAAAAAAATCCTGGCTTTATCAGTTTTATAATTTAAAAAGCAGAATCCAAGAAGTTAAGCTACATAAGCATGATCATTTCAGAAGTGGAGGAAGTAGGAATCAAATCGTTCTTTTGAATTCCAACCCAGTGATCTCTTAACCTTCCCAGATTGCACAAAATTTTTAGTTTAAATGAAGCAGAGATGAGTCATAAGAATAAAATTAAAATGTGAGAAGAATGTCAAGTATTCACTTCAGCGTTGAAGCATGAACTGTGGCTTCATTGTCTTCATCATGCAAGAGCTAGCTAACATATTTTATGAAACAGGCAAATGGTCACAATGGAAATTATTTTGAGAATTGCATTAATGTTAGTACGGTGTTTTAAGCTCACCTATAAAAGAGGTATATTTAGACACTAAAGCAAGTATAAGGAATGGCTGATCAATTGCACAATTAAAAGAAAGATATTGAAGAAGCAAATGTTACAAATATATGTATGGGGGGAAACAATTGTCATGATTAGGATTATACACCACACCTAAAAAAATAAATACAGTACAACTTACCAAGTTTAGATTGTAAACATTAAGAATATTCCCTTTATGGTTGAAAATAAGCAAATGTTTCTTTTTATTATTTTTAAAAAGATTGTCAATTATGTTTTGGTAATACATTGACATGAACCATAAACTATTCACCATAAACAAATTCTTGAAGAATGAGAAGTTGTTTCTCCCTCTCATTCTATTTTCATCCTCTCATTCTACCCCCATTCCATGTAAGTAAATTACTTTTTTGAATTTCATATGTAATACACCGCTTTATGAAATGGAATGAAATTACTTTCTCTACATTTTTTATACAAAAATATTCAGTATTCCACATCATGTGTTTTTCATGTAGCTAGTACATACTGGAGATAGTTTTTTTCTTTTTTTAATTGTTTGTTCTAATTAGTTATACATGACAGTAGAATGCATTTTGATAAATTTCACATACATGGAGTACAACTTTTCATTTCTCTGATTGTAAACTAAGCAGAGTCGACACCATTCGAGTAATCATGCATGTATATAAAGTAATGTTTGTCTCATTCCACCATCTTTTCTTCCCCCTGCCCCTCCCTTCATTTTCCTCTATACAATCCAACATTCCTCCATTCTTCCCTTACCACCCCCTGCACCCCCAGAGAAATTTTAATAGCAAGATACAGTTTTTACATTTCATTCCATTATTAAAATGTTTAACTTCTTCAGAGCATTCTGCTCTGTGGGTATATCAGAGTTTATATAACCAATCCTTCACAAGTGGAAACTTGGATTTTTTTTTTTTTTTTTGTCTTCTGAAACCACAAACAATGTTGCAGTTCTGTGTATATGTCATCATGCATGAGTGCAAGTCTATCTTTTAAGATAAATTGTCAGAGGTGAACTGATTTGATCAAAAAGTAGAGTGACATGCTAGAATTAGCTGTTGAAATATGGGGATATTTTGATCTAATCGTTAAATACAGGCACTGCTAGAATTTAATTTGTATAACTTTAATAAACTCCAAATGAAGGTAATAAGTACTTAAAGCAATATTGAATCACTTCCTATTTATTTTATTATGTTTTGCTATAACCCATGGTCCGAAGCTTATATCTATTGTTTGGGTGTGGGGGAAACTATACAGTGGTGTGCACCTGTCCATATTTTCTCTACTCCTTGTTCAGTAACATCACATTGGTGACTAAATCAACCCTAGCAAGAGAATTTAAAGCACAGAAATTGGCCAAGTGCTAAGTCCATATTATGCTGAGTGGGTTGTTTAGCATTTACCTACATATTACGCTTTAAGTGTCTTTAAAGTATTTGTAATCCATGACGATTTAGGAGAATTCACTTTTGTAAAATGAAATTAAAGATTTTCAATTGACATCTGATTCTCACTCTTCACAGGATTTATTTTTCTTACTGGTTCTCCTTGCATAGGTTCAATAAGAATCTGTACTTCTTACCAGGATGTAATTGGAAAACTCAGGAAAAACTGAAAAAATTTGGGAATATTTTCTGTAAATTTCCGCCTCTAATGCTACATTTCCTTCCTTGTTATTATTTAGTTTTTATATTTGATATTTTTCCCATTTTCAAAAATGAGTTATTTCTTGTTTTTTTTTTTTTTTTGTGCAACCAGATTTAAATTTTCTTTTTTTTTTTTTCTTTTTGGTTTAATCTGTTGCCATTCTTTCAGCTTTTCCATTTGGAGAGTAATTTATTTCTTATTTTCTTAAAATGCATAAAAGTATTTAAGGTTATGAATTTTCCTTCTGTACTCTAGTTTTATTTTATTCCAAAGGGCCTTAAAATACAATGTTCATTACCTTGCTTGTGGGAAATTCTCTAATGTTGATGTGTAGTTACTTTTGATCCAAAAGTTGCTTAAATGAGATGATTTTTTGTAAATATTATAAGAGAGAAAATTTCTGGTTCCTGATTTTTAAAATTTATTTCTGTCCTTATGGTACTATTATCAAAATGTTGCCTTAACTTTTGTTTCTTTTTTTCTCCTTTTATGAAATATGTTAAACTTACTTCTGTCACTTAATAAGAGGTAAGTATGAATACTCTATGAGCTTTTGAAAAATTTATTTTCTCCAATTTGAATATATAATTTTGTAAATGTCCATTAAATACACTTATTACCCTTGTTATTTTAGATTTTTTAAATATCCTTATTTACTGTCCACTTGTGTATCACATGAGGTGAATTAAATTCCTGTATCATTAATTTTTTTCTCCTTGTTTTCTGTAATTTCTGTTTAATGAATATTACTGCCATATTTTTGAAGCATTGCTGTTCATAACTTTTATGTTTTGTTGCAGATTTCACTTATTATCACTAATTTAGTTATTTCTGTCCCACATTTAATCTTGTTAGATATTAACATCAGGGAAGGAAGGAGTTAAGCTGTGGGCCTGCAATTCATTTCTCTTCAGTTATAGGATTTGGAAGAAACACCTGAGATAGAGGAGGCATGTGACCCAATCTAATGACCTTGTAAACATACCATAATAGATGCTCTGAGCAGGGAGGTGGGGGGAATGATTGGAAATAGGTAGGAGAAGAGTTCTTTACTGTAGAATATTTTTAGCAGAATATTTCTACTCTAGGATGTTTGCAATAAACAACTTAGGAATCTTTGGATCATGAGCCATGTCTCCCTGGAAAATATCACATAAATTGTGCAAATCTGATAGAATGGAGGTATTTTATACCTAAATTCCCTGCTTTTTGAGTAAGGTGACCACACACTCCTTTGGAGATATCATCTTATGAGTTAGAAGGAAGAATATATCCAATGTGAGAAGACCCTAGGGAGAATACTGAATGTCTTAGATCTCACTGTTGCAACTGCCATTTGGCAATTGCTACTGAAATTCGATGCTTGGTAGACTGATTCATGGGACTCTGATGTCACAATTCAGTTCTTTGTGTTAGCACATCACTACCCATGCTCTCTTTCCTTTGCAGTCTGGTATAATTCATCATGATTTTATTGGCAAGGTTCCTTATGTATATCATAGAACTGAGATTTGCTCTTTAACTCAATTTGAAAATCTTTTTCATATCTGTAGGTGAATTAAGCTCATTTGTATTTATTAATTTCATAGATATATTTGGATTCATTCTCTTCTGTTATTTTGCATTATGTTTTCTTAGTTTTATAGCATTTTTGTTTTGATTTTATTTTATAACTTTTCATAATATAGACTGTTATCTTTTTCCTTTTTTGTATATAGTTCTTCTGATATTTAAGATGAGTTCTGTTTATTTTAGTCTGCTATGGCTGCCACAATAAAGTACCATAGACTAGGTGGCTTTGAAGGTGCCAGCATGATTGGGTTCTGGTGAGGGAACTCTCGTTTGTTCTTTAACAAAGAACAAAGTCCACCTTCTCATTGTGTCCTCTCAGTGACATTTTCTTGAGTGTGTAAAGAGAGAGCGCTCTGGTATCTCTTCCTAAGGACATGTCTTATCAGATTAAGGCATGATCTTTATGACCTCATTTACTTTGGCAGATTCCATGCTCCCCATCTCTTGGATGCAGAATATTTCCACTTGACAATGGCAACCAGTGGTAGCACTGGTTTCTGTCCTTTCTCCCCTTCCCTTCTCCACCTCACACATATGCATCTCTTCATAAGAAGGATCTAGATGAAGCAAATAATGAAGAGTGAATCCCTATCCCCACCTTCTGTTCACAGTACAGAATTTCTGCTCAGAGGAGCATTGGAACAAGGCTAGTAGACAAGTAACACTTGGCCCCTGCCTTTTTTGGATCAGACTGTAGAGCAATTTATGCCCCAAAACACTGTCAAAATCAATATAGCAATCAGTAGCAATTAGTGGAGTCTACCAGCTGGGGGTGATATCATCAAGACTGACTAGTCCAAAGTTAAATGCAGAAATCAGTGAAAAGGACAAAGGGATTCCAACTAAAACCAGAGTCATCTCTGTTGATCAGGAAGATTATGTGCCTGATCAAGTCTGACTCCTGAGGAGTTTTTATCAGAGTAGGGATCTCTGAGCTAGTCATCCCAATCTGACCATAAGGCAAAAAAAAAAAAAAAAAAGAAAAAGAAAAAAAAAAAGAAAAGAAAAGAAAAAAAAGTAAGCTCTCTAAACCACACACAAGTCTATGAATACAAAGTATGTTATCAAATAGAATGAATTAAATTACATGATAAATATAAATGCATTTATTGAAAAAGAAGAAAAATTGCAAATAAATAGGTTAAATTTCCTCCTTAAGAAATGGAAAAAGAAAAAAATTAAATCCAAAACTAGTCAAAGGAAGGAAATAAGAGTAGGGATGAAATAGAGATATCAAATATAATAGAGAAAATCCATGAAATCAAAAGTTGGTTCTTCAAAAAAGAAAAAATTGACAAATCCCTAGCCATTCTGACCCAGAAGAGAGGCTTTGAATGACTAAAATCAGAAATAAAGGAGAAAATACTATTAACAGCCTTACAGAAATAAAAAAGGTTAAAAGAAAAATATTATGAACAATTGTATCCCAACAAATTAACTTAAATGAAATGGAAAAATTCCTTTAAAAAACACAATTTACCAAAACTCAAGAGGAAACAGAAAATCTAAATAGACCTATAACAAATTAAGAGAATGAATAATAATTTAAAACCATCCATGAAGAAAAGTTCAGGCACTAGTGATATCACTGGTAACTTCTATGAAACATTTAAAAAAGAAGTAATAATTACCTTTCAAAAACTCTTCCAAAAATATTCAAGACGAGAAACACTTCACAAACCATTCTATGATGCCAGCATTAGCTTATATCAAAGTAAATAAAAAATACTGCAAGAAAATAAAACTACAAACGAATATCCCTTATGAATGTAAATGGAAAAATCCTCAACAAACCTAGTAGCATATAAAAAAAAATCATCTGCCATGACTCAGTGGGATTTATCCCAGGAATTCAAGGTTAGTATAACGTCCGAAAACCCAGTCAATAATATTCTATAAGACTAGAGAAAAGAAACAAAATCATATGATTGCCTCAAAAAAGGCAGATAAACGATTTGACAAAATTCAACACCCTATCATGATAAATTCAGCAAAGCAAGAGTAAAAAGGAATTTCCTCAACTGATAAGAGTTCATAAATGAAAATCTGACCTTATATCAAATTTAATAGTAAATTATCAAATGCTATTCCCCTAAAATCAGGAACAAGACATGAGGATGCACTTTCACCATAATTATTCAACATCGCTGGAGGCTGTGTTCAGGAAAATTGGGCAAGAAAATTAAATAAAAGGCTTCCAGACTGGTAAGGAATAGTAGAATTCTCTGTGTTGGCAGATGAAAAAATGTTGCATGTAGAAAATCCCATGAAATCCACTAAAAAAACTACTAGAACTAATATATGAGTTCAGTAAGATTGTGAAATACAATATTCATGTTTTAAAAAATTAGTTGTGTTCTATACCAATGAACAATCTGAAAACTAAACCAAGAAAACAATTTCTTTTATAAGAACAAAAAAATAATAAAATACTTAAGAAAAATTTTTACAAAAGAAGTGTAAGACATACACTGATAGTGTGAAATATTTAAGAAAGTACTTATAGTACATATGAATGGATGTAAAGATGTTGCCATTCATGGATCAAAAGACTTAATAATTTTAAGGCAATACTCCATAAATTGATCTTCAGTTTCGATGCAATTCCTATCAACATTCCTGTTGAAGTTTTTTGCAAAAATTGACAAACTGCTTCCAAACTTCATATGGAAACAAAATAGACTCAAAATGTACAAATTAATATGGAAAAGGATAAATTTATCAGAAAATGTGAATTTTCTGATTTCAAAGCTTAGTACAATACTGTAGAAATCAGGACAGTGTGGTACTGGTATATAGTACATAGACTGATAGAATAGAAGTGAGAGTTCAGAAATGAACTCAAGTACTCATGGCCAATTTATTCTCATCAAGAGTACCTAAAACAGTCAATGGAAAATATGGTCTTTTAAACAAATGATAGTGGGACAACTTTATATCTGTATGCCAAAGAATGAGGTTAGCCTGTAAAATCAAATTGGCATATGACATACAAGAAATATTAACTCTAAATGAATCACAGTCACATTTGAGAAGTAAAAACATAAAAATCTCTGGAGAAAACTTTTATAGGAGTACATCTTCATGATCTTGGGTTAGACAATGATTTCATAGCTATGAAACCAAAGTTCAAGAAACAAGTGACAAAATAAAATAGAGAAAATGAACTTCATTGAAATTAAAAACAGTAGTGCTACAAATGATACTATCAAGACAACAACAGAAAAAGAAATAAAAAGGCTGGGGATGTAGTTCAGTGGTACAGTACTTGCCTAACATGCCCAGGTCCTTGGTTTCAATCCCTAGTACCATGAGAGAGGGATGGGGGAAGAAAAAAGAAGAAAATATCCCACTAAAATAGAGAAGCTATTTTCAGATTATGAATCTGAAAAGAGATGTATCCAGAATATATAAAGAACACTTACAACTCAATAATGATAATAGCTAAAATCCAGTTTTAAATTGGGCATAAGATCTAAATAGGCAGGTCTACCAAGAAGATATACCAATCACCAGGACAAAAATGGAAACATGAAAAAATGTTCAACAGCAGTTATCATTAGAGAACTGCAAATCAAAACCAAAATGATTCAACAGTTTTTACACACTATAATAGCTAGAATAATAAAATAATAATAATAATAAAAGACAAGTGATGGAGAAGATGCAGAGAAACTGGAAACTTCGTATGTTCTTGGGAATATAAAATTTGGGAATTTCCAAAATATGACCACAAAATTTCACTCCTGTGCTTATGCAAACAATGGAATATTAGTCAAAGAAGGGAAAAATATATAGTGTTAATGTATATATGGGTAGTATATGGATGAACCTTGACAACATTGTGGTAAGTGAAAGAAGTTCATTACAAAAGGTCACATATTGCATGGTTTGTGTATGTAAAATGTTCAGAATAGGCAAACCTAGAGTCAGAAAGTACATTCATTGTTGCCTAAGCCTGGGAGGGGCTGGTAGTAAATGACTATCAATGTTATAGGGTTTCTTCTGGAAATAATAAAAACGTTTTAAAATTTGACTGTGATGATGGCTGAATAACTCAGTAAATATACTGGAAACATTGTCTTTTACTAAGTAATTGTTATATTATGTGATTTACACTAACTGATTAACTCAGTACCTTGTCAATTTGGAAGTATGTCCCTATGATGCATAGGAATGCATTGTATGATCAGAACATAAGCAGCCACATTCTTTTTGCTGATTCTATATGCTTTAAGAAAACTTTTCTTTCAGTTCCCCTTTATCCTTTCTTGTAGGAAAAAAAAACCCTGATCACTCTAAGTAGAAAGTTTCTATCTGTATTGCACTTGGACATCACATTATAATGAGTAAATGTAATTCTTGACCAATATCTTTGAGTGTGAAGATTATGAGTCAGTCCCTGAAATGGAGTCCTTAAGAATACATTTCTGAACTCTGGAAGCTGAACACCAGACCATGGATCACAAATGGAATTCTATTTCCTGAATTCTCTCAGAAGCCAACCAAATGATTGACACTTTTTCCATTTTGATTTATTTTAATTGCAGATCAAGTTATAAAAGTGTTAATTAACTAAGCATTAATTAATAATAATTATAAGTATTTCTTATGGTATACATCAAATTCATGCTTTTATTGTTTGTTATAAAAGAAAGACAAGTTCTAGATTGTTGTTCTCTCTTCAGTCTCTAATTTTCTAGCGCTACAAGCCCACATTTTAAAAATATGTGTCCAGAATCCCCTACACAAAATCTTTGGATCCTAGTGGTAATGTCATATTTTTCAAAGTTTAAAGAAATAATGTGTTTACACCACATTTTCCTCCCTCAGGAAAGTCTGAGGAAGCATTCCTGAATCTAACATTAACAGTGATGGACATATTGATTACTTTTGTACTTGAACATTAATATTCCATCAACCTTAAGACAAGATTTTGCCTCCTTATGAATTTGTGACAAATTTCAGTGGGGAGAGATTTTTGGAGTTCTTTGCATTTGAGAATCACAAGTACATGATTCAAAATATTAAATGACTAGGACATATCAACACAACAACAACAAAAAGTATGTTTGTCCTGGGCAAAAAGTGATGGAGGAAAGAGGAAAGATGTTATACTTCAGACCAAATGAGAGGTCGTACTTACAACTATAATGTACTGATAAAAAAAAAAAAGGCGGGGGCGGGGGGAGAAGTTGTACTTAATTTCCTTATCTTCTCACTCTCCCATCCACCCTCACATGCAATCTATAATCAAGCAGTTTGGGGCAATTTAGGGATGCCATTTCACTTCATAGTATCATAAATTTAATATATTTAAAATATATGATTCTAAGAATTAAATATTCTCTCTCTCTCTCTCTCAATTTTCTCAGTAGTGTTGACTGTGGCATGAACTCCAGAAGTGGGAGAGAATGCCTGGGAAGAGTTTGTGATTCACACATAACTCCAAGAATATCATGTAGATCGCTACAAAATACAAAATAGATAAATTTATTATCCAATTTCATTGATGTGTCTATTAAAACACAATGTCCCCAGATGGCAGAATTTGGAAAAAAATATTTCAGATCAAAATTCAGAGACTTTCTGCACAAAAATAGAACTGTTTTAGCTCTGAAGTAAATGGTGGAATTGAGTTTGCTTATGTCGTATGGTAGGTGGATAGATTAGAAACCAAGTCAGCATTGCTCGTTTATGTCTTTGTAGAAATCACAAATACTACTATATCAAATTTTGACCCAATAACTAAACAGAATTTTTTTCTTTCGTATTTTTTCTTTCTTTCTTTTTAGTTTTTCTTGGTGATAGGAAGCATTTTGTTATTCACACCAAAACTTAATTCTAAGAATTGTCTGTCATGTACATTAGTGTTCTCCAACAAGTTCTCCAACTTTCACTGTCCCTGTCCTTCCAGATACCACTTGTGATGCCACACACATCCTCTAGAAGAAGGCTCATCTGGAGACACTGGCACTAATAATGCTATGAAACACATTCAGTTCATATGTGGAGATTTGAATGACTGACACTTGAGCAACATTTTCTCATGATCCCAGTTTTTCTTTTTCTGGCAGATACACTTACATAAATTTAATTATGGAATAATTTCAGTTTCTCTTTAAAGATGTAAAACTTCTCAAGTTCCTGCTTGTTTGGAGAGGAGATAAAATGTCTTGTACAGAATTAATTCCATACGACAGCTCCTAGAATGAGGAAAAAGATATGAAGTTGATTTCTGATATGCAAAGTAAGAATGTAGAAAATATAGAAATTACAGTGTAATGCTGAAATTTCCTGTCTCCCTTCCTCTGTCTAGAATTGCTGCCAAATTAACATTTTTAGATCATAGATATGCATATATCTAATTACAGATCAAACTGTTTTGGATGAGGGAAAAATTGAGTTTTTATAACCTTAAGGTAATGGCAAAGAGAGGAAAGAAGGATGGAAGGAAGGAAGGGAGGAAGGAAGGCAGGCAGGCAGGCAGGAAGGAAGGAGATGAATAAATTTGGATTATATTTTTACCAAAAATATTTCCCTTTCTCAAAAAAAAAAAAAAAGAAAATCCCTTTATAATTTCATTAGAAACTTTAGCACATATAGAAATATATTTTTAAGTTAAATGTCTTTTTGGTATTTTAAATAGTCCAAATTGTTTTTATGCTTATACAGTGAGTCTAATTTTTCAAATTAGTTTTTGGGTGTGTTATGCTTTGAATGTGTCCCCTTCAAAATTTATGTTGAAACTTGAATCTCTGTTGTGGTAGTAGATTTGGGGAGAGTGATTAAATACTGACTCTGTCTTCACACATGGATTAGTGCCTTCTAAAAGGGCAATGGAAAATAAGTTAGGCCCTTTTTCTCTGCCCTTCTGCTTTCTGTCATGTGAGGGCATAACAAGGCAACATCTTGGAAGCAGAGAAACCAGACCCTGACCAGCAGCTTGATCTCAGACTTCCTGCCTTCAGACTGTGAGAAAGAAATTTATTACATTTACGAATTTCCCAGTCTGTGATGTTTTGTTGAATGGGCACAAACATACAAAGAAAGGATGATTCATAAGCACTTTGTGAATGTTAATAAAAAAGGAGCCCTAAAAATTTTTGAGCAATGACGGCATTTTGGAAATGCATGTTTTTATCAGAGTTCATCAGAAAAATAGACACTAGCCTAGGTATCTCAAACAGAGGATATTTAATCCAGGCAATTGATTATATAAGTTGATAGAAGAGCTGAAGAGATAAATAGAAAACAGAAAGGGAACTGGAAAACAGGATGAAGCTTACATGTTCTGAGACTGAAGGACTGTGGAGGAAATGGAGGTTGTCGAATGCTAACAGAATCTGAAGACACATCGCAAGAGATAAAACTCAGTGGAGCTCTGACCACAAAGGGATGCTCTGATTGGAGGAAGTGGGGCCACAGTGAAGTATAGTTGCTGCTGGACGTGCTTCTCTACTCAGAGAGAATAGGAAAGAAACATTCTGGTTTATTCTACCCTCTCTCACACAAGCTTCTCCAAGATACTTGTTGGGTGAAACTCTGGGAAACAAGAAAATGGTGAATCATGAATGCACTCCTTGCAACACAGAAAAGGAAGAGTTTAGGTGGAGTATGGCATTTATGAATGTCTTCATTTGTTCCACAGATAATTAAGCACATACTGCACACAGGACAATTTTAGTCTCTGGGGCGCAGGGGGACAGTATCACCTGTTTCATGAAGCTTATCTACCAACGAGGAAGACAGGCAATAAATAAGTAAGCACATAAATAAACACAACTTAAGATAAAACAAGGTGAGCAGTGGAGAGAGACAGCTAGGCAAAAGCTTTTCAGAAGCCTTCAAATTGGAGCTGAGGGCTGAAAGGCAAGCAGGATTCATCTGTCGGGGAAGCCTGGCAGCTGGTGCCTTTCAAGTATCAAAACAAGCAGTGCAGCAGGAGCACAAAGACCAAAGGAGAGAAGGGTGAGAGGCCAGACTAGAGAGAGCAGAGGCCAGATGAGGAAGGCTCTCAGAGGTTTTGCTAAGGTTTCCTGTTAAAAGTGTAAAGAGGAGCCTAAAGCAAATTTGAACTGAGAAGTGGCATGATCTGTTATTTTATTCTAAAAGTATTATTAATATTGTCTATTTGGATGGTATTATGGAAGTTGGGAGACAAGGATAAATGCAGAGTGCAAATTAAAAAGACATACAACTGGTCCAGGAAAAGATGATAGTGGCATGTGTGTAGACAGTGATAGAAACAGAAATTAGTGCATTTGAAAATCATTTAGAAGTTAACAAAAATTGCTATGGGGAGTAAGAGGAAGGAAGAGATCAGGGTAGTTCCTTGGCTCTTGCTTTGTTTGAATTACTGGGGGGTGCCATGAACTAAATAGAGATGAACTAATAAATCTTCAGAGTTGAAATGTCACTAATGCTGCTTTGAATTATTTTTCAACATCCAAGTGATAGTGTGCTATTCAGTTGGGAATAGGATTCTATTAGTCAGCGGAGAGAGTGAGACAAATCAACTTAGGAAGCACTGACATTTCAGTGGTACCCTAAAGCCATAGGATTAGGTGAGAACACTGAAGAGAAAGTATAGATGGAGCTTGTGTCACCCTTGAAGGAGCACAGTTGGCTTATATGAAAAAATCAATATAAAAACCCTCATTCGAGGGATGCATGGAGTACATTTTGAAGTAAATATTCCCAAACCTAAGCTCCTTTCTATGGCTTCATTGGAGAGCCCGGACTGAAGGGATGTTGGACATTCTTTGCATGAAAACTACTCGATCTTCTTGCTGTTAGATTCTTCATCCAGTCATATTCAGGCACTCCTGACTTTCTCAGACCTATAGTAGATTTGGAAAAATTTCAGATCTGCTTCTGTCCTCTTTTCCCCCACCTCCTTCTGAACTACACACATTACACTCTTTGACTATGTCTTGAAATTCCTTCATGCTCTGTTTTGTTCTCTCTGTTCTCTTTTCTCCTTTGACTTCCTTTTGAATATACTCAATATGCCTGGTTTCCTATTTATTAATGCTGTCTTCTGCTGTATCCAGTCTGCTGTTAAATCAATCCATGTACCGTTTATTTAACATATTACTTTTTTAGTTCTAAAAAACTCATTGGGTTTATTTTACAGATCAAATTCTTTGTTGAAATGTTCCTTTTACAACTTCATTTTTGTCCAGCTTTTTCTCTATTTTTTTGGCATACTAATAATAATTATATTAGAACCTTGTCTAATTTGCCCAAAATATGGATCTTTGGTATTCTTCTAACAGATTTATATTTTGACTATAGGCCACAGTTTCCTGCTTATTTACATATTTAGCATAGTCCTGGGCTGTATAAAACTGTTTTCACCAACAACAGACTGCATATATGATGGTTGTCCCATAGGCTTTTACGGTCTACTGAAGTCATACCATCTTAACTGATGTAAATTTACTCTGCGATGTTCACACTATGACGAAAATGCCCGAGGATGCAGATCTTAGAACACATCCTGTCATTAGGTAATGCACGACTGTAATTGAATGCTGAGTGCTGTGGGTGATACATCATGGAAGCTGGGGACTGTCATCTTCTCTAGACAGTGTTGAACTTTGTTCTGACAGGCAGGTCATGGGATGGGTCTTGTCAAGCTAACGCCGGCTGAACATGGTTTTTGTGTTTCTTCCTAAGGCAGAACCCCTGTTCCTCATGTGTGATACTTCCTCCTAAGGCATAGCCTTCGTAGGGTCTCAACTGAAGACCTGGGGTGAACATCTCCCTCTAAGTTATCTCCCTCAAAACTGGAAATCAATTGCCTCCCTGGAAATGTGTGGGCTCTAGAATTTCCACTTAGCTCTCAGTCTCCTGGCAGCGACTTTTTCTGTGTACTCAGAGCTGGGTCATCAAGGAACTATGGGGAATTTCTACTCATGAGGACTTCCCTTCTCTGTGGTTCACTCTACCTCCCAAGTGCCGAACTCCTTAGTACCTTGAACCCACCTCTGTTTCTGTTTACCAAGACTACTATGTCATCCCTGGGATCATTTCTCCTAAATAATGGCATGGAAACATGTCCCCAAGATGTAAGCCGGGTGAATTAGGGCTCACTTTGTATTCCTCTGTGCTTCCATCATTGCAAGCCAACATTGGTTGCTTTTTAATGCTTGTAAACTATTGGTTTTTTTAATGTGTTTTTTTTCCCAGATTTTATAATTTTTCTTTTTCTTAATGGTAGAACAGTATTATTCCATCTGTTTCCTTATGGCTAACAGTCTAGTTATACTTTCATAATTGATTTCTAACAATCCAATTATGATCTCAGAATGTGGTCTCTATGATACCAAATCTTTGTAATTTCCTGAAATTTTTTTTCTAATCTAATACATAGTTAATTTTTATAAATAGTCTATCTGTGCTTAAAAAGAATGTGAATTCTTAGCAGGTGAATATGGATGCTACATACACCAATTACATTAAGCTCACTAATTCTGTTGTTCACATCTTATCTATCACAACTAAGTTTGTTGCTGATTCGATATATAAGTTACTCAAAGGGGCATGTGATATTTATTAGATTCCCCTGTGGTTTTGTTCATCTTTATATCTTTTGAGATGATATCATAAATTAAATTTTAGAATTGTCTTAGTTTTCTGTGCATTTGATCTTTCTTATCTCTTCTGTTTTAATTTTTATTAAAAAATTTAAAATTTGTCCTAATTAGTTATACATGACAATAAAATGAGTTTACACATTTTGATAAATCATACATAAATGGACAATAATTTCTCATTTTTCTGATTGTACATCCTGTTATAGGATCACATCAGTCATGCAGTCAATGTGTACATGAAGTAATAATGTCTATTTCACTCTACTATCTTTTCTACCTGCATATTCCTTCCTTCCCTTCACTCCCTTCTATGTAATTTAAAGTAACTCTATTCTTCTCTAGCCACCCCTCCTTATTGTGAATTAGCATCTGCATATTAGAGAAAACATTCAGCCTTTGGTTTTTTGGGTTTGGTTTATTTCACTTAGCATGATATTCTCCAATTCCATCCATTTACCAGCAAATGCCATAATTTCATTCTTCTTTAAAACTGAGTAATATTCCATCATATATATGTATATATGTATGTATGTATATATATATACATATATATATATATATATATATATCCATACATATACACACACATACAATGGAATATGTATCACATTTCTTTATCCATTCATCTCTTGAAGGACACCTGGGTTGGTTCCATAGTTTAGCTATTGTGAATTGAACTGCTGTAAATATTGATGTGGCTGCATCACTGTAGTGTACTGATTTTAAGTCCTTTGGGTATAAACCAAGGAGTGGGATAGCTGGGTCAAATGGTGTGTCCATTCCAAGCTTTCTGAGGAATCTCCATACTGCTTTCCAGAGTGGCTGCACTAATTTGCAACTCCATCAGCAATGTGAAAGTGTGCCTTTTTCCCCACATCCACGCCAACATCTATTATTGTAATTTTATTTGTTCTTTTACTTTAAACATTTTTGTGAACACATATTTTAGGTGTATGGATTTTGGTTTTTATATCCAATATGACAGTCTGTGTCTTTTCATTTATATTTTTGCAATTATTAATCTGCATGAATTAACATAACATTTTACTTTTCTTTCTATATTTTCAGTGTTTCCTCTTTTTCTTCTTCTTTCATCCCTCTTTTGGATTCTGGGTTTTAAAATTTTCATTCCTCAAACTCTACTCCTTCAGAAGTTGTCCATGGGTTTGTGTTTACTTGGTGATTCTCCCTAGAATGTCAGAATAGCATATAAATTAACTTGCTGGTAAGAAATTAATAGCTTATGTGAGTTCATTTTTAAAAAGGGATTTTTCCTAAAGTATAATCAGGTTTAGCAGGGTTTGAGAGGCACAGCAAGAGGTCATTATTGTACTTAGGTTTGAAAGGGCTAGATGAGTAGCCAACAAAGAGTAGCCAAAGCTGTACCTGAGACTCTAAAAGAAACTTCCAACAGAAACTGTCTTTGGAAAAACAATGCAGTCCACCTCTGGTGACCCAGTTGGGAGGGAGCTAAGGGAAAATATGCCTCTCCCTCATTCTTCTTTCACTTCCAGGGCTTCCCAAAGCAAACTGAAATCCAAAGAGCAAGGGAGCCCATGGTGCAGGCCACAAGGATCAACCTTCCGTGGTGCAGAGCAAAAAGATGGAGAGAGAATCCCATGGGTGAATGGTAGATGTCTAGCACACAAACATGAATTCTTAAGTAAATTCACAGACTACTCTCTTCCAAGGTAGATAAGGACCCTGGAACATATGTATCCCAGTCATTCCACCACAACTTAAGTAACATTATTATCAGGATTTTAGTTGTGTTTTAAACCTCTAAAGCAATCATCTTTACTTTCTTTTTTTGCTTGTTTAATCATTTCAAACTTTTATCTTTGCCCCTAGGACATCTATTGTGAATCATTATGTTTCTTTTTCATGTTCCTTCAAAATTTGTTTCCTTGAAGGCATGGTTGTAAATGCTTCAATTCTTGTCTATTTGAATATCTCTTTACTTTGTCCTTATTTAGTAATGAAAGTTGCCTTGACCAAATGATTTTTAAGTGACAGTTATTTTCCCTGAGCCCTTGCTTCTGAGTTCCACTGTCTTTTAAGGAAATTGGCTTTGTACTACTTGCCTTTCCTTTGTATATGTCTTTTCCCTTCATCTGCTTTTAGGGTCTTTGTCTTTAGGCTTGTTTGACAGTTGTGCTGCAATTACTTAGTTCTTATTCTTGTTGTTGTACCCTTCTTAGAATATTCTGTGTTCCTCTTAAATAGGAGTTTGCATATCATCCACCAATTTTTTAAACCTCTTATCCATGCTTTCCTTAAATATTCTCTTTCTTTCACTTTCATTGTACTTCCCTTCTGGAATATTGATGTGTCTCTAGCAGACCACCTTTCCCTATTCTCCTTATCTCTTAACTTCTCTGGCTTTCCATTTCCTTATGTTTTCATGCTGCATTTTCAACTTACTTTTCTGGTTTATTAATTCCCTCTAAATTGTACCCAACCTGCTGTTTGAACTACCTGCTACCATTTAATTTCACTGATTATGTTTTTTATTTCTAAATTTTCTATCATTTTTCAAATTTGCCTTTTCTGATTTTATTTTTTTCTTGCTAATATTTTTATTTCCTCCTTCATTTCATTAAAGAGTTCAAGAATTGCTTTATTGTCAAATTCCCTAGTTTATAATTCCATGTCTGTGTGAAGTCTTACTCTGCCATTAATGTTTCTCCCATAGATGTTTTATAATTTTGACTGTGGAGGCATGCCCAGCAGAATTTAATTGAAAGTAATCCTAAAGGAGGTAGAATTAAGAGTACTTTTTACCCTCTATTTTCTTCTTTTATGGTATCCAGGACACTATTGTTCTAGAGATACTGTAATTTTCAAGCCATGAAGGTAATATAATTAAAATTCCAAGCATATACAAGGATATTTTCAGGATTACAAATATTCAGAGGGAATAGAAAGGTTTCTCGATCCAGAGCTATGGGAAGGACAGGCAAGTTATTTTGTCTTCCCTTTTGCCAGATGGAAGATCTGCTCTGGCCCAAGGCACTGCCTGTCTCTGTCCTGGGCACTGTTGCTTCCTAGAGGTAACAATTCTGTTGCAGACCCTTGCAAGCTAGGCTGACTGCAAGGGTTGAACAAACCAGCTGCTCCAGTTTTTGGATGTTAACCAATTACCTTCCTTAAGGGTCCTTGGTCGCCTCCTTCTCTTTGCCCTGAGACCTCCAGGCTTGCTTTTCACCTGGTGACTTTCCTTCACCTGAGGCCCTCCTCTTATACATCCTCTGCTGCAGGCTCTTTCTTTGAACTACTTCCTCCCACATCTCTTTCAGAGGTTATGTACAGTTTAGAAACACCTAAGCTTATTTTTTATTTTGTTTTTGAGTAAAGTCTTGTATTTATTTTCCACATACCAAGCACTGTATCCATTATGTGATTTAGAGAGGGGAGACTGGCTTGTGCTCAGTTCATCCTCTTGCAATTAAAACAACATTCCACATAATTGATGCCTTATGTTGAGTATATTCTGCTGTAAAAGTCTAGGAAGAAAGCAATGTACTTCATCATGATTCAGAGTAAAAGTGTAGTACAGGAGGAAACGAAGTCTTGGGTGGGAAGAACACCAAAATGTTCTCATGAAACCTGGGTTCCACTCTGTCTAGTCACAAATGAACATGTGCCATTTCAGTGATTTATTCTCTTGGCATTTACTCTCTCTCCAGTAAATTTTGATTCCAAGTTACAGGTTTGCCAAATAAGCAAGAAAGACTAAAGGTCTTATGTCAGATAGTTAGGAAGAATGAAAAAGGCAAAGCTTCCATGATTTGTTCTGTGTCTGATACCATCTCAGCCCACTGCTTTGCTCCAGTTCACTTGCCTAATAAAGTTAATTTCATTTGAGGTTCTCTAATGTGCCATCCTTTCCTTTCCTAAAATTCCATAAATTTTAGTTATTTGGGAAATTTACAAATGTTTGCTACATACTTTGCAGAGGATGCTAAATAAATGAGGAAGATAGTGCTACCACACTCTTTATGAAGACCAATATAAAAGCCTTAGTACTTCACACTAACTCTCTTATGATATGAAGGGAAGAAAAATGTGAGGTTTTTAGGTCGTAGTTCAGCACAATTTCAAACATATTCATGCTGCTTCCTTAAATATGACAGATTATGCCTGTCGGTAATATATGTGGCCAAAAAAAAAAAAAACAGGTGGACAATAAATATTGATTCCAAGTTACAAGTTTGCTGAATAAGCAAGAAAGACTGAAAG
The DNA here is from genome assembly GCF_902686445.1 of Sciurus carolinensis. Taxonomy (NCBI): domain Eukaryota; kingdom Metazoa; phylum Chordata; class Mammalia; order Rodentia; family Sciuridae; genus Sciurus; species Sciurus carolinensis. Next base: position 80,535,990 of record NC_062213.1, on the reverse strand, counting down.
TCATGTGTCAGATGGTTAGGAAAAATGAAAAAGGCAAAGCTACCATGATTTACTGTGTATCTGATACCATCTCAGCCCACTGCTTTGCTCCGGTCCTTGCTCTGGAAACTGGCAGCCACCAGGTACAGCCTGACAGCGCCTCCCCTCATTTATCCCACCTCTCAAATTCTGCCATAATCATTCAGCTACTGTTAGGTAGGAGTCCTGCAGGAGCCTGCTCAGCTGTCCTGGTACAGGAACAAATTCAGACATGTGAGGGAGTTAACGGCAGCCCTTTTCCACTGGGGAATGAAGCACCCATGCAAGTTCCCACTTTCCAAACCTCACGTGGATGTTTCTGTGCATTACAGAATTCTCAGCAAGAGCCCCCATTGTCCACAGCAGTGGACAGCCCAATTATAAACAAGTGTCTTGAATTGATTTCCTCCTCCCCTCTGATTAATCATTCCCAATTTCTCTGCCCATCTTTTTCTTTGTGGTCACTTTTCAAAATATTCTCCTTTCATGGCAGCTACAGTGGTTGCAGTGAAGTTCTTTCTGGCCTACCTTCAAGAGGTAAGTGCTCATTTGCCCACAGATTGAAGTATTGCTTGTTGGTGGCTCTCTGGGAATTGTTCTTGGCTGAAGGAGCTGCATTACTCAAGACTGTACTACTTTCCTGGGGCTAGTTCTTACCCAGTGACTGGTCAGCATTGGAGTACAAGATACTGCTCCCCTTGCTCCATTTGGAACAACTTTGCAAGGTCGTTTAAGATACAGAACTTGCCGTGGGTTTACAAATGCCCCTGTGGCTGTCACAACCCAGTCCCACTTCCCTATTTGCCCGAATTCACTTCTCCCACTCCCTTATCCATGTCGAAGGAGAGAGCTTAACACAAACTATAACAAAGAGTCTGTCTTCAAGTTACCCAAGACATAAGTCCTTGAGCTAGGCTTCCTGTTTAAAGGGGTGAAGGAGGGGCTGACATTCCAAGCTAGGAGAGTTGACATGTAACCTCTCTCTTCTCCCTCCCTCTCCATTCCTGTGTTTAGGGGTGTTGATGATCACTTCCTTTCAGCAATAGTTTCTTAAGATTTTAATTATAGTATCTCCTGCATAGGGCTCAATGATAACAAAAGAGAGTCATTACTTTTTAAGATAGAATTCAGGACCAGTAACTACAGCATCCCAACTCATTATTAGGTGGGTGAAGTGCAATGGAAAAGACAAACATCTTAGTATGTGGGCTTTTTTCCCCAACTCATTGAAAAATCCTATTTATTTACCATTGTTGTGGGACATTTAACAAGTAAAGTTGTCAGGTTACATTTTCTCTTTAATTTTTCTAAACAGTGACGATCTATTACTAATTTTCACATTTTTCCCTCTGGATGTTCCTAGAAATTCTAGCACCTTTGCATTTTTGCTGCTCTCAACTTTGCCAATTAAGTATCCTTCCTAATTTAAAATTATCAGGCAATATACCATTTTCTCAAAGTTACTAATAAATCATTGGGGATGTTAAATTCAAGTCTAAAACTGATTCCTGCAGGGCCATTCATTTTTGGCATTTAACACCACCTGCCTATCCAGGAAATTAAGTACTGTTCTTTCCTTGACTAATTTTTTTCTTTTAATGATGGTATGAATAGAGTAATTGCTGAGAAAAAATAAATCACAAAAAAAATGGAAATAGAACTATACATAAAATTCTTTGTGACTACACTGTCTTTTTCCCATTGAAATTGAGGATCAAGTAATAAGGTAATGATTTTCTTAAGTATGATCAATCTAGAGCACTCAAGCTTTCCAGCCCATGTTTTTTGTTTTTTTTTTGTTTGTTTGTTTGTTTGTTTGTTTTTGGGTGTGGTGGTCATGGGGGTGGTACTAGGGATTAAACTCAGAGACACTCGACTACTGAGTCACATCCCAAGCCCTATTTTGTATGTTATTTAGAAACAGGGTATCACTGAGTTGCTTAGACCCTTACTTATGCTGAGGCTGACGGTGAACAGCCTCAGCCATTGGGATTGCAGGCATGTGCCACTGTACCTGGTCCATGCATTGTTTTAATGGAAATACATCTAAACTTTATAATTCATTAACTCCAACATTAATTTTATTTTGCTTACATGGAGACAGTTGATGTCAAAGCAAAATAAGAAAATGATTTGACTTTTATATTCCTCAGGCCTTTTATATTTCATACAGGGTATTAATATCACATTTCACAGTTATGAATCTCATGTCATATAAATAATACTTCTGATAGTGAAGTCACATTGGTAGCTGCTTGGGTTTTTTAAAGACACAAAAATGTATGGAACTTGCTTACAAGCAAACAAATGGTTTGCCACTTAATTTCTCATATATAGAAGTGATCACTTACTAAATATGAATGAAAGAGTTCAAGGCCAGACCCAGGTGATATTCCAAGGTATAGTGTACACTCCATCTTCTGGTGTGCTCCTCTTCAAGTGAACATATGCCCCCTTGCTTTCCCCATATTTCAGACGTCTCAGAGCTCTGTAGAGCTCTGTGCAGTCTCTAATGATTCTACCCTTTTCCTTTCTCTCTTCCACAGCTAATCTGTCTTGCTTCCCAATCTATCCATCAAGGCTTATCTCAAAAGTAACATGAACATCCAAGTCTACATGACATTATTTGATGGGCATGTGCTTTCAAATAGGCACTCATCATAATAAAAAGCTCCTTTAGGTCTTATTATTTTCATTTGTATAGGTATTTCAGATTTGAAAGTTTTCATCATAAAAATTTATAGACATCCAAGTTGATAGCAACAACTAAAATCATTGCTAGCACTTAAAGAGTGACTCTAACTGCACAAGGCCAGAGATGTGAAAATCAGATGGATACCTGTGCAAAGAGGAGAGTGACACTGAATCCAATCTCTGGGATGACTTCGTCAACCTAGGTTTAAATGAGTGCATGGTACATTATTAGTACCCAGTAGACAGTGAACAGAATTGTAGATTGATAACAAAGTAGAAAGTGTTGAAATCATGCTTGACCAAGTTCCCAGTTTGTCATAAGGTTTTGTTCTTACAGCACTGTGAGGTGACCAACAAATCAATCTTAAAAGCAATTTCAACTTAAAATAGGATATTAATAAAGAATTTCTGAAAATACTCCTACAACACACACTCACACACTATGTCCCCATGACTTCATATAAATTCACTGATTATAAACTTTCTCCAGTCTTGCTGACTGGATTGCATTTTCTCTCCTTCAATTGGCCATGTCTCAAACTCAGGTGCTTACTAGGTCCCAGCAAATGACTTGAATGCCCTGTCCAGGTAGAGTCAGACAATCACTGCCCCTTCCAAAGGGGAAATTCTGCCCAGTTGACAGCTGTCTTGTGTAACGGGGTGTGGGGGACTTGGATTTTCAGAATCTGTATTTGTTGTAGAGTCTGCATATTGATATTCTTAGAATCTGTAATTATTTCTGATGTAAAAGGATATGTTAGCTTAATGTAAAAATCAACTGGCAACTAATTCAAAATTTGGGAGCCCAACACTATATGGGTTAAATAGAATGTTCATCTGGTCAAATTGAACCACAGAACACCAATATTTTGGCAACTAAAGTAGAATATGATGCTCTAAAAGAATAGCTGGATCTCATTCTTTTAACTTTAGAGTCTAGCCCAGAGTCCCGCATGCAACAAAACCCAGGAGCATGGAGGAGCTGAGAGTCACACATGCAGCTAAACCTTCCCAGGTGAATCTAATGCCAGGAAACACTATCATGGCCCTGGGAAATAATTAAGCACAGATTCCCTTTTCTAAGAAGAAAATTTCTAATTTTTTCAGGTTCTTCTCATTACCACAAACAAACATTTGAAAAAAGGCATACAAATTAGTCAGGACAATATTATCAAAGTTCCTGAAAAATGACTTTAAAAAAAAAAAATCAAACCCTTCTGTCAGGTTTGATTATAAAAACAAAATCAAATAAAATATGTCCAGATGATGCCAAGTCCTCCTTGAACGCCTTCTGGCAACAGGTGATACTGTGGGTGCTTTTTTGCAAAAGATCTCGTTCACACTGCTGTTTGTAGTGCTCTTGGTGCTGCCCAGGAAATCTTCAGATAGAAAAATGTGAAAGTGTCCTGAAGAGAGTAAAGAATCACTCCATTTTATGAGCCTGCTCTTTGCCAAGAGAATTAAAATGAGCTGTAAAGCAGCACTCTAACTTTACAGCATCAAAGCACAATACAGATTTAAGGAAATTATGTTCAGTTCAGACAAAGAGAAGAGGTTTAGTCCAAATGATTAAAAACTTGATAACCTATTTGGTTCAACTTCATGATCCACATAGGATTTTTTACTTATTTGAAGTTTAGTCTCCTTACTTTCTACTTATGTTGGCTCCATATGTTAAAAAGCAAAACAAAAACAAAAAGTAACTTTCTTGTTAGTTGTTGCATCAGAGTACCTGAAGCCAGGTGCCCACAGGGGATCCACAGACATCCTGCCACCCCCCAAAAAAAACTGTGTACAAAATGCTTTCTTTCTGAGAGTTCAGAGCTTACATTAAACTGTCAAAGACACTAAGAAAACATTAATAATCAAGGACAAGTTATCATTCAACACTAAAATTTTTGTGATTGTTTCAGATATTGATGCAAAGTGAATGTGATCTTGAGAATAACAAAAAATTCTGTAAATATTTTATTAAGATAAGAATTATTCAATTTATAAATAATTGTCAAATTGCTGATAGGTATGGATCTTTTGTCCTTTGAAATTGTTTACTATCATTACAAAATGTAAAACCAACTCTCAGTATACAAAGAGGTCCAAAAAATAGATAAGAAATGAATGAAGTAATAAACAGATTAAAATGGGTAAAGGGCACCCCCTCTTCAAGCACCTAGCAGGTGTGTTATATATAGAAATATGAATGTATTCATTGCTGTTTAATAGCCCACCCCAAAACTAAGTGGCTTACTGTAACAATGGTTTATTATAATGCATCATGCATCTGTGGGTTGGGTACAGGCTTGTGGAAACTATTTGGGCTTACATGTGTACAGGTCAGCAAGGGATTCTAGTATCTTTTGGGATTACCAAGGATTACCAAGGATTACCCAGGATTACCTTAGCCTAAGCAACTCTGCTCCATTGTCTTTCTGAGGCCCAGGGACAAATGAGTGTCCTGCTCATGGTAATGGCAGATGAATCACAGCAAGTAGAAACTTCAAAGGTCTGTTTAAGTCTTAGAACAGCTTCACCATCACAATTCTGCCTCATCCTATTGCCTAATGCAAATCATGTGATCAAGGGTTGGAGAAACACCCTGCATCTTTAATAGGAAGAAATGAAAAGTCACATGGGAAAGAGCATGAATACAGAAAAGTACAGAGAACTGAGGTTATTAATTCAATCTTTCATGGGAGTCAAACTTTTAAAGAGCCCAAGCAAGAATCATCTTTATTTTTCTCCCAGTATTGCCTTAAAATATGTTATATTGAATCTCCCTCCTTCTAAGCCTTGACCATGTCTTTATTTTTTTCTCTAAAAGTAGTATCATTTGAGGAATTGAGCTTAACTTTCTGGAAAAAGTATGTTTAGGCTAACCATATCCAAACTTCAACATTCAATTAACACCTGCTTTCTTTACAGGGTTCTTGACTCAAAGACTTTGATGGAGACAGGTATGGTAGCCCATAACTCTCTTCAAAGAAGGATGTGCTGCCCAGTTGTGAATAGGGACAGCAGACAGATTCAGCTGTCGGACCCTTCAGGGCAGCCTCAGCCGCACAGAGCAGCCTGCCTTTCCTGGGCAGTTGCATCCAGTGGCTGAGGGGTGTGTGTCCAGTCAGTTGTCCCAAAGCCAGAAGCTAAGGCTTCTTCATGCTACCTCATTATCTGCCTGATGCTGCTTCTTCTGTCTTCCTTTCACAACAGTTGATTCCAAGAAACATTTTGCACCCCAAACTCTGCCTCAATGTCTGTTTTCAGAAAACTCAGCTGGTGATAGATTTGTTCTTTAACTCTCCCCTTTGCCCCTTTCTTTATGGCTTCTCCAGGGATACTCTGGGGAATGGGAGACTAGACATAAGGGTAGGAAGCTCCTGTGACTGGTCCTGTTTAAATCATGATCTGCAAACATCTATATCTATCTTTCTCTATTTCTGTCTATACATTTGTATATACAAATATCTCTATACACTTCTATAATATATATCTATGTATACTTAGACACGTCTATACATGTATATCTGTCATCTATCTATTCATACATACCTATCAATAGAAAATTATTTCTCTATTCATATAAAACTCTTGATACCAAATGTGTGGGTCGTTGTATTTTATTGTTTTTTTCACATCTAGCAATTCTTCAGTTCTCATTGGACACCTACTGTCTGAAACTTAATTCAGTTTGACACTATCTACCTGGAATTGGCATCATATCCCATAAAATAAAGACTGAGTCCTACAAAACTGCCCACACTTCAAGACACCAATTGCAAGTCCTGAACCTTCTATATTTCTGATTGAACAACTATAAATTGAGGGTTCTCCACCACCCACTTCTCAACAATTCACAGAATTCAAGAAAATAGTTTACTTTCTACTACCTGTTTATTATGAAGTATACTACACAGAAGCATCCAAATGGAAGGAATAATAGGGCAAGATCTTGAGAAAGTGGTACAGTCTGCACGTTCCCTCTGGCCATGCCACCCTTCTAGCACCTAAGTGTGTCCACCGACCCAGAAACTCTCTCAATCCCATTATGCAGGAGTTTTATGGAAGTTCTATTACTTAGGCATGTTTGATTAAATCATTGGCCATTGGAGATTGAAGTCAATCTCCAGAACCTTAGGAAGTGGGAAGGTCAGAGCTTAAAGTTTCAACACTCTAGATAACGGGATTGGCTCCTTGGACAATCAGTTCCCATACTGAACTATCTGGGGGGATTCAACCTCCAGTCATACCGTTAGCATAAACTTAGGCATAGTTTAAAGTGAATTGCTATGAATAACAAAAAATGCTTCTTTCATGCCAACACTGAGGAAATTAAAAATGTTTTAGGAGATTTACACCAGGAACTGGCGATGATGACCAAACACATTATCTCTTATAACATCACAGTCTATGTCAATCAATCTATCTCCCAGGTATTTACCTCTTATAATGTTTCCATGCTCTCTTCTAGGCATAGTTTCATGTTAAAGGGACAGAAGAGTATGTCATGTCCACATTGATGTATGGATGCCTATAGATTCTTCCCTGTCTTTTTCTCACCTCTGGTCTTGCACAAAGTAGCCTAGACAACTGCAGGAATCCTGTTCTCCGTGCTTTCCCAGTCTCCCAGGCCTCGCCTTCCCTTATATACCTGTTCTCAATGCCCTGCAACTCTCTACTTACAGAAGTAAGAAAGAGCCCTTTGCAGCTCCATACAAACTACAAACCTCCTTTTGTCCTAGGATTTGTCACTTTTCCCATCAAGAAAATCCCATGGAATGCAACCATCCATCCATATCTAAATCAAAACACACTCCATTTATGCTATAATCTCCTGTACATGATGTGGACACCCTGCCCCTTATCTTTACCTTATCCTCTCATCCCCACCCTAGATCTATCTATGCACATTATTCAACCAAAAGAAGCATGGCACATGTTCTATTGGACATCTCTTCTGTTTCAAAACACTGGCCTAAGTTACACAATGATTTTTTGGAAGCATTCTGATGTATCCTTTTGTAGTATACAGTTAAGATTTGTGTATGAGGTATCCCCCTAAAAGCTCATTAGATTATGAGAACTGTAATCTCATCAGTGGATTAATCCATTTGATCAATTAATAATTTGAATGGGTTACTAGATGGTAACTATAAGCAGATGAGGTTTGGCTGAAGGAAGTAGGTCATGAGAAATGTAGCTTTGGACTATAGTTTGTTGCTGGCTCCTCTCTTTTTCTCTTTCTCTCTCTTGCTTCCCAGGTGTCATGAGTTGAGCAGCTTTCCTCCACTATACCCTTCTGCTATGATGTTCTTTCTCACTTCGGGCCCAAAGTAATGGAGTCAGCCAACCATGGACTGAACTTCTGAAACCATGAGCCCAAAATAAACTTTTCCTCCTCTAAGTTGTTTCTTTCAGGTATTTTAGTCACAATGACTACCACATATATCAAATTTGGTCAAGCTTAAGCAATATTTCCAAAGATGTTATAGTACATACAAATAAAAAGCAACAGTTTGCTCAACTAAGTAGCAAGAAAAATGACTTTCAATAATCAACTCTGAGCCATAGTTTAGAAATATGATCAAATATTATAGAAAAATAAATTCCTCAGGTCCACCACGCAAATGGAGATAACAACTTTCAGGGAATTAGGCTGGCATCAGATTTTTTTTTAAAAAGGCAGCATTTAAACAAGATAACACTACATTAGTTCTTTCAAGAAAAAAGAGAGAGAGAAAGAAAGAAAGAAGGAAAGAAAATATGAACCAATGATCTTACAGTCAGCCAAGTTCTCTTTCAACAGTGAAGACTATAAAAAAGGGGTTCAAACATTAATGAAATTAGGGGATTCTGTACCAAAGAGCCCTTTTTGAACAATCTAATGGAGGATGAGTTTTATATAGTCAATAGATAATCAGACAAACTTGAAGAGAAGGCTGTTGGTGACTACATAATTTTTAATTATGGATATAAAACTAAAAGAAAAATGAGGATAAATGAAGAAAGTGCTATATGTTATACACTATGTGCTATGTTATATGTATAATATATTCCAAAAAAGTAGCAATAATACAGTTAAAGAGGAATAAAAGGAAATTTGAATAAGCTCATTGCTACATAGATACTAATTAGAAATGAATACACATGGTTACAAATTGACAAACTAGAGATTTAAAGGTTATATTAAAAAAGGAGTAAATATTATCAAAGGAATGAAGACAAAAGACATTGTAGATTAAAAATTAAAATGCTTCTAAATACCAACAAATTTATTAAATGAACAAAGAAAACATAATGCAGAAAAAAGTGTAATCATGCCTGTGAGGTAAATAAGTGTAGAAGCAAAGTAAAACACTTGGAAAAAAGGGACATGATCCTAATATCAGACCAAAATACAGTTCAACATTTTAATGTTAAAGTCACATTTACATTGAAGATAGAATCATTGTAAATATGTATCACCAAATAACATACCAATCACTTTTTTTATAAAGAAAAAAATTTTAATGACTGAGTTAATAATCAAGCTGAGTAGTAAAGAATGACGTAAAACTATATCACTCATATACTTTGTGATAAGTTCCAGATACTTTAAGTATTTCCCAGATGAGGAAATGGTGGACCAAAGGGCTGTCACTTCCTAAGTCATGTTTAAAAATAAAAACTATAAGAAAAGTGAGGAGACAGAGATTTTTCAAAAAACACTAATTATGGGAGACTTTAACATACCAAGTTGATAAAAATAAATAAGACCATTGAAGATGTAAGAAGCATAATTGATATGGCATCTCTTATAGATACATATTGATATTCATATCTTATTAATAAAAAAACATATTGCTCCCAGTACATATGGAAAATTCCCAAGAAAAAATTGGTTGAAACTGTTTGGTTATAAGGAAAATATTAGTAAATTTTGTAACATAGGAATTTTAATCACACACTGATCACAATGCAAAAAAACTAGAGATTTTTTAACCTTTATTTATTTATTTATTTATTTATTTATTTATTTAATGTGGTGCTGCTGAGGATCGAACCCAGTGCCTCACATGTGCTAGGCAAGAGCTCTACCACTGAGTTACAACCTAGCCCCTAGAAATTATTTTTTTTTAAAAATAAAACACTTAAAAGGCATTTCTATCTGGAAAAAATTAAAATTCCCATTTAACAATTCTTGGATGAAAGAGGAAAATAAGGTTGAAAGAAGGAATTTCTTTTTTAAAACAAATGAAAGCGTGTATCAGAATCTATGATGCATGTAAAGTAATTATCAGGGGAGCATAATATAATAATCATTCAAAAAATGAAATAAAGGGAAAAAAGAGTCAAATTTCAACTCAAAAGATATAAAATAAAAGATATGAAGGCATAAAATAATAGAAATTAAAGCAAAAGATAATGAGGTAGAGAAAAAAAACAAATACACCCAGTTAGCAAATCAAAATAAGTATATTTCACTTTGAATACCTAGACAAACACTAGTTATATTAAGGAAAAAGGAAAAGTTATATTAAGAAATTAAGTTATATTAAGGAATTAAGGAAAAGGAGCACATATATATAAAATAATAAATCACAAAAAGAAAATAATTTTGTTAAGTATAGATAAACTTATTTCATTTGGGAAATGCAATTTAGCAAAATTAACCTAAGTAGGATTGAAGCTTAAAGAAACCAATTTAATGAAAGATAGAATGATATCAAATAACTAAATTGCAAAAGAGACACTGAGCCCAGGGTGTTCCAATGGGGAATTCCATCAACCTTCAAAGACCGAATGACAGTTCACAATGCTGTCCACAGCACTGATAGGAAAAGTTTCTAATGCTTATGAAATTGTCAGTGTTTTCTGTAACATAGGATTAAAGACTAAACCTGATTTTTTAAAAAAAGATAACATACACAGCAAAAGAAAATTACAGACAAATATGATTGACAAAAGTCAATGCAAATTATTAAATACAGTATGTTGGCAAATAGAATCTCACTTCATTAGGAAAATGACAAAGTGACATCTACGTGAAAATACAAGGTAAATCAATGTTAGGGCATCCATTAGTAGTGTATACCTTATATATAAATCTAAAGAGATAGATCATATGGATAGATCATATAGTTTATCCCGTAATACTGAAGAAAATGTTCCAAGAAAATAGGAGTTAATAGGTGTGATCTTAAAACATTTTATTTAATTAAGAAAGGTGTTTACACTAAGATAAGAACAACATTAAATTTCATTTTGCTGACAGTACTAGTCAATGCGAAATCAAGCAGAAGCACAAGAGTTGGCAGAAAAAGTACAATTTTCAGAAGATATGAAAGTTTCCTTGCAAAAGTGTAGAAAATCAATATTTAGATCTCTATCTGGAGATTGTTCTTGTGCTTGGATATAGTTTTATCTTGAACACAAGGGAATTCAGTAAGTTGGAAGAATATAAATTTAACATACAAAAATTAATAGTCTTCCCATATTAAAATCAATAACAAGTAGGGAAAAATATCATCTATAATCACAACAAAAATGATAAAATACTTAGGAGTAAACTTAAAACAAATATATAAAATCCACATAAAATAATTGTATACCTCCTAGAAAACAGAAGTAGACTCAAGCAAATAAAAATGCATTCCTTATTCTTAGATAAAATGACCCTGAGCTGGAAGCTGGGGTTACTGCTTAGTGGTAGAGCACTTGGCTAGTATACATGAGGCACAGGGTTCATTTTCCACTCAGTACGGGAAAAAAAAATTCAAGGTGTCAGTTCTCACTACGTTAACTCACATATTTGACACAATCACCTCTAAATACCAAAACTCTAGAGGCAAACATGTCAACACAAAAGTTCATATACAACTTAAACATGCAAGAATAGTTAGAAAATCACTGAAAATTAAAAATTATGAGAGGTTAAAGCATACATTAAAGCCACTATAATTAAACAGTGTGGTAGTGGTCTATTGTTTACTAGATGGTAGAACAGAATTAAAAGTCTTGAAAGAGAACTATATGAAATATTATAAAGGAGGCATTTAGGTCACCATGGTGCATATGTACTTTTTAATAAATGGTGCTGAGAAAATTGAGTAGTCTATTTGGGAAAAAGGTAGAACTATATCCAAGCACAAGAACTATCCCCAGATAGTCAGAGATCTAAATATGAAAAAAAAAAAACACAAAGTGGAAGTAACCATGAAGATTTTGTAATACAGATCAGCAAAATATTCTACAACTCAAAAATCAAAATTTAACAAAAAGAAGATGTACTTATTATGCAATTTTTAATTCAAAATACTTTTTGAATTGCAGCAACATCATATCAATTCAAAAGACAGAGACTTGAAGAAAAATATTCACAGCATATATCAAAAGATGTGGGATAACATTCCTAGTACATAATAAATTATTAAACTGGAAAGAGAAAAAGGCCAAAAACATGATAAGGAAATAGGGAAATGAAGACATTAATTAATTTCAAATTAAATCACCCTGAGACACCATTTCTCACCAAAAACTTGGCAAAATTAGAAAGGATGGCAGCGAATTCAGTTGGCAGACTAGAGGAACAGAGATTTGGTAGGAATGCCAATTGACAACATTTTCGGAGAATGTGGCAACATCTAACAATGCTGCATATGCACTATATTTGCTTTTTGACTCAGCAATCCTACTTTTGAGGAATTTGCCCTGAAATTGCACTTCCAACAACATGAGTATGCATACTCTCCAGGTAATTAATTGCAGCATTTAGGGTAATTGTGAAATATTAGTAAAATTGAGTCCTTGTTCACTCTACCACAATCATCTGCTAAGCATTTACCAAAAGAAGGACTATATTTTGTTAAGTATGAATATTTTACAGAAGTATCTCTCAAGGACCTCAGGGATATTCTTAAGAATGTAATTATCAAAAGAGTGAGACCTTTGTCTCCAAGACTGTGTAGGTCAGAATACTAATTTTAGTAATCACCAGTCAACAAACACGGTTGGCCTAACTAACCTCATATATACTAACCAACTCTTTGCACTTTTATTTCTCTGACTCTAGTCCCCCATTTGCTTCCCCTTAGTTAATTGCTTTTAGTTGATTTTTTAAAAATCACTAATTATGAAGATCATACAGCTGAGCTACATATTTTTAGACCCACCTTAACTTTGCTGTAGATAATGCCACTGATACATGGGCTATGATAATAACAACATTTCTATCATTTTTGTCAAAAACACTGACTCTTCCTTTGGGCCTGTGCAAGTGTCTGATGGGTGACTTTTTGATGTCCTGAGGCCAAAAACTCTGCTCTCAGATCATGTTAATACTGACATTTTCTCAATGTGTGTCCCATGAAGAGCCATGAAGGTCAACTACACATTCATGGACCACTCAAGACTTCATCTCCAATCACCTTTTTTCCATACCTTAAGTCACCCTGTTTCTTTATTCTGTAATTATCCCCAAACTCTATCCATTGGGAGATGGGTATGAGACTTGGGCCTTCTCCACACTCAACCACTTTAGGAGTAACCTTTTTCTTTTGCAAAATTTGTTAAGTGACTGGAATACTGTACAGCGGGCAGAATGGGCCTGGTTCAGTCACATTGGAAAGACCCACATTCCCATGCTCATTAGAACCATTTAATGAGGTATGGTCCATCCACACCATGGTGTGCAGTGTGGTGTTTAGTAAGATAGAGAAGTTCTTTTTCATCTAATATGGAATTAGGAAAGCCAGGAGCAAAGGGCAATCTATACTATGTTGTCTTCTGTGTAAGAAAGAATAAAAATAATAAAATATGCATGCCTCTTCTCATTCCTGCCAAAAGAAACATAGGAAGAGTAAATCACAATGAATGAGATTGATTATCTACAGGTAGTGGTGGGAAAGGAGGTGGAAAAAGTGGCAATAGGTTTGGAGAGAGGTGAGGGAGTTACATTCTTCTAAATATATTTTTTGCATATAGTTTTGATTCTTGGAACACTTTTATGTCTTGAAATGCCAAGGTTTTAAAAGACAAAAATAATGATGTATTGTAGCAGATTATAGGACATTAAAGATACAAGACACCTAAATTTAATGTGTGATTCTTTTCTTTTTCTTTTTAAATGAAAGACACTGTGGAACAATTGCGAAGTTTTGAATGAAGTCTATAGATTAGACAATAGCACTATACCAATGTTATCTTCTGATTGTGGTACTTATTTTGTGTTAAGAAAATGTTCTCATCTATGGGAAATACCAATTATATCATTGAAGGATAAAAATACATTATATTTGCCTCTTCCCCACAAACGGTTAGAGAATAAATTTTAATTATGGTGGTTTTATCTATTCAAGCTCTCATCTAAATTGTTCTGATACATTTATGTCTCACTTCAGATTTTTGCTATCAAGTTCATATTAAGTATCTTCAACTATAACTATGCATGCATTAAAATAAAATTTGAGAATTCTTTTTTATTAATTGACAACTATTTTGACAAGACTATATTTTAAGATATAAGATGTGATGTTTTAATACATATGTATATACATACAGTGATAAATATGTATACACATACACACATTGTGAAGTTATTACCACAACTAATATATCCACAATCTCGTGTAGTTATTATTTTTTTGTGTGATGTAAACATTAGGCTTTATTCTCTTGGAAATTTCAAGTGTACATTATTATTAACTATACTTATTACATTCTATATTAAGACTCCAGAACTTATTCATCTCATAACTGAAACATTGCACTCTTTAACCAAAATCCTTCCTTTTTTCATACCTCCAGTCTCTGGCAATCATATTATTTTGTTTCAAAAAAGTTTGACTTTTTAGATTTCACATACAGGTGAGATCATGTGGTATTTGTCTCTCTGTTATTTATTTCACTTAGCAAAACTTACTACTGGTTCATCCACATTGTAACAAATAACAGGATTTCCTTCTTTTTTTAGACTAATAAGATACATATATGTATGTATACACACATATATTTATACACATCACATGTGCAGATGTGTAGGTTGATTCGCACCTTGGCAAATAGTGGGTCAATAAACAGAAGTGCAGATACGTCATCAGCATGATTTCAATTTCTTTTGATATTTAACTAGAAGTGGAATTGCAGATCATATGGTAGTTCTATTTTTAATTTTTTGAGGGAACTCTGTGCTCTTTTCCATATTGGCTGCACCAATCTGCATTCCCACCAACAGTGTAAGTGTTACTTTTTTATACATCTTAACTAACATTTTTCTCTTTTCTTTTATATAATAGTTATCCTTGGAGGTGAGTAAAGGGAGGAGAGGGGACACGAGGGTAGGAATGATAGAATGAATCAGACATTATTACCCTATGTGCATTATATGATTACATCACCTGGGTAACTACATCGTGTACAACCATACCAATGAGAAGTTATACTCCACTTATGTATGACATGTCAAAATGCATTCTACTGTCATATATATAACTAATTAAAACAAATTTAAAAAGTTTTAAAAAAAGTCATCCTAAGAGGTGTGAGATGATTTCTCATAGGGGAGTTTGATTTTACTGATGATTAGTGATGTTTAGCACCTTTTTATATGCCTATTATCTATTCAAATGTCTATATATCCAGGTCCTTCACCTGTTTTTAATTGGTTATTTGGTTTTTTGCTATTAAGCTGCAAGAGTTCCTTATATATTTTGGATATTAGCTGCCTATTGGGTGCATGATTTGCAAATATTTTCCCCATTCAATGGGTTGTCTTTTTACTTTGTCAGTTGTTTCTTTGCCTTGCGATAATGTTTTAGTTTGATACGATTCCACTTGTTTGTTTTTGTTTTTGTTGCCTGTGCTTTGGAGCCAAATTGCTAATGTCACTGCCAAAACCAATGTCACAGAATTTTTATTTATGTTGAAATTTTGGAATTCTTAATAATAGCTCCAAAACAGTCTAAATATTTTCACGTGGACCAGATTAAAGCTGACATCCTAGCAAAATGATGTCTTCATTCCATCAAAATCTGAGAAATTTTAATGAGATAAAAGATGAGTTAATTTTCATTCTAAAGATAAAAGTAAATAAGAAAAAAGTATAGGCTAGTAAAGAAAGTTTGGCCATCCCCAATCTCACACATCTGTCTATCTACCCTGGGGAGGTTTTGGAAAGTTCTCTTTCAGAAGATGAAAGATCTTCTATCTCTTCTCAACTGTCAGGCTCACAGGACAGGATTTTCTCAATTTATTACCCTCAGGTTGATGTTCTATGGGGAGAGTATAATTGGAAAATTTTAAATGTATTTACTCTTGCTATATGTCTTAAATGTATCTGCTCCTTCAACACATTTTATTTTCTTTATTCCTTCTTTTCTCTTTCTTCTTTCTCCCTCTCTTCCTTCTTTCTTCCTTTCTTTTTTTCTTTCTTCTCTACTGAGGCTCAAACCCATGGCCTTGTGCATGCTAAGCACACACTCAACCACAGAACTACACACCTAGCCCTCAACACATTTCTTGAGTCCATGCCACGGCTCCAGCTTTGTGCTTGGCCTCTGTCATGAGGGCATAGAGCATCATGGAATTCTTCAATTGGAGTCCAACACAGGGCAAGGTCAATGTTGGTGGAAGGTGACTAAGACAAGCTGACATAGGAAATTAGCTAAAGATGTCTAGAATGCCCAGGAAATGGTAAATGCTTCACCAACAAGGCAGCATTTTTCCAGGACCTTGAAGTTAAACTAAATTTTTTACCAACTTGACCTTCATTAGAGTTGCTAGGTTCACCAGCAGACAGAATCTTTACATAATTGAACCCAACGCAAAGCTTGCATTTTGTAACCTGTAGCTTGGTCCACCTGTCAGACAGCCTTTAGGCATACAAAATGTGAAGAGAACCTTAGGGGCTTAACATTCCTTCCCTCAGAGAGAAAAATGTTTCTAATTATAGCATAAACTTTAGGACAGAACAAGCTGATTTTTTTCCCCATCAATGACTTTAAAAACCTAAATTAATGAATTTGCCTTACCCAAGTTCTTTGTTCAGTAAAATCTTTCATAACACAGGAATTTTTAAAGTTTTAAAATCATGATTCAAGCAAAAGAAAAACAATTTAAAGAAAAGAGTTTAAAACTAAACAGTTTTTGCTTCTTAACATGCATATAGAAACCTGTCTTTTTAAAGACAGTTTATATTAATACATCTTTAGGGAAAGCATCCTTAGATTAAAAAACAGATCAGATGAATTACTTTGAAATAAATGTAACTAGACAAGTTGACATTTTATTGCCAACAAACTACAATAATGATAGTTTTTCCATTTCTGCATTTAAGTATGCCTGAGTGTACACAAGTATACACACACACATGAACACACACATCACTATTCTTTCTTAAGAGGCATTTAACACTGGAAGTTTTTTGCTAAGTTGTTTTCTCCCATTTGAATTTTGTTTTCATTTGGTTTTAAATAACCTAGCAGTTTAACAACTTGAAACTGGTTTCTCGTGGTTTTATTTATGATAGTTTAATTTTTTACTGAATCCTAATTTTGTCCAAGTCAAATTCAATATCTAAGTCTTTTTGTTTGTGGACTGATCATTTACATAAATGGTAGCCAATAAAGATAGAGTTGGTGTAAAACCACAAAGAAACCTCAGATTTTTATAACTACTTTTTTATTATTAGTACTTTAAAAAAATCTCAGTTCTATACACTTTTTTCACATTTATATTCACTTTATAGGACTCTCTGCAGCCTAGTTTGCATCTGTGGTTTTTCATCTCAGTTGTTCAACTGTTGGTCAAATTGACTTTAATTTTTAATCCCCACTAGGAATGTCATGTTAAACTTGAAACTACCTCAGGGTAGTGAAGACCAAATATCTAGAGTTCATGTACTTAACACCCTAGAAGACATAAATCCCTCTGCATTGTGTCAGCTGGCACCTCCACGGTCACTTATTCTGATCAAGAAATAAATTTAATGAGAGAAATAAGCCAGCAGTAAAAGTTTATCACATGATCCTAAGGATAACAAGTAGCAGTTCCGGGAACAATTCGTTTTAAATAACTAACAAATATGTCCTCCTGGTACAAA
Organism: Sciurus carolinensis; assembly: GCF_902686445.1. Taxonomy (NCBI): domain Eukaryota; kingdom Metazoa; phylum Chordata; class Mammalia; order Rodentia; family Sciuridae; genus Sciurus; species Sciurus carolinensis. The sequence goes on along the minus strand of NC_062213.1, from coordinate 80,518,208 downwards.
ACAATCAGGAACAGAAGTAGCAAGTATGTTTCTAATTAAACCATTTCAAGTGTAACCAAATAAAATCAGTTTATCGGTAATACATGAAAAAACTGTTGGGTATCACAAAATAGGGATCAGAAAGGAGTCCCTGAAATGGCCCTGCCCAATGGTCATCACAGGGCCAAAGGAGACAGCATCCAAAATGAGCCTGCCTGGTAGTCATGAGAGACAGGCCACAGGTAGAGGGGCCCTGGGGTGGCACCCACCCAGTGGTCATCAGAGACAGAGTGAAAAGAGGGAGGACTTGAGAGGGACACAACCCACTGGTTATCACAGAAAGGGTGACATGAGAGAGCACCTTAGCTGGGAGCTGCCCAGGGGTCTCCACAGAAAGATGATGGGAGGGAACAGGAGAGGTTGCCCTACTTGGTGTTATCAAGTCAAGGTCAAGGAGCATCTGTGACGGCCCCTGCCTAGGGATATTACAGACAGGAGGACAGGAAAGAACAGATAGCCCTTCCCAGTGATTATCACAGGGCAGGGGGGACGAGCGAGCCTCTGATATGGTTCCTGCGCAGTATTCATTACAAAAGATTGACATTGAAGAGACCCTGCAATGGTGTTTTCCCACTGTTCATCTCAGGAAAAAAGTAGGGATCCCTGAGCTGCCCCTGCCCCAGCGCCCATCATAGAGAAAACAATACAAAGCCCCTGAGATGGGTCTGCCACACAGGCTGGTGGGAGGGAGCACATGGACTCTACTACCTGCCCAGTGATCATACAAACAAGGGATCAGGAGGAAGTTGTGGGTTGGGGTCTGACCACCTCTTCCATCATCAGGCTTCCTCACATTTTAGGTCACAACTAAAAAGGGTCCATTTCCTATGATTCATCAATGAATATAAAATTAGCTAACCAATTCACTCTGGTATTTTTAAGATGCGGCAACAGCATAAAACATAACCATACATGTAGGAACTTGTCTAAAATGTTTTACAACAATCTATCTTGAAATAAAATTAAATAAACCTTTAAAATGCTGCCCAAAACCCTTGTAAGTCAGCCCAAACATACTCTGTGTGTGTGTGTGTGTGTGTGTGTGTGTGTGTACATATGTATTCATACATACAGATAGGTAGAGTGAAAATGCCGGAGACAGGGAGAAGGTGGGGTATTCTCAAGAAATCTGAGTTCTGTATTCCAAGTTAAACTTCAAGCAGGTGGGAATTATAGTTTGGGTCTAAGATGGGGATTAACAGTGAAATGTAAATCATAATTAAAATTGAAAGGAAGCCTTTTGCGATTTTCTTTGACTTTCACCTCTTCATAAATTAATGGCCATACATGAACATGGATTCCATTTTTAAGTAACCTTTCTCATTAATTCAATTCCCAATGTGATGTTTTTAGACCAAGTTGTCTATTTTTCAGACTGAGTTTTATTTTCTGAAGATTGACTTTGCTCTGTTTTAATTACAGACTAAAACTCCACTATTGACCCCAAACTATCCTCTTGACTCTACATATTGCTCAAGTTAAATGAATAATAGCCACACCTTATTCTCCTGCCCTTTTAGCTAGTCACTGTCTAAAGGTCACCTAAACAGTTTCATGTCTGAAAAGTCAAAATAATATTCTATTAAAATGCAAATACCAGTGTGTTCTGGAACAATCTGATCCCAGTTTATGAGAACTAGCTGCAAGTTACCAATGAGACCAAAGATAGATCTAGGATAGCACAGAGTGTATTTTATTGGAGGAATATGTTTGTATATTGTTTAAGGCAAAATAACATGTGTGTGTGTGTGTGTGTGTTTGTGTGTGTGTGTGTGACTACAATTGTGTAATGCTAATCCCATACACAGAGGAACTCAGCAATTCTATACTTCCAGTCCACTTTTACATTGAAGTGAAACATCGAAGAATAAGAAAAAAGTGTGATTTGTGATTTTTCAGAGAGACCAGTGTAGTCTTCCAAGTGATAAATTCTGCTGGTTCTATTTACACGTAATTTCAAACCATGACTTATCATAAAAAATGTAATACTCTTAAGTAAAATAAATAGAAGTAGGTAATTTAAATAATAACAAAGGAGGCATTTGAATATTGAATTCGCATTATTCTCAAGGCAAACGTGCATTCTATCATGCCTGTTTGTGTAACACAGACTCAAACCAACCGGGTGAAAGTCAACACAGTCTCTTCCTGGTTGTCACAGTAAATGGGATATCAAAAATACGTTCCATCCCAGTTAGCAATTAATTAACCCCTAAGCAGTTCCTTTTTACCAGGCATGAGGCTAGAAGCTGGAAATATCACATACAGGTAATGCATCATCTCTGTTCTTGAATCCATTAGAATCCATTAGAATGTTGTTAAGTGAATATAGAGGTGTGAATTTATAACATGGTTTTAAGCAGGGTGTGAACAAGGGGCTATCAAGGCTATCCAAGTGGGTATGGTGGAATCTTTGGGGTGGTCAAAGAAGGCTTTTTGCACTGAGTGATATCTGAGTTGACTGTTGAAAGAAATTTTCTGGGCAATGAAAAGAGAACTTGAAAGAACACATTCAAAGACTTAGACTCAAGTGTACTCAGGGAAAGGAACATGCTGCTCAGTTTGGCAGTTATCCTTATTGCCCATTTGCCACTAGCCATCCCAAGCAGAACAGGATCCTTTGCTGGATTATCAAAAGCTGTTGCAATTAGAGTTGGATTCATTTAACACTTGGTACAACCTCCTATTGGACAACTGCTGTGTTGTTCTTGCAGACAGAGCAACAGATAATGTTGTATAGTTGAACAGTTCTTTTATTTTTAACTGCTTTAAATCTATTTTCCCTTTGTAGTTTATGCCCAATGACTGATTTGAGCTCCTGAAGGCTGATCTATTGAAATTACTGGAAAAAAGAAAAATTACCTATATCACTCAAGAAAAATAATTCCTTTTTATACCTTTTTCTGGAAAGTTTAATTCAAAGAGTGTTTGCCTACATTACTCTATTACTCTACCAAAAAGAATCATCTTAGTATTCCAGGTATCTCTCAGTAGATCTCACCTGTCTTTGGCCTCCCCAGGTATCTTGTACATGTTTCTATATGCAGGTAAAGCACTAACATGGTACAACGTGCAGAGCATGGGCTGCCACCCAGTGTCCCACCAGCTTTTAGTCTCATGGTACTGAGTTGCATCTTTGCTCTGTTCCTAAAGGAATGCCTCTAGAGAGACAGGAGTAGTGACTTTTATAAGGAAGTCAGTATAGCCTCCAGTCTAGCACATAGAAAATTCAGCTCTCTCTGAATTTCTCCAAATTCATTTCCTCTGTTTGGCTTTTTAGTTTCCAGCTTGTTTGCTTTTAATACATTTATCAACTGCTACCACGTTACAGGCTCTACATGCTCCTGGAATCTCTTTTAATCCTTACGAATGTCTGGTCCTGGCTTGCCTCACTGGCATATTTTCCCCTGGTGACAAGATCTCAGTTCTTTATTGTAATGTAATAGGATAAACAAAGATTGGACCCTGAAAGGCATTTGGCAAGCATGATGACAGGATGCTAAAATGACAACTTGAAACAAATCGAAAATCAAATTCATTTTGTACTGACACTACTTATTTTATAAAGCAAAGAAACAGAAGGTATTTGCATCACTCTCTTGGTAACTGGGTCTGCAGGAATATTCTATTCCTCATTAGCAATCCAAGGATACAAAACAAGCATATTCACAGCTCTTGCTATGTGTGCACAGATAAACAAGCATAATGATTTATTCACAGTGCTTTAGCAAGAAACACTTAATAATGCTTCTATGCCTTGCAGCTAACTTCTTGGTCTAAGAGACCACAAGTTTTAAATGAGGACACAATCTGGGGAGAGACCTGGGTTGGACCTTTTAAAGTTTATTGAACCATTGGAGGTGCCACCGTGATGACATTGCCAGCCACTGGGAATGAGAGCTGGAACACAGGTGATAAATAAGCAGCTTACTGCAGCCCAGGAATGGAAATGAGAGCCATTGTGCAGCACAGAGGCTGACAGGAGGGACTTTGGGACTGGACACAGACTGCCATGCTGCAGGAGGGGTGGCAATTTACGCCTCCTGTGTGATTTCAAAGCTGATCAGAGAAACAGAGAGGCACCTCTGATGTGTGAGAAACCATACTTAGACTGCTGTCTTAGTGGTAATTGCTATAGCAAATTACCATGAATCAGATGGTTTAAAAACATACATCTGTTTGTCACAGTTTGGGAATCCAGAAGTCCAAGATTAAGGCACAGCTGTTGATGGGTTCTAATGAGGATTTCCAGTGTGCTTCTAGACTGCAGACTGCTGACTACTCTTTGTATCCTCCCTCAATGATAAAGCTCTCTGAGTTCTTGTTCCAGAACAACTCAGTCCTAGTGTACATGGACCAGTCTTAAGGTAGTGTGAGAATGAAGAAAATCAGGCAGATGTAGAATTGCACAGTGGGCAATTTTTAGGGAGAATTACTGACAGAGCATGGTCTTGGGCAGCAGCAAGAGCAATTAGATCTCTCCAAGTTGGATAAGAAAGAAGAGCATATTTATGACTTGAGGCAGAAGTGACTTTATCCTATCTGGAATGTACCTGATTTATCTTAAACTGATGTAAAACAGTCAGGCACATCCCTGGAACCAGGATATAGTTTTGGAGCTCGACATACTACTCTAATAGTTTGTCTCTTTATAGTTTGCTGGGAAACTGCGAGAAAACTGACTAGGATTATTTTGGGACCATCATGGTGGTTTCCACTCAAGATGGCTATAGTCATGTCATGTCAAGGTCAATTCATACAGGTCTCTTTCATGAGGGTGCAAATCTCATGATGAGGACTCCACCAAGTAACATAATCACATCTCAAAGTCCCCACCTCCTAATGCCATCACAGTGAGGTTAGGGTTTCAACATACAAGTTGTGAGACAACACATTCAGTCCATAACAATCACTTTAGCCCATTCAATATATTAGAATGGGAATGTCTTGGAAAATAACAGAGAATAAAAGCAATGTCTTCAAATTATCCCTGCTTGCATTTCTGCGTTTTTTTTTTTTTCATCTCAATATTTGAGTCTGCTGATTATCCGAAAATCATTCCATCCTGCTCCTGAAAAGGATTATTTGATGCTGACATTTCAAGATCAACCAGCATTATTGATTCACATTATCATTATTTATTAATGAGATTATTAATCCCATGTGTTTCCCTATTATAGGTGCCAAGCACTGAACTGCTCCCTTGCAGAAGATCAAAATGTCGTGGAGATGCAAACAGATTAACAAATGCAGACAGTACATCCACAGGCTGGCCTATTTAAGGCTGGTGGACTCCCATGGGAATATCTGATATACCATGTTGATGGGGAGTGGGGTGAGGGGTGGGACATACGGGCCTCAAGAGAGGTATTGATATTTAGGCTGCAACTTAATGGATGAGGAGAACTTTGTTGAATGAAAAATCAGGAGAAATAATTCCAGAGAGACACAAAGCATTGTGAAAGGCACCAAAATGAGTGAAGCTGATACGTAAGATTTCATTGCTGTGGGGAGAGGAGAGGGAGACACAAGGCCATGAACAGGGATGGTGTGAGCAAAGGCTCTGCTGCCAGGCTGTCGGGCTAGACTCCTAACTCCATCACTAACTTACAGCATAGCCTCTGGCCTCAGTTTCCTCCTCCCCTCCCCTAAAAAGGGTCATAATAGCATCTCCAGGCAACAGATCTCCAGCAATAAAACTGCAGTTACATGGCACAATAAATGTTATCCCTGCCTGAATACCCAAGGTTCTCAATATCAAGATATTTCTTAAAAATATTCCTTCTGAATAAGTTCTCAAGTTTTAATTTTGTTCTTAGGTTATAGGAGCTAACAAAAGAGGTCAATAAAACAAGTTCATTGGGGTAAAAACCAGAGGATAAAACTGAGCCACATATGAATGAGGAATCCCTTGACAGCCCCTGACTATCTATCTCTCTGCTCTCATTTTTCCCATTTGTTTTTACTCTGTATTCTTGTTTTCAACCTGATTCTTTTGGCTCTCTCAAACCCATTCTCTACAGTGCTAAAGAATATTCTCCAAAATGAATCCTGTACATGAAACTCCCTTGCTTCAAACCCTTTAGTATCTTCTTGTTGCCTACAAGAATTATCAAGAATACAAGCAACAATAGGTGTTGGAGAGGATGTGGGGGAAAAGGTACACTCATACATTGCTGGTGGGGCTTTAAATTAGTGCAGTCACTCTGGAAAACAGTGTGGAGATTCCTTAGAAAACTTGGAATTGACCTACCATTTGACCCAGCTATCCCACTCCTCAGCCTATACCCAAAGGACTTAAAATCAGCGTACTACAGAGATACAACCACATCAATGTTCATAGCTGCTCAATTCACAATAGCCAGACTGTGGAACCAACCTAGATGCCCTTCAATTGATGAATGAATAAAGAAACTGTGGTGTATATATATATACAATGGAATATTACTCAGCCATAAAGAATAATAAAATTATGGCATTTGCAGGCAAATGGATGAAATTGGAGAATATCATGTTAAGTGAGATAAGCCAATCTCAAAAATCCAAAGGCGAATGATCTCACTGATAAGCAGATGATGACACATAATGGGTGGGTTGTAGGGGGGCAAGAATGGAGGAAGGAGGGACTGTATAGAGGGAAAAGAGAGGTGGGAGGGGTTGGGGGGAGGAAAAAATAACGGAATGAATCAAACATCATTATTCTATGTAAATGTATGAATATGCAAATGGTATGCTGTTACTCCATGTACAAACAGAAACAACATGTATCCCATTTGTTTACATTAAAAATAAAATTTTAAAAATACGAAAAAAAAAGAATGAGTTCAAGTCACAATTTTTCCATCAAATCCTGATAAAGGTGTGACCTTTCCCATATATATTTTCACCTCATCCTAATTCCTAATGCAGGTAATCATCCAATCTTTCACACTTCTATCCCTTACATCTATCATTTTTGCTGAATGTGCAGTAATTTCTTTATAGATCCATCTATCCCACAATTCCAAATACTGTTGAAATACTTTCTTTGTATTCTTAGTGAATGACACAGTTGGCTTCCTATTTGTTTATCTGAACCATCCTAAAGATTCAGGGCTGCTATAAGCAATAGGAAGAAAAATGATCATACTTATTTTTGAGGGATAATGATTTGGGTCACAAAGATGAAAATGGGTTAAAATAAGAAGAAAGTAGCCATGGGAAGTTCAGATAGAAAGCTTCCAAATGACCCCCACTCAGAGATGATGAATACTAAGTCAGGTATGGACAAGGTGCATTACTGGGCCCAGCAGGCTACTCCTCACCCTTCAAATGTGATCGCAATCCTTTCTCACAATAATATTATGGAAGGGTGCTATTTTTATTTTTATTTCAGTTGTGAAACCAGATTTCAAATCAGTAAAACAACTTGCCCAAGTCACATGGCTAAAGTAGAGCAGATAGCTTGTTTCAGAGAAAAGTGAAGAGTTTAAGAGATGTAAATGGGTTTTAAAACTCAATTAGTTTATAGGACTTCAAATATACAAAATTACCACAGACCCACACCAAGGCACAATATAATGCAAATACCTAACATACAAAATGAAGACAGAATTTTAAGGCTGCAAGAGAAAAATCTCAAATTACATTCAGAGGAAAACCAATATGGGTATCAGCAGATTTTTCAATCCAGACCATAAAAGCTAGAAGGGTCTGGAACAACATTTTTCAAGCCCTGAAAGAAAATGGACGCCAACCAAGAATCTTATACCCAGCAAAACTTACCTTCAGATTTGATGACAAAATAAAATCCTTCCATGATAAACAAAAGCTAAAAGAGGGGCTGGGAATATAGCTCGGTTGGTAGAGTGCTTGTCTTGTAAGCACAAGGCCTTGGGTTCAACTCCCCAGCACCACAAAAAAAAAAAAAAAAAAAAAAAGCTCAAAGAATTTACAAAAAGAAAGCCAGCATTACAGAACATTCTCAGCAAAATATTCCATGAGGAGGAGATGAAAAACAATGATGCAAATCAGCAAAGGGAGGAACTATCCTAAAGGAATAGCCAAATAAAGGAGACACCAAGTCCTGTCAAAAAACAAAAATGAGCCAAATGACCAGGAAAACAAATCATATCTCAATAATAACCTGAATGTTAATGGCCTGAACACATCAATCAAAAGACATAGACTGGCAAATTGGATTAAAAAGAAAGATCCAACAATATGCTGCCTGCAAGAGACTCACCTCATAGAAAGAGATAACCACAGACTAAAGTGAAAGGATGGGAAAAAACATACCACGCACATGGACTCAGCAAAAAAGAAGGAGTATCCATCCTCACATCAGATAATGTGGACTTTGAACCAAAGATAGCCAGAAGGGATAAAGAAGGACATTTCATACTGCTTAAGGGAAGCATAAATCAGCAAGACATAACAATCATAAATATCTATGCCCCAAACCGTGGCTCATCCATGTACCTCAAACAAATCCTTCTCAATTCCAGGAATCAAATAGACCACCACCCAAAAATACTAGGTGACTTTCACACACCTCTCTCACCACAGGACAGATCTTCCAAACAAAAATTAAACAAAAACCATAGATCTCAATAACACAATCAATAATTTAGACTTAATGGACATATATAGAATACATCATCCAACGAAGAGTGAATACACTTTCTTCTCAGCAGCACATGGATCCTTCTCCAAAATAGACCATATTTTATGCCACAAAGCTACTGTTAGCAAATACAAGAAGATAGAGATACTACCTTGTACTCTATCAGATCATAATGGATTGAAACAAGAAATAAAGGACAGAATAAAAAACAGAAAATATTCCAACATCTGGAGATTAAATAATATGCTATTGAATGATGCATGGATAACAGAAGACATCAGGGGGGAAATAAAAAAATTCTTAGAGGTAAACAACAACAAAGATACATCATATCAAAATCTCTGGGACACTATGAAAGCAGTTATTAGAGGAAAATTTATTTCATGGAGCATATTCAATAAAAGAAGAAAAAATCAACAAATAAACGACCTAACACTACAGCTTAAAGCCCTAGAAAAAGAAGAGCAGACCAACACCAAAAGTAGTAGAAGACAGGAAATAGTTAAAATCAGAGCTGAAATCAATGAAATTGAAACAAAAGAAAGAATCAAAAAAATTGACAAAATAAATAGTTGGTTCTTTTAAAAAATAAACAAAATCAATAAACCCTTAGCCACACTAACAAAGAGAAGGAGAAAGAAAACTCAAATTACTAAGATTTGAAATGAACAAGGAAATACCACGACAGACATGAGTGAAATACAAAACATAATTAGAAGCTATTTTGAAAATCTATACTCCAACAAAATAGAAAATCTCAAAGACATCAACAGGTTTCTAGAGATATATGAATTACCTAAACTGAACCAGAAGGACATACACAATTTAACTAGATCAATTTCAAATAATGAAATAGAAGAAGTCATCAAAAGCATACCAACAAAGAAAAGTCCAGGATCAGATGGGTTCTCAGCCGAGTTCTAAAAAACCTTTCAAGAAGAGCTCATTCCAATACTCCTCAAAGTATTTCATGAAATAGAAAAGGAGGGAACCCTCCCAAACTCATTCTATGAAGCCAGTATCACCCTGATACCTAAACCAGACAGAGACACATTGAGGAAAGAAAATTTCAGACCAATATCCTTAATGAATATCAATGCAAAAATTCTCAACAAAATTTTAGCAAATCAAATACAAAAATATATTAAAAAGATAGTGCACCAGGATCAAATGGGTTTTATCCCAGGGATGCAAGGTTAGTTCAACATTTGGAAATCAATAAATTTAATTCACCATATCAACAGACTTAAAGTCAAGAATCACATGATTATTTCAATAGATGCAGAAAAAGCATTTGATAAAATACAGCATCCCTTCATGCTCAAAACACCAAAAAAAGTACGGATAAAGGGAACATTCCTTAACATTGTAAAGGCCATCTATGCTAAGCCCATGGTTAATATCATTCTAAATGGTGAAGAACTGAAAGCATTCCCCCTAAAAACTGGAACAAGGCAGGGATGCCCTCTTTCAGCACTTCTATTCAACATTGTCCTTGAAACTCCAGCCAGAGCAATTAGACAGACCAAAGAAATTAAAGGGATGAGAATAAGGAAAAGAATTCAAACTATCCCTATTTGTGGATGACATGATTATATATTTAGAGGAACGGGGAAATTCCACCAGAAAACTTTTAGAACTCATAAGTGAATTCAGCAAAGTAGCAGGATATAATATCAAGGCTCATAAACCCAATGCATTTTATACATAAGTGATGAATTCTCGGAAAGAGAAGTTAGAGGACTGGGGATGTGACTCAGTTGGTAGAGTGCTTGCTTTGCATGTATAATGTCCTGGGTTCAATTCCCAGCACCACAAAAATAAATAAATAAATAAATGAGAAAGAGAAGTTAGGAAAACTACCCCATTCACGATAGACTCGAAAAAAATAAAATACTTGGGAATCAATCTAACAAAAGAGGTGAAAGACCTCTACAATGAGAACTACAGAATACTAAAGAAAGAAATTAAAGAAAACCTTGGAAGATAGAAAGATCTCCCATGTTCTTGGATAGGAAGAATTAATATTGTCAAAATGGCCATACTACCAAAAGTGCTATACAGATTCACTGCAATTCCAATTAAAATCCCAATGATGTGCCTCACAGAAATAGAGCAAGCAATCATGAAATTCATCTGGAAGAATAAGAAACCCAGAATAACTAAAGCAATCCTTAGCAGAAAGAGTGAAGCAGGGGGTATCGCAATACCAGACCTTCAACTATACTACAAAGCAATAGTAACAAAAATGGCATGGTATTAGCACCAAAATAGACAGGTAGACCAATGGTACAGAATAGAGGACATGGACACAAACCCAAATACATACAGTTTTTGTGTACTAGACAAAGATGCCAAAAAACATGCAATGGAGAAAAGATAGCCTCTTCAACAAATGGTCCTGGGAAAACTGGAAATCCATATGCAACAGAATGAAACTAAACCCCTATCATTCACCCTGAACAAAACTCAACTCAAAATGGATTAAGGACCTTGGAATCAGACCAGAGAGCCTGCATCTTATAAAAGAAAAAGTAGGTCCAAATCTTCAACATGTCGGCTTAGGATCAGACTTCCTTAACAGGACTCCCATAGCACAAGAAATAAAAGCAAGAATCAATACCTGGGATAGATTCAAACTAAAAATCTTTCTCAGCAAAGGATACTATCAGCAATGTGAAGAGAGAGCCTACAGAGTGGGAGAAAATCTTTGCCACTCATACTTCAGATAGAGCACTGATTTCCAGAATATATAAAGAACTCAAAAAACTCTACAGCAAGAATACAAATAACTCAAACAACAAATGGGCTAAGAAAATGAACAGACACTTCACAGAAGAAGATCTACAAGCAATCAACAGATATATGAAAAAATGTTCAACATCTCTAGTAATAAGAGAAATGCAAATCAAAACTACCCTAAGATTCCATCTCACCCTAACTAGAATGGTGATTATCAAGAATACAAGCAACGATAGAGTTGGTGAGGATGTGGGGAAAAAGGTACACTCATACATTGCTGGTGGAGTTGCAAACTGGTGCAGCCACTCTGGAAAGCAGTGTGGAGATTCCTTAGAAAACTTGGAATGGAACCACCATTTGACCCAGCTATCCCACCCAAAGGACTTAAAATCAGCATACTACAGTGATGCAGCCACATCAATGTTCATAGCTGCTCAATTCACAATAGCCAGATTGTGGAACCAACCTAGATACCACTCAATTGATGAATGGATAAAGAAACTGTGGTATATATACACAATGGAATATTTTACTCAGATATAAAGAATAATAAAATAATGGCATTTGCAGGCAAATGGATGAAACTGGAGAATATCATGCTAAGTGAGATAAGCCAATCTCAAAAAACCAAAGGATGAATAATCTCGTTGATAAGCAGATGATGATACATAATGGGGGGTGGGAGGGAGGTGAGAATGGAGGAAGGAGGGACTGTATAGAGGGAAAAGAGGGGGGTGGGAGGAAGGAAAAAATAACAGAATGAATCAAACACCATTACCCTATCTAAATGTATGATTACATAAATGTTATGCCTCTACTTCATGTACAAATAGAGAAACAAGTTGTACCCCATTTGTTTAGAATAAAAAAATGAAAAAACATGCAAAAAAGGAAAAAAGAAAAAAAACTCAATTAGTAAATAAATCCTGTGGATAACTCAGAGAAGACAGTTGGTATCATTTGCATCGTTGGATGATAAGATTTTTTAAAAGCTAAGTAATATGATTTAACTTTGATTCTACTTAATGACTTTTCAACTTCTTGTCAGTGTGAAATTGTACTCATACAACCATTATTATTTCTACTTTCAGACCAGTATTCAATAAGTTACATAAGATACTCAATATTATAAAATAGGCTTTGTATTTTTCTCACCTATAGGCTAATATGATTGTTCAGAGCACAATTAAGTAGATTAGGTTATTCTATGCTGTTCCAAGAATAAGTACATAAAATGCATTTGTGGTCTAATAAATTTTCAATTTTCAATGGGCCATAACCCCATCAGTCAAGCATCACCTTTGTAGGAAAGAGAGGCTAGTTGGGGAGGAAGAGTCTGAACACAATGATGACATTCATGCACAAAACTCATGGAATTCAGGCATCTAATCAAACAATTTAGACACTAATACTCTGAAATACACAAGTAGTTTTTGTAAAGGTAACCTATGAAAATGGAATGTTTTTAAAGTGTTTTCAAGATTTGCTTTGCCATGTCTAAAGTATAGATGGTCTGACAATTTGTTTGCTATAATAAATGCCCTTTCTTTTCTATAATAATAAATGACTAAATTAAGTTGTTATGTAACAAGTTTGTATAGTCCGTAATGAAACTTCAGCAAGGCAAAAGCCTTATCTATTTCAGTAATCTCTGCTTCCTGAATGACTTGCACAATATCTGAGACATTGTATGCATTTAATCAATATTTAATGAGTTGAGTCAATAACCCTCAATGTTAAAGTATAATAATAGCATTATTTCTGTTTAAAAACAAATATAATTTCTCTGTTCTCAAAAATCATACCAGCACATTAGTTTCACAATATACGCATATATATTATAGGGCATACAGGCTAAGGGGCAATTGAGAACAACAAAGACAATAAAGGTTGGGCAGTGAGAACAGTTTGTGCTGCTGCTGAGCTCCTGGGGAAATATGTCACTGGGGATGCCTTTATCTGCAAGTGACAGACTACCCAATTCTGGAAAAACACATAAGAAGAACATTCATTGGCTCCCAAAATAAGATCAGAAGTCAGAAGTTCAAATATATCATCCAAGACGTGGCCTCCTTCTGCCTCAGTTTCTGCTGAGGCAGGCTGCCCAGATCATCACAGAATGATGCAGTAGCAGCCGGAATCCCAGGCTTCATCCTTCAACATTCACACCAGGCAGGAGAGTCGCTTCCTCTTAAGAGCAAGGGGCCACTTTTGCAGCAAAGTTGGCCTCACATCCTCTGACCAGAATGTGACACACTCTCAACCCAGGATCAGTCCTCATGGAAGTGATGGGGATGAGCCCCTGGGGCAGTAGGATCACCTGCGGTTCTAAACTGGAGTCCGCTTTCCCTGTGAGTGGGAGTGGGGGGATGAACCAGTGCAGAAAATGCTTACTCTCTTAGGAAAGAGAGAAGGGGAAATGAGGTAGAGCTGCAGGAGGAGCTAGAACTAAACCAACACACACACACACACACACACACACACACACACACAAACAGAAAATCATTCCCCTCTAAGATCCAGTTTCATTTATGTAGATTAAAAATAATAGCAAAATAACTCATAGTTGATTCAAAGAACAAAAGGAGTCCTCTCTTCATACCTTTATATAAAAGATAAATGTACCTGGTAGCACTGTAATTTATCATCTGAACCAGGACATTTGAAGCACAGTGGAGGCACAAAATTCATTAAAATTTTATCTGTATATGTGTTTTAAATATATATATATATATATGTGTGTGTGTGTGTGTGTGTGTGTGTGTGTGTGGTGTGAATATCCATAAATAGGTTTTAGTCTCCTAGTAGAAACTATAATTGATGCTATTCAAAACCTCTTTTCAAAAAACTCTAAAAAATACAGTATCTCTAAGCAATAAAGAAGATTTTTAAAAGTTTTGTATTGATTGGCTAAACATCAGAAAGTTATACAAGCACAATTGTTGCTCCTATAACATGCTTAGGTGCTTTCATCAGTTTCTTAGTAGTGTATGTCTCAAAGTGTACCACTGTTATGGCTTGCATGTGAGGTATTCCACTGAAGCTCCTGCACCATGCTGGACTATTCAAAGGTGAAATAATTGGACAGTGAGAGTGGTAACCTAATCAGTCCATCCTAGTTTGAATGGATTTATTGGATGGTAACTGCAGGCAGGTGGGGTACACCCTTGAAGGATCTTCCATCTTCCCTGAAGCATCTTTCCTTTGCTCTCACTGATTCCTGGTCAGCCTGAGTGGAACAGTATGCCTCCCCAACACTCTTTAGCCTTGATGTTCTTCCTCACCTTGGGCCCAGAGCAATGGAGTCAGCTGACCATGGCCTGGACCTCTGAAAATATGAGCCAAATAAACATTTTCTCCTCTCAGTCATTCTTGTTAGGTATTTTGGTCACAGTTAAGTAAGGCTGACTAACAGACACTTGTATTTTTGTTTTTCAGTATCATCTTAAGATTTTTAACTTTTTCAGAACATTACCTGCACTCGTTGACACCATAAACTGACTCTCCTCTTTGTACAGATGGACTATAGTGTTTTAAAATGACAAAACATTCTTTTATAAAACTTTTTTGTTATTTTTAGTTATACACGATAGTAGGGTCAATTTTGACATATTTATACAAACATGGAGTATATCTTATTCTAATTAGGATCCCAGTACTGTGGTTGTACATGATGTGGAGATTCACTGTGGTATATTCATATACGAACATTGGAAAGTTATGTCAGCTTCATTCCATTTTCTTTCCTATTCCTGCCCCCTTCCCTTCATTTCCCTTTCTTTAATCCACTGACCATCTATTCTTCCTCCTACCCTGTGTTGTGTGTTAGCATACACGTATCAGAGAAAGCACTTGACCTTTGATTTTTTTGGGTTGGTTTATTTCGCTTAGCATGATAGTTTCCAGATCCATCCATTTACTGGTAAATGTCATAAAGTTAGTCTTCTTTATGCCTGAGTAATATTCCATTGTGTGTATTTACCACATTTTCTTTATCCATTCATCTATTGAAAGGTACCTAAGTTGGTTCCATATGAACAGTCAACAAATACATGAAAAAATGTTCAACATCTCTAGCAATTAGAGAAATGCAAATTAAAACTACTTTATAATTTCATTTCACTCCAGTCAGAATGCCAATCAAGAATACAAGTAACAATAAGTGTTGGTGAGAATGTGGGGAAAAGGGTTCACTCAGACACTACTGATAGGACTACAAATTGGTGTGATCACTCTGAAAAGCAGTGTGGAGATTCTTAAGAAAAGTTGGAATGGAATCACCATTTGACCAGGTTATACAACTTTTGGGTATATATCCAAAGAAGTTAAAATCAGTGTACTATAGTGACTCAATCACATCAATGTTTATGGCAATCAACAAAACATTCTTTTAAAAGGAGTAGAGATTGTTGAAGTAGATTAAAATGGAGATCAGTGCCTGAAGACTGAGCAGAAAATGAGGCTTGATAAGTTACCTTGACCTTGCTTGATTTGCAAACATTGATAAAATACTAAAAATACAAGAAATACACTGGAGCTATTCCTTGTCAATGTCTACATTAAAGAAAAACAACTTAAGCTCAGCCAATCAGAAGCAGCCAGCAAATCTTTGTAGTTAAAGCTATATAACTAAGGACTTTACAGTGGAATAGAACAACTAAGGCAGTTGTGTAACTGTAACCAATCAACATTTTTTTCTCTTATTTTCCTATCTGTCCTATGAAACCTCCCCTTGTGTTCTCCCAACCTGCATTGAGCTCCTCAATCACTTTTAGTATAAAGCTGCTCCAATGTACTCTTTAACATTTTACTATGTCTTAGTTTGCTTTTTGGCAAGGTACATGCTAGGGTCAGAGCAAATTCTGCCAAAAAAAAAAAAATCCCTAATGTCATTTCTTTTGTTTTGAAATGTAAAGAATATTTCAGTTTAATTATTTTCATAGTCTTTTAACTTCCATTAAGGTATCTTGCTTTCACAAAAATCTTTGTAAAACAAAATATCTTTTAAAAATGTTATGACTTAGACAGGGTTTGTCCCCCAAAGTTCAGAAGCTTGGTCCTCAGAGTGCTGGTAGTGTTGAGTGGTAGAACCTTTAAGAGGTAGAGTTTAGTGGAAAGTAAACATGTCTCACCCATGGAAGAGACTAGTGTAGTTCTCATAGAACCATGTTAGTTCCTATGAAAACAGGTAGTTATGAAAGAGCAAGTCTAATCTCTGAAGCTCTCTGTTAGAGTAGATTAAAATGGAGACCAGTGCCTTCTATTTCTCCACAGGATCGCTCCCCTTCTACTCAGTCCCACCATTGTGCCCTCTACCATGTAATATAGTCAAGGAGGCCTTCACCAGAGACCAAAATGATAGGACCATTCAATCTTGAGCTTCCAGCCTCCAAAACTGTGAACCAAATAAACTTCTTTGCTTCGTGCATTACCAAAACTCATATATTTTGTTATAGCACAATAAATATACAAATAAATTTCTCTACTTATGAGTCTTAGGGTGCTGCAAAATTGTAGGCCTCCTCAATTTCAATTCATTCTGGTAAAGTGTATAACTTTATCCAATTAGAAAAAGTAACTAAATTAAAATTCCTTTCTTACCCAAGTTAAAGTATTAAGCACAAATTCTAGAACTTCATATTAATTGTGGACATATCTAAGCAAATGCTTTAATTTATCTAATTTTCCCTTGCTTTTTTATAGGAAATTTTTAATCTGTTCCTATATATGAGTTTTATTTTTAATAGTTATAATTGTCCAAAAATCACAAAAACTAAGATTTTGGTACTCCATGAGTTGAATATGTTGTTTAAAATTTTCTAATCAAAATATAAACATTGGTGAGAGTGAGGAGAAAAGTAACCAGCAATGCTGGTGGTAATCTAAATTAATACAGTCATTATGAAAAGCAGTATGAAGTTTCCTCCAAAAATAAAAAGAGAATTATCATGCGATCTAGAAATCCACCTTCTGGATATATATCCAGAGGAATTTAAATCAGTATGCTGAAAGATATTTACACTCACATGTTCACTGCAGCATTATTCACGATAACCAAGAAGTGGAAATGAACTAAGTACTCATCATCAGAAAAATAGATAGCTTGTTTTTTTCTCCCCCTGACTTGCTTTCTTTATCCTCCTGGCTTTCCTTTCCTTTCCTTTCCTCTCTTTCCTTTCTCTTTTCCTCTCATTTTCTCTCTTACCCTGCAGGGAGACACTCTGTTTGCTTAATAAACTCCCTTATGTGATTTCCCGTGTCCGGTGTGGTTTCCATGGGATCCCTTACATTGGTGCCGTGACTCAAATGAGCTCTTCCACTGTCTCTTAAGCAAGTGGAACCCCATCTGACGCCCCAGTGACCCCCGGACAGAGCCTCACCTTCCATTTTGCCCAGACGCTCTGCTCTGTATCCATCACCAGATTTCAGATTGGTAAGTAAAGCCATCAAAATTCATTTGTTAATGGCACACAGCTTCCGTGAGTGAGTGGGCAGTTGGAAAGGGATTCCTTATCTTCAAGTCTCTTCTTTCTTGCACTTCTATGCTCTTCCTGCAAACTCAAACACCTTCTTCTTCTCCCCCTCTTAATCCCTCCTCCTCCTCCAACTTCGACTCAGCTGTTTCTGCTTCCATTCCCCGGCCCAGCCCACCTAGCCCTCCTGCCACGAGGTCCTTCATAGGCTGCTGTGGAGGGAGTAACCAGCCCAACCATCAGTGGCATGTCCCAGTAAGGAGTATGATATAGCAGCCCCATTCCCCACAAGTAGTGGGAGATAATGTTTCACAATTTTCTGCATCCAAACCTAATTGATTACTAACCAGGAAAAAGGGTTAAAATGCCCTAGGCATCAAGTTTCTGCTAGAACCTGTTAGCCCCTTTCAGATCTCAGTCAAGGTTTACATTGAAATGTAAATGGAGGAAGGCGCAGTGGGAGACCAGTCTCAAACCCAAGGAAAAAAAATGTCCATTTAAAATTTCTCCTGGGCTGCAACACAACACTTTATCTCTCCCTTTTCCTCTTCTCTCTGCCCTTCTCTTTCCCATTTTCTCATGCTATAATTAATGGCCATTATCATTTTGCTTCTAGGACTCTTGTTTTTCTTAAATGCTATATTTTTGAGCTCACAATTTTGATCCTACATACCTAGGTTAATGATTTTTGATCAGTTATTTTTATCCAACTCTAGAGTTATTTTTGAACATCTGTTACATTGCAATGGAGATAAGCATTACAAGACCTTTACTTTTGTGTTAAATATAAGCGCACATAAAAATTAAAATTTAAAAAATGGATCCAAATACTTTTAATTCACATGATTTAAAAAGGTTCAATTTAAATTGGGTAAACTAAGAGAAGTAAAATGTCTTAAAAATAACTCGTGGGCTGGGTTGATAGCTCAGTCGGTAGAGTGCTTGCCTTGTAAGCACAAGGCCCTGGGTTCGATCCCCAGCACCCCCCCCCCAAAAAAAAACACTCGCAAGTCTCTAGGTGGTCAAGCTAATAAAATGTTGATGTTTATAAAATGTCTAACATCAATTTTTCTAGGACTTTTCTTCAACAGGAAAGAGACAGCAAATACTGTTTACACTTGTCTGACATTTTGTTTTTTTTACACTTGTCTGACCTGTCATCAATAGGGTATATGTAAATGTATTTCTAAAAGTTATTGAGAGCCTGATTTGTTTAAAGGTTAAGCATGAAAGCATTTTACCACTTTGCCACACAAAAGGAAAGTTAAAAGCTCTCTCAGCCTTTCTTTGATTCATGTTTTAGATATAATGTTAAATTGTGTTAACTAATGTTCATATAGACTCAGGAGTCAATATATGTAAACTTCTTAAAAGGACATTTAAGAAAGAGTGTAATGCGCAGTAGCAAAAATGGGACAACAGTGACTGGGATTGGGGTCTCTGATGACCTCATGACTATGGCATGCCTGGTGCCTGGGAGTGCTCCTGTGCAGGGGCACAAGATGCCTAACTGCTGTGGCAGTACATTGATCTCAGGCACACAGCTCTTGGGCAGGAAGGAATTCTTTTGCTAGATAACCAGTGTTTCATCAGCTCCCTTCTCTGGTTCCTACCCACCTTACAGTAACTTTGGAACCTAACATTGCACATATATAAAGATTGCTGACATAACTCTTTAGATCTGTATTTCCATCAGAGAACAGAGCTAAAAGCCCCACCTTACCTGAGATAAGGCTCTGCCTCACAACCCTGCTGTACATTAGAATGGCTTCAAAGTAAGCCAGACTTTAACTCATTTAAAAGTTTGATGTTTGTTGTAAAGATTACTGTAAAGATTACTGTGATCTCAAACAGGGGATATAATGAATAACTCAGCCAAAATTCAAGATAGCTATTGCACAAACTGAATGTTTTACTGTTGGTGATTCCATTTTGTATTTTCCTTGTAAACTCTTTTTCCTAGTATTTTGCAGAAGTACACCGTAGATTAACTTGAAAAGTCATCACCTATAGGACAGATAATGTAGACCCCAATTAGATAAAAGGGGATAAGTAACTGTAAAGTTATTGACATTGAAGTTAAAGCCCAGTACTCTTACTTTATGACTGGTAAGACTGGCTTGCTTGAGGGTTAAGATTAAACTTAGAGATTGAGATTAAATACAGAGATCAAGAAAAGTCCATATTTGGGTCTTGCCCTCAAAGTCAGCCTGAACCCAGGGAACAAGAGAACTTCTCTAAGGAGATTTGCAACTCTGGGTGGGTCATGCAACCTCCTGATCAAGGAGATTGATGAGGCCACTAGAGGATGAAAAGTCAGTCAGTGCACCTGCTGCAGAGGAAGGTCAAAGGGAGACATCCCTGGTGCTTTCAAGGGAAGTCACCTCATCGAGGAGACCCTGCCTAATGGACAGCACTAAAGCTAAGGCTGTCAAGTTCTCTATGAGTGACCCTTGTGGGAACTCAGCTGACTCTTTAACAGACAGGAACTGGTCACTTTGACCAGCTTGATCTTAAACACCTAACAAAACAATTAAAACCAAAATATAGCCATTCTTGGGCATTTAAAAGAAATAATAGTTAAATGTAACTTAAGATGTACACTTGTGTTAGCCCACTAGAATAAAGACTAAAAGCTGCAAAAGAGATTCTTAGGCAAATGTGCCTGATAACTATCAAGAGAAACTGCTAAAGTCAGAAGTTTTTAGTCAGTTTAAGGCCTACAGACACAGGTAGGCTTATCTATGTTTGCTAGTATCTCTACTAAATGTTGTGTTTACATTCTTGATAACCTAGACAATGTTAAAGTTCCCAAATAAAGGCCTTGTCCTCTCCAGCCTTTGCTAGGCCTTGTTATGGGAACAACTTCTCAGTTCTTCCACCCCCTAGTGAGGAATTATCGACTTCTGTCACCTTCATGATAGTCATTGGCATGTTCCAGATTCTGCAACGTTTATATTGTATCAATCTCATTTCAGTACTCATGTCTTCTTGTTCTTCTCTCATAGAAGCATCCGTCCCCAGATGCCTTTACAACCTGCTCTTCTCAGTCAGACTTCCACTTTGGACCCCTCGATTAACCCAATTTCTAAAAAGGGAACTCCAAACTGCTTGCCCCACTCTGCTCCCTTCCAGCTCGATGAAGCCAGAGCAGTCATCGACCCCCTTTCCCTACAGTAATAAAGGAGTTCCTAAAATTAGAGGGGTGAATGAAGCCAGAATTGGGGACAGGCAGTTAATGTAGAAATAGGGGATCAGTCAAATCGAGGAAATGAAGTCCATGAAAACCATCTGCCTCTGGAAGTCTGGAAGTTGAACACTGCCCCTGGGAGAATGGACTTTTTACATCTCACCTGTAAAACCAGCCCCAGTCACTTAGGCAGGAAGGAGAGAGAAGGCTTCGGAAAGAACTGGAGAATAAAACATTTTCTTATAAAAACAGAAACGGGGGAATGTGATGTACAAAGCTGCTCTCCCCGACCTTTCCAGTGCAGCCATTTTCCCCGCCTTCCAACCACTTGTCAATCTATGAACATCCTAGCTAGCTATTGGTTCATCAGTCAGCTTGCAAGTATCCTTCTCCATTATTGGTCCCCTGTTAGCCCAGCAGAATTCAACTGCTTCACAGTAGCTACCCCCGCCATCTTCTCTCTCTTGCTTTTCTCTCCCCCTGACTTGCTTTCTTTCTCCTCCTTGCTTTCCACTCTCTCTAGCGTGTGCCCTTTCTCTTTCCTTTCTCTTTTCCTCTCATTTTCTCTCTTACCCTGCAGGGAGACACTCTGTTTGCTTAATAAACTCCCTTATGTGAAAAAAAAAAGAAAAGAAAAATAGATAATGTGGTATGTACACACAATGGAATATTATTTGACCTTTTAAAAGTAAGAAATCCAGTCATTTGTGACATGGATGAACCTAGAGAACATTATGCTAAATGAAATAAGTCAGACATGGAAAGACAAATACCACATGGTCTTTCTTATATGTGAAATGGAAAGAAGTTGAACTCATAAGAGTAAAAAGTAGAATACTGGCTACCAGGGGCTGGAGGAGGGAGTGCATATGCAGAAAGAAGAGATGTCCAAGGTGTACAGTTTCAATTAAGAGGAGTCAGCCTTAGTGACCTATTGCACAGACTGGTTACTATAAGGAAAAATCATTCTAAACCTCTAGACTGCTGAAAGAGAAAGTTTAAATATTTCCATCAAAAAAAGTGAGGTGAATGAGCTTGATGTAATCATTCTACAATGTAAGCATACATCAAAACATCACATCGTACCCCACAAATATATACAAGTAGAATTTGCCAATTAAGAATAAATTTTTAAAAAATATTCCAACCCTTTTGGAAAATATGACTATACTTTAGAGGGTTCATTTACAACTTCACTTTTACTACAGAACACGTTGTAGGATATGCATTTATAAATTTACAAAATAGTTTTTGGAGGTTCAAACTTCTCTAAACTGTCACTGATCAAAGGGCAGCAGAGGAAAACTCCACACCATCAGACCACAGCATTTTGTTCTGTCCAATATTAGCTGTGTTATCAAAATTTTATAGTTTGATTTTGCTCATACAAAATATTCATGTATATAAACAACTACAATGTCCTCTGTATAATATCATCCCCTGTATAAGAATTATATATTGAGTCCACCATTCTCTGTAGCCCACTCTAATGTTTTCTGGCCAGGTTTCTTACTTCACTAAGAATATTGGCTTTCCCAAAGTTTGTGTTTCTATTATCATGGCAACATTAGGAATTTTCAGTATTAAACTTTGAAATTTATAACAGCCCTCATCAAAAAAAAAAAAAACCACACATATTTTAACCTTCAATGAAATGATCTTCCAAGTACTTTATTTGGATTTCATAAATCCAGTTTTACCAGAAATTGATTTTCATTATAAATCATCTTATATTACTAAGACAAAAGTAACTTCACTTACTTCTTGCAAAGTTCTTCTGCTGAGACACATAGACCACAGAGGACAGGTATCTGATCCTTGACAAAGGTGCCAAAACATGCTTTAGAGAAAAGACAGGCTTTTAACAAATGGTGCATGGAAACCTGGTTATCCATATGCAGAAGAATTAATGTAGAGCCTTATCTTTAATTCACAATAGCCAAACTGTGGAACCAGCCTAGGTGTCCATCAATGAACAAAGAAAAGGTGGCATGTACATACACACACACACATATATACAGATATATACATACACACACACACACACACACACACACACACTCTCTCTCTGTCTCATTAGTTTTATTCAGCCATGAAAAAATGAAATTATGTCATTTGCAAAAAAATAGATGGAATTATGAAATGTCAAACTCAGAAAGTAAAGAATGGCATGTTCTTTGTCATATGTGGGAACTAGAGATGAGAAAGGAAAAGAAAGGAAAGGTGGCAAAAAGGGGGATCTTATGAAAATTAAAGGGAGATGTGTGGAGTAGTAGAGTAGAGGAAAGGGATTAGGGGAGTGAAGAAAGAAGGGATAGGGGAAATACTAAGGAATCATATTGACCAGATTATATTGTTATATTGTGTGCATGTACCAATATGTAACAATGAATCCTACCATTATGTAAAACCACAATACCCCAATATAAAAAAAGGGGGTGGGGATCTTCTGCTGATGGAGCCAACACATTAACAGCTTTTTGTATCATGTTTCTAAATTCATTTTTAAAAAAGGGTTGAAACTGATAATACATGAAATCAATTTAGAACACTCGTTTGATCTAAATAATAAATCTTTCTTTGTAGGGTACTATGCAAACACATCCTATGCAGTGGCACATGTTTGCAACTGACTTTTAAAGCAAAAATCTGGAGGACAAGATGGAACTTCTGGTTCTCAGGTGGTTATCGATGACAGTGCAGCCACCATGGAGGACAGCAAAAAGCAGTCACATTATTTGACTATTACACACTCTCATTGGCTTCTATATTCATTATTGTAATTTTCCTAAAGCATGAATTTTCATTTTTTGTTTCATTACCTCTCCAAAGAATTAACTGGAAAAAAAACATTGTTAACTATTCTAATTTCAGACTTGTTCCATATGGTAAGTATAAGATTATTCAGACTGCTTAGGGTTGCTCAGTGTATGTTCCTATCATAGTTCACGTACACTTGCCCTGTCATTTCCCATAGTTCCTAATAATGCCACCAAATGGTTGACTGGTGATAAGACTTTGGCATGGTTGGCAGACATATCAGGCAATTGACAGGAAAGCGACATGTATAGCTCCCCATTGCTCCAAGTTTGATCTGTAGGCAGTAGCAGAAATGCAGACTTTCAGGTTTTACGCAAGAGCTACAGGACCAGGATCAGCATCTGAGCAAGATCTAGGTGGTCTGAATGCACCTGGCAGCCTAGAAAGCACTAGAATATTTTCCCTACCATCACCATAATAGAAAGAACTGAAGAGACAGATGTCCCTGGTCACTGGGGTCTGAACACACTATTTGCTCAGGGAGAACCTGGAATGTGGTCTTTGAGAGGGAAGTGTTGGCCACATCGCATGTTCAAAGGACAGGCACAGGTGGTTGGTAGTCTCATTCCCATTAACTTGTGATAACATGAGGGCTCTATGTGGCATAGGCAACTCCACAAAGTGATTCAGCCAACCTATTCCAGCTCATGCTATTGCAACTATTAGTAATAACTCTTTTGTGGAGGATATTTTAGGCCAGACTCAGAAAGTCAAGGGTTGACTATTTTCTCTCATATTTGGAAGCTATTTCAAAATAGCGGGGAAAAGAAGGGAAAATCCTTTAAAAATAGAAAGGAGATCAGCAGTGTAGAGGAAAGGGATTGAGGGGGAGGGTGGAGGGACAAGAAAAGGGAGAAAATGTAGCATGAAACTGATAAAATTATGCTATGTGCATTTATGAATATACCACAGTAAATTTCAACTTTATCCATATCTATAAAGTACTGATAAACAATGAATAAATAGAAGGAAGGCTAATAGAATAGAGGAAGGGGAACCGGGCAAGGGAGGAACAGGGAAAAGGAAGTACTGGGAACTGAAATGGAGTAAATTATATTCCATACATGTATGATCATGTCAAAGTGAACCCCAATATTATGTATAGTTGTAATGCACTAATAAAAATATTAAAAATATTATAACACATCTTTATAAAACAAAGAACTCAAGCAAATATAAAACCATCACAGGCAAACAGGGAGGCATGAAAATTTGATCTCCAGGAAAATTGTGACCAATATTTACACATAAGTGTGTGTATATATGTATATATATGTGTATATATATATATTAATATTTATATAATTTATAAATTATACATAATTTCATGTGAAATACATAATATAAATTGCATATTAATATATATATACACAATGCAGAGGTTTTATAACATCTATTCCCCAGAGTATTTTCTTAGCTATTGTTTTAAAGGCAAAGTAAAAAATCATTGATATGTCTTTTCATTTGGAAATTTATCTATTCTTTTCTTGTTTAAGTTAAAAAACAATCTTCTAGGAGAGATTAACTGAATTCTCCCTCATGTTCAGCCTTTGTGTGTCTCCATTAGACATTGTACTTTAGCCACACATCAAAATTCATGATAAAAGGCTCTTAGAAGCAGAGGTGAGTTAATTTTGGTAAGAGTAAGCCCCTCTAAGAATACACCAGTTGAAATATTCAAGCAGTGATATCAGTAAGAGCGAATTACTGTGGCTGCTCATTGGCTTACAATGTAGAACAGCTCTTGAATAAGTAAAGATTTTAAACAATCTCCCCTAATGAACATGTACTATTAACAGAAATTACAAAGTTCCATTAACATTTAACACAAATAGTTTACAATTGGCTGTTCTCATTTTCCTCTTTTAGGAGAGTATGTGTTAAGCAACAAGCAGAACAAGATTAAAGAATGCCATGATCAAAATGTGGTAGAACTAGGCAACCTAATGCTTCAAAATTGGGGACTTGAGATTAATTTTTTCCCCCTCTGGAGGAGAAAACAAGGGGAAAGAATGTTTGCTAGTTTTTGATGATTTACAAGTAGTTCAAATCTAGTATTCTGTTTTCTATACTCATTATTCTAAATCCAGAATCTCTAATATTTTCAAAGAACATTGTTAAATTTTATGAATAACTTAATTCCTTCATTTTCAGGTATTACAGTCACTTTCTTGGGACTTTCTGAAATTTCTTATATAGACCACTTGCTTCAATGATGCAATAAGTTTATTGAGCACCTACTGATTTGGGCCCTGAACATGCATTATCTATGCTGCTCATAACAATTCTTCAAAATTGACATTATTGCCCTACTTCACAGTAAAGGTAACTGAGGTGTAGAGTGGTAAACTCATCTGCCTCAATGACATTCCTAGCAAATTAAGATCTATTCATACACTTACCTATATATAGGTCAGTATTTCCATTTGTTTTATTTTGTCTGTATTATTTTGTTGATTTTTTTCCTTGAGGAATTATCTACACCAAAGATAATGATGAAACTGTTATTTCTGGGGACCTTATTAAGATTATTGATTCCAAAATTTAATTTAATTTAATTATTTATCTCAAAAAATAATACTAAGAAAATCTGAAGTTAAAAAAAAAAAGAAAAGAAAAAAGCAAACAACCAAAATTGTAGAGAATTGATATTTTGGAGTAGACTCATTCAAAATTTTCTCCATGCAAATGTAAATATACACCTACACACAAATATACCCAAATATAGACATAGAGAGTAGCTTATATATCTATGAAATATTCATTTATTTTTATTCAACCATCTATCCACACATACATCCAACAAACATTTATTGAATAACCCTCCATAGCCAGGCATTATGCTAGCAGTCCACAGAAAGTGGGAAATAACACAGATGGGTCCTCTTTTCATGGAGCTAAGCATTTTTTACTTATAAAATAATTAATTACATATAAGAAATATTTAATAGGACCTCAGTTCCTTTGGGAAGTATTTGGTGATCTAAAAATAAATTAATTTTGTTGGAATAAAAATAAAAACATAAGTTAAAAGAAAATTGAGTTAAGAAACTAGAGAATTCATCGAGAACATGCCTGCTAGCCACATGGAGGATTTTAGACCTTAGCCTAAAACTGAAATGTGATGGTGTCACATATATATTTTTCTTGTTCTTTTCTTTCTATTTTATGTCCATTAGTTAGACAAGGTCTGCTATGTTGCCCAGGCACCTGGTCTCAAGCTCATGAACTCAAGTGATATTCCTACCTCATCTTCCTGAGTAGCTGTTCCTACAGGCTTGTGCCAAGATCTCTGGCTTATGGATGCACTTCTACAGAGTAGCGATTTCTAAGATCTGGACGGGAGTGCCTCTAACTATGTCTTGGTTTAACAGGTAGTGACTATCCTTTCCAAGTTAATGAATATAAATCTCTGCTGCTGCTATTTTACTGATTGCATATTGGATGCCATGAGTATAGCATGATTTATTTAACCAATCACATATTTTCAGACAAATCTTGAATGTTCCCAAAGGCCTATAGATTGGAAGCTTGGTCCCTGGGGAGGCACCACTGGGAGGTTGTGGAAGTCTTTAAGAGGTGGGGCTTAGTAGGAGATCTTTAGGTCATTGGAGACAAGTCCTTAGAGGGGATTGTGGGACCTTTGCCCCTTCACTCACCCTGAAGTGAGTGATTTTGCTCTGCCTCATGCTGCCACCATGAAGTATTGCCTCACCATAGGCTCAAAGCATTAGAGCCATTCAATCATGGATTGAAATCTCCAAAACCATAAGCAAAAATAAATATTTTTATTACAAATTTGTTGTGTCAGTTATTTGTTATAGTAAAAGAAATATAACACAGTGATTTTAATTTTTTTCTATATTAGAAATTTAAATGAAGACACTTGTATGTATACTCTTGCAAATTTGTCTAATTACTTCCCTATGATAAGTCTTTAAGTAAAATTGATGCATCAAAAAGTTTAGGTGGGGGCTGGGGAGAGAGCTCAGTCGGTAGAGTGCTTGCCTTGTAAGTACAAGGCCCTGGGTTCGATTCCCAGCACCCAAAAAAAAAAAAAAAAAAATTCACACCTGGGTCAAAAGTGTAGGGGAAAGAACATTGCTTCATATATTCAATTCATCATTTCTAATCTTAGCCAATTTGATGGTCAATTTTTTTCCTCCTTACAATATTGGGTAGTCAGACTATTATATTCTTCTGTGTTTGGGCTTTTTGTTCATAGCTCATGTTTCCACTGGAAGTTGAATTTTGTTAAATGAATTTAAAAGAGGGCTTTTAATTGTAAAGACCATAGCTTTTGCAAGTCACATAATACTTCAGATCATTCTTCCAAGCTCGGTTTTCATCTTTTAAATTTGATCCACTTTTAGAATTCTGTTAAAATCTTTACACAATCAAACTACCACATCTTCCTACATCCTAACTGGCAACCAGTCTAAGAAAACCCAGACAGGAAAATTCTGCTGATAATATTACAAAAAAAGTTTCAAAGAAATATACAAATGTGGTGATAAGTGACAAAGACATGAACAATTTTCATTCTTCCAAATCAATTTATTTCAACACTGTTATGTTTTTTCCCTCCATATATACTTTCATGTCTTATAATGTTTCTGATTCTGCCTATTTTCAATGTTGACTTCCTGATTTCCAGATCTATGACTGACACTGTCTTTATCCTTTGTGAATCTCTGCCTTTCTGAAAGCAACTAATAAGATGCTATTCTCCAATTTGCTATTGTTAATGGCTATAGTTAGCCAAGAAAGAATAATTTCCTGGGTTCACCTAAATTCAAGTGAACTACTGTGTCTATTTATCTATTTCTCCTTCCTTCCTTCCTTTCTTTTCCCTCTCTGTACCTATACCCTGGATTGAAATAGTCACAAAGTACTTACTTGCCTTGCTAATGTTAAGCAAGTTCTCCACCACTAAGGTACATCACAAGTTCTTGTTTAATTTTGAGACAGTGTCCTGCTAAGTTACCCCCAGACTGGATTTAAACTTATGATACTCCTGCCTCAGTCTCCCAAGTAGCTGTGCTTATCTGTGTCTGTCCATACTATTCATGTCTGACCTGATGTGAATATTATAATACAACAGCGGACAAGGCCCATATTCCATTTCTTCAAATTTTCTTTCTGTTTTCTAATTTATATATAAAAACTTTGGGCTTCTTCAACTTGCTTCTTCTCTAAGAAATGCTTTTTCAGTACTTCAATTAAAATTGCAGGCACTTTCTCCTATATTGTTAAAGAAATAGTAAAAAAAAATAGAAAAAATTTTCTATTTCATGTAGCTATTAAAAAGTAGAGAATGTTCTTCAGAATAAAACTATTCTTAGAGAAAAAGTCATTTATGAAAAGGGAGTCTTATAAGACATCCAGACTTAAGAAAATTTTATGTTCAGTAAAAGTAACCTTTCAGCTTTAAATGTCTATATTTCCTACTAATTAGTTGTCATGGTAATAATACATAAATTGGCACCTGTGTTTACTGGAAGTATCATTAATTGCAAATTTTCTTGCTTAATCAGAAAGGGTCAATGGCATTTCTTCTTCTCAGGCATGACATCGAGATCATGGAAATTAGCAATGGACACCGAGAAGACATGCACTTTACTAAGAAAAGTAACTGTAATTACATTCAGAGAGTTAACCAATTTTTCAGAATGACTTCAACCATTTATATTCCCAATAACAACAGGAGAGAGCACCTTTCTCCAAACTCTTGACAACTTGAAACATTACCAATATTTTCACAGTCTGGAAGATGAAAAATAAAAATTCACTGCAGTAGTTTTGACTGGATTTTCAACTGATTATCAGAGCTGGAACACTGGTATTTCTTCTTCTATATGTGCCTATATATTATTGCTTGACTGATTTTTTAAATTTATTTTGTATTGCATAGAAATCTTTATACAATCAAGGTATCATATCTTCCTGCATCCTAACTAGCAACCAGCTTAAGAAAACCTTTTAGGGCCTTTTAGAGAGGAAAATCTTACTAATAATGTTACAAAAAATTTTTCAAAGAAATATGTATATGTGGTGATAAGTGACAAAGATTTGTGTGTTATATATGTTACAAATGTACACAATAAAAGTAATTATTAAAATTGATGAATAGTTAAGCATGTGAGAGAAATCACCACTGTAAAATTGTAAAAACAAATAATTCCCCTCAGAACTTTGCTCCAATGTCTGCTAGCATCCAATAGTGCTGCCTAGAAAGCTGGTCATTTTTATCTTCATTCTTTCAGGTATGCTGGTCAGGGAAGGGGTGTGTATATGTGTGTGCTCATGTGGCTATGTGTGCTTTTGTCTCTGGAATTTGCAGTAGCTTTGTTTTATTCTCAGTGCTATGAAATTGTAAGATGGTGAACTTAGGTGTGTGTATTTTAGAATTCATTATGTTGGATATTTTTACTCTCTGTAATTTCTCCTCCTCTCATGTAGAATATTAATTATTTGTTAGATTAAATAACCTTTCAGATTACTCCACTACCTCTCTTTCCTATGAGACACTTGTATTTCTGCTCTACCTTTAAGAAAATGGCATCTTCCAAATAATTTATAAGTCACTTAAAGAAGAGTTTCCTCTCTGGGCATGGTGGCATACCCCTGTACTCCCAGGAGGCTGAGGCAGGAGGTTTACAAGCTCAAAGCAAGTCTCAGCAATTTAGCAAGGCCCTAAGCAACTTAAGGAGACCCTGTCTCAAAATAAAAAGTAAAAATGGGCTGGGGATGTGACTCAGTGGGTAAGTGCCCCTGGGTTCAATACCTGGTACCTTAAAAAAAAAAAAAAAAAGAAAGAAAAAGAAAAGAAAAGAGTTTCCTCATCTTAAGAATTGGGAAAAGTAGAATTTATCTCATGCAGTGATTGTGAGAGTTAAGTAAATACATGAAAAGGACAGTCACTGTCACTTTCAGAAAGTAAGCTCTATATAAATATTAGGAAAGATTTTTACATAGAAGATTTGCTTCACATGTCTGGCAAGTGTTAGTTGTCTATTCACATCTAAGTGGGAGACCCTCCAAAGCTTAATCTGTTTACTCCCTTCATAGAAGTGGGGCTTACTGTTCAGCAGAATTGAGTCTTTGGGGAAATGGCCACCATTTTGTTGGAGAATTTCTAATGCAAGTATTTGTCATGTTTTCATTGAAGTATTTTAGTCTTCTAAAGAAGAGTCTTTAGATACTTTACTTAAGGGATAAATGCTTACCTGCGTACAAGGTATACCTCAGGGTGAAGAAAAGATAAGAGAAGTGGGGCAAACAAATCGGTTCCAAGACAGACTACCAACTAAAGACCCCTGTGTCTTCAGTCACCTCACTCACCTTCTACTCACCTTCCCTGCCCTGCTCCCCAGTCTCCTTGGGACCGAGTCATTCCTCACTTGCCCCTGTCCTTCCACACTGTGGATTTCTACACCCACTGCTTCTGACAACCCACTTCACTGCTTCTTCCAGAAGTTGTCCAGTTCCCTCATTCACAGACCTTCCCCCTTCCCGCTGGATGGTTTGCCCTTTTCACAGTTACTTCCACTGGGGCGCCCTAGTGAGGGAGGAGGTTGGTGCCTTGGATTAGCCTTTCAACTGCAAGTCAAAGGTAATTCTTGAAAGTAATAGATATGAAAAGTATTTTAGAAAAAAAATTTTTTTTTTTTTTTGGTACCAGGGATTAAACTCAGGGGCTCTTGGCCACTGAGCCACATCCCCAGCCCTCTTTTGTATTTTATTTAGAGACAGAGTCTCACTGAGTTGCTTAGCAGCCTCTCTTTTTGCTGAGGCTGACTTTGAACTTGCAATCCTCCTGCCTCAGCCTCCTGAGCCACTGGGATTACAGGCATGAGCCACTGTGATAATTTTACATACTGCAGGAAAAGTTCCAGTATGTCTTAAAAATTCTCAAGTCTCTCCTAATCACTTATTTTTTACTATCTACCTTTTTCACAAATTATGGTATATATGTGCACATTAATTGCAAGAAAGTGGCTTAGTCAGAGCCAAACTACCAAGTTTGGTAACAGACGGGATTCTTCACAGGAATAGGAAGGAAGAGGGGCCCACACCATAAAGCAGTGGGGAAGGAGCAGTGGGCTTTGGAGTTGGGCTGACTTTGCCCAAATCTTTTTCCACTTTCTGGCAATGTGACTTTGAACAACTTTCCCAACTCTCAGAGCTTTGTTTCCTCAACTGGGGAATATTAAATTTCTGGGGAAAGTTTGAAAGATTTGGTGAGAAAAAAATGTATTTAAAATATGTAGGCAATAGTAGACTACAATAACTATGGACTCCAACTCTTATACTAGGCTACTTTCTGTATGTGCCTATGTATGTGTATGTAAAAATAATATTTATTTATTTTGGCTTATTAGAATGTATAGTACAGCAAAAAAAACAGGCTTACTTATAATGTCAAATATGCTATGATAGCAATCAACCCTGAAAATATCATTTATTCCATATATTGTGTATTATACTTCTCATTCAGGAAATAAAAAAGCTACAGCAGTAGTAATACCAATGTATTTCATGTCAAGGTGATATTTGGGGTCAAAAGTAAAGGTTAAAACAAATCACTGGATGTTTAAAACAAAATGGCATTCTCTTCTTTTCACACAAGTTATCTCTTTTACCATTATTTCCCAGGGCTAGGAAAACAGGATCGCGTGTACATTTTCAGCATAATTAGGTGGATACTCAATTTGGCTGGCATGCTTGGCTCCATGTTAAGTTTTTTAATCCTACATTAGAAACCATAGCACAAGCTGTGTCTACACAGCATAAAATTAACTTCTTCAGACACTATCCATCATTAGAATAAGAAAAATAAAAAGATGAATAACTCAATGAAAAATAGTCATGCCCTGCTAACATTTACAAAATTAAAAAAACATCAATTAAAAGAGCCAAGCCTAGTTTGTTTTTCTTATGCGATATAAAAAATATTTTTCTTAGTGAAATTGTTACATGCATCAGAAATTATATAGAGAGACAATTCAGCACAGAATCCTAGGAGGACTTTGATCTCAGGAAGTTGGGTCCATAGAGAAATAAAATGGGGACTGGGCAATTAGGCACTGCACATCTGTTTAAATAGTCACAGTAGATAACACAAGCATCCAGCAAACCTTACCACTTGAAGTATTCTACCTACATTGTAGATTGCAAAATACCAAATTAAATAATATACATAATGAATGCTTAATATGCACCCACAAATTTATACATTTCTCCATGTCCATTCTGTCTTTACTCTCTTTTCCTTTGCCCACATTTCATCTTTAAACCACAGTGAGCTAATTATACTGTCTAGATTGCCATTCTCAGAGACAGTGTGTGAGGAAGAGTAAACTCTGGGCCCAATTTCTAGTCTGCCTTAGCTGTATGTGATCCCAAACAATTTCTCAGAAATTGAAATCACAGGACCTAAAACTAGTCTGTTTTATTTAGAGTTCTATCCTCAAGGCTAGGAAAAATGTTTTGCATAAATGAGCCTCATAAATATTAGCCACATGGATGAATTATGCCTGCATTATTGCAATCATTGTGCATATTTAATAAGTAATGTATTTAGTAAGTAAAGTGACTGGCACTTAAAAAGTGCTCATTTAAAGGTAGATGTTTATTTAAAGCCCCAAAGAATTAAAAGGATAGAAAAGTAAACAAGAGATTAATCTCTTGTAATATCATGCATCTTAGGACATTCCCATCATCCCAGAAAGGAAACCATATCCATTAACATTCACTCCCAATCTTTGCTGCCTCAGAACCTTAGAAAGACATTGATTTACTTTCTGTCTCTGAATATTTGCTTGCACCAAGTGTTTACTGTAAACAAAATCATGATGTGTGGTCCTTGGTGATTAATTTTTCTCTTATTTTCAGTTACTCTATGTTGTATCATACATCAGCACTTCATTCATATTTATTGTCAGATGATATTCCACGATGTTAATATTGCCACATTTTCTTTATCTTTTTATCAGTTGTTGACCAATTGGGCTTTTCCACTTGAGGAGTAATGCTGCTTATGGACATATTTATATATGTTTTTGCATGTTCATTTTTTTTCATCTGTTTTAATGATTATGTCTATGGGTGGAATTGCTAAGTCTGGTAGCTCTATGTTTACTAATTTAAGGAGCTGCTGTCAAACTTTTTCCAAAGTGGCTACATCATTTTACAATCATATCATCAGCAGATGAGCTTCCAATATTTCCAAATCTTAGCCATCAATTTTTTTTTTTATTATATCCATTTAGAGAGTGGGAAATTCACTGAGATTTGGATTTGCATTATCCGAATATCTAAGACACATTTTCTCATATGTGTCTTTACCATCTTCTCTGGAGAAAATATTCATGGCTGCCTCTTTTAAAATTGTTTTCATTATCTTTTTGATGAGTTCTGGGCTTTCAAATTTTCTGGACATTAAGGTCCTTATCATGTACATGATATTCAGTGTTTTCTAGCATCCTACAAGTTGTATTTTGCTTTTATTTTGTTTATTGTTTTATTTATTCATTTTTTTACTTATTTTTGCTATACAAGAGTTTTTTAGTTTGATGTAATCCCATTTGTTATTTTTTTCTCCTAAGATATGCTTTTTTATTATTATTTTCTATTTATCTTTTAATTTTTACAGACTGCATTTTGATTCATTGTACACAAATGGGGTACATCATTTTGTATCTATGGTTATACACAATGTAGATTCATACCATTTGTGTAATCATACATGTACATAGGGTAACGATGTGTCTCATTTGAACATTTTTCATAACCCTCTCCCTCTCATTTCCTTCTACATAATCTAAAGCTCCCCCATTCTTCTCTCACCTACCACCCTCCAGCCCCATTATATATCATTCTCCACTTATCAGGGATAATATTCAGCCTTTGTTTTTTTGGAATTGGCTTATATCACATAGCATGATATTCTCCAATTCCATCCATTTATTTGCAAATGCCATAATATTATTCTTCTCTATGACTGAATAATATTCCATATACCAGAGTTTCTTTATCCATTCATCTGTTGAAGGGCATCTAGGATGGTTCCATAATCTAGCTATTGTGAACTGAGCTACTACAAACATTGATGTGGTTGTGTTAATATAGTTTACTGATTTTAAGTCCTTTGGGTATAAACTGAGGAGTGAGATAACTGGGTCAAAAGGTGAGTCCACTCCAAGTTTTCTGAGGATTCTCCACACTGCTTTCCAGAGTGCCTGCACCAATTTGCAACTCCACCAGCCAGCAATGGAAAAGTGCTCCTTTTTTCCCACATCCACGCCAACATCTATTATTGTTTGTGTTCTTGATAAAAGCCATTCTAATTGGAGTAAGATGAAATCTTAGAGTTGTTTTAATTTGCATCTCTCTAATTACTAGAGATGTTGAACACTTTTTCATATCTTTATTAATTTCCTTTGTGTCTGTCCAGTTCCTAGGCCCATTTATTGATTAGGTTCTTTGTATTTTTGGAGTCAAATTTTGTATGTTCTTTATAAATTTTGGAGATAAGTGCTCTATCTGAAGTGCATGTGGAAAAGATTTTCTCCCACTTTGTAGGCTCTCTCTTCACATTCTTGATTGTATCCTTTGTTGAGAAAAGGCGTTTTGGTTTGAGTCCATCCCACTTATTGATTCTTGCTTTGATTTCTTGTGCTTTGGGTCTTGTTGAGGAAGTCTGATCCTAAGCCAACATGATGAAGATTCGGGCCTACTTTGTCTTCTATTAGATGCAGGGTCTCTGATCTAATTCCTATGTCTTTGATCCATTTTGAGTTTTGTGCAGGGTGAGAGATAGAGGTTTAATTTCATTTTACTGCATATGGATTTCCAGTTTTGCCAGCACCATTTGCTGAACAGTCTATCATTTCTCCATTGTATGCCTTTGATTCCTTTGTCTAGTATGAGGTGACTGAATTTATGTGGTTTTGTATCTGTGTCTTCTATTCTGTACCATTGGTCTGCCTGTCTATTTTGGTGCCAATACCATGCTGGTTTTGTTACTATTGCTCTGTAGTAGAGTTTAATGTCTGGTATCGTGATACCTATTACTTCACTTTTTCTACTCAGGATTGTTTTGGCTATTTGAGGTCTACTGCTCTTCCAGATGAAGTTCATGATTGCTTTCTCTATTTCTATGAGGAATGTCATTGGGATTTTAATTGGAATTGCATTGAATCTGTATAGCACTTTTAGGTAGTATGGTCATTTTGACAATGTTAATTCTGCCTATCCTAGAACATGGGAGATCTTTCCATCTTCGAAGGTTTTCTTCAATTTCTTTCTTTAATGTTCTGTAGTTTTCATTATAGAGGCCTTTCACCTCTTTTGTTAGATTAATTCCCAAGTATTTTAATTTTTTTTTGAGGCTACTGTGAATGGAGTGGTTTTCCTAATTTCTCTTTGAGAGGATGCATCACTTATAAATAGAAATGCATTAGATTTATATGTATTGATTTTATATCCTGCTACTTTGCTGAATTCATTTATTAGTTCTAGAATTTTTCTAGTGGAGTTTTTTGGTTCTTCTAAATATAGGATCATGTCATCAGCAAATAGTGACAGCTTTAGTTCTTCTTTTCCTGTTTGTATCCACTTAATTTCTTTGGTCTGTCTAATTGCTCTGGGTAGAGTTTCGAGGACAATGTTGAATAGAAGTGGTGAAAGAGGGCATCCCTGTCTTGTTCCAGGTTTTAGAGGGAATGCTTTCAGTTTTTCTCCATTTTTTTGATATTTTCTATTTTGTTGGAGTATAGATTTTCAAAGTAGCTTCTAATTATGTTTTGTAGTTCAATGGCATCTGTCGTGATCTTTCCTTTTTCATCAAAAATTCTAGTAATTTGAGTTTTCTCTCTCCTCTTCATTAGTGTGGCTAGGGGTTTATCAATTTTGTTTACTTTTTCAAAGAACCAACTTTTTGTTTTGTCTGTTTTTTAAATTGTTTCTCTTGTTTCAATTTCATTGATTTCAGCTCTGATTTTAATTATTTCCTGTCTTCTACTATTTTTGGTGTAAATATGTTCTTCTTTTTCTAGGACTTTGAGCTGTAATGTTAGGTCGTTTAGTTGTTGACTTTTTATTTTTTTAAAGTATGAGCTCAATGCAATGAACTTTCCTCTTAGTACTACTTTCAGAGTGTCCCAGAGATTTTGA
This sequence comes from Sciurus carolinensis, assembly GCF_902686445.1. Lineage (NCBI taxonomy): Eukaryota > Metazoa > Chordata > Mammalia > Rodentia > Sciuridae > Sciurus > Sciurus carolinensis. The sequence continues at coordinate 80,481,160 of NC_062213.1, read as the reverse complement.
TATATTGTGTCACTGTTCTCATTTACCTCCAAGAATTTTTTTTATTTCTTCCCTGATGTCTTCTGTTATCATTGCATCATTCAATAGCATATTATTTAGTTTCCAGGTGTATGAGTAGTTTTTGTTTTTTATTTTATCATTCATTTCTAATTGCATTCCATTATGGTCTGAGAGGATACAGGGTAGGATCTCTCTTTTTTGTATTTATTAATGGTTTCTTTGTGGCATAGCATATGGTCTATTTTGGAGAAGGATCCTTCAGGTGAGAAGAAAGTATATTCACTCGATGATGGATGAAATACTCTGTAAATATCCATTGATATATTATTTAGTTCTATAGTTTCTTTGTTCAGTTTTTGTTTCAAGGATCTATCCAGTGGTGAGAGCAGTGTGTTAAAGTCCCCCCTATTAATGTGTTTTGGTCTATTTGATTCTTAAAATTGAGAAGGCTTTGTTTGATATACATAGATGCTCCATTATTTGGGGCATAAATATTTAAAATTGTTATATCTTGCTGTTTTATGCTTCCCTTTAGCAGTATGAAATGTCCTTCCTTATCTCTTCTGACTAACTTAGGTTTGAAGTCCACTTTATCTGAGTATAAGGAGGGAGACCCCTGCTTTTTTACTGGGTCTATGTGCTGGTATGTTTTTCCCCATCCTTTCACCTTTAGTCTGTGGATGTCTTTTTCTGTGAGATGAGTCTCTTGAAGGCAGCATATTATTGGTTCTTTCTGCCAGTCTATGTCATTTGATTATTGAGTTTAGGCCATTGACATTCAGGATTTTTATTGAGATATGATTTGCATTCCTGGTCATTTTGGCTTATTTTTGGTTTTTTACTTGTCTTGGTTTCTTTGATTGGCTTTTCCTTTAGGGTAAAGGGCTTTTCCTCTCTAGGCTGATTTGTATTGTTTTTCACTTCCTCCTCACAAAATATTTTGCTGCGAATGTTCTGTAGGGCAGGCTTTCTATTTGTAAATTCTTTTAACGTTTGTTTATCGTGGAACGATTTTATTTCATTGTCAAATCTGAAGGTTAGTTTTGCTGAGTATAGGATTCTTGGTTGTCATCCATGTTCTTTCAGAGCTTGAAATATATTATTCCAGGCACTTCTTGCTTTTAGAGTCTGGGCTGAGAAATCTGGTTTCCCCTTATATGTATTCTGATGCTTTTCTCTCACAGCATTTAAAATTCTATCTTTATTTTGTGTGTGAGGTATTTTCAGTATAACGTGTCTTGATGTGGATCTGTTGTAGTTTTGTGCCCCTGGTGTTCTGTAAGCCTCTTGTATTGATTATCTATTTCATTCTTCAGGTTTGGAAATTTTTCTGATATTATTTCATTGAACAGGTTGTTCATGCCTTTGGTTTGTATTTCTGTACCTTCCTCAATCCCAATTATTCTTAAATTCTGTCTTTTTGCCATATCCCATAATTCTTGGAGGTTCCATTCATGATTTCTTAACATCTCCTCAGTTTGTTCAACTTTATATTAAAGATTAAATATTTTGTCTTCATTGTCTGAGATTCTGTCTTCAGTGAGATCTATTCTGTTGGTGGTGCTTTCTATTGAGTTTTTAATTTGGTTTATGGTTTCTTTCAAGTATTTCTGATTGTTTGGTTTTTTTTTTTTTTTTTTTTTTTTCAAAATCTCCATCTCTTTATTGAAGTGTTCTTTTGCTTCCTGCATTTTCTCTTTTAACTGTTTACTAGAATGGTCATGCATTGCCTGCATTTGCTCTCTTATCTTTTGCTTCATGGATCATTTTAATTATGCAGATTCTAAACTCTTTTTCTGTCATTTCCACTGCCATGCTCTCATTGGATTCTCTCACAATAGCATCTTGGTTTGTTAGGGACACTTTCTTCCCCTGTTTTTTCATATTGTTTCTATATATTCCCCTCTAGCAGTGAAGATCAGAGATACTGAAGTTCTTCCCTTACAGTTCTTCCCTGCAGTTTTCTCCTACCTCTCCTTTGAAGGGGAGATCAATACCAGTAGCACCCAAAATAGAGAAATTGCAGCCCTGAACCAGATAGCCCCTATAAAGACTTTAACATTATTAAAATAAACAGGATCAGTTCAACTACTATTTACAGTGTTTGTAGTTGTGAACAAGAGGATGGGGAAGGGTGTCTGATGGAAGTGAGTAAATAGAGGTACCTGTCAAAGGGCCTCCAGTCTCCTGTAGGTGTCTCAGGATGGAGCCGCCCTTCCAATGATGATGGCCACGCCCTCAGGAATAATTCAAAATGCCTGCACCAACCTCCAAAGAAGCTGGGGTGCCCCAGCAAGGGTGTGCTGAGTCATCACGGCAGCAGGCTCAGTGTCCCTCAGCAGTAGGGGAGCAGGCGGGCAGGCTCAGTTACTGGCCTCCAACCTCGGTGTGGGGGCGGCCTGGGGGCTCAGTGCCGGTCAGTCCATGGTGAGGTGTGTGCTCAGTGATAGGGGTCTGACCTTGGTGTGGGGGTGGGCAGGCTCAGTGCCGGCTTTGCTTTCTTGATAATGTCCTTTGATGCATTATGTTTTTTAAAATAAAATTCAATCTACTATTTTTTTTTCCTGCTCATGCTTTCGGCATCATATTTAAGAAATTATACTCCATTTATGTATGATTTATCAAAATGCATTAATGCATTCTACTGTTAGATGTAACTAATTAGAGCAATTTTTTAAATGTAAAAAAATAAATAAATAAAATAAAATAAGTTTATTATTAAAAAAAAATAGAGAATCCATTACCAAACCCAAAGTCATGAAGATTTACCACTATGGTTTCTTCTAAAAATTTTATGATTTTTCTCTTCTATATAGGTCATTCATCCATTTAATCTTAATGTATGGCATGGAGTAAGTTTCCAAATTCACTCTTTTGCATAAGGATATCCAGCTGTCCCAACACTATTTGTTAAAGAGACTATTTTCTCTTCATTGAATGAATTTGCTGTTCCTGTCAAAACTCAGTTGGCTACATATGTGTGTTTTTTCCTGAACTCTTGATTGTATTCCATTGGTCATACGTCCTTCAGTACACTAGTACCATGGCTGAAGATTTGCTGAAGATGGTGGTATATGGGCTGATACTAACAGTGTTTTTATTACTGTGGCTTTATAGTAAGTTTTGAGACTGGGACATGTAAGCCCTTCAATTTTGTTCTTTCTCAAGATTGCTTTTATTATTTGGGTTCCTTTTCACTTCTAGGTAAATCTGAGAAGTGGCTTATCATTTGGAGGTAGAAGAACACTCTTGTAACAATAATGTTGACTTACAGATTACTTTGCATTGTATTGACATCTTAACAACATTGTCTTCCTCTCTATAGGATGTCCATTCCATTTATAAAAGTCTTCTTTCATTTCTTAAACAATCTTTTACAGTTTTCAGCTCACAGTTCTTTCACTTAGGCAAATTTATTTCCGTAATTTTTTTAGATGCTATTGTAAATAGAATTACTTTTATAGAAACACAGCTGATTTAGGGGTATCAATTTGACAACTGAAACTACAAAAATTATTTATTGGTTTGAGTAGCTTTACTCTGAATTTTTGTATTTTTATATATATAGAATCATGTCATCTACAAATAGGAATAATTTTACTTTTTTATTTTTCTTTCCAATTTAGATGCCTCTCACATTATTTTTCCTTATTTAAGTGCTCTTGCTACAATTTCCAGCACTAGTGTCAAATAGCAGTGGTGAAAACAGGTGTTCTCATTTGATTTCTGATCTTAGGGTGGAAATTTTCAGTCTTTCACCACTGAGTATGATGTTAGCAAAAGGTTTATAGTAAGTGCAGTTTATCATTATGAGGAAATTTCTTTCTATTCCTAGTTTGTTGAACACTTTTATTATTAAACAATGTTGAATCTTATCAAATGGTTTTTCTTTATCTATTGAGATAACCATGTGGTTTTAATTTTTCATCCTACTAACATGGTTTATTACATTGACTGACTTTCTTATTTGGAATCACATTTGTATTCCTGAACTAAATGTCACTTAATTATGGTGAATAATCCTTTTAGTAAGCTCTTGATTCAGTTTTGATAATATTTTGTTGAGGATTTTCCATCAATATTGATAAAGAATTTTGGTTTGTAAATTTCTCTTCCTGTGGTGTCCATATCTAGTGTTGGTATTCAGGTAAGCTGACCTTACAGAAGCATTACGAAGTGTTCCCTCTTCTATTTTATGGAAGAGTCTGCAAAGAATTATTGTTAGTTCTTCTGTAAATGCTTGGTAAAATTTACCAGAGAAAACATCTGGTAGGGTGCAGTGGCACAAGCCTGTAATCCAGGCAGCTCTAGAGACTGAGACAGAAGGATCCTGAGTTCAAAGCCAGCCTCAGCAATGGTGAGATGCTAAGCAACTCAGTGAGACTCTGTCTCTAGACGAAATACAAAATAGGGCTGGGGATGTGGCTCAGAAGTTGAGTGCCCCTGAGTTCAATGCCCAGTACCAAACAAAAGAAAAAAAAAGAAAAGAAAACATCTGACCCTGGAATTTTTCTTGTTGGAATGTGTTTGGTAACTGATTCAAGCTCTTTACTTGCTATGGGTCTTTCCAGATTTCCTATTTCTTTTTATTTCTTTTCCATTGGTTTTGGTAACTGGTGTGTTGCTGTAAATCTACTCATCTCATCTAGGTTATCTAATTTTAAGGTCAATGGCTTATGTCCGGCCTTTCCCAGGGCTAGTTTCTTTCAGTTTGTTTTGTTCCTGTAAGTGAGTCATAATTTCCTGTTTCTTTGTATGCCTTTGTTTTAATTTTTTAAACTAGACATGTGACTATTATAATGTGGTAACTTTGAAAATAAGATTCTTTCTAGTTAGGTGTGTTTTCTTTTTATTTTCACTGTTCAGGATTAAAGTAATCCATTTGTTTAGTGATTTTCTAAACCATTATTGAAAAGACTACATGCCTTGTCAGTGTGGTCACTAAAATATTTTTTCTCTTGTGGTCAACTAGTGTTTGACAGAAATTTCCTCACATTCAGGAGCTCTCCCTAGACTTTGGAAATTGGTTCTGTGCTTGAGCCCTTTTAAAATTCAACCAGACTTACAGTGTGTATTGGGATTGATCCAAGGTAGAGGGTTAGATTCTCCTGTCTTTTCCAAGCTTGTGTCTGGCCCTGAGCATCCATATGGATACATTACTTCTTTTGAATATGCTAATTTCCTAGAAGAGCTCTTTACAGCCTTTACCTTAAGCATTACTGCATCTTGACCTGTGATCTCATGTCCTAGATAAATGGAAATTATTAATTTGATTTATGGTACTTGTTTTGTTTTTTTTTTTCAATCTTTCCATCCAATTTCTAGAGCAAAACAGAGAGAAGCACCTTGCTTATACAGTTCCCAGACAGATTAGAACAGATATACACCAAAAATTATGAATGAGGTCTGCTCTACTTCCTCCAGAATCAGGAAAACTCTATCACACTGAAAACACTGGCTTGTCACCTGTGAAAGACCACTGCTGCTTTAAGACCACGGCCACTTTAAAACTGTTTGTTTTAAGATAGCTACGGCTCTAAGACCCCTGCCACAGGGAAGCATGCACACAGCCAACCACTCTGCTTCTCAATGTGCTCTCTGTCCTTTGGCCCGAAAGTGTTCTGGCTTTCCTTCTCCCTCAACAGTTTCTCCTCTGTCACTCTGTAGTATCCCCTCGTTGCTTCCTAAGTGCCCTCATTTTGGCTTGTTCCAAAGCGTATTTTTTCTTTATCCAAAATCACCTCACTGTGCTCTTGAGTTTCCTTGAATACCATACATGGTATGAAAATTTCCAAATTTATATCTTCAATCTGGACCACTATTCAAGCAGACCTCCACCTGAGAGTTTAACAGCTACCTCAAACTTATCATTTGGGTATAACCTCTTTTTTAAAATATTTTTTTAGTTGTTGAAGGACCTTTATTTTATGCATTTACTTATATGTGGTGCTGAGAATTGAACCCAGTGCCTCACACATGCTAGGCAAGTGCTCTACCACTGAGCCACAACGCCAGCCCCTGGAGATAACCTCTTGATATTTCTCTCAAATCCTACTCCAAACCCATTCAACCCATTCCAGTTGATGACAAGTCCTTTCTTCCCAGAACAAAACACTGGGATCATTTTGTCATCTTGGGCCTCATGTTTCCTTCCTTCCTTCCTTTCTTTCTTTTTTTGTTTTTTTGTGGTTCTGGGGATTGAATCCAGTGGCACTTTATGACTGAGCTACATCCTTACCTCTTGTATTTTTTATTTATTTTTTTATTTTCAGACAGATTCTTAATAAGTTACACAGGCTGGCCTTGAACTTGCCAAGGCCAGCCTCAAATTTGTGATCTTTCTATCTCAGCCTCCCATGTCTCTGGGATTATAGACATGCACCTCATGTTTTCTTTCATAATTCACATTTGATATATCAGCAAATCCTATTGGCTATAGCTTTAAAATACATCCAGAATGTGTCTCCTCTGATATCTCTGTAGTGAATTCCCCTGATTCAAGCTACTGTCAACTTGAGCCTGAAAACCTGAAACAACTTCCTACCCTTACTCTTAAACCTCCCAGAAAAATCTTTCTATGTCACATTATTTCTCTGCTCAAAACTTTCCAACTTTAATTAGAATACAGGGGTTTTCATTATAGCCCGCAAAGCCTTAGAGTGCAGGTTGACTGCCACTTCTCCAGCTTCATCTGCCACTGTCCCTCTGAATCATTCAAATTCAGTCCCACCAACTCCTTGCTGATCCTGAAACAGGTAAGGCACATTCCACCTTAGGCATTTGCAAAGGCTTTTAATTCCGCCTCCTCCCAGACACCTGAATGTCTAACTCCCTCATGTCCTTCAAGTGTTTGTTAGTATTCCTCCTTCTCAGTGAGACCTATCCTGATACTGTTTTTAAAATTGCAGTCTGGCCTTCCTGTACCCATGATGTTCACAGTGTCCCTGCTTTTCCATTTTTTGACTTGTTACATAATCATACATAATTTATGTTTTTTGTTGTTTGTCTTTCTCTGCTACTACACTATTACATCTATGAGAGGAAGAAACTTCGATGTGTTTATTGGTTCCCAAGCAAATGAATAGAATCAGAATGCATACCAGGCACTCAGTAAGTATTTGATAAAGAATGAATAAACAATCCTGTAACTCTGATCAAATATTTTTGCAAAAAAACAAATGCCACGATTTCAGTTCCACAGCTGTAAATTGGAACAAAGTTAATCAACTACATTTTTTCTGGAAAACTTCATTTGTATGAATCAAAAGAGTTATTATTTCTTAATAAAATTATAGGATTATTCAAAGTGATTTTTAAATCAGAGTATAAAATATGGTCAATTATGACACAATTCACACATATAGGCACTAATAATTTCTAATTGTTTATTAAGAGGTACTAATTGAACTGATTCAACATGACAATAACATACTCACAATATTTTTAAAGTTATGCAAGACATTGTCATTAATGGACAGAATTATAGAAATCTATGACTTCAAGAAATTTAAGAAACTCCAAAACAAGACATTGCAAGTAGTTTTTCAACATATTAGAATAGCATACTACCTTTGTATTAAACTCTTTGGAGAAAATAATCAATCATAAATAAAATTTGTAAAATTAATTACAGTGTTCAAAGTACAGCAGTCATTGAATTGTATACAGTTCATCAGGATTAGCACTATAGTGGTATCAGGATGTATAAGTCTTTAGAAACTCAGAATGAAACAAATTTGCTGTGTTAACCCAAGGTTACAAGTAGGTATGAAGCTAATGTGGGTCATTCTAAAGGTGCATTCAAGAAAGGTTGAGTGCAAATTACAAATTCCTGCAGGAAATCAGATCAATTTGGAGGAAAAAGGCATCTGACTCTAGTATCCAATAATACTCATATAAACAAAAGGAGGTCAGAGGACTACAAGAAGACCCAAGTAACTAACATTAAACCAGAGATTACAGAGTGATCCAATGCAAGCAGTGAGAAATCAACCACAGAATGATATGCATATAGAAGCATTAAGTCAACTGGAAGATTGGCAAGAAGAGGAATAAGGAGTTGGAACTCCAGGTATGGTACAGAAAAGGAATTCAATCAAAGTACCTGAACACTATAGGAAAAGAATATTTATTTTGAATATTTCCAGAAAAAGTATGCATGTAATGTGTGTATAGCATACTGAAAGAGATGAAATAAATATGGCAAATAATAAAAATTTATAAATCACAGTGAAGGGTATACAGGGTACACTGGTACTTTATGTTTTTCAAGCTTTGAAATTTTTCAAAATATTAACTTGAGGAATACAATCAACTGAGTGAAGAAAGAAGATATGGAATTAAGGAAGAAAGTAGTTGTCAAGTCTAATAAGTATCAGATAATATATTAGTCATTTTCACATCTTTTATTTCAAAAAAATTCCTACAATGAACTTGTAAGTTGATATTATTTTCTCATTTATGTTTCATGTGTGTGTATGTGTGTGTGTGTGTGTGTGTGTTTTACACATGAAGACATAGTGACCAGGAGAAATTATACAACTTGCCTATAATCATTGATTTTATTCAGGTGGAGCCTGGATTCAAACCCACTTCTTTCAAGACTCCAAATCTTTCCTCTTGCTACTGCATAATGCTGGGATCAAGGACCTTAACTGAGTAGTTTCAGGCAACATTTCTGCAAATGCACAATAACCAGCGGACCAGGTTGCCTAAGACTCCAAACTTGTAGAACCACAGACTTCTCCACTTGGTATTCTAGCTCTCTCTAATAGCTGTTAGATCATTGCACTACTGCTGTGACACTACCAAACTAAACTCATGGAGTGAAACTAACAATGTTGCCTTCAAATAATTAAAGATATTTCATCTTTTCTGTCCTAATCTGAAGGAACTCCTAATGTTTCAAATGCTTCTCCTCACATAGTTTACAGGCTACTAATTATTTCTGTATAATGATTTTATTGAGGTATTGTTTACACATCTCCACATTTGTCCTTTTAAATTGTAGAATTCAGTAGCTTTTAGTATATTCACCAAATTGTGTAAAATCACCACAATCAATTTCCGGACATCTTCATCACTTCAAAATGTCATTCCCTATTTTCACTCAATGCTGCCCTCCCCCCAGCAACTGCTAATCTGCTTTCTGTTTCTATGAATAATTCCCTATTCTGAACTTTTCATAAAAATGGAATCATACAATATGCGACTCTTTGTGAATAATTCTTTTACTTAGCTTAATGTTTTCAAGGTCCAAACATGTTGTAGCATGTCTTAGTATTTCATTTTTTAAATCACTAAATTATATTCTGTTATTTGGATATACCACATTTTGTTTAATCCAGTCATCAACTGATGGACTTTGGGGTTGTCTGCACTATGGAGTTAGTATCAGTAATGCTAATATGAATTAGCATACGTGTACAAGCTTTTGTGTGGAAATGTTTCCAATTCTCTTGAGTAAGTGCCTACAAGAATTGGTTCATAAGGCAAATCTATATTTGACTTTTTGAGGAACTGTCAAATTCTTTCCCATAGCAAACTGTCAAACACTTTCCCACTGTACAACTTTATACTCCCACCAGCAATATGTAAGTGTTCATATTTCTGTATGTTCCCACAAATAATTGCTGATTAGAGTCCTCCTGGTCATCTTCATGGTTTTTTGGTTCTAGCCTTCCCTGTGAGTATGAACTGGTGTCTCATTGTGGTTTGGATGATGATTCCTCTAATACTGTTGCACATCTTTCATGTGCTATTTTACCCTTTGTATATCCTTTTTGCATAAAAATCTATGTAAATTTTTCCCATTTCCTAATTGTTTGACATTTTTATGTTTATTTTTTGTACTCCAAGTGCTCTGTAATTTGTCTAAATTCTGCTGCTTGCTATGCATATGATTATGGACAAATTACATAAATTCTTGGTACCTTTGTTCCCCCACCAAAATGAGATCCTATCACAACCTCCTAGAATTTGTGTGAGAATTATATATGTGTGTGAAGCAAAGCATTCATTACAGTGATTGAACAGTATAGGTGCTTAGGAAATGAGACTGAAACCTATCTAAAGAGACTCATTAATGGTTTTAAAAAAAAGTAACCATAGCACAATTAAGATTCTGTAAGTTGGGGATTTGAGATAGCATTTACAGAATAAAAAGATAATAATAATTGTTTTTAAAGTCCTGTCAAAAAGTTATGAAATATTTGAAGACAAGATATTATTAAATATCCCCAGAAGATACTGCAGATTAAACTATATTACATAAATACAATAGGAAGTATAAAACTATAAATAAGACAGGTTTACACAAAAAAGATTATAAAACAAGACATGTTTGATATTAAAAACAATTATTTGACAAGCAATATTATATGCTTTTTATGTTTTATATGCATTTAATTGATGATCAACACCATACACATAAGAAAAAATAAACAATTGCTTTGACAGAATTAAACTATTTTTTTCATTAAGAAAGAAAATAAGAGATTGTATTTACTTCTGTGTGAAGAAGAAAAAGATTTTTTTAAAATTATTTGTTCTTTTTAGATATACATGACAGTAGAGTAGATTTCGGCATTTTGTACATACATGGAGTATAACTTATTCTAATTAGGATCCTATTCTTGTGGTTGTACATGATGTAGAGTCACCCTGGTCATGTATTCATGTAGAAAAATAGAAAAGTTATGCCAAATTAATTCTACTGGCTTTCCTATCCCCCTCTCCCTTCTCTTTCCTTCATTCTCCCTTGTCTAATCCAATGGATTTCTATTCTTCTCCTCCCCACCCTCCCTTGTTGTGGGTTAGCATCCACATATCAGAGAAAGTATTCAACCTTTGGTTTGGGGGATTGGTTTATTTCACTTAGCACGATATTCTCCAACTCCATCCATTTACCTGCAAATGCCATAATTTATGACTTCTTTATGGCTGAGTAATATTCTATTGTGTATATATACCATAGTTTCTTTATCCATTCATCTATTGAAAAACATCTAGGTTGGTTCCATAACTTGGCTATTGTGAATTGAGCTGCTATATATATTGATGTGACTGTGTCACTGTAGTATGCTCATATTAAGTCCTTTGGGTATAAGCTGAGGATTAGGATAACTGGGTCAAATGATGGTTCCATTCCAGGTTTTCTGAGGAATCTCTGTACTGTTTTCCATAGTGGTTGCACCAATTTGGAGTCCTACCAGGAATGTATGAGTGAACCTTTTCCCCCACATCCTCGCCAATATTTATTGTTACTTGTATTCTTGATAATTGCCATTCTGACAGGAGTGTGATGAAATCTCAGTGTAGTTTTCATTTTCATTTCTCTAATTTCTAGAAATGTTGAACATTTTTTCATATATTTGTGGGCCAATTGTATTTATTCTTCTGTGAAATGCCTATTCAAATCCTTAGCCCATTTATTGATTGGGTTATTTGGTTTTGTGGTGTTAAATTTTTTGAGTTCTTTATATATCCTGGAGATAAATGCTTTATCTGAGGTGCAGGTGGTAAAGATTAAGAAAAAAAATTTGAAACCAAGGATTCTGTCTGTTGCTAAAGGAGTCAACCAATCCTACAGGAATGAATACCAGCTGTGGTTTAACACAACTGATGTGACACATGGATAACATTGTTTTTATTGTGTACAAATTACTGATAAGATGATCGATCACCTGTAGTTCTCTGTTCTAGTTTTATGCTCAATGGCAAAAGTGTTCTATCTTGCTAAACAAGATTGATTACAGTGGCTTAATTCATTGGCATAGTCCACAGAAGGGAAGCAGTTACATGTCCCTTTTCAAAGTTCCATTGGACCAGGTCACACCACTTGGTCGTGTCTCAGACAACAAAATAATAACATCTCAGTCTGTTTAAGAAGCCCCCAACAAAGAATTGATGACAGCATTTACAAGACATTATTAGACTTCAATAAAAATGATAAGGACCATTTCATTACAAAGTCATTATATTTTAACCCTTTTGGGTTCAAAAGAAGCATTTTATAAGAAATAAGATTGCCCAGATATAAGGGAGGAAATAAAATTGACTTAAATTTAGAGCAGGCACATGGCATAATTTTCCTTTAATATCACCCCCGCCCCCTGCCACACACACAAATTAGAATCAGAGGGCACATCTTACACCACAGGCCTTGACACGCTTCCTTTTGGAGAACCTCATTGTAATGTTCAAGATTCTGATTACAGCACAGGTCAAATCAGATAGTATTAAATGCAAATAGAAAGATTAGATGTGAATTAATCAGCCCCCAGGCTAGTTGCAAATTATGTTCTTCCTCTTGACTAGCAATGTCATAAAGAGATAATACTGTTACTCATTTAGCCTCATGCTATCTCTGTCATTGAAAGGAAGAAAATATAATTATGTTCATTTTCCTGGTTAAAAAATGAGATACAAGAAAATTAAATGTCTGACCTAATGTCATGAAGTGAATCAGCCTGGCAAATCTCTTAGATGTTCTCTCAAGCCAGGATTCTTTTCAATACATCGCACTGTTTTCTAAAATGTATTATCTCGAGTTAAATTATTGTAAACACTTGGTTAGGAGAAGGGAAAATTCAAAGTGAAGTGTTTGTTCTTTCCACTGTCTTCCCTTGCAGTATGTTTTATATAGAAATATCAGCAAATGAGAAACCTTTCTAGCTCAGACTCTAACTGTCTGCAGATCAACCTCATCACTTGAATGTTAACCCTGAACTCATCTTTCTGTTCAATGCTGATGATAATAGCTGTGGTTGCCTTAACCTATCAACATACTAGTTAGAGGAAAAACTTGATAGTGTATTTGAACATGCTTTGAAAAGTACAACATAGTACATAAATAAAAAGTCCTATTTGCCAATGGCCCCACTAACATTAATACAACTCTTAATAATCTAGCCCTTCTCTGAATTCCAACAGCATTTCACCTATAACTCTTTTAAGTTGTCCATCAATTTTCATCTGATGCATTAAAATAATTGGTGGTTGTTTTGCAAAATATATTCTTTGATGACAAGGACCCTGAGATTTGTAAGCCCTTATTATGAAATGTATCTATTAAAATGAATGCAAATTTTGCCCACAAACTACATTAGAACTGAGACCATCCTTACCATTGATGTTGATGTGACATTCTCAGAACAACTGTGCTTCAAAAGGAGCTCACACTAAGCACAAGGGCACAATAACAGTGACCAAGAGGGACAATTGAGGACATCTTGCATGTCTCCTTTTCATGGTCAAAGAAAAAGCTTAAGACTTCTATTGGCACCTGTATAGAAGTGGTTAATCTCTTAAGGATCATAGAGTGAGGCCAAACCAATGAACATGGGAAAAAAATTAAGAATTAATTGCGTGTGGAAACCTCCATTTCAAAATGTTCTTAAAGAGGCAGCCTCCTTGGCTACAGCCTTTAGTGACTATATGTAAATAAGAATGTGCTTGAATGTTCAGATATGCTTTAAGATTGAAGGTCATTTTATAGCAGACACTCTGAATAAGTCCATACTTAATGGGCTGGTAATGATGTGTATTGCTGTGTTCTCACATTTCTTAAAAATGAGTATATCACCAGTGGAAAAGTAAATAGAACTGTTAATAGGATGCTAATTGTTCTTCTGAGATTTGCGCATTGACCCCTGTGCACACATGTGATTGTATTTGTGAGCACGAACTTCATCTTCTAAGTGTGGGCAGAGCACTGCTCTCACTAGGCAGGAGGGAATTTGAGTTGGATTTCCAGGGAAAATGAAGAATTTATGCTAATATATGCATTCTAATAAGCCCTTTTACAATGAAGGGGCATGAATTTTCCAGACAGCTGGGTCAGGTTACACCTTGTGACCACTGAAAAGCTTAAAGCTAGTTGACCCTGAGGTCAAAGTCCTTAACCTTGAGAATAAAGTCAAATCTATGAGCAGAATGAAGTCAAATCTCCTATGAGCAAAGCTGTTGAACCAGCAGCGTCGACCATGCTAGGAAATCCTGGTCTATCTTACTTTCCATCTTCCATTTTATTCAGTTGTCTAACCTCTTAAAAGTTTAATCATTTAGAAAAGAACTCTGTTAACACCTGCAACCATTCCTTTCAATTATCATGTTTGGCCTTCAAAACCAGGGCATTCAAATTTCATGGTCAAACAGAGGATGCAATTTTACACTTGAAAATAATGTCAAGAGCTATCTTGGAACATGGAGGCAGACAACATTTTAGCTACTGATGACCCAGCACTCTGCTGGCTGAGTTTGAGATGTCCTCTAGAGTTTCTAGGAAATTTTGGAACTGGACCTTACAGCTTAATATATTGAAACAGTTATTATCTTTGGTCTGACATTTAAAGCAATTAGTACCTGAATTTATTAGAAATAATTGCTGTTCACAGCAATTATTAAAATAGAAATCACTGCTGTGGATCTGACCATCACTACTTCTTCCTAAAACTTTGATGAAATACACCCCTTTGGCTTCCACAGGATTGACATTATTATTGAAAGAACAAGGGTCTTGAAATTGAACTAACGTCCTTGTGCAGGCAGTCACCACTGCCATGGTCTCTTCTACAGGAATAGTGTGAAGATTTAACAATAACATGGAGATGAAATGCACTGAAATTGAAGTTTGTGACTTTAAATTACAATTTAAAATTTTTAAGACTTTTTAAAAGATTTTTGAGAGTTCAATTCTGTTCAAAATAATAAAATGTAGACCTTTATTTCTAAATGTGCCCTTTCAAAAGAGACTCCTCTTAATCTGTGGGTCCTTGATACCACCCAGATGCCACTGCCCCAGGTCCAGGTCTAGCACAGGTACAGTACTTGCGTCTGAGTGACCCACATCCTGTAGGAAGTGGCCTCTTATTCTTTGCCGAGAACTGTTTTCATGATTGATTTCCACATCTCTCCTCCCCACTCCACTCTGTGTCCCCAGTACTTAGAATGGTTCTCCTCATAATAGCAATTTTTAATGCATTTATTCATCTGATTGAGTAGTGAAATGGTTAACTGGATTTCACTTCGGTTTAGTGACACCATCCACAATGTCCAGGTTTTAAAAGGCTACAGACTCTACTATGGCTATTCATTTTCAAGCTGTTACATAAAGAAGAGAAGCAAACTCATCTAGGTCAAAAGCACCTAGAAGCACTTTGCAAAACAACCAAGTGAGAACCATTCAGAATATCCAGAGAGCAGCACAGAGCTGGATGGAAGCCAGAACTGAGGCTCAGTGACCAGATCCAGTCCCCTCCGGCTGTGTGAAGGGCTTCTCAGTCAATCGCCTTGTAAAACCTGACTCAGGTGTCAAAGAAAGTATCTGCTAAATTCCTGATGGTGGCCTTTTAGCACTTGTTACCTGAATGAATGCAACAGACACCCAACTGTACCTGGAGATATTAAATCAGGGTAGGGGCATCTCTTAGCCAGAATGACTTGAAATCTGGAGGCACCCCAATAACAACAAGCATTTTCATAAATAGACTTTGGCAATGATTCACAATAACATTCATTGATTATCTACAGATGAAATGAAAACCAACATGGATGAGATGACCTGTCAAGTCATGAGGGAGTGACACCCAAAGAAGGATTACTGCTCAGAGTTCTGATGTTCCTTCCTAGGTAAATTTGGAAACCACGTCGAACTCAACTATAAAAATACATTCTAGTTTAAGTGAGAAGACTGACTTCTCCTTTGATATTTTATTTTTACACACCTTTCTTCCATTAAAGGAAATTGTAGTTTTTTTTTATTACTACAAGTAAAATATCATGAACTCATGTCCTTATGTTCTAACATCTTTACAGTGATGATGCTACATATGCATTAGAATGCATGTGATGGAGTGAGTATAGGTCTATTAATAGATATTGGCATCTTTAAAACAAAAAGATCATAACATAACATAATTTTTCCCATGACTGTATTAGAGTACTTCTCTCCTTACAGTCCTGCCATTAGGAAGTGTTACTTTTGCTAAAGCAATGTGTAGAAAAGGTGAGCTCTTTGATAACATCATCTAAATATTCCTGAAGTTCTAAGAAAGACACTTTTAGTCTTCTTACAGTCCATTTGGATTTGTCATTCTATGATCTAACCTTCTCATATTCTTGCTCTCTTGTTCATGGTTCACTGTTCTTTGAATGGTTTTTGAGAAAACTTCATGGAGATAAACTAATCTTTTTTACTCATTGCATTGCCATTTACCTCAAAGTATATTGATAACATGAATTCACTTGTGATATTTTGCCAACAAAAGATTTTTAACCAACTATGTTTATTTCTTTCATAACTCTAGATTTCTTGTCTTGAATCAGCTTTTCTCCCCATCCCTATATTTAACCTATATTCATAAGAGAATCTAAGACATTTTTTCTTACAAAGTTACATCAGGTTTTTTACCTAATTATTTAATACATCAGGAATTTATTTTCCTATTTGGGGTAAGAATAAATTCAGTGTCTAAGAATGCCAACATTTATTAAATAATTAGTAAATAGTCCACTTTTCTCCACCAATAATATCAAATATTATGTTCTCTTTTCATATAATCTAGGGTCTTTTTTTTTTTTTTTGATCTTTCTCCTGTTTCACTGTGCTACTTTCCATACTGACTCTATAGTGTTCTAATATTTGATAAAATCAGTTCTCTCATTATTCTCTTTTCCTACTCTTTCCTACTCTTCCTATTTTTAACTATGTGGTCTTTTCTATGAATTTCAAGTTTATGCAACTGCATTCAAATGTCTTCCATTAGAAGGCTAATTGTAATTTAAATGTGCATATTCAGCTTTTGGAGAATCGACTTTCTTTTTCCCCCTTTTTTGGTCTGGTGATGAACCCAAGGTCTCGTACATGAGAGGCAAGCCCTCTATTACTGGGCTACATTCACAACACCAGAACTGATATTTAAATTACCTCTATTCTTCCTCTTAGTGCACTAAGTTTCAATTGGTTCAACTTTTCCTTAATAACTTACCAGACATTTTGAATTAGATTTTCATTTCTAAATTCTGATCCTTACTGAAGTAAAAGCTATGCATTATTATTATTATTATTATTATTATTATTATTTAGCTTTTAATTTTTTACAGACTGCATTTTGATTCATTGTAAACAAATGGGGTACATCATTTCGTTTCTATGGTTGTACACAATGTAGATTTATACCATTCGTGTAATCATACATGTACATCGGGTAATGATGTCTGTTTCATTCCACCATTTTTCATACCCCACTCCCTCTCATTTCCTTCTACATATTCTAAAGTTCCCCCATGATTCTCTCATTCCCCACCTCCCTCCCCACTATATATCTTTCTACACTTATCAGGGAAAACATTCGACCTTTGGTTTTTTGGGCTTGGCTTATTTCACATAGCATGATATTCTCCAATTCCATCCATTTATCTGCAAATGCCATAATATTATTCTCCTTTATGGCTGAATAGTATTCCATTGTGTATATATACCACAGTTTCTTTATCCATTCATCTGTTGAAGGGCATCTAGGTTGGTTCCAAAAGCTAGCTATTGTGAACTGAGATGCTATAAACATTGATGTGGTTGTGTTACTGTAGTTTGCTGATTTTAAGTCCTTTGGGTATAAACTGAGGAGTGAGGTAACTGGGTCAAAAGGTGGGTCCATTCCAAATTTTCTGAGGATTCTCTATACTGCTTTCCAGAGTGGCTGCATCAATTTGCAACTCCACCAGCCAGCAATGGAAAAGCGTTCTTTTTTCCCCACATCCACGCCAACATCTATTATTGTTTGTATTCTTGATAAAAGCCATTCTAATTGGAGTAAGATGAAATCTTAGAGTTGTTTTAATTTGCATTTCTCTAATTACTAGAGATGTTGAACACTTTTCATATATTTATTAATTGCCTGTGTGTCTTCTTCTGTAAAGTGTCTGTCCATTTCCTAGGCCCATTTATTGATTGGGTTCTTTGTATTTTGGTATCAAGTTTTGTAAGTTCTTTATAAATTTCGGAGGTAAGTGTTCTATCTGAAGTGCGTGTGGAAAAGATTTTCTCCCACTTTGTAGACTCTCTCTTCACATTCTTGATTGTATCCTTGGCTGAGAAAAAGCTTTTTAGTTTGATTCCATCCCACTTATTGATTTTTGCTTTGATTTCTTGTGCTTTGGGAGTCTTGTTGAGGAAGTCCAATCCTAAGCCAACATGATGAGGATTCGGGCCTACTTTGTCTTCTATTAGGTGCAGGGTCTCTGATCTAATTCCTATGTCTCTGATTCATTTTGAGTTGAGTTTTGTGCAGGGTGAGAGATAGAGGTTTAATTTCATTTTACTGCATTTTGAATAAGCATTTCATATCCATTTCACTTTACCTAATTTTATTTTTAATTTCAATAGTTCTACATTTCTCAAGTCTTCTATATATACAAATGTGATCTCAGTAAAAATACAGATAATTATGGCTCTAATTTTCCAATATTCTAATTATTTTATTTCCCTTTCTCATCTTATTCCCCAGAAATTCCAGGCAATGTTGAATATTAGTGGGTGTTAAATCATCATTCTCTACATTTTTGGGGGGGTGAGGGGACGAGGACTGGGGATTGAACTCAGGGGCACTCAACCAGTGAATCACATTCCCAGCACTATTTTGTATTTTACATAAAGACAGGATCTCACTGAGTTGCTTAGTGCCTCACCAATTGCTGAGGCTGGCTTGGAACTTTCGATCCTCCTGCCTCAGCCTCCCAAGGCACTGGGATTACAGGCGTGTGCCTCCTTGCCCAGCCTTCTCTACGTTTTGTTTTAAGTGAAAGGGATTTTTGTTTTAAAATTTAATATTATATCTACTATTGGTGTTTTAATATCATTTAATATGTTTAAGTAATTTCCATTAAGTAGAAATGGTTGTAAATAATTTTAATGAGTTTTTAGGATCTATTGATATAATATTTTTATATTTAACATAGTGTAAAGGATTATACTGATAGGTTTCTTAATAATAAAATATCCTTCCCAGAACAAACCTTATTAAATTTAGAATATTATACATTTGGTTATTTTGTGGGTTTTGCATTCATATAATATTGCCTCTATATTCACATAAAAATGTGTTCATTGCTATTGCTTTTCAATGTCTTTATTAGATTTGGATACTAGAGTTAGGGGATTTTATCTTTTTTTTTCCCTGCAATCTCACATTATTTGCTAATACTATAAATATTTAATACAATAGTTTTATTAATATAATTTTCTTTGGGTTTAGCTTTTGATATTCCATACATTTTTTCCCTTATTCCAATCAAAGTAACAAAAGCACAAGCAACACAAGCAAAAATAAACAAATGGTATTGCATCAAACTAAAAGGCTTCTGTACAGCAAAGGATACAAAAAGGTGAAGAGACCACACGTAGATTGGAAGAAAATATTTGCAAAGCACGCATGTGATAAGGGAGTAATATCCAAAATATACAAGAAATTCAAACAACTCAGTAACACAAAAACAAATAACCTAATCAAAATATGGGCTAATGACCCAAGCAGATACTTATCAAAAGAAGACATAGTTAACAGATACATGAAAAAATGTTTATAATCACTAATCATCAGGGAAATACAATTAAAATCACAATGAAATCTCACCTCACACCTGCTGGAATGTCTATTATGAAAAGACAAAGGACAAGTGTTGGCAAGGGTATGAAAAAAGTGGAACTTGTACATTGCTTGTGGAAATATGAACAAATACAGCCATCATGGAAAACAGTGTAGAGGTGTCTCAGAAAACTAAACGTGGAATTACAATAGGATCCAGCACCCCTACTTATGAATACATATCCAGAGAAATTGAAATCAGCATACACTTCCATGTTAATTGCAGCACTATGTACAATAACTAATATATGGAGGCAACTTAGGTGTCCATCATTGGATGAATTCTACAGAAAGTGCAATGCACATACCCATACCACTTAGCCTTAAACTGAAAGAAATCCTGTCCTCCCTGACAACATGGGTGAATGTGGAGGTTATTATATTAAGTGAAATAAGGGAGGTAGAGAAACACAAATACCTCATGACACTGTATTTGCAATACAAGAAATTGCAAATAAACTGAACTCATAGAGAAGTGGTTACCAGTCTGGGGGAAGGAGGTATATTGGAAAAGAGGAAATGTTGATCAAAGGGTCATAGTTTCAGTTAGGGAGGAAGAATAAGCTTCAGTGAACTGTTCCCAGTGGACTATAAGTATGAATGCATTGTGTATGTCAAAATTGCTAAAATGGTTGATTTTAAATGTTCTCACCACAAAATATAATTGACAAGCATGTGACATGATGATTTTATTAATTGACTTGATGTAATTGTGCCACATTGTAAACATAGCAAAACATTCTACTGTAATAGATACACAATTATTATTTGCTGATTAAAAATAAAATTGAATGACTTTAAAAAGAGATAAAATTTACATACAATAAAATATGAAGATGATAAGTGTTTGTTTTAATAAGTTTTAACAATCACAGACACCCACATAACACTACCCAAAGAACATGTAGAGCATTTAAACCCCCACAAAGGTCCCCCTGCCCTTCCTAGCCCATCCCCACCCCATGTCACCAGGTACAACCAGTGTTCTGATTTTCATCACTATAAATTAATCTTACATGTTCTACAATTCATATCAACAGAGTCACACAGATTATAGACTTTTTTCTGGCATTTTTTCAGTCAGAATCAAGGGATTGAAGCTCATTCATGTAGCAGTCTGTCTCAACACTTCTCAGCCTTGATTGATGAATAGTATTCCATTGTATGAATACACTTCAATTCGTTTTTTCCCTTATCCAACTGATAGGTATTTGATAGATATTTGGGCTTTTCCCTTTTGGGAGTGGAAACATTTTATAATACATAAAACTACTACAAGATTTTGTTAAACAAGTCTTTTGTGCACATAAATATGTATTTCTTTGGAGTAAAGTTTTATTTATTCCTAGAATTTCGGAATCATGGTGTAGATTACATTTAATTTTATAAGAAAATGTCCAACAATTCTCCAAGAGTGTACCTTGTTTGAGAGATCTCACCATCAAGAGTTAAACAACTGGTGCTGTCAGTGATTTTGTTTAGCCATTCAATCTGATATGAAATTGCACTTCAGTGCGGTTTTCCTTTATAATTCCTTGAAGACAAATTGTGTTCAGCCTGTTTCTGTGTACCTTCTTAACTCTATATTTTATTTTATTAAGGATCTGTTCAAATATTGTGAATACCAACTAACTATACACTGTACAACTGCTCCAGGTTCTCTATTCTGCCAACTGATTAATATGTTCATCATTGTGCTAATATCACACACTCTTCTAGATTTCTATAGCATCAGAGTAAATTTTGAAACCTTATAGTAAAAGTTACTCCAATTTTGTTATTCTTTAGGATCATTTTGGCTATTCTAGGTACTTTGCACTTCCATAAAAATCCTAAGCAGAAGCTCATCAGTTTCCTTTTAAATGCTGCTGTGGTTTCACAGGAATGGAGTTGAATCTTCAAATCCAGGTAAGAAGTATTAACCTATTAATAATATTGAACTTTTCAATCTTAAAGGCATTTATTTAAATTTATCATAGCAATGTTTTACAATTTTAAGAAGTCTCACACTTCTTTAATTAGAATTATTCCCAATTTTTAAAAATTTTTATTCTTTTGTAAAACAAATTTTTCATTTCAATACCCAATTATTCATTGCTAGTGCACATGAATATAGTTGTTTTATATTCTCTGTGTAACCTTTCATCCCGCAAAGTTTCTAAATTCAGTTAATAGCTCTTGTAATTTTCTTGTAGAATTCATAGTGTTTCTCCATACAGAATTATATTATCTTCAAATAATGACAGTTTTACTTTTTTTTCCAAGGTTTTATTGCTTTTTATTTCTTTTATGTTGTCACATTGGCTAGGGACTTCAGCTGGGTAAAAATGGTAAGAGCAAATATCGTTGTCATGGTCCTGATCTTGCTGTTAAGTATGAAGTTAGATGGATATTTCCATCACTGCTTCTTATAAGATTGAGGAATTTCTCTTCTGATTCTGGTTTGCTGTTTTTCTCCTGAAGAGGTGTGAATTTTTTCAAAGTGTTTTTTGGAACCCACTGATACGATTATATGGAAGGTAAGTGGCACATAAGCGATTGAGTTTCATGTTACATCAATCTGACATTACTGAGATTAATCCCACTGGTCAAATTATCATTTCCATATATTGGTTTACTAATATTATATTTATGTTCATGAGGGACATTGTTTTGTAATTTTCATTTCTATGTCTGTCAGATTTGAGTATTGAGGTAATACTGTTCTTATGAGACAAATCTAGAAATTTTTCTTTCTCCCTTATTTTCTGAAAAAGTATAAGCTTGGTATTATTTGGTCCTTGATAGAATAAACCTGAGAGATTGTCAGAGCCTGAAGTTTTCATGGAGTTTAATTACAAATTCAGTTTCTTTCATAAATTTGGTCTACTTAAATTTAATTTCTTCATAAGTCCATTTTGGTAAACTGTTTTTCAAGAAATTAATCCACTTTGTTTAAGCCGATGAATTGTTTACATGAAATTAGTAATAACAAATTTCTAATGATATGTGATTATATTATTGATGTTGGTAATGTCTGTGACCTTTTTTCTTTATTAGTCTTTTTCAAAGTTCATCACTTTTATTAATCTTCTAATTTTTAAGCTTTCTACCATTTGTTTTTCATTTCATTTGTTTCTACTTTTATACTTGTTCTTTCCTTCTACATAGTTTAGATATAACTTATTGCCCTTTTCGTTAGTCAGTTTTCTCTCATATAACAAAATACATGAGATAATAACTTACAAAAAGAAAAGGTTTATTTTGGTTTTTACTTTGAGTGTCCAGTCCATGAGCAGATCCACTGCTTCAGGCCTCTGATATGGGTGCTCAACAGCAATAGCGAGGCACTCACTTCAAAGGCCAGAAGCAAAACAGTAAAGGAAGGGGCTGGAGTCCCACAGCCTCCTTCAGGGGCACACCCCTAAGGACATCTCACAGACTCAGCTTCCAATAAGTTCCCAGCAACTCTCAATAGCGCCACCCTGTGGTGAAGACTTTAACACTTGGGCCTTTGCAGGCACTCAATACCCAAACCATAGCACTCTGCTGTTAGCTTCTGAATATGGGAGCTTAGGTAATTGGTTTTAAACATTTCTTCTTTTCTAAAGTAAAGAAAGTTATGTATTCCCTCTAAGCCCTTCTTCAGTAGCATCTGAATAAACCTAGGTATGTTGTGTTTCTGTTATCATTTAGTTGAAAGTATCTCATTTCTCTTAAAATTTCCTCTGATAAAAGGATCATTCTGCAACAGGTTGTTAAATTTTCAAATACTTAGGGATTCTTCAGAACTGATTTTGTTAGTGCTTCTAATTAACACCACTGTGGCACTTTGAAGTGGGAGTCCTTAGGTATTGAGACTTGTGGTCTAGCTCACGGTGTGTGGTCCATTTTTGTCAGCATTTTATTTGCACTTTACAAAGAGCAAATACTTCATACTTGTTCATTTTACAGTTCTATAAATATCAGTTTGTTAGGTTGATTGACAGTGTTCCTCAAATTATTTGGAGGTTTTTGTGAACATTTTTTGAACATCTATAACGTTCCAGGAGAAGGGTATTAAAGTAAGTGTCAGTACATCCTCTGGTTCTTTAAATTTTTGTTTCAAATATTTTGAAGATCTGTTACTAGATGCAATACATTTAAGATGTTTATGCCTTATTGCACATTGTGTCAAAATGACATGTCCTGCTTTTATCTCCAGGAATGGTGATTATCTTAAAGTTTACTATGTGTGACATTAATGTAACCAGATCAGTGTTGCTACTCTTAGTGTTTGTGTGGTTAATGTAGAACTTCATTTTATACCTCATTTCATTTGAATTGATTAAAATATAAACATAAATAGCTACATATGACTAATGCCAAGTGTATTGGGCTTTTGAAATTACACTATGCATCTTTAACTTATGGTTTACTTTTTGAATTTTTTCATTACCTCATGAGGAATGTGAGGCATTTACAAACATCTAATGCCATTTATCACCCTTTTGCCAATAGTGTTCTTATTGTCCCACACTTTACTTTTATATATGTTATAAAATATGTAATATGCATCATTATCCAAACAGGATAGTATAGTATAGTATTAACTTAGTTAATAAGGTCTGAGGCTAGGGGTGTAGCTCAGTGTTCGAGCACTATCCTAGTTTGTGCAAGGCCTGGGTTAAATTCACAACACTACAAAGTAATAATGATGATAATGGCAAACAACTCCTAAATGACAGCTTCCTGATAATACTTGTTTGAACACAGGCCTAATGCTAAATTGAGACTCCCAATCTATTCCACTCTCAGGTTCATCCCAAGGCCTAAGAAATATAGATACCTTAATAGCTGAGATCCTGAGGACCTAATGAAAAAGCAGCCCTCAGCTCTCTGAGAAGCCTGAGATGGGGCAGGAGGAGAACTCTGTGTATCACAGAAAACCTGCTGGAAATGATGAGTCCCACTGCACAAGGGTGTATGCACATTCAGAAGGAAGCTAGAAAGATAGACAGGCTCATGTTGTCTTCTTATATATTACATATACAACAAACACAAAAATTGGCTTATATATTAGTTAATATCAGGTCTTTCAATTAAAGCAATCAGGTCATCTACTCCTATTCTTGAAGGGATGGTAATTTGGGAATAAAACTAAAAACATTTACCCTAAAACTAACCTCTCTGCACTCTAACATTCATACACAAAAAAGGAAATGTGAAGCTAGAAGAGGATAATGGTACCCCTAAACACCAATTCTGTGCACAATCCTGATGTGCAAAGTCCAGAAGTATGACAGCCATCCAGCCTGCAAGTGTGTCCTGCACACTGGGGCTGGGCCAGATGTTGCCAATATATCAGTCAAGGTTCCTGCCCTGACCAAGCTGAAAGTTCTTTAGGTATCCCATGCTGAATCAAACTCCATGGTCTCTAAGACCAATGATATAGCAATATTGAATGATCTATAAATAATGAAGATATCAAAGACATTATCAGAAGGGCTTTCAGTTCCTGCAGAAAAACAATAAAAGAACCATAGGGTCTTGCAAAATGGACTAGGGAAGATTTCCTAAAATCTAGTACAACTTCCTTCTGGTCTGAAGAATCAAAGGGGAGGATCAGTCCCAATTAGCTATGGTGATTTGCTGAACAATTTTGAGTCAGGTGACATGGGAGAAAGAGAACAGGATTGAAATGCAAAGGACTAGGTTTGGATTGGTTTCCAATTACCATTTGTACAACCTTATCCTTTATTTCCTGGATATTCCCTTTTCCTTCTTCACAGATTTGCATTTATATTCAAATCAAGAGAGGGAATTAGTTCACAGGCACAGGCTGAATCTTGCTGATGCCACCATTTATGAGCTCCTCAATCATGCTGTTCAGTTTCTCAATCAATGACTCCTTAATGAGCCTGTCCCATGTGCACCACTGCGTTGAGCAGCTGCTGGTGAGGAAGGAAAAGCCAGTATAAGCAACACATTAGTCCCTTCTGCCAGAGAACTTCCCAGGCAACCTTATTCAGGATGTTCAAATAAGCTTGTGTGTATTTACTGATTTTCTTTGAAAATAGCTAATTTCAAGTATCTAGAAGCTTAGAGAGAAAAGTTACATGTTAAAAAGTTTAGGCTGGTACCAAAATCTAAGTAAATACATTCCTAGACTCTTGGAGAAAGTCCAAGAAGTTCCAAATCATTTATTTTTCTGACATAATTATTTCACATCTATACTATGCCTGCTGTGCTAGTGGACTTTCTGTCACTGTGTTTCAATACCTGAGAAAATCAAGAAAAAAAAGGAAGGATTTATTTTGGCTTACAGTTGCAAAGGTTTCAGTTCATGGTTGGCCTAGTCACTTTGGGGACTATCGTGAGATAGAACAACATGTCAGCAGGAGCATTGGTGGAGGAAACTGTTCACCTCACGGAGGCCAGGAAGCAAAGATGGAGAGACAGACAAAGAGGCAAAAAGAGGAAGGGACTGGGACCGCCATATAACCTTCAAGGAGATACCCCCAGTGACCTACTTCCTCCATCTAGGCCCTACCTCCTAAAGGTTCCCCTACATCCCAAAAGCTCCATCAGTTGAGGTCAATCCTTCAACACATGACCCCTTGGGGAACATCCTGGATTTAAACTATAACACCTGCCATTGTCCATGGCCAGAATACCAAGTACATACTACCCAGCAAAGTGTCTGGCACACAGCAAAGGAGAGATACTACCAGTTATTTGCAATGTTTTTGCACCCTCCATATGCTACATATTTCATTTGTCAATATATAAAACAGCTCCATTCCCAGCACCATTAAAAGCACTGAACCTCTCTCCCGGGAGATATGACAAGATGAGCTGCCAGCAAGATAGAACAGGTCACTTCTGCAGAACCCTAGGAGATCTATACTGATTTTCCCCCACTGTGCAGGGATAAGATTTGATCAAAATACTTCATCATCTTCAAGACCTAATTACCTCATGTTGTGAGAACTGAAATGATCTCATCTATAAACAGGTGTCCACAAGTGTTTATGAAAGAATAAGTGATACTCACACGTCCAGAATAGATTTTCTACAACTCTAACCTCAGGGAAGTCAATGAAAACCAGCCCTGGACAGATGCTGAAACTTAATGAGAAACTGCTTGATACTTTCCATTATAAGGATATTTGTTGCTTATCAACCAACTGGCCTCTACTACCCCACTTCAGTTAACATTTCTTTATTTTGCTTCTAGTAGGGCAACCAACTATCTCAGTTTGCCTACTGAACTCAGTTTATACAGATTGTTTCCCAGGATGAAGATATTTTCAGTGCTAAAAGAGAACAGACCCAGACAAAGCAGGGGGCTTGGGTAGCCTGTTCCTGGGGAACCACCATTTCCCTGCCCTCCTTTATGTAAGCTGGAAGGTTTGGCTCTTTTCCTGGTCCAGAAGATTCTAGGACTTGTTTCTGATACCTGTCAGGGACTTGCAATATTTTATCATGCTGGTTTTCCTCTGAGAGACACCAACTTAAAACTCTTATGGCCAGGTTTCCTTGTTATCTGGGAAATTTGAAAATGGAGGCAAATCAGAGGAAGCAGAGTTTAAAAAATAATGAAGACAGAAACACAAGTCACCTATGACATCCTTTAGACACCCAATTAATCCATGCTTTGAACAAGACCACCTCATAATTATAGTACCCTGCACAGTCTGGAATACATCCATGTGGTTCAAAGGAAATTTCAGATATACTCATTGGTAGATCTGCTCATTCAATGTCTGGTCAATATAAAGGAACTGTGATATACAATCTCAAGTCCTTGAGGAGAACAAAATTTAGTTTGGTCATAAGACAGAAGAAAAAAATAACTAGAATCCTAGGTGACATGTTATGAGTGAATGCTCATAAGTGAATGCTCCTGGTACTGAGAATTCACTGTGGTTTGAAAAGTCATGGTGCATTATTGAGCACCTAGCCCCCAAGGACAGGTGGCCTTTTCTCCAAATGGAGATGGAATAGGGACCTCCAAATGGAGGGGTGAGTGCGAGCTGCTTATGACTCAGCACAGCAGGAAATAACTGTTAATCACATGTCCATGCTGGAGCTCCAGCCTCTGACAGTGGAAGATGCAGGCAGCAGAGTGCCTGAGACATCACAGTGACCAAAATAGGAATGAGTGAAGGATAATGCATTTGCATGGCACCAAGAACCTATAGATAAGTGTGCAGGAGTGGAGGTTTGATGTGAGATGAGGATGAACAGTCACCTCCCCTTCACCTCCTAGTCCATTACCAGGTTTCATTTTCTTAATAGCATCCATAATTCTCTTTAACTATTAAGTTATCATGCTCATTTGTTTAGTGTTTATTTTTCCCCACTAGAGCATAAATTCCACTGAAGCTAAGAGCACAAACTCTGAACCTGGGCTGCCTCAGTGAAGAACCTGGTTGTGCCTCTTGCTATGTGATCTGGAACAGATTATGTGCCCTCTTTGTGCCTCTGTTTTTTTCTCTGTAAATATGCAATACTAATGGTTCTTCCTCATTGTTTATCTTACTGGTAAATCAGGTATGTTTCTTAAAACATTGCCTGGCCCATATCAGACACTTAACAATTGTTTGATATTGTTATTATTAGTGATCATCCCTGTATCTCCTACACATAAAAAAACAGCTAGCACATAATAGATCAATATTTTAATGGATATTTAATGAATGAAAAATAAGAGTAACTGTGGAATTTATTGAACTAAGGCAAAGAATTATAAAATACATCATGTAGATCCTTGGTTTTTAACAAAGTGGATTTAAATAAAGATCCCAAGTACACACATTTTGTTCCTGGAACAGAATGAAAGGGGTGTTTTTATGTATGGTTTATAAAAGTTCTCATGTGTTTATGGTAAAAACTGTGTCATTCTTACTTAAAATCACTGCAATAAATGTACATGGCTGATAATACAGGGGAACATAATGAAAGTAAGAGTCTGAAAAAATTAATCCAGCTTTGGTATATAAGAAACAACAGCAGGGTATAAATCCAGAGTGAAGAGAAAAAGCATTCTGGGCTAGATACTCTGGGGAAGATATATCTTCCCCTAGAAGCCAGTAGATTCTGCATAAAATAAATCTATTATTGCCCTGATGGGTTTACAGAAATTTTTTTTAAAAAGAAATACTTAGAGGAACCAGAAAATTTTTTTTCTTGGTCCAGAAAATAGAGACAAGGTGAGCTTTAAAATACAGATGTCTTATCAGGAGTTGCCAGTTGCATACTGTACACCATTTTGCACAGAAGATTTGAAGTGAATTCCTGGTTCCTCCAGTTGAGGGTCTCATCCTGATGAAATCAGAAACAAATCTCAATTTAAAATAATCAGAACCATATTGGTACTTTGGATTAGGCAGAGGGGAGTGAAGGTAGGAGAGGAGGCATGGGGAGTAGGAAGGATGATAGAAAGAATTGGACATTATTACCCTTGTAGACATATGATTACACCACCAGTGTGATTCTACATCATGTATACACCGAAGGATGAGAAGTTATACTCTATTTATGTATGACAGGTCAAAATGCATTCTACTGTCATGTATAACTAATTAGAATAAATAAATAGATAAATACATAAATAAATCATATTGGTTAGTACATTCAAAATTGGATTGCTTTATGAAGGATAACCAAGCTAAAAGAGAGAGCATATGTTCTGGCAGATCCTACTGAAATGACAGAACTCAGTCTCAGTGGTGCTTTTCAGAGCCATGCATTGTCTTAGCAGAAGTGGGTTTGAAGATGGAGCACTTTGTGTCTGTGGCTTTAGGATCCACCCACAGAACTTCTAGTGCGTACTACTGAAGTAGTGCAACTTTTGTAAAGTCTTTCAACACACCTGTAAAGACCTTTGGGAAACTGAAACCATCCGAAGATGAGAACAAAGATCCTGATTGCATTCAGACCTGATGTTTGCTTGGACCAAGGACAAGTATCAAAAATTCCACAAAAGGTTTTCTGTCTATTACCAACACCTCCAACTTGCTTTATCCTGTGGAATTTTCCATCTGCATCATATGGGGAAAAAATCTAATTCAAACTTCAAAAGCAGCCATTTGGGTTTTCCACAGTATTGTGGCTTTAGTTCCATCTAAACAAGGTCACTATTTACTGAAACCATCAAGACTGTCATTATGGTTTGGATCTAGAATGTCCCCCATAGTTGCATGAGTACAGAAGTGGGATTTTTAGGAATGATTTAATCATGAGTGCTCTGACCTCATCAGTGAATTAATCCATCAAATGAATTAATCCTTTGATAGCTAAATGGGTCAGTGGGAGGTGGGATATAATTGGAGGAGGTAAGTCACTGGGGGTGTGCCCTGGAATGACTTCTGTTCCTCTCAGCTTAGCACCCCCTGCTTCCCGGCTGCCAGGAACTGAGCAGATTTCTTCTGTCATGCCCTTCCGCCGTGATGTCCACCTCACTCAGTCCCAGAGCAATGGAACTGGCTGACCATGGACTGAGACCTCTGAAACCATGAGCCAAAACAAACTTTTCTCCTCTAGTTTGTTCTTGTCAGATATTTTTGACAAGTTGACTAGTATAGAAGCATTTTCACAAAGTATCATTTTAAGTTTTTACCACTAATCCTCGCAATAAATCAGCACAATACACAAGAAATTATTCTCTTTCACAATAACTTGTTGAATTAAAATGTGCAAACACTGTGTGTGTGTGTTTGTCTAATCGCATTTGTGATGTTTCTCACCATTTTTTCCCAAGGACACAGGGTCCTTTCTCCAGTTTGGCCTGCTCAGTGTGGGAGGCATGTGCCTATGTGCTGTGAGTACATCTTGGACCTGATCAGTTAGTTCCCTTGCTTACAAATACCAGATAGCCTCTACATGAACCTTGCCTCTTTTGCAGCAAATATATTTTCATCCAAACTCTTTTTTTTTTGTCCGAATAAGATATAAAAAATAGCAAACCTCAATGCTTTTGAGATTTTTAAAGACCATATGATGAAATAAAATTCATCTGTTTTATACTTAGGTTTATATTTTATGTAATTTTAATGTCATAATAAACTTATGGAAAACTTAAAAAACTGTATCATATTTTGTGGCTTCACAACACCAAAATGTAGTGGTTTAAAATAAGAGTGAACATCTCTCAGGAATATATGTAGGTTGGCATTGCTTCTGCAGTCTTATTTGCCTGTGTGGTAGGGTCTGGAAGGTTCGTCCTGGCCTTGTTCATGTCTTAGGGGACTGGTGGAAATGGATTAGCTCCACATAGTCTTTCTGAGGTGAAATGATACTGACAGAAAAACTGCAAGCTCTTTCTCCAAAGCCTAGACTCTAAAATTTGTACAAAGCATTTCTGATAAAATCACAGAACTTTTCCTGGGTCAATGGATAGAGAACTGAATGCCACCTTTTAATGGAAAAAATGACAAGGTCACATTTTGGAGAGGCTTGAAGAAGGGATAAGGGATATCCATCTGCCCCAGCCTCTCTCTGGTCATGATAACTCGCACCTATCCTAAGGGTAAACACACTTACTGCTTCCCAAGACCCCCAAAGTCTCATTCTGTCATGAATCAGACCCAATATCCATGATTCCTGTCCTATACCTGTCTTCGATGAGACAGGGTGGAAAATCAAAAGAGAATGTTCAGGAATCCCACAGCAATCCCAAATCTATTGAGCACCTGGTATCCGTTTACCCTTTTGGCAAAGGAAGGAGTTCAGATTTGAATATGGTTCTGACCCCTGAAAGTGTTTCTCTAATCCACTGCTTTCCTCAGCCTTTAGCTCTACCTTCTGACACATCTTTCCTTGTCAACATAAAACAGACCATGTTTTCAGCTAAGTATCTTTCTTAGACCGCTCCCTTCTCATAAAAATTTGAGTTTCCAAAGCTGCTTTTTCTTTTAAATTATGTCTGTCTTTTTAGTCCAGTTAGTCTATGTTCTCCCTCATGACTCTTTTACAACTTTGTGGTGTTCACTCTATGCCCCAAATTTTATAACCATAATTTTTGTCTTTGATATAGACCTCCCTCCTTCAACTTTTGAACTGTCAGATGATTAAAATTCTAAGAAACCTATTGTCTTCTAGGGGGATCTGACATGAGATTAAATCTTTCCGATTAAATATCACAAGGGGTCTTACAGTCACAGTCTTGATTTGATCTTTTACCCTGAGGTTATTTCTTATTTTTAAGAATATTGTGTCAGTCAGACAAACTGAACATGTGTCAAATAAGAAATGTTTTATTTTTCAACTCAGCAAGTACTTCCTTGTCTTTATTTCCTCAGAGTTTTGCTTGAAAATTGAATAGTGCTCTCTATGGCTTCTTTCTAGAATTTTGTATGTTGTCACAGAAGAGGTGTCTCTGGAGTAGGGTCTGAGGAGTTCCTGTAGAGAAGGAGGAACTTGACCCAGGACCAATGAGGACATTGGCTCATGTGACAAGAATTCCAGCACACACTGTCAGAGACACAGACAAATCTTTACTTAAGGAAATAGATACACATTCAAGGGAGAATGTTAGCCATCTCAAGAGAGAGACATCATTTGGGGTAAGGCAAGGAATATACATTGATGAAAGAATACAGGCCATTGTAAGAATGAGAGGAATTTTTGGGGGGGGTCTCAGGTTCTTCTTCTAAAGGAAATTTGGTGAAGGGTGGGAATGGGAAGGTATGTAGGGCTGATGTCAGTCTGGGGATCTCAAGATAGTTTATGGTGGTCAATCTCAAGATCCTTAGGTTGATGTGTCTTCATTATCTGATTGTTAGTGCTGGGAAGTCACTTAAATTATAAGTTTCTCAAAATATTATATCTCCCTGTATTTAATTTGGGTTAGTTAACAGTGCACAGGAAGATTTATAAATTTTCCAAGAATCAGGAAGGGACAGGCCTGGGAGAAAAATTGGCTTAGGGACTGACAGACCTGGAAAAGTATGCAGAACTACTACATTAAAATTTTATTTCCTATGTCTCCTTTCCACCTATTTTTTAATTTCTTCTGTCCTACCTCAATGTCATCCACACACACCTTCCCATACTGACCACTCACTAAGCTTCGTTTAAAAAATGAAGAGCCTGAGAACACCAAGTGTTTCTCACTCTCCAGATGACCCACAGTCTCTCTTGAGTGGGTATTTCTTGCTTGCCTAAATAAATCGCTGTGTCCCCACATCTGACACATTTAGAAATTCTCTTTGACAGTGTTTGTGAAGAACCCTACCATCCTGATTTGAGGGGCCCCTCTCTAGGATTTCCTCAGAGCCCCTCCAGGGACACATTGACAGGACAGTTCTTCAGCTGGCATCACCTACTGTGGCTATGGGCAGCTAGAGATGATACTGGGTCTGCATAGCCTGTCACAGACTCCTTCATTCTCAGGGTCTCATCACACTTGCCCAGAACTACCAGGATGACCTGGATCCTCTCATCACAGAGTTCTTCATCACAGATTTCTTTTGCATGCTCATCTTGGGACATTTCCAAAAGACTGGAAGCCACAAATTCTCCAAGTCAAAGATTATTCCACACCAAGTTCCCTTTCACCCCAGGCTATGATCAGAGTCAGGTCCACAACCCTCCCAAATTTAGGAGGCAGGGAGATGGACTTGCCTTTCTATGCAGAATGAGCACACTTGCTTTGTAAACAGATGTGGGCACAAGCCAGGAAGAAAAAGTAGTATACGAGTCTGCTCATATAAAATATCTAGAATAGGAAATCCATAGAGACCTGAAGTAAATCAGAAGTCGCTAGGAGCTAGGGGAAGGGTAAAATGAGAATTATTGCTTAGTAATTGCAGGGTCTCTGTTTGGAGTGATGCAAACATTTTGAATATAAATAGTTGTGATGAGGGCATAGCATCACAAATGTAAATAACATTATTGAATTGTACCCTTTCAAAAACTCAAGATGACTTGTCATATGTATTTTATCATGAAAAAAAAAATTTAGCAACCTAAATATTGAAAGGTAAATAAGTAGATATGTAACTATAAAATATCACTCAATAGAATATTATGCTCCTATTTATTAATATGGTGATCACCATTTAATTAAACACAGGGAGGCCATTAAAATCTTATAGAAAAGTTTTGATATAGGAAAATATTCTTTATAATATTGAAGCAGTCAGGGTTCTCTGGAGCAACAGAACAAGATGAATACATGCACACAAAGAAGATTTATTTTAAGGAATTGGCTCATGCAGTTGAAGACTGATTGGCAAGTCCAAACTTTGTAGAAGGTTACAAGAGACTAGAAACTTAGGCAATGATGGATGCTGCCATTTTTGAGTTTCAAATTTGTAAGTAAGATCAGTTGGCAGTCTGGAAAATCAAGTAGAAAACTTCAGCTTTTATTCTTTTTTTCATATTTAAAAATAGTTTATTTTAACATTAAATTATATTTATGGTAAAAAGGGACTTATAAATTTTATTTATTTTTTTTATTTTTTATTGTTTGATTCATTGTACACAAATGGGGTACAGCTTTTCATTTCTCTGGTTGTACATGAAGTAGAGTCATCATATAAGTTTGTGTAATCATACACGTACATAGGGTAATGATGTTTTTCATTTCATTATCTTTCCTTTCCTGCCCCCTCCCCACCCTCATGTCCCTCTACACAATCCATTCTTCCTCCATTCTTCCCTTATCCTCTCCTCCTTGTTGTGTATCATCATTCACTTATCAGATAAGAGAAAACATTTGGACTTTGGTTTTCTGGGATTGACTTATCTCATTTAGTATGATATTCTCCAACTCCTCCCATGTACCAGCAAATGCCATAATTTCATTCTTTTTTAAGGCTGAATAATATTTCATTGTGTATATATACCACATTTTCTTTATCCATTCATCTATTGAAGGGCATCTAGGTTGGTTCCACAATCTAGCTATTGTGAATTGAGCTGCTATAAACATTGATGTGGCTGCATCACTAGAGTATGCTGATTTTAAGTCCTTTGGGAATAGGCCAAGGAGTGGGATAGCTGGGTCAAATGGTGGATCCATTCCAAATTTTCTGAGGAATTTTCATACTGTTTCCCAGAGTGGCTGCACCAATTTGCAACCCCACTAGCAATGTATGAGTGTACCTTTTCCCCGAAATCCTCGCCAACACCTGTTGTTGCTTATATTCTTGATAATAGCCATTCTAATTGGGGTGAGATGAAATCTTAAGGTAGTTTTGATTTGCATCTGTCTTATTACTAGAGATGTTGAACATTTTTTCATATATCTGTTGATTGCTTGTAATTCTTCTGTGAAGCATCTGCCCAGTTTCTTAGTCCATTTATTGATTGTGTTATTTGTATTCTTTGTGTAAAGTTTTTTGAGTTCTTTGTAAAGTTTGGAGATTAGTGCTCATATCTGAAGTGCATGTGATAAAGATTTTCTCCCACTCTGTATGCTCTCTCATCATGTTATTGATTATTTTCTTTGCTAAGAAATTTTTTAGTTTGAATACATCCCATTTGTTGATTCTTGATTTTATTTTTTGCACTTTAGGAGTCTTGTCAAGGAAGTCATGTCCTAAGCCAATGTGATGAATATTTGGGCCTATTTTTTCTTCTATTAGATGCAGGGCCTCTGGTCTAATTCCAGGGTCTTGGATCCATTTTGATCCATTTGGAGTTGAGTTTTGTGCAGGGTGAGAGGTAGGGGTTTAATTTCATTTTGCTGCATATGGATTTCCAGTTTTCCTAGCACCATTTGTTGAAGAGGCTATCTTTTCTCCATTGTATCTTTTGGGCACCTGTGTCTAGTATGAGATACCTGTATTTATATGGGTGTATCTCTGTGTCCTCTATTCTGTACCGTTGGTCTACCTATTTTGTTGCCAGTACCATGCCATTTTTGTTACTATTGCTTTGTAGTATAGTTGAAGGTCTGGTATTGTGATACCTTCTGCTTCACTCTTCCTGCCAAGGACTGCTTTAGCTATTCTGGGTTTCTTATTGTTCCAGATGAACTTCATGATTGCTTGCTCTATTTCTGTGAGGCACATCATTGGGATTTTAGTTGGAATTGCATTGAATTTGTATAGCACTTTTGGTAGTATGACCATTTTGACAATATTAATTCTGCCTATCCAAGAACATGGAAGATCTTTCCATCTTCTAAGGTTTTCTTTAATTTCTTTCTTTAGTGTTCTGTAGTTTTCATTGTAAAGGTCTTTCACCTCTTTCATTAGATTTATTCTCAAGTATTTTATTTTTTTTGAGATTTTTCTAATTTCTTATTTAGAGGATTCATCACTTATGAATAGAAATGCATTAGATTTATGAGTGTTGATTTTTATGCCCTGCTACTTTGCTGAATTCACTTATGAGTTCTAGAAGTTTTCTGGTGGAATAGTTTGAATCCTCTAAATATAGAATCTGCCATCAGCAAATAGTGATAGTTTGAGTTCTTCTTTTCTTATTTGTATCCCTTTAATTTCTTTGCTCTGGCTAGTGTTTCAAGAATAATGTTGAATAGAAGTGGTGGAAGAGGACATCCCTGCCTTGTTTCAGATTTTAGGGGGGATGCTTTCAGTTTTTCTCCATTTAGAATGATGTTGACCATGAGATAGCTTTTACAATATTGAGGTATGTTCCTACTATCTCTATTTTTTGTAGTGTTTTGAGCATGCAGGGGTGCTGGATTTTATCAAAATCTTTTTATGCATGTCTTGAAATAATCATGTGATTCTTATCTTTAAGTCTGTTGATGTGATGAATTACATTTATTGATTTCTGGATGTTGAAACTACCTTGCATCCCTGGGATGAAACCCACTTGATCATGGTACACTATCTTTTTAATATGTTTTTGCATGCGATTTGCCAGAATTTTATTTGGAATTTTTGAGTCTTTGTTCATGAGGGATATTGGTCTGAAGTTTTCTTTCCTTGATATGTCTTTGTCTGGTTTTGGTGTCAGGGTGATATAGCTTTATAGAATGAGTTTGGAAAGGCTCCCTTCTTTTCTATTTCATGGAATATTTTGAGGAGAATTGGAATTAGTTCTTCTCTGAAGGTCTTGTAGAACTAATATTTTCAAAGAACCAACTTTTCGTTTTGTCAATTTTTTGAATTGCTCCTTTTGTTTAAATTTCATTGATTTCAGCTCTGGTTTTAATTATTTCCTGTCTTCTACTATTTTGATGTTGATCTGTTCTTCTTTTTCTAGGACTTTGAGATTAATGTTAGGTCATTTAGTTGTTGAGCTTTTATTCTTTTATAGAATGAGCTCAATGCAATGAATATTCCTCTTAGGACTGTTTTTACAGTGTCCCAGAGATTTTGATATGTTGTCTTGGTGTTCTCATTTACCTCTAAAAATTATTATCTCCTCCCTGATGTCTTCTGATACCCATGCATCATTCAATAGTGTATTATTTTGTCTTCAGGTGTTAGAGTAATTTCTGTTTGTTATTTTATCATTGATTTCTAATTTCATTCCATTATGATCTGATAGAATACAAGGTCATATCTCTATTTTTTTTTGTATTTGCTAAGAGTAACTTTGTGGCATAACATATGGTCTATTTTAGAGAAGACCCATGTGTATTCACTCATTGGTGGATGGGATATTCTACATAAGTCTGTTAAGTCTAAATTGTTGATTGTATTATTGAGATCTATGTTTTCCTTGTTCAGTTTTTTTTTTTTTTTTTGGAAGATCTATCCAGTGGCGAGAGAGATGTGTTAAAGTCACCCAGTATTAATGTTTTGTGGTCTATTTGGTTCCTGGAATTGAGAAGGGTTTGTTTGATGTACATGGATGTGCCACTGTTTAGGGCATAAATATTTATGATAATTGTGTCTTACTGACTTATGTTTCCCTTAAGCAGTATAAAATGTCTTCTTCATCCCTTATGACTTACTTTGGCTTGAAGTCCACTTTATCTGATATGAGAATGGAAACCCTTGCTTTTTTACTGAGTCTGTATGCATGGTATGTTTTTTCCTATCCTTTCACCTTCAGTCTGTGGGTGTCTTTTTTTATAAGATGAGTCTCTTGAAGGCACCATATTATTGGGTCTTTTTTAAAATCCAGTCTGCCAGTCTATGTCTTTTGATTAATGAGTTTAGGCTATTAATATTCAGGGTTATTATTGAGATATGATCTGTATTCCTGGTCATTTTGGCTTATTTTTGGTTTTTAACTTGACTTCGTTTCTCCTTTGATTGGATGTTCTTTCAATGTAGTTGCTCCCTTTGCTGACTTACATTGTTGTTTTTCATTCCTCCTCCTGGATTATTTTGCTGAGAACGTTCTAAAGTGCAGGCTTTCTATTTGTAAACTCTTTTAACTTTTGTTTATCATGGAATGACTTTATTCACCATCAAATCTGAAAGTAAGTTCTGCCAGGTATAAGATTCTTGGTTGGCATCCATGTTCTTTCAGAACTTGAAATATGTTGTTCCAGGCCCTTCTAGCTTTTAGGGTC
This sequence comes from Sciurus carolinensis, assembly GCF_902686445.1. Lineage (NCBI taxonomy): Eukaryota > Metazoa > Chordata > Mammalia > Rodentia > Sciuridae > Sciurus > Sciurus carolinensis. The sequence continues at coordinate 80,443,102 of NC_062213.1, read as the reverse complement.
TGTGCTGAGAAATCTTCTGGTATCCATATTGGTTTCCCCCTATATGTAATCTGATGCTTTTCTCTCACAGTCTTTCTATCTTTATTTTGGATGTTAGGCATTTTCATTATAATGTTACTTGGTGTGGATCTGTTGTAATTTTCTACATTTGGTGTTCTATCAGTCTCTTGTATTTGATTTTCCATTTCATTCTTCAGGTTTGGGAATTTTCTGATATTATTTCATTGAATAGATTGTTCATTCCTTTGGTTTGTATCTCTGTGCCTTCCTCAATCTTGATAATTCTTAAATTTGATCTTTTCATGATATCCCATAATTCTTGGAGGTTCTATTCATGATTTCTTACCATCTACTCTGTTTGGTCTACTGTATTTTCAAGGTTAAGTATTTTGTCTTCATTGTCTGAGGTTCTGTCTTCCAAGTGATCTAGTCTGTTGGTGATGCTTTGTATTGAGTTTTTAATTTGGTTTATTGTTTCCTTCATTTCAAGGATTTCTGTTTGTTTGTTTGTTTGTTTGTTTTCAGAATCTCTATCTCTTTGTTGAAATGATCTTTTGCTTCCTGCAGTTGCTCTTTCAACTGTTTATTGGAGTGATCATTCATTGCCTGCGTTTGCTCTCTTATGTCATTCCTTTCCTTCGCAGATCATTTTAATTATCTTGAACTCCTTTTCTGACATTTCTTCTATTTCTTCTACCATGTTGTCATTGGATTCTATTAATATAGCATCTTGGTTTATTTGGGACACTTTCTTCCCTTATTTTTTCATGTTGTTCATGTGTCTTCCCTATAGCAGTGTGGGTCTGAGGTATTACATTTTCCCCCCTATAGACTTATAGTGTCCCTGCAGGTTTCCCAGTACCTCACCTTGAAGTGAGAGATCAATATTAGTTGCACATGATACAAACATATGCATCTTTAACCCAAATAGTCCCTATTAAGATATTAACTGTATTGTCTTAATAAACAGAGTTGATGAGTTCGATTATTATCTACAGCATAACCAATAGATTTGCAATAAGGTCCACAATGTTTAATGGTGGACAAAGGAATGGGAAAGGGTATAGGATGTAATATTCATGAGATAAGAAGTAAGTATATAGAGGTACTAGATCATAGGAAGAGTGAAAGCAGAATCAAAAGAAGTTAGTTGTTAGCATGAGAAAAGGGAGAAAGAGACTGAAAGATAAGAGGAAAATACGGTGAGAAAAATAGAAAAAAATTAGAAAAGTAGGAATAATAGTTTTTAAAATCTACAACAAAGCTGTATTATACTATTCAAACCTCCTAGTCGTCAGTAGTCTGATGCATGAACGGTACTTAATAGTGCAGTGTCCCAGGATGGAAGCTGCCCCAACTAAAGATGGCAACCTCTGGGTCAGGGATGATCCATGACATTAGGCAGAGGCATCCCCATGTGTTGGTAGATGGGGAGCCACAGCACCATGCTGAGTCTGCGTTGAGCATAATGATGCTAGAGATCCAAGGACTGAGCCTGGGCATGGTGGGGCTGTGCCTGGACCTGAGCCTGGGCAGCATGGCGCTGGAGACCTGAGATAGTTTTTATTCTTACAGTCTTCTTCAACTATTTGGGTGAAGCCCAACCACATCATTGATAGTATGTCTCCTCTATTTAACATCAGCTGACTGCAAATATTAATCACTTCTACAAAATACCTTCATAGCTACACTTAGGGTTTGATCAAAAACAGGGCATCATAGCCTAACCAAGTTTACATACCAAATTGACTCCCATGGATATAGCATTAAGTTAAGATATAAAACAATATGTATGATATTGTTATGGTTTGGATGTGAGGTGTCCCCAAAATCTCATGTGTGAGGCAGTGCAAGAATGTTTAGAAGTGAAATGATTGGGTTATAAAAGCCCTAACCAAACTGTGAATTACTCCCCTGATAGGGACTAACTGAGTGGTCATTGTAAGCAGGTAGGATGTGGCTGGAGGAGGACAGTCCCTGGGAGCATGCCTGTGGGTTTCATATTTTGTTCTTTTTGGGCAAAACTCTATCTGCTTCCTCACTTTTACACTCATGGTGGGACAGTAAATTAGTACAACCACTATGGAAATCAGTATGGAGGTTCCTAAAAGACTAGGCATAGAACTACCAGTTATACCACTTCTCAGTGTGTATCCTGAAGAAGTAAAGCCATTTCATTACAGTGATACACGCACTCCCATGTTATAGCAGCACAATTCACAATAGCCAAACTATGGCCAGCCTGGGTGTCCATCAACAGACAAATGGATAAAGAAAATATGGTATATAGATACACAATGGAGTTTTATTCAGCCATAAAGAAGAATAGAATTATGGCATTTGCAGGAAAATGAATGGAACTAGAGACCACCATCATGTTAAACAAAATAAGTCAAACTCAGAAGATTAAGTGTTATATGTTCTCTCTCATATGTGGAAGCTAGAAAAGGAAAAGGAAAACAAAAATGAGGGTGGATCTCCTAAAAATCAAAGGGAGATCAGTGGAGGAAAAGGACCAAGAGTGGGAAGAAGGGAGGGAGGGAAAGGTGCTGGGGAGTGATGTTGGCCAAATTATATTGTTATGTTGTGTGCATGTGAATATGTAACAACAAATCCCATCAACATGTATAACTATAATGCACCAATAAAAACACGTGGAAAAAACAAAAACTCTCTCTGCTTCCTGATGTAATATCCTGGGGCACTTTCCTCCACCCTACTCTTCTTCCATGATGCTTTGCCTCACCTCAGTGCCCAATGCATGGAGTCAGTGGTCTGTGGACTAAGACCTCTGAAATCATGAGCCTCCAAACAAACTTTTCCTCCTTACAATTGTTCTTGTCAGGTCTTTTGTTCACAGAAGTGAGAAAGCTAACACAGAAATATTCTCATGTTCTAAAAAAATGTAATTGCATACTTTCATATCTCTTAAGAGAAAAAGTACTACAAAAGTTTTTCTTACAGTAGTAAGATTATACAGTACTTTCTTTCATCTCTATGCTTTTCTGGACTGTTTAATTATGTACATAGAATTTATATCTGTTTTATAGTTACCCATAAATGTTAGTGTATAAAGAATAGATAAAGCATTAGGAGAATCATTATTATATAATATTGAGTGAAAAAATACACTATTCTGGTTTTTTTGAGTGAAGAATACAAGAGAGATCATTTCCCTATTTTTCCTCATCCAATTGCAGTTAATCAGCATATATTGTTTTTATTCTAAAAATTTTATAATAGTAAGGAAAATGATTGTGATATAATTAGATAAAAAAAGCAAGATTCAGAATTGCCACCATGTTAAACACATACCTAGAAACATAACATAAAAAGAAATGTACCAAATATGAACAATGTATTAACCCATTAAGTTCCTCAAGTGTTTCAATGAAATTGTCACAGGTACATTAAAATGCATTGGAAATCATAATCTAGAGTTTACCATATAGTTTATAAAAAATAATGTTAATGGCATAAATTGATAATATTAATGAATGTTATCACTAATCATTCAACTATTACCTTTCTCAAAAGAATAACACTATAAAAACTAAACATTTTGAAGTTAACATAAGTGGTATATTTTTTCTTGGTTTAAGTTTTTTAAATGTTCTGAAAATGGAACACTGGAACAAAGGTAGGTAGTGGGGTTTTTGGAAAGAACTATTTTCTATTAAAAATGTTTCTGTAATATGAATATTGCTTTATTAAAATTTTTGAAAAAAAAATTCTGAGACCCCCCCATGGTGATTGACTTTTACAATTTGCTCCTTATTTTATGTCCACAGGGCAACATCTTATTCTCTGGGGTCAACAGTTAAAATGCATCCACTTCTCTTCCACTGTTTGTGGTCTTATAAATCCAAGTCCAGTATGGGGAGTATAGGGCCTCATTACAATGTAGGGAGGTGCTCTGTAGATGTCTTCTAATCTAGTTCAAGTGCATTTTAGTCATCTTAAAGACTGTGACAGCATCTATGTGTCACCCAAATAAGGACTTGGTTAAGTGAAACAAAATGATATAAATTAGTTAATTTGCACAGTATGGGCCTTATCACTTCCTCCATGAGAGCTCTTTCAATCAGTATTGGTTCTTCATCCATTCCTCTAGTTTTGTTGGTATGGGATGAACTCAGTGTGCATCCCATATTGCTCAATGATATACTTTTCACTTGGCTGGAGTTTTAGTACAAGTTGTTGGTACATTAAGTTAAGTGACACACAGATGAAACACACTCACTACCAGTGTGCATATATATCTCCAGAATGGTCAGCCCAAAAGTTGGTAGGCTAAATCCAACCACTACTTACTTTTTATTGCTCACAAGTGAAGAATGACATAAAAATTATTAAATAGTTATATTTCAAATGGCAAAATAGAAAATATTGCATACTATTCTCACCAAGTCTACCTATTTATTACCTGACCCTTTATTTAAAAAATTGCCAATCTCTGAATCAGTTTATCTTTAACATTACATCTTTAAGTAAATATTTCCTGAAAAATATGTATGCATATGCCTCAGTAGACCCTCAAGTTTTTAAAAATATGAACTTATTTAAAATCTGTCCTTAATCTTTTTTTCATTTTGTTGTTTTTGTATTTTGGCATCAAAGGTTCAGGACTTCATGAAACTTAGGACATTAAGAATTTTTTTTAAAGACTAGTTCATGACACATAACTATCTTAAGCTTTGTACACTTAAACTTTATGGATAAGATTTCTGCAGCATCTAGTAGAGTTATTAATTTCATCGGACCATATTTGTACTGATTTTTTTAAAGATTTATACTTCTCTGAACTTTTGATCCAGCTCATTCTTAATGCCATCACCCTAGAAGCATGATTGGTTTTTCTTTATAGATAATTAGTAGGCAGTGTTTCCAGCTGAGTAGTCCTTTCAAACAACTGACATATTAAATAATGTTTTTAATTTCTATGATTCATTTTGCTCATTATTAAAATGAGTCTACTAATAGCTATAATGAGAAAAAATACCTGTGTAAATGTTTGCTATTCTATTTGCTAATGCCTTCTTCTTGAACTTATTGTAGTACTTTTTGCTATGATAAAAATATAAGTCTGTAACTTCAAAGGTTTATAGAATAGTAGGTGTACTTCTTGCTCAACAAATATATCTTATTTAGTATTTTAGAGTATTTTAGTCTAGGGAGACTCTCATAGTCCATCGATGAGGGACATAGGCTGCTTTCATCTTATAAAGGTCTGTCAATGCTCAAAACCCCACCATCACCTGCAGCCAGCTGTAGGAAAGTTCTGTGGGGCAGGGGGCAATATTCACAGGAGGTTCACATTGCAGCCATGGAAGCAGCACATATTCTGAGAAATGTAATCCAACTGTGGACCTGTAGAAAGCTTCCTGTCATATCTCCTTAACACTGCATGTTTCTCCTTTGAAATTGTGTGTCTCATCAATTGATATCATCAAGGATATAAATGATGGGGTGGCATTATTCATTGGACTTTCTTTGGTGCATATGTGATGCTGAGTGCATGCATATATTTTTTTCTTAGTATAATGACCATATTCTAAAGTACTCCTACAAGGGTTAATATTAACATTAAAGATAGCTCTCCTTTTTTTTCTTCATATTGTTGAGTCTGCAATCATCCAATTATGCTACATACCAATAGCAAAATAGAGACAATGTATAACTCTAATTAAACATACATTATTGATATATACAGAGAAAAATATCTGGCAGCTATGGCTTATAATTGGAAAACTAAAACATGGAAGAGAAATTGGCAAATTCCTTGGGAATTGGCATTTTTGAGGTCAATTTGAGAATCAAAAAAAAGTGAAATGGCAGACTCTTCTCATTTTATTAAAAATCATCCAAGTCAAACAAAATACAGAAAACTTCTACATATGAATCATGCAACAAAATCATGATAAACATTCTAATAGTTGCCATTGAAATAACTTCTCCAATTAATTAATTAAGTGCTCATTTATTCAAGTCTGTGTTTCCATTTCACATTTCATCTTCTTAAAGGTAAATCATTTGCATCAGGAAGCACATCAAACTCAAGAGTCATGTTAAAGTTATCTATCATTTACTTGAATTTTATGGGTGGGGGAAGGTCATGCTCTCCATGGCCTATGAATCTGCTGTTTTCCTTCCTTCTGGGATTTAATAGCAGAGATTATAAAACTGTCAAGAAAATAAAAGCCAACAGCTTCATGACTAATGGCAAAAGTTACTAAAGAATTATATGTGAACCAGTCATGGAGTGATCAGGCCCCTTCCAGAAACAGGAACCTACCTCAATACTATCTGAATGCTTTTGTCCCTAAACCCATGATTTAGACAGTTCTTCAACTGGGCTTCAATGCAGATGCAGAAGAATGTAGTTTGCTACATCCCAATTTCTCCTGTCTCTCTGCTGAGAGTTGCAATCTGAGTACTTCAGGTGTTAATGAAGAGTCTCCATGCTTTTGAACCCTTGTTCCCATTCCATTGAGCATCCCTACCTCAGTTTGGCAAACTCAAGCTGAGGAGTTTAATTTTAACAGTTCAGTTACAGGTGATCAGACTCAGGCTGCCAGATGAGGGAACACAGGCCAGGCCCATGAGCAAGTAAGAATAACTAACTTGGAGCAGACCAAGGTACACGTATACACACATGACCTCTAAAGGCTCTTTTCACTCACTTGAGTGTTCATAATAAAAATTTTAATATAAATTCAATAATAATTCAAAATTAATACTCTAAAAGTAGAAAAAATGAAACTCCCATTCATACCTCCCACATTCAAATGAGACAGACAAGCAAAAAAGAAGACTCATAACTTAGGCTTCAGATCCATCAACTCAGTAAACTTTTTCAGTTCCTCTCTTTAAATTATGTGATTCCTTCTTAGGCTAATTCAAAACAAAGTGGTATAAAATCACAAGCCATAATGATAAAGGACTATTAAATGGTAGATTTATAACCCATAAGTTGGGAAGTTAAATATTTACCTGTCAGTTATGATAATTTAAATGTAATTTTCCCTTTGAAGATAGAATTTGAAGATAAGTTTTTATTTATATTTCTAGATTCTTAATTCAAAAAAAGGAACAAGCAGAGTCCCAACATATTTTTAAATCATCAGGTATATGGCTATGAAATAAAGAGCTGTCCCCAACATATGAAGATTAAAATTATAACTCATGAGTTTATGAGCTTGTTCCCCACCCCCAGCTTTAATGAGGTATAACTGACAAATGAAATTGTAAAAATCTAAGGTATACAATGTGACAATTCAATCAACTAAGGTAACACATCTACACCTCATGTTATCACCATGTCTAATTTCCTTTTTTTATTTTTTATTTTTGGCAAGAACATTTAACATCTAAACTCTTAGCAAACTTCAAACATAAAATGCAATATTGCTAACTATAGTTTTATGTTGTACATTAGCTCCCCACAACTTATTCATCTTATAGTGGAAAATTTGTATCCTTTCCCCAGCACCAGCTTCAGGAAACTACCTTCTATTTTGTTTCTCTGGGTTCCATCTTTCTAATTTTTTTTAATGATACTGGGGATTGAACTCAGGGGCACTCAGTCACTGAGCCACATCACCAGCCCTATTTTGTATTTTATTTAGAGACAGGGTCTCACTGAGTTGCTTAGCACCTCACTCTTGTTGAGGTTGGCTTTGAATTCATGATCCTCCTACCTCAGCCTCCCAAGCCAATCTTTCTAATTTTTATTTTGCAGTGCTGAGAATTCAGCCTCTTATGTGTGCTAGGTGAGTCTATTGAGCCACACCTCCTGCTTTACTTTTTATAATCTCTAATGATCAAAAGAAAGATTCTGAGATGTCCTAAATGTAATTACCAAGGAAGGAAATATTGGGGAGGTTAATCAGTTAACAGATCTGAACTAAGATTATTTTCCATTCCTGAATGCATGTTAAAACCTTGAGTCAAATTGTGACTCCTTTAGGCACCATCACATCTTCTTACACCCCAAAACAACTCAGAAACAGCATTACTTCTGAGCTATTTCCCCAGTTCTTTTATTGAATTTTCATTTTTTATTTTGAGACAGAGTCTTACTAAGTTGCTTAGGGTCTCACTAAATTGCTGAGACTGGCCTCAAACTTATAATCCTCTTGCCTCCAGAGTTGCTGGGATTACAGGTATGAGCCACTGCACCCAGTTAACAATTACTTCTTATGGACTGCCAAAAAGTTTTTCCTAATTCACACTATCCTGCTTATCTTATCTATAGCCAAAGTAGTTTCAATGTAAACAATTTATGCTTAACTACCCCCAAAGTTCTCTATAAAAATACTTGTAGCTCTAGGTCCAGTGGACATTTCCAACCTTTATCTAATCTTGTAGCTGGAAGTTGAGGGAACTTGTCCCAGAACCTGATCCTTTCCTGGCTAGCATCAGTAATAACTCAATAAATCCTTTTATTTCCAAGATTCTTTGGTCTCAAGTGTTTTAGCTTAACAAGCACAAGCAAGATAACACAGTATCTTTCTCTGAATTGTTTCACTTAGCATAATGTCTGAAGGCTCACCCATGCTGTCACAAACGGCAGAATTTCCTTTTTTATGTCAGAATAATATTCTGTGGTGTACACACACACACACACCATGGAATATTTTTTAATCCATTCATGAATTTTGCCGTCGTAAAATTACACCTTTCCCTTGCACCTCGAATTTTGTCACTTAAATGGTGTCATTTGGTAGGTCCTTTCCCAGGTCCCCAAACCCACTAGTTTCCACCATGAAGTCTGAAATACCAAGTTAGAAATTGATTCCTTTGGTTATGAGCTCTGCATAACAAGTACTTGTTTGTTTAAAATAATTTGGGTACTTCGTGATTCTAAAGCATTAGAGCTTGAAAGATCTTGCTGTAAGGACCATTTTGAAAATCAGGAAAGTGGGAGGCATGAAGTGGCTGGACCAAGTCACAGAACTCAAGATAGATAGGACTAGAATCCTGTTGTCCTAATACTCACTCCAATGCTCCACTTAAGCGCTAAGGATTATAACAAAGCTTTTTTTAAAATTATTCCATCATGTAGAAAAGTCATCATGGGACAAAACTCAGCACAGGTAAGGTGTTTTGTGTTTGTTATGGAATTAAAGGCAGATGGGTGAGAAGACAGCAACAAAGGAAATTCCAGCACAGTAAGAATAGAGAAAGATGGACTAGGGTTGTGGCTCAGTGATAGGACACTTGCCTAGTACGTGTGAAGCACTGGGTTTGATTTTCAGCACCACATTAAATAAATAAATAAAATAAAGGTATTGTGTCCATCCACAGTTTAAAAAATAAAAATTAAAAAAGAAAGAATGGAGGAAACTTTGGCCAACATGGGGACACTGAGACCCTGAAGGACTTGGAAGGAAGATCCTAAAATTTGGTAGAATCACACTCAAAGAACAGAGTGAAGTAGCAAGCACATTCCATGTTTCTGCCAACATTTCTAAAACACAGGATCTGTTTATCCTGCTCATTGCTTCTTTGCTCATTAGTTTGGACATAGTCTTATATTTATGCTTTTCATGATCAATACTAATTATCTGTTCCTGGATTAACTGTTCACTTTGGAGGGTTTCCATAATTTGTTCTGCTCAAGTACTGTGGTCTAGCAAATATCAGAATTTCCTATCAGACCAAGTTTTGGTCTCTATAACTCAAATTTACCTGCATATCACTTTTTAGATACTATATGCAGCTTATAGTAATTACTCAATTTTGACAGACTAGCAGCTTTTGACATTGGGGAGTGTTTAGAGATTTGGGGTTGATTTCTTCTTTAAATCTGGGTCCCACTACAATCCAGTCACATAGCTTTAAACAACTCGTTTTTACCTCTCAGAGACAATGTGTTTTTCTGTAACATGAGAGTATTAGAGTATTGTTGTGAGTGACCTATGCCATCAGCACAAACTAGACACATTTATATCTTTCTGTTATGTCAGATCCTATTGAATAACAATAAATTCACAAGCTGCATCAATTATATCAGTTTTAATTCATCAGGTACTCTTGGTTTCACATAGTACTCATGATCATGGCTATCACAAATTGTTTCATTCCCTTCCAACTTTAAATCCTAATAGCTATAACACTCAGGTCACACACCATACTCCACACGATGAGATACAGAAAGGCTAAGAAAAGGATTAAGGGTTTCAATAGGACTTACCTGTAGAAAAGGCAAAGTAGATTCAAATGCAGAAGAGTCACTGAAAGTGGTCAGATAAGGATCTAAGTCACAGAACTGACAAGGGATAGAACTTCCAAGTTAAAGGTTCAGAGGTTCTGGATGATGGGCAGTTTCAAAGTGTCAGCTTGAAGTGGGACCCACGTCAGGGGTGATAGAAACCAAGCTGAGCTGAAGCCCAGGGACAAAGTCAGAAGTTTGTTGCCATGGCAGAAGTTTGTTCTTGGGCAAGGTTTATGGCTAGTGACCAGATGACAGGTCAGCATGCTGCTATGGCCACAGTTTGAGGTACCCTTCCTTTTATGGATCCCAGGTGAGGGAGTTACATTTAGTGTGCTAGATAAATTCATGTGTTTGGTTTCTCTAATATTATTTGAAGTGCCTAAGTGCCAATGTGCTCCTGATTTAATCTGATAAGTCACAGGTGGTAATTTTTTATTGGCACAAATAAGTTATTTATAAGCGTGTGCTTTATGGTTGTTCTGGGCAGATGGTGGTTGTTTACTTATACTCATGACAAACAGCTGCTTTATAAAATGCAGTGACTTGGAGTTAGGCACAACCTGAAAGCTGCTGTTCTATAAATCACGGAGTAATTCAGACCAGGGCACAGCTTACTCTCTTTGAGAATATAAAATTAGAAAATTTTTCTTCTCTAATTCTGTGATTATTTATAGAATATGAATGGATAATACTATAAGAACTACAAGGTAGTTTTCATGGTAAGATAATCAATTAAACATGCATGCAATTTTGCTCCTTTTAGATACTTCTTTGAAACTTCATACATACACAAAGTACCTTATATTTTCTATCCTATCTCAGTAAGACATGCACACTTGAAGGTAGAGAGAACATTATAGGAGCCAACAGTAACAGATGGACAGATTATATTGGCTTAGCAGCCCAAGAGAACTAAATCCAAAGAATCCAGAAAAAAACAGCTGAGATTCAAGTCAACTTATAAATCCAGAGCCTTACAAGGTACAGAAATTGGTGGCAGCAGCTACCTCTGGAACCAGAGCTACAGGGAGGAGAGTGTGATATGTATTGAGTGAAAGCTGGTTGACAGGTCACTGAACCGAGATCCTTCCCTACTCAGCACCCTTTGGATGACTCCTTACCCTACCCCAGGAGAATTTTAGAGCTTTTTTTTTTTTTTTTCACTCAAGAAGGTCAAACCTAGTGTATGTGATGCTTATGAGACTGGGGTATAGCTCAGTGGTAGAGCGAGAGCCTAGCATGTACAAAGTCCTGGATATTTGCTCCCAAGCACCTCAACCACCACCACCAAAAAAAAAAAAAAAAAAAAATCTAATGGCTTATAAATAGAAAGAAGATGTTCCTATCTCAACAACAATTAAATGATCACATCAGTATTGAAGGCTACAGGCTGAATATAATATACCCAGTCCTCTTTTCCTATAGTTCCTAGGATGGTAAAATTCAGATCTATAACTTTCAGATGAGAGATTTGAAGAATCTTTTCCATGGTCTTTTAAGAGGAAAAACCTAATGAATGGCCCACTCAAATTACTCTGTAATGAACTCAAAATGATAAGTCACTGCTGTACACTCAAAGCTTCCAGTGAGTTTTTTGTTCCCTCTTAATCATGAGCACTCAGGCAAAAATTACCAGATTCATGATCAAAATTGATTACATAGAGTGCATAGATGAAAATAAGAAGAAAAGAGCAGTCAAGTAAAATGAAGAATATGCAAGGAAAAGAAAACAGTAAAATGATTAATATCAAAAATATAAAATAAGACATAAAGAAAAATATACAGAGAACAATAAGGAACACTTTAAAAAGCACTTGAGAATTAAAAGCACAAAATGAGAACTCAATAAAAAGAGGTGAAGAATAAATTTGAAATATTTCTCCAGAAAGTTAAACAGAAAGATGGAAAATTTTTAAAAAGTGAAGAAAAGTCAAGGAACAGATCAGGAAGTCCAATACATACTGAACAGAGAATATATACTAGAAAAAAAGTCATGGATGAAATAGTTTAAGAAGGTTTCTACAACTGAAGGAGACTGACCGTATCCTGTGAAATGGGTAAAGCAAACACACATAAAATATTGAGATGAAATTTCTGCATACTGGCCCCAAGAACTATTGTTGAGGGAAAAGTTTTTGTAGAAAGAATGAGGAGTTTAAATACCTTGAATTTCTCAACAATATCTCTGGATGCACAAAGATAATGGAGCAACCCATTGAAACACTGAAGGAAAGTAATTCCTAACCTGGAATTCCATATCCAAGTTGTCAATGAAGCATGAAGGTTAAAGACATTTCACATGTGCAAGACATCATCTTTGGAATCTTTCTTAAATAGCTACAGGAGAATGTGCTTGACCAAGGTGGAAGCAAAAACCAATAGAGAGGAAGATATGGATAGAGGAAACAGGACATCTAACAAGGAGAAAGGAACAAGGCAATCCCTAGAATAATGGGAAAGAAATACCATTGTGAGAACTTGTGCCAGACACAGAGTCCACCCAATGAAATCAAGAAACCGCTCTGTTGAGGTCTGGAATCCCAGGGTACCCACCTGCTCTCCCTTGCACACCTTACTGTCCAGGTCACCCTCAAATACTTTTTTTTTTTATCTTTTCAAGATTCTGATTTTTTTGATATATGCTATTTCTTATTTGTTCTAATTAGTTATACACAACAGGAGAATGCACTTTGGTACATCATACATAGATGGAGTATACTTTCTCATTCTTCTGGTTGTACAGGATGTAGGATTCCACCAGTGGTACAGTAGAATGAATCAGCCATTATTTCTGTGGATAATTCTTATTACTCAACTCTGACAGCGCCTGACAGGTGGAGGGAAGCTGTAGGAAGGTTGGAAGTAGAACATGTAAAGTAGTCCCTCGTCCAGTCACAGTTCTGCCTAGTTCTTGGTCCATGCAGCAGCACCGTGGTGCCCAGTATTCTCAAGCACACACTTAGGACCTTGCCTGTGCTCTTCACCAAGACAGAAATAAAAGCCAGTAGAGAGGAAGGTGGGTTTAAAAAAAAGAAGATCCAAGATAGGAGAGAAGACATGGCTAGTCCTAGAAGGATAGGGGAAAGTGCTCTTGTGCAGTCCCAGGGATGCTGAGGACCTGTTCCATCCTGAGGGTTCCCTACAGGTCATTTTCTCCTCCAAAAGGTCCCTGATCCTGGCCAATTGCCTCTTCCTTACAGAACTAGGTTTGTGGTTATTATTCAGTTGGTCAAAATCATAAACCATCTTTATAAAAGATAGGGAAATAAATAAAACCAGAGATAGGACAGCAGTTGACTTTCTGGGAAACAGATGGGAATGCCAAGAAGGAGGATTCTGGTTTTAGATTGGGTGGTTGCCCCCAGGCAATTGCTTTATTTGAGCATTCAGGCTCTTCTTTATCATGATATATTTTACAACTAAAGTTTTCTGTTAAATAAATTCTTCAGATAGTGAGTAAAATTAATGTTTATAAACAGTCATATACAACCAAATGGGAGTGAACACTGAATATGGTAATCCCTTTCAGTCTATTCTATGTGTGTTGGGGGCACATTAGGATTCTGCACTAAAACCATTTCTCTAATTTGAGGTCATTATTGAAGAGCTGCCTTGCTTGTTTTTCCCCATGAAATTAATCATATAGCTCAACAATTGCTGTAAAACTAACTTTAAAAAAATTACACCAAAAGTTTGTATCGGCTAGTGGTATTTGCTAAATAAAAAGAGATTGCCAGAGAAATATTCTGAACAGTTCATTTATGGCCCTTAATTTTCTGATAATGACAATGCAACTAATCACCATTTGCAATGTTATTTTTTACCAGTAAATATCACTGAGTTCTTTATTTTTATTACATATGTGTACACATATCTATTATATATCTACATTGCATATGTACTATATATTTTATATTTATCCCTATATATACATGATAATATGAAATTCATTATATTTTCAGTGATATTTTTAGTGACACAGGCCATCTGATAAAGATAAAAAGCTCACTAATGTTTTATTTGTTGATTTGACAAATCAACATTGCAATGATTAGCTACACACCATTATCAGTCAATTGAAAGCCATACATTAACTGGGATATATATATATATATATATATATATATATATATATATATATATATATATATGATTTGAGCCAGGAATATCCCTCAAAAGAAAGAACAGTCCCCAATGCAGGAAATTTCAGAGTTGGGGCTTTTAGGCAATGATGGATCATGAGGGCTCTGACCCCGTCCATTGACAGCTGAATGGACTACTAGTAAGTGGGAACTAATTGGAGGAAGTAGGTCACTGAGAGCATGCCCTGAAAGGATTTAACTTCTCCCCAGCCTTTACCCACTCTTTCTCTCTTTCTCTGCATCCTGGCTGCCATGAGCTAAAAGCTTTCCTCTGCCATGCACTTCCACCATGTTTCTTGCTTGGAGTCAGCTGACCATGGACTGTATCTTCTAAAATGATGAATCAGAATAAAACTTTCCTCTTCTACATTGTTCTTGTCAGGTATGTTTTTAACAGCAACAAAAAGCTAGCACTCTATATAATAACATATTTGTAGAGGTATTGCTACAACTAATATTATGGCAATTATTATCCAAACTTAGAGAATATGAAAGTGTTGCTGAAAAGTGGGATTATCTATTTATCATCTTGCATGCCCAACCCAGAGCAGTTCCAGGATAGAGCATCCTAAAGTCCTAGAGGCTCCTTGCAGAATATAAAGACAGAGAAGTCTGATCCAAGAACACCTAGACTCCAAACTCATCCTTGCTTGGAAACCCATTCAACCATATCCTTCATCATATAGAAAATAGCAATGTCAAAGCTCTCTTGAGGAAGGTAACCCACCCTCTTGAGAGAATACGTTCTCTCCAGGTACCTGCTCTCCCAGCACTAGAGCTATGAGGGCTTCAGATGTTGTTTGGCCTGACCCCTTGATCTTAGTGATCTTGACCTCAGGTCTGTCTGACAATGAATTGATTGGAGAAAGTGTGAAAACTCCCCAAATATTTTAAGAGGCTCTCTCTCCACTTCTTAGTCATGTATTTCCTTCTTAAAGAATTAAATAAAGGCCTGGAACCGTGTTTCACACTTGTAATTCCAGCAGCTCAGGAGGCTGATACAGGAGGTTCACAAGTTTGAAGTCAGTCTCAGCAACTTACTGAGGCCCTCAGAAACTCAGCAAGACCTGGTCTCAAAATTAAAAAAAATAAATAAAATCAAATAAAATCAAAAGAGCTGGGGATGTTGCCCAGTGATTAAACACCCCTGAGTTTCATTCCTGGAACATAGGAGATTATAATTATTTGTGAGTGAGTTTTAGGGTACCAGGTACCACACACACATTACCTCTTGCACCCTATACAATGTCTTATGAAGTTGTGTGCCCAGCTTCATTTGGCAGAAGTAAAGAAAGCTAGTAGATCAGGTGGGAAATCACCAGAGAGATCAGTAGCTGGTTCCAACTGCAGCATTAAGTAGGAAAGAAGGAATAAAGATCGGTAGAAAGGGCACCAAAAGTGAGGAAAAGAAAATTGCAGCTGTAACTCTCAAAGCCCCATGATCAGACTTACTCCCCAGACCTGTTATTTTCCTCCAGGCCAGTCATTCCCAGATTTCATTCTTTTATAAAAATTGCCTCATTTTGATTAAAGCTTAAGTGCAATGTTAGCCTAGGCAACATATTTCCAGATAGGATAAAGCAAAGGGAGACATGGTTTAAGAAAGCTATAATATAGGCCCATTGCAAACATCATCTAGATGGAGAATACAAAGTCAACCTGAAGATGCTGGAGAGACCCAACCACCATAAATATCCTGTGACCCATGGTCACCAGGCTGATGTCATCCTTACATACCTTTCCCTGTCTACCCCTTGCTAAATTTCCCTTAAGAGAAGAGCTCCCTAAAAGTGCTTCTCACTCTTGAGATAACATTCTTTCTGATATGAAAATGTGTATTTTCACCTTTTACTTTCTAATAAAGTTCTTTCTCTTTGCTAAAACCTGAAGCATCCTTACATTTTTTTTTTTCTGTGATGTGTCAAGAGCCTAGAAGGTCCGAATAGAGGTCTCAAGGAGTACAGAGGGAACTCCTTGAATTGCTTTACCATGACAAGGTCTTTAACTCCATAGACGTGATTTCCTTATAAGAAAGCGAGATTCCCCACTCACTCCCTTAGTTCTTATGTTGGTTTTTTGGCTGACTCTCCAAAACCAAGTAATATAAGAGCTGGTGAACAAGGGAAATGCATAAAAGTTTTATTAAATTTACATGATGATCTCCACAAAAGAATGAAGTCCAAAGAAATAACCTAAGCATGATGCTTTTTATACTTTTTAGATAAAGGACAATTTGTGAATTTAAGGGCGAAGGGATACATGGACTAAGGTAGTAAATTCTAGGGATGGTGCTACAAAATATATGGAATGGGGTGTAGAAGATAGTAGAAGATAAGGGTTACTTCAGGATTTATTTGTTGAGGTTCACTGTATTCCTAATTACCAGTCCCTAGTGATCAAAGCTATGTTCCAGTCTTGGTATGGGAAGGACATCCCTCCCGAAATAATTTTCATGAATTCACACATGTAGAAAAAAGCAGCCCACTGATCCTTTCTTACAGTTCCTCAAGCAATTTCAGTTTGAAATAATCAATATGCTAATTTGGCATATTATGGGATGGTATGTCTTAACTGATGCACCCTCATCTCAATCACTATTGTCCTGTGGGGACACCTCACCAAACCTGCAGGTTGTTACATGATTTCTCTGCATTTGTCCTTCCATTTTCTCTGAATTTCTTTCTCATTCTTTTTCAATTTGAGCACTGAAAGAGTCTATACCCACTCTGGGGACATTAAAAAGAAATGAGACAATTAATGCATTTCAAATGAAAGTTGTGCAAAGAAGTTCAGAAACTAATTTTTAACAATCAATGCACAGCCTTTGACATAGGTTCCTTTGGTCTCCCAGAATAGAGACCAGGAAGTCATGCTCCTTCAACTAACTCCAGAATTGAAGGGAGGGTGGTTTGCCTGTGAAGCAAATGAGTGCTCAAAAGATTTCCTCACTTGCTCCCTATTCCTGAACAAATTAGAAAGGAAAAAAAAAAAAAAAAAGATCTTTTCAAACTTTTTTGCTCCACAAATTTCCTTATGCTCTTATTCTTGGATGTTGAATTCCTGATAAAGCAGGATGAGAGAGAACATATCCCTGAAGACCAAAGAGAGAAATAAGAAAACTTGGATGTGTATGGATTTGACTCTTCCTGTTGTTTAGAATGCCAAGTCATGTATGGTGAAGCAATATGCCAGTCTAGGAAAATCCAGCTGGATTTAATGTCTTATCCCTACAGACCCCACATAGAGACAAATAGACATAGACATGGAGAGACACAGAGATAGAGACAGAAATAGAGGTAGACATGGATCTCACATTGTACCTCTCATGCCAGGTGACACTCACAAACTCAGACACACACCACTCCTCTCTACTGATAACCCTCTCTTTGGAGAAGCACCTGAAGGTGATCAGAGAAATAAGGAACATAAAAATAAACCAATGAAAATTTGGAAAAACTTTGGAATAAGGCAAAGGGAGAACATGAAAAGAAAAGAGACAAGAGAAATTAAATTGTATTAACATGCCATAACACTTGCCAGTTGGAAAGCATTTGTAGGCCTGGGGAGGTAGGTCAATGGTGGAGCACTTACCAAGTATGTGTGAAGTCCTGGGTTGGATCCCCAGCACCACTATTAACAACAACAATAATAATAGTAAAGGGAATTTCCCATTGATAATACAGAGCACTAAAGAGTTCAGGCCAGGGATACAAAAACTCAGGCAAGAGAGGCAACCAGTGAACTCTCACCAAAAACCTAATCCCTTCCACTGCCACCCACCATCAGTTAATTTTAGGCTGCTTTTGTTAGTAAAACTGAAAATGCAGAGATCATTGAATATACTTTAAGCAAACAATAAAAGAAAGTTAAGGAAGAAAGAAATAGCAGGGAGGAAAGATGACAGGGAGGCCCTTGGAAAGTCCAAGAGGACCGTCACTGCACATGCACAGAGGGGAACTAACTCCCTCTCTGGCTCTCCCATGTGTGCAGTTCTTCTCTGGGTATCTCCTTGGAACAGACGTGGAACAGGAGAGTCTCTGCATAAGAAAAGTGGGGAAAGTGGGTCTGATATGTGCCTTCCTACCCCTGTCAAAAGACAAAATCACAACAAATTTTTGCTATAGATTTAATCAGTATTTTTCTTTTATTCATGAGTTAGGATAGTTTCTATTCTAAGAATAAGAATAAAATGGAGACTTCAGTGGATTTTGTAAGGTTGGGGAAAAGGAAGCAGAAATAGATAAAAATGCTGAGGTGTTGATTTCAGGTTACTACAGGTTACTCTTTTGTAAGAGCTAAAGCAGAAAGGGGCTTCCTCATTCCACTGACTCAGCTAGATGGGAATCTCATCTGTTCAGGGAAAACTCTCTGTTTTGAGATCTATCTGCTTCTCTTCCCAAAGTTTCAGTTTGATAATCCGGCATTTAGCATAAGGGACTCCATTTTGGTTTGATCTGGTTTGTTGAGGCTTAGTGCAGGAGCTCAGTCCAAACTGATAGCCTTTCACAATTTTTAATACCTTGGAAACATAGGAGCATAGAATTAACAGCCAGAGAGGAACCCATGTTTCCCCAGGCAAGGTGAGAATGGTTACCTGAGCCATAGATATCTTTTCTGAACAACCATATGCCATATAGTATTTCTATGAGGGTTAAAGGAGATCTAATATAAAAACTTAACATCACTTTCTCTCATACATATAAGGAACTAAAAAGGAAAATAATAGACATGTTTTAAAAGTTAGGTCCTTTGTCATTCTCTTCTCAGTACAGTAACAACCCTGTACTCCAGTTTACACTGGGCACACAGAGAATCACATTACAAGTGAAACTACCACAAAGCAATTCAGTGTAATTTTTAAGAATCAGACAAATGCATAGCTGAGTAAAATGTCGACACCCTGGACTGGACAGGTGTAGACATTTCAGTACCCACCCATGTATGTTCTTGCCCAGCCCTGCAGAAAGCAAACTTAGAGCCTTGAAACCTTCACTTCCTGGCAAGGGGTTTGAGCAATTAAGATGAGCTAGAATTTTTTATGTTTTAAGTAGCTTCTTGAAGGCCATCTCTGCCCTTTGGTAGATGAATTTTTTTTTCATGGGTAGATGAAATTTTCAAGGATAAAAATTCCTGCTTCTGAAGAAACCACAGGAAGCGGAAGAGAATGTCTGCTCAGT
Source organism: Sciurus carolinensis (assembly GCF_902686445.1). Classification (NCBI taxonomy): domain Eukaryota; kingdom Metazoa; phylum Chordata; class Mammalia; order Rodentia; family Sciuridae; genus Sciurus; species Sciurus carolinensis. The sequence continues at coordinate 80,423,564 of NC_062213.1, read as the reverse complement.
CTGTGAGAAGTGAAGAGAGCTGTACCTGGAAGAAAAGCAAAAAGCAAGAATATGGAGGAAGAGCTCTGTGAAAGTCAGACACAGAGCAAAGGAACACCCAGATCTTTCTAGGAGCTGAGCACTAACAGAAATCTTATTCCTTTCACTCCACACACTATGAACCTATTACATTTTCTCCTGAATGTCATGAGATACTTGAGACAAATTTGTTTTCTCCAACTCTGTCAATCTTCTTGTGCTTTGTTCATTTATCAGGGCTCTTGCAAAAAATCTCCAAAGCCTAAACCAGATAAGCATTTTCTCAAACAGGAACATATGGCTTCTCAAGAGACTTTCTTATACACCTCAAACAGTCAATGCCTGCCATTTGCAAGTTGCAATAATCCGATTAGAAAAAGAAAAAAAATTAACCACAAAATTACTTCTACATTAGTTTATTTTTCCTTTGTACCATCAAGTTTATAAATCCAACCAGGGGTGACTGGGAAGTCTGAGAAAGAGGGAGACACACACCCAAGCAGCATGGTATGCAAATTTTCAGGGATTTTTAACAAGTTATAGAAGTGAGTACAGTTTGGGACCCTTTGGAGGGAAAAGCAAAGCATACTGTGGTCAACAACTGAGGGTGCAGAAGAAGGGTGGAGACTGCAAATCCAGTGTGTATCACCACAGTTTAAAAACAAAAATCAAAAATATCTTGCACACATTCAGGGTCCATAGATTTAAGTTCTTGGCTCCAAAAGAAATGTAAAGAATTTGGAAAGAACTTGAGGTAGAGGCATGAGAATCCCTGAAGTGCTGATCAGTTAGTAAGGTTAAGGGTTGGAACCTATGCCTAGGGTCATCTGAGCACTGCTCATTGTCCTCTCCTGATGCTGCACATTCTCTCAAATAACACCTGAATACATTTTGAAAGAATATAAAATAATCGATATTTATTATAATCACAAAAGCTTATGATCATTATAGAAAATTTAGTAAACAAAAATTATGAAGAAAACTAGAATCATTGCTAGCTTCACAAAAATGATCATCTTTAATGAGTTCTGAACTATATTTTAGCACAAACTGAATCTGAAGATTCCCATGCCACTAAATAATCTCATTGATGTGCATAGTATTCCTGAGCATGTATGCCATGTTTTATTTAAGTCCTACTTGGACATGTAGGTGATTTCAGTTTTTCTCGAGGTGTTTTTACATATAGTATTGCTAAGTCATGCATCTTACTTTGTGTATTATCAACATGATTTCTGACCCCATTTTAAGATCTCCATTTATCATGATGAACTTTACTTTGGTTCTTATATCCCGAGTTTGTTCCATATTCAAAGTGCTAAAGAGAAGAAAGGATCATAATATGAATCTTTAGGGCTGGGGATATAGCTCAGTTGGTAGAATACTTGCCTCACAAGCACAAGGCCCTGGGTTCAATCCTCAGCACTGCAAAAAAATAAATAAATAAAATAATAATAATAATAATATGAATCTTTCTGTGACCATTTCAAGGGAGAGAGGTTTGGGGATACATTTCAGAGCCTAGGGCCTCTTCAATGGCCATGTTTCCTGCTCATCTTCTTAATCCCACCTCTTAAGTCCTTGTGGAAGTTACTCACATGGTCAGGGCATCTCAGAAGCAACAAAAAAAATTATGAAATATGTATCATTAGTGTAAACTTATACTCTCATAAGTGTTTTTAAGCATAGAGAGCATATTGAGATCATAGTAATTCATAAATCTAGAAAGATTTCCAAGTTTTAGTTATTTCTCAACATGGTTTTCCAAGAGGGCTACATTAGTTTTTTAATATAAAATGTAACTTTTCCCAGTTAAAAATAATTGAGAAGTTTCTATCTTCTGTGAATGCATATGTGTGTGTGTGTGTGCACGTGCATGCATGTGTGCATGCTTGTGTGTGTGTGTGTGTGTGTGTGCGCGCACGCATGCACGCTACTCAGATAGAACCTGGACCCTCATGCACGTTGGCAAGCACTCTACCATTGAGATTCATCCCCAGACTTTTTCTATTTTATTTTGAGACAGGGTCTCACTAAGTTTCCCAAATGGGCTGCCAACTTGCAATCCTCCTGTCTCAGCCTCCGAGGTAGCTGGGGTTATAGACATGCACTCCTGTGCCTAGAAGGAATTTATATCTTCTGATCTTCCTGAGCTCCAAAATTGCTGTCCTTTGTTACAATGTCATTCTCCTTGCCTACAGCCCCGTGGTCTAATTTTTATCTTCCACTCGTGGTCATGTTGTCTTTTCTAGGAAAGGCAAATGGCCATGTCTTGTTTTCCCATAAACAATGAACTGCTCACAGACCTCAACAGCAGTGAACACAGTTGTGCTCACTATAATCATGCATTTTTGGTAAGTCTATGTGCCATAAGCCTATAACGAGAAAGAATGATTTATATCAGCAATAAGGAAATGTGTATTGTCAAATATTGTGGCAAGTTAGTACAAGAAAATAAAAAAATATTTGAAACTAAGATAGGTTGTTTTCTAATGTTTTATTTCAGACTCCCTTGGAATGAAGTGTTCATTAATAGGAAAAAGAAAGGAGCTCTTTTTTTAGAGGGTATTTATGCTGATGCCTAAGATTATTTGTTGCTATTATTAAATGAAATTTTTTTATTTTTTAAAATCTAAGTAGATTTTTTTGGTTTTATATAAGCATTTTGTTATATCTTTAATATAAATGTAGAAAGTAAGAGAGTTAAATGTTAACATTAATTTCTCACACAGCATATGCCTAGCATGCACAAGGCCCTGCATTTATTTGATTTCCAGCACTGTTACTGAAACTTCAGTCTTTGTCCCTGATGCCAATTCAATAACAAGGACAGGGATTTGAGAAAAAGGAAAAACATGGCTTATTGCTTTGCTAGCAAAGGAGAAACACAGCTGACTCCTGTCCTAGGGGCTGTGATTCTGCCCATCATGGGGAACAGGGGGTTTTTAAAGAGGTGGTTCAAAGGCTACATTCCTGTGTTCTGTGTCAGGAATTGTAATTCACTTCTTAATTTGGGAAACAGTCCTTTCTGAGATCTTCTGATTCCATCTCCAAGTCTGAATTACTTTGTTCCTGTGGTAGGTGTGTACTCAAGGACAGATAACTCTGCCTAGGATGGGGAAGAAAGGTAATCCTGTTTCCCCATGATCAGGGAGGGGGAGGGAGAGAGAGGAAGAGAAAGAAGCATGTTAATTTTAAAAATAAGTCACAGTGGCAGAGCAGCAAGGGCCATATTCAAGCATAAGATGGACCACTGTTACATTTCCCCACTGTCAATTTCTACATTCCATTTCTATTGAAATGCATTTTGACATCTCCAAACTGCTTCCTGCTGACAAAGGGTAAAATTGGGGGGGTGGGTCACCTGAAATCCTTGTTCTCTATCAGGCGGGGCTTGGATAGTCAAGGACATTCAACATCAGTACAAAGGTCCATGGAATCAGTTGGCAGGTGACTGGATAAGGCATACATAGGGCAGGGATCATGCTAAGATAACAATAAACAAGACAGCAAAGCATTACTTTTTTGTAAACAATTAGCACAAAAGCAATTTGTATTTCAGCCAATCTCTGAAAACCACAAACAGAGTAACTCCTAATCATACCATGAAAAACAGATCAAGTTTATGTAGGAGGTTAGGAAGATTTCTAGGTCTATGAGATCAGGCTCAGAGCTGACTCAGGACAACCTTATGACTCTAGGGTCCTTCACGAGGATCATCATTAGGTACTCGCACACAAGAACACTTCCTTTATAGCCTCCAGTTTTACTTACTTTTGGTAGGGCTGACACAAGAATACATCTTGAGTTACATTTTTTAAAAACCCATTGTCTTTCCTTTTAAATATTCATGTATGACTGTGCTTTGGTTATACTCTCCTGTTAGGTGTTTATAACCAAGTTGGTCAAAACTGACCTTGTTTGTACTACTCCTAGGTCTTCCTCAAAGATCACTCTTGGAAACATAAGAAGCCTCTTGCTTCCTTTAGCTTTCCTCTACCACTCATTCCATCTGTTGGATGGATCAGTGTCTTTCTGACCATATGTGGCTTCCTCTGGAAGCATCAGGGACATTTCCCTGTTCAGTGACCCTCCTCTTTGCAGAATGTGCACTGGTTGGCTTCCTGTTCTCTAGGTTACTCTCAATCTCCCTGATCAGGAGGTCAGGAGACTCACTGGAGTTACAGAGCTCTGAGAGGGGTTCCTTCATTTCCTTGGTCCTAGCTGACCTTCCCTGTAGGGTAAGGGCCAAAATGTTGGCTGCTTTTTCTTTGGCCCTTTCACTTTGTTGACTTTGGTCTCCAAACCTTTGATTTTAAACATCAAGGATGTCAGTTACACCCAGTCACTTTAAGTGGGAGTAATGGGTTAGAACTTCAATGTCTATAATTTTATAGTTACCCCTTTCATTTAATTGGGGTCAGGCTTATATCCTATCTGTCCTATAGGTGATGGCTTATTGTCTCAATTAATTCAGATTGTTCTGTTAGAAGTAGTACTTCTGCAAATGCTAAAATGCAACAGTTATAAAGTTTTACAAGGAAAACACAAACAAACACTAATGTATCCTTGTTATCTATTTAGCTTCTGCAAAGAACCATACTTTTATCAACTCAATTATATACGTTTTATTTTTGAAAAATCTTTTACAAACCTAAATACATTTTACAATTTACTTAAAACTTCACTTAATTTTTTTATTATATTCCCTGTTTATTTTTGGGATCACAGTAATCTTTACAACAACAATGAAAACTTCATCTTTTGAGCATAACAGTAAATAAGCTTAATTCTAGCCTACTTTGGATTCCTAACATGGAATAGGATAAGAGGCAGAACCTTAAGTCAGGTTAGGCTGACATTTTGACAAATCTTAAAAAAATATTTTATTTCTTAATCTGATCTTTGCCTTTTTTTTTTTTTTTAAGCTGGGGTCTGAATCCAGGAGTGTTTAACCACTTGCCATATTCCCAGTCCTTTTTATTTTTTATTTTAAGACAGGATCTTACTAAGTTGCTTAGGGCCTCCCTAAGTTGCTGAGGTTGGCTTTGAATTTGCAACCCTCCTGCCTCAGTCTTCAGAGCTGCTGGGATTACAGGTATGTGTCGCCATGCCCAGCTGCCTCTTTTAAATAATATTCTGCAAAATTTTCATGTATTATTTCCTAATTCTATTCTAACTAACTGAATATCAGTTAACATGACATAACACCTGCAATATAGTCAAACAGAAAGGCTAAGAGTGTTTTTAACTTCCCTTTTGTTTTTGTGTTGCACATTGTTAACCTTTGAACAAATCAGGTTCTCCTTAATACCTTCCAAAAATACATTTAAATTCCCATTCCAGTGTGAGGAGTAACACAAAATTTTACATAAATATATATTGAAAACAAGTTACTTTTATCCAGTTACAAAACATTAAATGACATAAACAAATACCAACCAAATTTGTTATTTTATATAAATCTGAAAAAACCTTTTGCTATAGACAATTTTTAGTTTGTAGAACATCAGTTTGGTAAAATGCTGTCCTAAGCTTTACATTTGAAAAGGGATGTATATTTGAAGAACATGAATACATCTAATATACCAAGAAGCCAGAAAAGGTTAGTGTCACAATTACACAGATGTCCTTAGATTAATTAAGTTTTATCTTTAAAGCAAAATTTAGACTCCATAGTGTATGGCAATAATAATCACAGGTCTGCGTGGGTTAGCAGTACTAGCAAAAATCAAAGGATAGCCTTTAATCTCCTATACATTTAGGAAACAGTGTTAATGATCAGACATTGACTTATTCAACAGTTATAAGTCAGATTTTTAAATGGCAGTGTGGTCCTTTTATGTCAGATTCAAGTATAAAAGAGAGCACTTTTTGGTTATCTTGCCTGTAAATCTTTGTAAACTTTCATTTTACAAACTTTTACATAACACTTAGACAAGGCTCAGACAAACATAATTCTCAGATATGGAGAGCGGTGACAGAGGATGGGAGAGTAGTGACTGAGACTGGGGGTCTCTGATGACCTCATGACTGTGGCATGCCCAGTGCCTGGGACTGTTTCTGTGCAAGGTCACAGGATCTTAACTGCTGTGGCAATGCCTTGCATGAGGAGGCTCTGTGCAAGAGTCCTATCAACTCTGACCTTGATCTCAAGCACACAGCTCCTGGGAAGGAAGGAATTCTTATGCAGACAACCACAATGTTTCACAATCTCCACTTCTCCAGTTTCTGCCCGCCTTATAGTAACTTTAAACAATGGACTTTCTTAAGAGCTACACAAAGCTTCTAACATTGCACTTTTCAGCTGTGGATTGTAACTACAGTAAAGTTACATAGGATGTCTTAGTTTCTGTAACTTTCCTGAATACAAAGAATAATGGTTGCATAGTCTTTAACCTGATAATGAGACATAAATAAATAAAGATTGCTGGTGTAACTCTTTAGATCTGCATCTTCATCAGAAAGCAGAGCTCCACCTGATCCCAACTTAATCTTCAAGATCTGTGTCTGTGAATCTTTATTTTCCAATCCCCCTTCGTCCTTTGCCAGACCCGAGAGTGTGATCGCACTGGTCGCGACACTCAGATATATACATACATCTAGCCCCATATATTTAGGTTGTCAACTATATTGTAATACCCTAAAATAATAGTTGTTTATTTAACCAGTTATGAAGTAATCATAAAAGACATTGAAACAGGTACAAACCCTAAATCCTTTAAGATTTGTTTTCCCTAATTAATAAAACCAAACATATACAAGAAAATTACTTTGATAGATAAGAGTAGATCAATGTTTCAGACATTTCTTCATATCAGTACATTAAAATTAAAATAATTTTGACAGTGCTAATTACAGCCAATTTAATCACATACACAAACTTTTTGAGATTTATCTTCCATAAACCTTTTGCAACTTACTTAGATATTCTACAACTTGTTTACATCCTTGGTTTTATCCTCTCTTTCATCTGAGTACAGGAATATTACTTTACCATATAAAATACTTTCTCATCCAGAAATATTTCTTTTTCCTTCTAATTTTCTATACTAAAATATGTTTCCATACCTATAACTTTCTTATATATCTTTTTTTAGCTTCAGACCCTTTCTTACAATCGTATTCTGTAAACCCTATGTATATGTATGATTACATGAATGGTATGAATCTACATAATGTTCAACCATAGAAATGAAATGATGTACCCCATTTGTGTACAATGAATCAAAATGCAGTCTGTAAAAAACAAATAAATAAATAATTTTTTAAAAATCATCTTCTGCAACAATCCTTATGAATGTTATCTGTGCTTTAATTTGCACAACATATTTCATCTGAAAAGAGGAATCAGACAATCTGACATATACAAAAACTATGCCTTAATCTTCCCGCCCCCCAGGCTGCATTCAAGGGGTTGGAACACAGGATAATTCTGAGCCTAACCTGTCTCCCCTATCATTATCACATTGCCATCAACTTTAAGTGAGTTTCCCACTGTCAATTGTACCCAAAGTCTCCTTTTGGACCTTTTTTCTTATACTGGACATATTGATATTCAATGGAGGAGACCCTTTCTATCCTTTTCTTGAGGCTTCATTGAAGATCCCTTTGCAGAGACTGCCAACAAAACACAGTTTGATCTTAGTTTTTGTTTTGTTTTGTTTTTTTTTCCTTTTCTGGGTGGAGTTGTTTACCCTGTCAGTCTGCCCATGCATTCGGTTTGATGGGATGCTGTCATAGCAAGAATCGCTCTGCCCCAGTGATGGATGTCTCCTGGCCAAATTGGGTGTCCTGTCAGATTTTAAAAGGGGATTTTCAAAGAGGTGATTCAAAGGCTACATTCTGCGTACTCTGTAAAACTTCTTAATAAACTTCTTAATTCAGGACACAGTCATTTCTGAGATCTTCTGTTTCCATTCCCAAGTCTGAATTACTTTGCTCTTGTGGTGGGTGTGTGCTTAAGGACAGATAACTCTGCCTAGGATGGGGAAGAAAGGTAGTCCTGTTTCACAAAGATTAGAGAGGTGGAGAGACTAGGGGGAGGAAGAGAGGAAGAGAAAAAAGCATGTTAATTTTAAAAATAAGTCACAGTGGCAGAGCAGCAAGGGCTATATTCAAAGCATGAGATGGACAATTATTATAGCAGAAAAAGAAAAATGAAAAAAGAAATCACCAATAAGAAAAGGAAATTATGCCTGTGTGTGTGTGTGTGTGTGTGTGTGTGTGTGTGTGTTCTAAAATTGTAAAGAAGAGAAATCTTTTTATGGAAATAATAAAATCCCTCAACAGAATGTATTTAATTAGTTCAAAATTTGAATCACTCCATTTTCAGGTCTTTTAGAAACTTAGTCTGAGACTTTCAATTTAAGAAACAGCACTCTAACTAGGACAAATCCTTGCACTGGAAAATGAAGTATTTAAACTATTCTTTTAAAAAATTGAGGAATTTATAAGATACTGAGGATTTATTGTACTTAAATTGAAAATCCATAACAATAGTGCATTTACTACATCTTGTCAGTAATAGAATATGTAGGTAGCAGTCAGTAAGCATATGAAAGTTTTCAATTACACAAAAACAAGTTTATTCATGAATTTAAGTAAAGCATTGTACTTAAAAATTATAAAGTACATTCTTTTGTAAAATAGTTGGCCATCTATGTCATAACATATATCTCATTTCAGCATATTTTAAAGTTTATTTAATTAAAAAATAAACCAGCATTCTATGAATATTTTAAGGAGATATGTTAATCTTACAAACCATTTGGCTAATGATGTGATGACTACCTGTCATTTCTGTCTGCCATTCACAGTTGGTCACTCTCATCCCAGCTGGAACTCCTCTGTAGCCTAGTACTAGCCTTAAGTTTCATCTTGAGAAAGTGCAAATCTCCCCCAGTGTATGAAGAGAATACAAGAATAATTAACTTACAAGGTTGCTATACAAACTGAATATGATTTTAAAAGAATCTAACACAATGCCAAATACCTATGTATGTTCAAATTCATCTTTTCATGTGCCTCCATTTTTCTTTTACAGGACCAAGTGAGCTAAGCTCCTATCTTTTCCTCAGTTTTATATGTGAGAAGACTGAGGTAGAGCTTCAGAGCAACAGAGATGGAATTTGAACCCATGACCATGCTTTAGCTGCCACACCCCAGTCACATCAGCAACTCCGTGAAGGTAGCAGCTTGAGGACAGAGTCAAGACACCAAAGTTGGAAGGATGAAAAGATGAAAAGAATCTCAGTCCTTGATGATGATGCTATAAAATTGGTCCTTGTTCCCAGTATTAATCTAAACAAGGTTTTGAGAAAAAGGAAAAATAAGTTTTATTGATTTGCTAGTAAAATGAGGAGAGTAGCAGACTATTGTCTCAAGAACTGTTTTTCCCCTTACAAGGGGGAATCAAGGGTTTGTTGAAAGAAAATTGAGGCTCTAGGCTCCAGGTGGTGCCTGTCAATAACTATAATTCACGTCCAAATGGTGCTATGAAATAACCACTGCTCAGACCTGCTGGAATCAGTTCCCAGGCCTGGACTCTTGTGGTCAGTGAGCTGAAGGACATGATAACTCAGTTTAGGAAAGGAAGAACACTAATCTTCCTTTTCCCTGCCATTAGGAGAGGAAGAAGGACAGGAAGAAGAAAAAGAAGAATAGAATAAAAGCATACATAAGGTTTATACTCAAAGCATAAAGTGAATGGACCCCATTACATTTATGTGGATCCCCATTACAATTACACAAGTTGTTAAATCAACCTTGCCCATACTCACGCATACCTGGGGACATCTCAGTCTACAATTATAAATTTTCTTATTGTTTGAGTCTTTCTGAGATGGGGTTTTCTGCTACTTGTGATTGAAAGCATAAGTATGCAGAGGTAAGACAAGAAATGACAGGCAGAGCAAAAGTATGGTTGGGACCCCATGCTCAATTAAGAAGTCTGGACTTAGCATACATTTGTGACAAGTAGTAGAGTGTTTGCAACCAAGTCCCCATAATGAAATTAATATTTTTTTCTCTTTTAAGAGGCTTAAGCCATTCTTCCTCTCTAGATAAAGTTTAAAAAAAAAAAAAACAAAAAAACAGAGTACATCCTCTCTTTTGAAATCCAGAGAAAACCTGAACAAATCTGTTAGCTTCACTTGTTATTAGCTACTTGCTTTCATCACTGCTTTTAAAAGACATTTAGCTGGACAATAAAGTAATTCCTGAACCCAAGTACATCTGCTCCTGACCTCAAAGCCAATATTCAAGTGACAGAGTTGGTGGGAAGAAAATCAGCCTTATTCAAAGACCAGCCTGAGATGAGGGGAGCTGCTATCTCAGAGTCCCATCTTAGGGAACTCAGATATGTAAAAGGGTTTTTATGGGTAGAAAAGAATAACAGAGTGATGGAGAGGATGTCTGGGTGCTGACTCATGCAACCAATAGCAATCCTCCATTACCCAGAATGTTTTCCTTCATCTCCTAGGACAGTCCTTGTAATTCTTTAGACAAACATTATTTTCCTACAAGTTAAACATTATTCCACTTTTAACTAAAGAACCAGATTAGCAAGTCCTTGGCCCATACTAATGTTATCTAAAGATCATCAGACATTTCAGATTCTGAAAAACTAAAGAAATATTACTGAGTAAGAGGTCTTGGGACCAGTGTTTTTCTAATTCTTTTTTCTGCAATAGCTGACTCCAGCAGTTAATACCTCAGTCACTTAAAGACAGTTTTCTTTAGTATTTATAGCACTGGGCAAAGGGAATAAGAAAAGAAAACTTAATAAGGAGCAATTTGCGAAGTATAACTAATCTAGAATAAGGTGGCATAAGAAGTGGCATGGTTGTTATCATTGTTACAGTAACAGATTCCTACCCATGAAAATGTTATTATAGATAATACCTCTGATGTATGTTCACCTTGGTGTTGATTGTTTAAGTTGTATTTTTAGGAATTTGGGTATGGCCTTCTCTAGATCAAACTGGTTGAAGCAACTGACCTGCTCAGTTGGGCCTACACAAGTGTCTGATAGACAACCTCTTAGCCTCTAAAGGCCCAAAATTCTACCCATGGATCATTCTAGTGTCACTGCTTTCTGAACATACATTTTATAGACCCACTGAAGTAGTATAGAAGAAATAAAAAACTAAAAGGTAACAAAAGGAAGGACAAGTAAATGTAATTTTGACTAAAAGTTCTGCATACCTTTACAGGCCTATCCCTATCCTAGTTAGTTCTTCCCGCAGGTCTGTCACTCACAAATTTCTGGAAAATCCACAAATCTTAGAATTACCATACCCATTTATAAAATGACCTGGCACAACTTTAGTTAGCCAATCGAAATAGACTAAGCAAAGAAATATTTTAAGGACTCTATAATTTAGGGGACTTCCTAATGCTATATACTGATTAGATAATGGAGACTACATCAGCCTAAGGATCCTGAGAATGACAAGGCCACTAAAAATTGTCTTGTGATTACCAGTCTGATGTCATTTCCATGCTACTGGGAAATGTGTGCCTCACTTCTTGTATTCTCTAGAGAAAGATTCCAGTCAGGAGATAGAGACAGAATAAGCACAAAGGGTTTATTTAGTGAAGTGTAAGGATATTTCAGAGAATGGGGAGTTGGTCATCCCAAGGGAGGAGGTGACTGGGATTTTCCATGTAGTAGGTGTTATAATTTGATCTGGAAACCTCCCTCTTCCTATATAATATATTTGGGGCAGTTACTGAGGTTTCCCACCATGGCTTAGTGTGCCTGCACTCATTTTGCAAAATGGGAAAATTTCCCATCAGCAGTGTGCCTGTGCTGATTTCACCATTTTGTAAAATATCCCATCAATACCTAAGTGAAGGAGATCAAAACTGCAATGTAAACTTTATTACAATGGACTTGGTGTCACCCAAATGACAGTGTCTCCGTACTCTGTGCAAGTTCCAAAGCTGGAAATTCCCTTACGTTGGTGACTTTAAGTTTCTTCAGTTTTAAGAAGGTCGTACCTAACTGTAAAGGAGGTAGCTTATGGGTGAGGTTTTCTATTGCCCAAGGTGGAGTGTTCTTTCATCACTCAAGATGGAGTGAACCCTATCTCCCTTCCCCTATTCCCCTGTTGATTTTATCTGCCTACCTACACTAACACCCACATACTCTCATACCCACTCCTCACCAAATTTCCTTTAGAAGAACCTGGGACCCCAAAAGTGTCTCCCACTCTCAATATGGCCTATATTTTCCCTTAATGTGCATCACTTGCTTTTCTATATAAATCACTGTACCCCTAACTGACACATCCTTAAATTAATTTCTGTGATGTTGGAGAGTCATTTCTCTTGACCAGGAGCAGAATTGCCCACAAGGATACTCTTAAAGGAGGAGAGGGCACCAACTTATATCAGTACAACAAATCTTGCCTTTGTTTAAGCTGCTTTCCCAGCCATCTCCTCCCTAAGGTCTTTCCCAGGCCCTTCTTTATTTCATAAAAGGAAATGTTGCCTGAAGTCTAAACTTTGATATCTGCTCTGGAGATTCACTCATTCCTCTGGGTTTTCTCAGATGTTATAATAGGCATATAGGTTAATAAACCTGTTTTTCTCCTGTTAATATGTATTTTGTTGCAGGGAATTCTAGTTAAGAACAATGAAGAACAGTGAGAAAACTATGTTCCATCCCCTACAATGTTAAATGAAGCTAATAATAACCAGTGTCAATACATCTCAGCCCAGGACAGGTCAGCCTTGAGCTGTAATGGTCAGCTGGCAGAATGATCATTAAACTAATTATCCTTGCCCTTTGCCCATAAAGAATAAGCTCTCCATAGAACCTAGCTTGGATATTTAAGGAAAAGCAGAAAAGCAGGAGTTTGAGTTTTTAATTTTTTTTATTTTATTTTTTGCTTGATATTATTTTTACCATTTACAGACTTGCTGCTGACAAACCTCAAGAAAATAGTTATTTTAAGAAAATATTGCAGCCTTCTGATGGCTACTCCAAATAATTAGAACTCTTTAAAATAACATATTATAAAACAATAAACAAAAAGGATTGTCCACAGCATATGACACAAATGTTAACTCACCTAGTGACAGTTGCCTTAAACTGAGAAGCAAAGAGGGTCATGTATACAGCACAAGAAAATTACAGAGGCTGGCTGTGTTTCCCAGTGATATTCCCAGACCATGCAAAAAGCAGTAGCTTATAAGTAACTTTAGAGGAGGAAGCAGGTACATATTTCTCCATAATTAGCCAGATGAGTATAGTAAAAACAGAAAGGGTTTATTATTATTTTGCACATGGCTGTGCAAAAAAAAAGGCAAAGGCACCAGTTTCTAACTTAATTCTAAATGTTGAAGGATGGGAAATGGATAAGTCACAACTTGTATCCTAAGAAATGTGCAGCTGTGGCCTCTGACCTGAGCAACAAGAGTGTTGAATTCCATCTCCAGCCTTCTGTGGCATCAAGTTCTCTGTCTAGCAGGGATTCACCCACACACACATAAGCTAAGTGACTTGGGAAAAGTCATTTGAATTGCAAGACCTCAGCATAAAGAGAGGAATTTGGGATAAGTGAGCTCTCATAAGCTAGTGTGTTTAAACAAATAGCATAAAAGGGAATGAGGCTTCTCCCCTCTCCATAAACCTAAGATGCTGTGGTTACTAACTCCCTGTGGGGCTCTACAGGAGTAGTGTTACTTTCTCTGCTCCCCTTCAGTGGGCTGTAAGAATAGGGTAGTTAGGGATTAGGGTAATTTTCCACTTCCTTTATTCAGCTAGCCAGACATTCAATTAATGGCTGACTGCCTTTCATTGCAGTCCACCTATGAAACAGGATGATCCTGAGGAAACAAAAAAACCAAAAGAGACATATTACTATTCTGGAGCTTTCACATTCTGAGGGTTCTGAACCCAGAGTCAGGGTAGTGAACCTAATATCTGCTACAAAACTAATCTTACCAAAAACATATGCCACTAGCTTTGTGTCTGAGGACCAAAATCAGGTCCTCACATTGTGTAAAAAAGAGCTGTTGAGAAATGCCCTGTTCATATCCTATCTTAACCCATTTTCTGTTGTTGTAATAAAATGCCTGATACAAGGTAATTTATAAAGAAAAAGGTTTATTTTAGATCTTGATTCTGAAAGTTGAGAAGTCCAAAGGCATGGCATTCACATCTGGTGAGCAGTTTGTAAGGGCCTAGAGGGCACATATGGCCTGATAGAGCAAGTATGTTAGAGAAAGTTCACGTTTATAACAAAGCCATTCCTGGGACAATCCACTCATCCATTAATCTTCAACATATTAATCCATAAAAGGCCCAAGCCACTCATGAGGTCAGAGCACTCATAATCCAATCACTATTCAAACCTTAGTGCTTGTTTTTCTTATATTTGGCCTATCCTTACTCTAACTTCAGTGGCACAAAGGATTTCAGATTCTACTTGGAGTCATAAGTTACCATAAGGGAGTCATTATGCCTCAGATGGCTAGTCAGAGCTCCAGGAGACCATAGGAAATAGATAAACCTTATTCAATTGTGACGATGGCAAAATATGCCCTTCATTGCTCACATCAGTGCCTGAAAACAAATTTGGATCCCGATGATAAAATTCTGTATGCAGAATGATTGTTTTGATTTCCTAAGGGAGATATGATAACTTATTTGGAAATATAACTGGGCACAGGTTTCTTCCAAAAGACTGTTTTTCATATTATTTGTGTAAATTTTTTTAAATGAGATTGGTGTTTTATCTTTTATTGATGGCTTTTTTGTTTTAAAAAGGTAAGATTTACAATGAGTAGGATTATTTTCTTCCTGGTTAGAACCCATTTGCCTGTGCTTGAAAGGCTATTATGAATACAAAATGTAGTATACAACTCGCTCAGCACCACAGGAGCCATCAGAGCTCAGAGCTGGTGGATTACATCTAACTTTGTCCGCAGTCCATAAACCATGCAAGGCCTAGAAATGTGGCTTTCCTACTCAGTGAAGCACATGGTTTTATTGCCACCATGGGCCTTTATGTAGAGTTGAATATGGGGGCTTACTGTTTTTGTGTTGATGATTTAATCTTTTATGGGTCAGAGATGTTAACTTACTTAGGAATATCTTATAGTAATAAGGGTATACATTAGAACTTTGCAAAAACTAAATGAGACAATGTCCTCCTATAGTTCAAGAGTTAGGAAATTTAACTGAGAGGTAAAAAAAAAAAATTGAAGCCAGTTGAAAACACAAGATCTACAGTCTGATTGTCAGAGTCTGAATCCACACTGACACTTCTTGTTAATGTGATGGAATGCGCACACACGTGCATGTGAGCGCACACACACACACACACTGTCCATGGCTTACAAATGAGCATTTACAAAACTAAAGACAAAGAAAATTGTCCATTTGTTCTATATTCCAGTTGATAAAGTTGTTTCCCATGGGTCTATTAGTTAACTAATATGAGACTTCTATTTATTTTTTCTAAAATTGATTAAATAAGTTGATGGCAGATGATAGAAGCCAGATTTCTCACTGTTGGAGTGGTAGTTGGCAGAAAAGCATGGGAGGATGCTAGAATGATCCATGTAGTAATGAACTAGAGGCAAGTCATCAATATGAACTCACATGTAGCTTAATATGGATATAAGTGATTACATATAAAAATACTTAGAGTTATGTGTATATGCAGATTAGCATACAATTCCTTGTTCAGTCAGCTGAGAATCCTGGAAGTAATGACATCGCAGTAGCAACAAGCTTACCTAGCATCCAGTTCTTGGTTTCTAATATCATTTTCCAATATGGTTACTTTAGGTTCTGTGGGAAAATGGCTGGATTTAGGACTGGGGCAGGAAACATACAAGATGAGTCTGCAGTATCTTATAATGTCAATAAGTTAAAGCACTTACACACAGGGTCACATAATGATAGTGTCATATTGTATGTTTTTCTATAGCTTTGTCTTGAGATCTCTTTCAGGACAGTGGCTATAAACCCTATTCCTGTCCTGATGAGGCTCTAGGAGAGGTGATCGTTGACATTTACAGTGTACTTTTCATGCAATACTTCTTTAAAGTAGAGGATGATCTAATGCTTAATTGTCCAACCTGTAATCAGGTGTTTTCCTCTCACAAGAAATCTGTTTGCACTGGCAGATGCCCAGGTAACACTTATCTGACCTGTGTTCAATTTCTTTCTTTCAGGATAGACACTCTGTAGGAGCATATTCACGAGGAAAAAATTAGGTCCAGGTGTGTTCGTCAAATGAGACAGAGGAAGCAACATTTAAAAAATGAAATAACAAAAGCAGCTTATTACTTATATGTCCACAAGAAATGCAGAATACCATCAATGAGGGTTGAGGATAAAGGTCACAGGGACAGTGCACTCAATTAGCAGGGAGAGAAGGAAAAAAGAGATGGACAGATGGGTGGAGGCCTTTACTGGGGTCCAGGGTGGTATCAAAGCAGGTCAAGGGGAGACCTAATTGACAGGTCTAGAATAAGCAAGCTTGGATTCTGCATGGTCACAGTGTAATGGAGGCATCATAGCTGGATAGTCCTTGTGGAGTAAGTCATGTAGGTTGTTTCTAGCTGTTTCAAAGGGAATGGTCAGCGGGAATCAGTTGTGTCAGGCAAATATCTGGGTTGACCACACTTGAGGAACTGAGAAGAGGTGAAGAAACAAACTGTTGAGGATGACTAAGTCCTATTTCTGGTAAGAGAAAGTTAAACCTATATTCAAAATGACTGCTGAGTCGACATAAAATTATTGGAATTCACTACATAAGAGTATGTCAAAAGGACACAAGAAAGAAGGAAAAGAATGCCCAAAGACCACAACAAAATAAGTTAAGCAGTATTTGCTTACCATAATCATACAAAGTACAAAATTAAAATCCATGAGTTCATACCAATAAAATAAATGATTGGATAAATAAACAAATGAAGGAGAAAAGACCAACCTCCTATTCAGAATTCCAAATAATTTCTGTAGATAGTCTGTCCTCAAGGAGGTAGAGAATACTTCCTCACTCCTTAAGTATAGACTTAAGAAAGAAACTTTCCTCTAAAGAACACAAGATGGAAAGAAGAAAAAAGAGTAACTTCACAGAGGAGAAACTGACAAATCTCAACCACATGATCAAGGTCAAAATCAGCAGTGATAAGTCATGTTCATATTTATTTTTTTATATTATGTGATGCAAAGGACACCCTACCTCTATAGTCTTTCTTCTACAAACCCTAAACCCCAATCTAATATCAAGGAAAACGGAAAGATCACGATAGAGATGAACACTTGTTCAATCCTCTTCCAAACCATCAAGGTTATCAAAAACAAAGAGGATCAGAGAAACTCTTGCAACCATGAGGGGCCTAAGGAGACATGATGACTCAAAGTGACATGTTGACATGATGTCCTGGATGATACCCTGAAACAAAATAAGAACACTAAAAAAAAAAACTAAGGAAATTTGAAAAGTCTATGGACTTTAGCCAATAATGGGAAAGACTGTAAAATGAATCTGTCATAAGTTTCCTATGTTCATATATGACTACATGACCAGTGTAACTCCATATCATGTGCAACCAAAAGAATGGGTAGGTATACTCCATGTATGTATGATAGGTCAAAATACATTCTATCATCGTGTATATCTAAAAAAAAGAACAAGTAAAAAATTAATAAAAAGTAAAAATGTATCTAATTCATTACTATGCTACAAATCTAGCAGAGTAATGCAAGATATTAATAAAAGGGAAAACTAGGTGCAGGGTATATAAGATCCATTTGTACTATCTCTACAACTTTTTCTAGAGACCCAAAACCACTCTTATGTTTATTAAATTTGGTAGTTCTTTCACTTGAAAGCCTCCAATAACTTCAATATAAAATTTGTGTATCTTCAATTGTTTCTTAGGCCCTTAACCAACAGGGTCGCACCTGCTTCTGAATTTCCATCTCCAGCCATCCTCAGAGCTCTCCATGACCTCACTACTAGACTGGCCTCCATCCACCCATGGGTGTGCAAAGTCCTGTCTTACTGCAGTCTCTATATGTATTTGGCTCTCTGACTGCTGTGCTCTCCCTCAGCTTCTCATGAAGGAACTAAACCAGATCATATGGTCAAACTTTTATCAGCGCAACCAAGATGGGCTTAGATTAAACAATGAACCCAGTGCTACAGGCTCTGTACACACCTGAGTCTGATAGGTCACATCTTCCCTTCCCAGATGCCCTGTGTCTCTCCTTGCCGAGTTTGCAGATGTTCTAACTAGCATTTTCCTCTCATTGCAATATGGCCCTTTTGGAACTAGATATGTAATTACGGATTATTAAAAAGCACTAAAGGAGAGTCCTATGTTTTTTACAGTAATCAAACAAACATATATTCCAAGGGAACCGTTCTCCTCTTCCTCATGTGCCTGGGCCACATGATCCCAACTGCACTGAGGCAGTAGGCAAGCCTTCTGTGAATTCATTTTCCAAGACCAGCTGCCTCTGCAGTTTTCCCTGCCTCCACCAGAGCTGATTTCCTCAACCCTCTATCTGCTCAAGCCTGGCACTGACTTTGCAGATGTTGTTTATATTATAGATGCTCTGCTATTCTTTCCCCTCTGCCTGATTTCCAATTTCTCTCTGAAGCAATTTATTTAAAGTAATATTTTGAGTTAGGATGTTCCAGGTGTCATTGTCTGTTTTCATAAAAGTATAAATGATATATTCTATTCCCCACTCCCCAAAAAGGATAGGAAACAGAATAGCATTCCTATTAGACCTGGGAAGGATTCCTAAGGGAGGCTTAAAGTCCCATTTTCTTCTTCAGGAAACTTATTGAATCTTGGGAGTACCTCAGATGATCTTAATTGTCTACAAATCTTAATTGCTTCAACACTGCACTGTGCTCCTTAATATCTTCCTTGTTGCTGTTAATGGAAACTGTTTTCCCCAATTGGCTTCAATTCCTCTAGTCCAGATCCAGAAAGTCAGTAAAATTAATCTCTTACATACCATTCTTAATATGGCAGTAAGATATTAAAAAGCAATACTAAACTCACTATATTTTTATGTTACAATGTTTATAAGCAAATGGTTCAAAGTTTGCAGAATAATCCATTATTTTAAATGGTCCAGAAATTTGCAAAAATGTCAGTCTGTCCTCAGGTCCTAGCTTTCCACATTTACTAATATTCTGGAATAAGCTTTATATAGTTTATTTATAAAGAAAGCCAAGTACATGTGCAAATATCACCCTAGAATTACAGAAAATGGTTTCAAAAGGTTAAACAATTCACCATCAGTATCAGCAAATACAGCTGCTAGATGAGAGAAGAATATCTAGACAAAATAAGAGGTTTTGAATTATGTGGTTCCATGAGACTCTTAACAATGAAAGATTTGAAATTACTGTTTATAATCAACTTCAGTTAACCAGACTGTGAAACCTTAAAATAATTGTGGATCTATACCAACTCTACTATCCTTAGGGGGAAAATATTTTCTAATAGTAACCATTTAAATTAAACTGGTTTGCTTGCTTTATTTATTTACTTATTTATTTTGGAATGGGGATTAAACCCAGGGGCATTTTACAGCTGAGTTAAGTCCCCAATCTTTTTATATTTTATTTTGAGACAGGGTCTCGCTAAGTTGCTTAGGACCTCACCAGGTTGCTGAATCTGGTCTTGAACTTGCGATCTTTCAGCCTCATCCTACTGAGCTGTGGGGATTACTGGCATGCATCATTGCAGTTTAAACAGTTAAACTGCTTTTTAACTGCTCTAAGATAGTCATATTTTAGGTTAACAAGAATTACTTTTCTTACTAGTTATCCTTCCAACTAATAACAATAATGAATTCCTTACAAGTGAGAAACAGTGTGCAGGTTAACTGGTTAACATTATACATCAACGTGAATGGAAGGGCTGTCCAGATAGCTGGTAAACTTTATATTAGCATTTGAATTGGAAGACTGAGTAAAGAAGATCTGGTGAGTGGGCATCATCCACCTATTAAGAGGCCTAATAGAAAAAAAAAGAAAGAGATAAGAAAGGCAGATCCACCTTCTTCTGCCCTTTGGCTTAGACTAGAATTCACACTATTTGCTCCTTTATTCTCAGGACTTCAGGTTAAACTGAAACCATGGATTTTCCTGGGCTTTCAACGTGCAGATGGTAAATCATGGGACTTTCCAGTCTCCACAGTTACATGATCCAATCACTCACAAGAAATATCTATTTCTGTATCTATCTGTGAGATAGATAGATGATAGATAAATAGATAAATCGATCAATCTCAATCTCTATCCTATTGGTTCTCTCTCTCTAGAGAACTCTAGTATAAAGTATAGAAACAAAAGTGTCTTTGGTAATGTCTGTTTTTCTAGATAAATATAGAAGATGATTTTAACAGCGAAGTACAAGTGATATCCCAATTCAGACTGGTTAAAAATAAGAATAAAGTCTGGAAAAAAATATACTGCTCCAGGTTAGGCATATCTTTGTAGCTGAAATGATACCATCAATGACCTCCAGGCTTCTCCCTGTGCCCTCCTGTCAGGTCTTGTCCTCATGGTGTTTCTCCAGTAACTCTAGAGATCCCCTCGTTGCTTATGAATGTCTGCAGCAGCTTTGACACTCATATCTTTATATTATACTATCCAGAACAAGAAAGTGGCTTCCCCAAAAGATAGGAAAGTTCCTCTTTCCCTGAGGTCAATATCACAGTTCTGTGATTCTGATTGGATTATGTGCCTATCTCTGAGTTAGTCCCTGTGGTCAGAGAGACTGAGTATCCTTTAGGCATAAGCCAATCTCAGACCAGCCTTGGAACTGGAGTTTCAATGGGACATTAAGACCATAGGGAGGGCTGCCGTACAGGTCTCCCACACCTGGCTCCCCATCTACCAACGCGGGACTCCCTCAGTCACCTCCATCTTGGGACACTATAACCACTGCCATAGCCTCCTTGTTGGGGTAGCCTCCACCTTGGGACAACGGACTAGACCTGGAGCAGCCAAATGCCACAGGACCACCTGCCACAGCACTGCATCTCTGTATAGGCTGCCCAAAACCACCACACTGTCCCCCCTCACTGCCCAGTCTCTGAAAGAGGCAGCCTCCATCTTGGGACACCTCTACCACCTCTCAGGTTACCTCCACTGCTGCCATAACCATCTTTAGTTGGGACAGCCTCCATCTTGGGACCCCAGCTGGGGTCTGGAAGCCTAACATCAAGGTACCTACAGGTTAGCCACCACCACAACCAACTAGGTACATGAATGCTTCCACCTAGAGACAAGAGCCAGGGTAGACCATCGCCAAGGTCCCCACAGGCTTGGTTACACCTCAATTCTCTCTGCTAGGTGTGCTAATAGCCACCAATTGCTACAGAGGCAGGATAGAGTCTTGCATGGGGTTGGTAAGTTGGAAGAAGGTGTGAGGGCATCTTGATTCTGGCTCATCCAGTCAACTACCCTGGCACCAACCAGATTTCCAGGGCCAACACGGGCAGCACTTGCTGGAACTCGACACGCCTACTCCCCAACTCCCTCCCCAATTCGATATCCACCAATCACCCTGTCCCAACGATTTGGCAATCAACAGGGTCCTCCAGCTCCCTAATCCTCAGTCTCCCAACCCCACCCCTAGCCACTAACCCAACCCAGCACCTGCAGTTATGTGGTTGGCCACAGCTCAATGCCTGGTCCTGATGGGCCTGATACAAAACAACTCTCCACGGCAGGTGCATGTCCTGATGCTCAGCTCTCAGGACCTCCAGAGAGAGAAGTTCCTGATTGGGAAGTTGAAAGGGCAGGGGCGAGAGATACAGTTTAAAGACTAATTAGAGACCAGGAATTGTGGGGTCTACAGGCAATGTAAGGGGCTAAGATCAGTCTCCCACATCACGAGTGGACCCCAAAGGAGATTACTGGGGTGCAGTCTTCCAATAGGGACCAGCAACTGCTGTACACCACACCTCCAGGAGTTCCACTTCCAAGGTTAACCCTTCACCATGCTGAGAGCGGAGATACTGGCAAAATCAGACAAACCCAACTATCAGATGAGAAGGGAAGCAGGGAAGATACCGAACTCCAACAGAAGTGATCTTTCAGTTTTCCTTAGAGATTTTTTTTTCACTTTTCCAGTCCTCACATCCCCAACATTTGTGAAACCAAGTACTTTTCATGCATCAGGCTATTGAGGACTGGAATGTCTGAATAGTATATTACAATTTTGTTATAAATTCTTTTATTTTTAATTTTTTTTCTTTTTAAGTTTTTCTTTTTATTTTTCTTTTTTACTCTCTCTATATATGTTCCTCCCATTTATCCATCTCCCTGGAGTCTCTTTCTCTCTTTTCTCCTGCTAAAAGTCAACTTCTTTTGATTCTTCTTTCATACTTCCTATGCTCTAATACCTCTATATCCTCACCTCCTACTTCATTAACATCTCATACTCTACCCTCCCCTACTTGTTTATATTGAAGATAATAACCAAACACATCATTTCTGCTTAATGCAACAAAACGGTATGTCTTAATAGGAGTTAATTGGTTTAAGGCTGCATATTGTTTGCATTGGGTGCTGTTAAATATTGATCTCCCACTTAAAGGTGAGGTTTTAGAAACCTGAGGGACACTATCAGTCTATAGTGTAGAAACTGTAATACCTCAGCTCTGCACTGCTAGAGGGGAGGACATGAACAAAATGAAAAAAAATCAAGGGAAGAAATCACCCCCAAACAAGCCAAGATGCTACAACAAGAGAATCCATTGACAGCACAATAGAGGAGTTCATAATGTACAGAATTAAAATTCAAAGTACAGAATGATATAAAGGAGCAAACACAGGTAACAAAATATCACTTCAATAAAGAGAAAACAGAGCAAATGCAGGAAGCAAAAGATTACTTCAATAAAGAGATAGAGATTCTGAAAAAAAAAAAGAACAGAAATCCTTGAAATGAAGGAAACAATAAAACCAAATTAAAAACTTAATAGAAATCATCACCAACAGACTAGATCATTGGAAGACAGAACCTAAAGTGATCACACAGTGAAGATGTTAAGAAACCATGAACAGCACTTCCAAGAATTATGGGATAACATGAAAAGAACAAAATTAAGATTTATCAAGATAGATGAAGACTAGGGCATATATACAAAAGGAATGAGCAATCTTTTCGATAAAATAATATCAGAAAATTTCCCAAACCTTAAGAATAAAACAGAAAATCAAATACAAGAGATTTACAGGACACCAAATGTACAAAATTACAATAGACCCCCCACATCAAGGCACATTATAATGAAAATGCCTATCATTTTCATTAAGGATAGAATTTTAAAGGCTGGAATAGAAAAGTATCATTTACATACAGGGGAAAATCAACTCAGATCTCACCATATTTCTCATCTCAGACCCAACAAGGTAGGAAGTCATGGAACAATATACATCAAGCTCTGAAAGAAAATGAATGCCAACCAAGAATCATATCCACCAAAATTAAGCTTCGAATTTGATGACAAAATAAAAACCTTCCATGATAAACAAAAGTTAAAAGAATTTACAACTAGAAAGCCTGCACCTATAGAACATTCTCAGCAAAATATTCGATGAGGAAGAAATGAAAAACAACCATGAAAATAAGCAAAGGGAGGAACTACATTGAAAAAAAAGTCAAAGGAGAAACCAAGTCAAGTTAAAAACCAAAAATAAACCAAAATGACAAGGAATACAAATTGTATCTCCATAATAACCCTGAATGTTAATGGCCTAAGTTCTTTAATCAAAAGACATAGACTGGCAGATTGGATTTTTAAAAAAGACCCCAAAATTTGCTGCCTTCAAGGTACTCAGCTCCTAGGAAAAGACTGAAGGTAAAAGAATGGGAAAACACATGTCACTCAAATGAACTCCATACACAAGCAGGGATTTCCATCCTCATATCAGAGAAAGTGGACTTCAAGCCCAACTTAGTCAGAAAGGGATAAAGAAGGACATTTCATACTGCTTACGGAAATCATACACCAAGAACACATAACAATTGTAAATACATACACCCCAAACAATGGGGCATCTACACACACCAAACAAACCCTTCTCAATTTCAAGTATCAAATAGATCACAACATAAAAATACTCAGTGACTTTAACATACCTTTCTCACCACTGGATAGATCTTCCAAACAAAAACTAAACAAAGAAACTACAGAACTCAGTAACGCAATCAATAATTTAGACTTAACAGACATATATAGAGTATTTCTTCCATCAACGAGTGAATACACTTTCTTCCTTCTCTAAAATAGACCATATGTTAGGCCACAAAACAAATCTCAGGCAAGTGCAAAAAAAAATAGAGATACTACCCTACATTCTATCAGATCATAATGGAATGAAATTAGAAATCAATGATAAAAAATAGAAACTACTCCAACACCTGGAGACTAAAAAATATGCTATTGAATGAACAATGGGTAGCAGAAGACATCAGTGAGGAGAAAAAAAATTTCTTAGAGGTAAATAAGAACACTGATATAACATATCAAAATCTCTGGGACACTACCATGCAGTACTAAGAAGAAAGTTCATTGCATTGAACTCTTTCATCAAAAAGAATAAAAAGTCACCAACTAAATTGACCAGACATTACATTTCAAAGCCCTAGAAAAAGGAAAAAATCAACAACAAAAGTAGTATAACATAGGAAATAATTAAAATCAGAGCTGAACTCAGTGAAATTGAAACAAAAGAAAGAATTTTAAAGATTGACAAAACGAAAAGTTGGTTCTTTGAAAAAAATAAATAAAATTGATAAACTCTTAGCCATGCTAACAAAGAAAAGGAGAGAAAGGACTCAAATTACTAAAATTTGTGATGAAAAAGAAAATATCATCATGGACACTTGAAATGCCAAAGATAATTTGAAACTATTTTGAAAATTTAAATTACAATAAAATAGAAAATCTCAAGTACATTGATAAATTTCTAGAGACATATGACCAACCCAAACTGTACATTCACAATTTAAACAGATCAATTTCAAGCAATGAAATAAAAGATAACATCAAAAGCCTACCAACCAAGAAAAGTCTAGGACCAGATATATTCTCAGGCATGTTCTACAGGATTTTCAAAGAAGAACTAGTACCAATACTCCTCAAACTATTCCATGAAATAGAAAAGGACAGAACCCTTCCAAACTCTTTCTATGAAGCTCATATCACTCTGACACTAAAACCAGAAAAACACATAGTAAGGAAAGAAAACTTCAGACCAATATTTCTCATGAACATAGACTCAAAAATTCCAAATAAAATTCTGGCAAATTGCATGCAAAAACATATTAAAAAGATAGTGCACCATGATCAAGAGGGGTTCATCGCAGGGATGCAAGGTGGGTTCAACATACAGAATCAATAAATGTGATTCATCACATCAATAGACTTAAAGAGAAAAACCATATGATCATCTCAATAGATGCAGAAAAACATTTGACAAAATACAGCACCCCTTCAATGTTCAAAACACTAGAAAAAGTGGGGATAAAGGAACATACCTCAACATCATAAAAGTTATCTGTGCTAAGCCCAAGAACAACATCATTCAAAACAGAAAAATTTAAAGCATTCCCTCTAAAAACTGGAACAACACAGGGAATCCCTCTTTCACCACTTGTATTCAACATCGTCCTTGAAATTCTAGCCAGAGCAATTAGACAGACAAAAGAAATTAAAGTGATATGAATAGGAAAAGAGGATTCAAACTATCACTATTTGCCAATGACATGATTCTATATTTAGAGGATCCAGAATATTACACCAGAAAACTTCTAGAACTAACAAAGTCAGTGAAGTAGCAGGACATAAAATCAACACTTACAAATCATATGCATTTCTGTATATCAGTGATGAATCTTCTGAAAGCAAAATTAAGAAAACTACCCCATTCACAAAGACCTCAAAAAAAAAATACTTGGGAATCAACCTAATGAAAGAGGTGAAAGACCTCTACAATGAGAACTACAAAACACTAAAGAAAGAAATTAAATAAAACCTAAGAAGATGGAAAGATCTCCCATGTTCTTGAATAAGCAGAATTAATATTGTCAAAATGACCACACTACCAAAAAAGTTATACAAATTTAATGCAATTCCAATTAAAATCCCAATGACATTACTCATAGAAATAGAAAAACCAATCATGAAATTCATTTGGAAAAATAAGAGACCCAAAATAGCCAAAGCAATCCTTAGCAAGAATGAAGCAGGAGGCATCACAATACCAGACCTTAAGCTGTACTACAGAACAATAGTAACAAAAATGGCATGGTATTGGCACCAAAATAGATACGTAGACCAATGGTATAGAATAGAGGACACAGACAAACCCACATAAATACAGTTACCTCATACAAGACAAAAACGCCAAAAACATACATTGGAAAAAAGATAGTCTCTTCAACAAATGGTGATGGGAAAACTGGAAATCCATGTGCAGCAAAATGAAATTAAACCCCTATCTCTCACCCTGCACAAAACTCAACTCAAAATGGATCAAGGACCCTACAATTAGACCAAAGACCCTGCACCTACTAGAAGAAAAAGTAGGCATAAATCTTCATCATGTCTGCTTAGGACATGACTTCCTTGACAAGACTCCTAAAGTGCAAGAAATAAAATCAAGAACCAACAAATAGAATGAATTCAAACTTAAAAAGCTTCTTCTCAGCAAAGGAAACATTCAATAGCATGAAGAAAGAGCCTACAGAGTGGGAGAAAATCTTTACCACACACACCTCAGATAGAGCACTAATCTCCAGGATGTATAAAGAACTCAAAAAACTTAACACCAAAAACCAAACAACCCAATCAATAAATGGGGTAAGGTATTGAACAGACCCTTCACAGAAGATATGCAATTGATCAACAAATATATGAAAAAATTTTCATCATCTCTAGCATTTAAAGAAATGCAAATCAAAACGACTCCAAGATTTCATTCATTCCAGTCAGAATGGCAATTAACAAGAATACAAGCAACAATAGGTATTGGCAAGGATGTGGAGGGGAAGTACACTCATACATTGCTGGTTGGAATGCAAATTGGTGCAGCCACACTGGGAAATTCCTCAGAAAATTTGAAATGGAACTACCATTTGACCCAGCTATCCCACTCCTCAGTCAATACCCAAAGAACTTAAAATTAGCATATTATGGGAATGCAGCCACATCAATGTTTATAGCAGCTCAATTCACAATAGCTAGATTGTGGAACTAACCTAGATGCCCTTCAATAGATGAATGGATAAAGAAACTGTGGTATATATATGTATATATACACAATGGAATATTACTCAGCCTTAAAGAAGAATGCAATTATGGCATTTTCAGGTAAATAGATGGAGTTGGAGAACATCATGCCAAGCAAAGTTAGCCAGTTCCAAAAACCAAAGGCCTGTCGTTTTCTCTGATAAGTGGATACTGATCTATAACTGGGGGTGGGGACCAGGAAAGAATGAAGAAACTTTGGCTTGAGCAGAGGGGAGCGAGGGAAAGGGAGGGGTATGGGGGAGGAAGATGGTGGAATGAGGCTGACATTATCCTATGTACGTGTATGATTACACGAATTGTGTGACTGCATCGTGTACAACCAGAGAAATGAAAAGTTGTACTCCATCTGTGTATGATGAGTTGAAATGCGTTCTGCTGTCATGTATAACTAATTAGAGCAAATTTTAAAAAAAGACTATAGGAAGGACCATGACAAGGGAATTAATATTAAGAAGACAACAAATGTCTATGATAACAACACACAAGAAAATCTCAAATTTCCCAAAAACAGAAGGGAAAGAGGCCACAGAATGGGAAAGAGAGCAGAGTTAATGTAAGCCATTGTTTATGTCCAGCTTTACACTTGAGTAAGCCAGGTAGATACTTTTATTCCATGTTTTACCAAATACTCTAGGTAGATTAAAAGCACCTGGATGTTAAAGATTGAGTGATATTAAGGCCGCATGAAAAGAGCTGAAAATAAACCAAACTTCCAAGCACCAGGAAAAATAACCATATTCATGAGATGTCAGTAAAGGATTTGGAGGTGGATAGATCTGGATTACCTCTAAACTATACTGTTTATTAGTTGTGCAGCTTTTAGTAGTTACTTACCCTCCTTGACATTGGTTTTCATCTGCATAATACAGCTAGTCAGACCTTTAATTATACAATCAGGTGTCACTTTAAAACACACTTATGGTCTGAGAAATGCATCTGTTAGGGGACCTCGACCTAGTACAAACATTACAGAATGAACTTACACAAACCTAGACAGTCTAGGCCAATTGCTCCATGTGACTTCTTGATGCAATCAAGAAACACTGTAAACATGAGATGTTTGCCAGCAAAACATGCAAACTTTTTATTAGTAGTTGAAGGGGTTCTCACTAGAATAACAATAAAAAGTGTAGTATAGTAAATGCGTAAGTCAGTAATAGTCATTTGTTATCATTATCAAAAATTATGTAAAATAGATAATTATAAACTTTGTATGCATGCATGTGTGTGTGTATGTGTGTATACTGTTAAGGATGGAACCCAGGATGCCTCATACAATTTGACTGTGGGTATAGGGACCTTAGCTACAATTCTAATAGAAACATTCTCAAGTGATTAGAAGAGAAAGATCATTAGACAGACTTGCCTGAGTTACACCCACAGACTTCCAGTATAATTTTATGGGACCACTGTCACATATATGATCTGTCATTGACCAAAACATTTTTACATTGGTCATGACTTAATTCATACAGTTGTTGTCAGAACTGAAATAAGGTCTTATAGGCAAAGCATCTAATAAATGCCAGGCACAGATTCAGGACTCAATACCTCCCTGGTTGGGTGTATAATCCTGCCATTAAAGTACCCCATTGAGCACAGGAAACATTTGGTTCCTCCCAAACTACCAACAGGACACAGCAGTGCTCTGTATTTAATGATAGAACTGTTACCAAAAGGTCTTTTTTGTCTGTTTTCTTATCAGCTGAACAGAAATCTTTTTTGATTGTTGCTCTCTTTATATATTCTTGACTGAAAACTTTCTCCTATACAGGAGCATGACTGGAACCATTCCTATGTCTAAAGAGGATATTTTTATCCAAAGTACAATTTCAACCAGAAGGTAGAGTAAGTGACGGGAGTGCCCACATCCATGTCAACAAAATAATTATGTATTTTTTAGCAATTTACTTATCTTCCTTGTTCCTCCATCACTTCTAATAAAAACCATATATATATACATAAGTACATATAAATATA
This sequence comes from Sciurus carolinensis, assembly GCF_902686445.1. NCBI lineage: Eukaryota > Metazoa > Chordata > Mammalia > Rodentia > Sciuridae > Sciurus > Sciurus carolinensis. The sequence continues at coordinate 80,394,235 of NC_062213.1, read as the reverse complement.
TACATATTTATATAAATACATATATAATAATACATATTATATTAATATATAATATGTATAACATATATATTACATATATATATATAGAGAGAGAGAGAGAGAAAGAAAGAGATTCCTTTTAAAAAAAAAAAAAAAGTAAATGCCTTCTTCTTTCTTTCCTGGCCTTTATTTAACTATCATCACAGAGCAATTAAGAAGATCAAAGCACAGCAGAAATTTGCAAAGTACCTTGAAATTTGATGGGAAGTATTATGTTTGAACTAGGAAATAAGAAAATTGAAAGGAAATGGAAAAATTCAACACCAAATATGGTGGTGGCCTTCCATCACTGATATGATTCACCTTGAGTGTATGTGGAAAGTATATCTGAATCAGTATTGCCTAGGCTCCCTCTGGCTACTGGGGCTTGTTGCTAAGAGAACACTCCCAATGAGTGATCAACGAACTGTGTCTGTTTATTTGTCATTTACATGGATTTTCCACTCCTCATGAAGTGGAAGAGGAGGTAACTGTATAGTCAATCAATATAACTAGTGCTGTATGCTAAAGAATTAGTGGGGAAGAGCCTTGTCTTGGATTCTCCTCTCCAACCAAGTCCCTCCACTTCCAGGTGATAAGTAAAGTTTAATTTGACTGTGACCATTTGGACCTTAATTGTAATTCTGATAGAAATATTTTCAAGTGATTAGAAAAACATTAGACAGGGGTTCAAAATATCCCCCAAACTATGTTATAATAAAGTCAACTTCCTTACCTGGTATTATGATTTGGATATGAGGTGTCCCCCAAAAGTTCCTTATGTTGCTGCAGGAATATTCAGAGGTGAAATGATTAGATTATGAGAGCTGTAACCTAATTGGTCCAGTCTTGTTTGAATGAACTGTCTTGGGGTAATTGTAGGCAGATGGGGCATGGCTAGAGGAAGTGAGTCACTGGGGGGATGTGTCCTGGAAGGGTGAAGTTTGCCTGAGGCCCTTTTCCCCTCTCTCTGCTTCCTGATTGCAAGGAGTGGAGCAGGGCTCTGCTACCACATTTTCCCAATATGATGTTCCATTTTTCCTCAGACCCAGAGGGATGGAACAGGATGACTGTGAACTGAATCTCTAGAACCATGAGCAAACATAAACTTTTCCACCTCTAGGTTGCTATTGTTAGGTATTTGAAGAAACAGAGGAGTCGACAGGGGAGAAGAAGAGGTCAAGGAAGAGAACAGTGTGGGGTATGAGAATAATAAGCAAACACACCAGTAAAATGTAAACTTAAAAGTAATCATTCAAACAAGACAATAGAGTCAGGCAACCTAATATATGCCAGAGAAACTGGTAGAAACTCAGTTAAAAAACTTCACTCATTAAAAAACTCAAGTTTTAAAGAAAATCTATAACTCTAATTACTAGTGGTAATGAGAAATTAATTACTCAATCAAAAGTTCATCAACTAGAATTTAGATGAAGTTTGTTTCTTCCAAACTCAGTGGGGGAATGAGTTGTAGCTGTTCATACTAAGAGAGGTTTTCCAAAAAACATTGCCATATTGCTAGTGAAAAATATCCAGAGGGCAATTCCATTTGGTTATTTATTTGTTTACCTATGTATTTATCTTTAGTTTTTTTTTTTTTCCTGGTACTGGGGATTGAACCCAGACATGCTTTACCACTTTACTACATTCTTTTTTTTTTTTTAGTTTACATATATTCAAACAATCTTTTGGAAGATTTTATGGAAGAAAAGATTTCATGATTTCATATATAACAGTAGCAAAAATATATTAATATATTTGTCAATAAAAATGGGGACAATTAAAAATTAAAATTGAAATACCACTGAAGGCAAAAAAAGAAAAAATAGCCTTTCTACAAATAGAAGGACCATATTATTGTATAAACTAATTTGTAAATTTAACAAAATCTCAATGAAAACTTAACACGTGATGCTAAATTTAGTGAAAAAAAAATAAACATGGAAGTGGGACCAGTACTAAAACACATTAAGTCATTTTTAAAAGTCTAAATAATTTGAAAGTGTCATACTGGTCTATTAGCAAAACAGAATGCCCAGAAGTAAGTACACTTAGATACATGTAGAAATTGAATGCATAAAGAGTACATCATCTCAAATAACTGGGAAAAAGAAGTAGTCAATGAATATTATAGGGATAAGTAAGTAATATCCCTGCCTTCCTCATATGCCATAATAAAGTCCATATGTACCAAAAATATTTTTAAATAACACAACCATTAAATAATAAGAAGAAAAATTAAAAATTTTTTCTTTACAAATCTAGAGTTAGCAAGAGCTATCTAACTTTCATGACTCAAAATTCCCAAGTTATGAATTATTTCACTGGCACTTTTTGTTATATAAAAATCAATTTTTTATGGAAAGAAGCATCATAAACAAACTTTTAAAACAGACAACTCAGGGAGATATTTACAGCTTATATCACAAAGAGCTATCCTTCCTAACATGTAAATTGACAAAATCATAACCCTTTCAAAACATAGAAAAAGGAAATAAAATTTGCTATTAATAAACAACAAGATAGTTAACTTCGCTCACTAAAAAAGAGAAATGTAAGTTAAAACTGTGGGTGAAAGACCGTTTTCTCTCTCTCCATTTGCAAAAATTCAAAGTTAGCTAACATACTCTATTGATAGGGCTCTGGAGGAGAAAGAATTTTCTCATGCATTCTGACAGTGGTGAGTTAAAGTCACCCAGAATTATTGTGTTGCAGTCTATTTGGTTCCTGGAATTGAGAAGGATTTGTTTGACATGCATGGATGCGCCTGTTGTTTGGAGCATAAATATTTACGATCATTATGTCTTCCTGATTTGTGGTTCCCTTAAGCAGCATGAATTGTCCTTCTTTATTCCTTCTGACTAACTTTGGTTTGAAGTCCAGTTTATTTGATATGGGATGGAAACCTCTGCTTTTTTACTGAGTCCATGTGCGAGGTATATTTTCTCCCATCCTTTCAACGTTAGTCTGTGGATGTCCTTTTCTATGAGTCTCTTGAAGGCAACATATTGTTGGGTCTTTCTTTTTAATCCAATCTGTCAGACTAGGTGTCTTTTGATTGATGAGTTTAGGCCATTAACATTCAGGGTTATTATTGAGATGTGATTTGTATTCCCAGTAATTTTGGTTATTTTTGGTTTTTAACTTAATTTGGTTTCTCCTTTGATTGGCATTTCCTTTAGGGTAGTTCCTCCCTTTGCTGACCTACATTGTTGCTTTTCACTTCCCCCTCATGGAATATTTTGCTGAGAAAATGTTCTGTAGCACAGACTTTCTATTTGTAAATTATTTTAACTTTTGTTTACCATGGAAAGATTTTATTTCACCATCAAAACAGAAGGTTAGTTTTGCTGGCTGTAAGATTCTTAGTTGGCAACCATGTTCTTTGGCCCTTCTAGCTTTTAGGGTCTGTGCTGAAAAATCTTCTGATATCTGCATTGGTTTCCCCCTACATGTAATCTGATGCTTTTCTCTCACAGCCTTTAAATTTCTATCTTTATTTTGGATGTTAGGCATTTTCATTATAATGTGCCTTGGTGTGGATCTGTTGTAATTTTGTGCACCTGATGTTCTGTAAGCCTCTTGTATTTGATTTTCCATTTCATTCTTCAGGTTTGGGAAATTTTCTGATATTATTTCATTGAATAGATTGTTCGTTCCTTTGGTTTGTATCTCTGTGCCTTCCTCAATCTTGCTAATTCTTAAATTTGCTCTTTTCATGATATCCCATAGTTCTTGGAGGTTCCTTTCATGATTTCTTACTATCTTCTCTATTTGGTCAACTTTATTTTCAAGATTAAATATTTTGTCTTCATTGTCTGAGGTTCTGTCTTCCAAGTGATCTAGTCTGTTGGTGATGCTTTCCATTGAGTTTTTTATTTTGTTTATCATTTCCTTCAAGGATTTCTGTTTGGGTTTTTTGCTTGTTTGATTGTTTGTTTTTCAGAATCTCTACCTTTTTGTTGAAATGATCTGTTGCTTCCTGCAGTTGCTGTTTCAACTGTTTATTGGAGTGATCATTCATTGCCTGCATTTATTCTCTTATCTCATTCTTTGCTTCACAAATCATTATAATTAAGTATATTCTGAACTCCTTTTCTGACATTTCTTCTACCATGCTGTCATTGGATTCTATTAATATAGAATCTTGGTTTGTTTTCCTCCCTTGTTTTTTCATGTTGTTCAAGTATCTTCCCCTCTAGCAGTGCAGATCTGGAGTATTGCAGTTTCCCCCCTGTCGGCTTATAGGGACCCTGCAGGTTTCCAAAACCTCTTCTTTAAGGGGGAGATCAATATTGGTAGCACCCAGTACAGACAATATGCAGCCCTAAACCAAATTGCCTCTATGAAGACATTAACAATATTGTCCTAATAAACAGAGGATGAATTCAATTATTATCTACAGTATAGCAAATAGATTTGCAATGAGGTCTACAGTTTATAATGGTGGACAATGAGGATTGGGAGGGGTGTAGGGTGTAATTATTAATGGGATATATAGAAGTACTAGATCATAAAAAGAGTGAAAGCAAACTCAAAAGAAGTTGGTTGTTAGCATGAGAAAAGGGAGAAAGAGACTCTGAGGAAACAGATAAACAAAAGGAAAATAGAGTGATAAAAATAAAGAAATAAAAACTTAAAAATTTTGAAAAAGGAGAAAAAAAATCTACACTGTAACAGTCATATACTATTCAAACCTCCCAGTCTTTAGTAGCCTGATGCATGAGAGATACCTGACAATGAGCTTCCAGTCTCCAGCAGGCATCTCAGAATGGGATTGGCCCCACCAAAGGATGGCAGCTTTCACTTCCAGGATAATCCAAGATGGCTGCACTGGCTTCCAAATGCATTGGCAAATGGGGAACTACAGCACAGGGCCCAGGTTCCCAGACCATGTGGGGTGTGCTCAGTTGGGTCAGGGGTCCTGGAGGCCCAGTGTAGTTGGTTGAGGTGTATGTAGTTAGTCAGGCCAGGGGTCCTGCAGATCCCCAAATTTCAGTAGCCAAGTGTAATGAAACCTGAGGGTACTGTGACAGTGGACTTCCAGGCAAGAGCTTGAAGCTGGTGATCCACTGGAGGTCTATGAGCAGTCTGCAGGCTGCCAGCAGGCGACTGGCAGGTGGACCTTGGGTGGTGGGTGATGGGTAGGTGAAAGGCAGGCAATGGGCAGGCAAGAGACAGGCAAATGGGCAAAAGGCAAATAGGCAGCAGTCAGTCAGTGATCTGCACTCAAAAAGTAATCAATATGCTGGCAGACTATGGATGATCAAGGTGGACAAATGGGGTAAACAGCAGGGGATCAATAAGCAGCAAAGACTGCCTCACAGAGGAACAGATTTTTCTCTGCTTGAAACCTGAGTTATGGAGCAAGAAGGAATGCAGTCCCCCTCTAGTCCGCCATCTTGGATCTCTCCTTAGCTATATTCTTTTTAATTTTAATTTAATTTATTTTTGAGATAGAGTCTCACTAAGTTGCTGAAAGTCTCAAAAAGTTGCTGAGGCTGACCTCAAACTCATGATCCTCCTTTGCCTCAGCATCCCAAGTCCCCAGGATTACAGGTGTGTGCCACTGTGACAGCTTCAGTTGATTTTTAAAAGCACATATATACTTTATATGAATTCACAGAAATGTTTTTATGAGAGACACCAAATTTTTCAACTCTGAGGCAGAAAATAGGTTGTAATGGCAAGAGGAGATGATGAAGAGAAATTAAATCTCACTGACTATGCATTTATGTGCTGATTGACATATTTGCAAGCAGATTGTCTTATTCTGTTTTTGTGTAAAACATAATGAACAAATGTAATACATAAACACTGTGTATAACCATAGAAATGAAGTGATGTACCCCATTTGTGTGCAATGAATCAAAATGCAGTTTGTAAAAAATAAAAGAATAAATAATTAAATAAAGAAAAAAGAAAACAAATTCAAACACAAAATACTAAGTTGGAAGTGGGTTATAGGGAACATAAACAGTAAAAAGGAAAGGAAGTAAGCTTACATTTCTAATTGTTTTTTCACTCATTATTTTAAAACATGAATTTTAGATAAATAAATAAAACCTGAATGTTTTGATTTTTAATATAAAAATAATTTAGATACTTTGAAGAAATAATTAGGAGAAAACCACTATCATGTTAGCACACTAGAATAATCACTATTAGTAATCCGAAAGTTTTTCTTCCCATACTGCGCTTTTCTAATAATAGTTTATATAGCTTTAGCAATGCCATAATAAAGTTTTATTGTATTCTTGTCACATTACATAGAGAATCATTTTTGATATAACATTAGCATCATGTTTACTAATAACACTATACACTGTCATCAGAGTATACTGAAGTGGCTCAATTATTCCATAACTATTAGATATTTTGATAGTTTCCTATTTGACTTTCCAGCAACCAAAGAGCGTTCTGCCTATAACTTTTCCCACACTTTGTATTACTACCTAAAGATAAATTCTCAGAGGTAAAACCAGTGTGAGAGTAGGCAAGAATATTTCAATCATTCTCAATACAAATTGCAAAACCATTTTCCAAAAAAGTTGTGTGGCTTCACAATGTCTCCATGTTTCACTACTCCTTGCAGAAAAGTTAGAAAGCACATTCTGCCCAGAGCAGCATCCAAGCTGGCAAGATTATGTCAAGGTAGAATCAATCACTCTCACTATTATCTACTGTATTTTCTAATTAGTCATACCTGACATAAGGTAAAAGCATTTGATTTTAATGCATTAATCACTTTGCTTACCTCTCAAGTGTATTGGTCTTAATTTGTACTATATTTTCTAATTACTCATTTCTGACACATGGTAATGCATTTAATATTTCTATATTAATCACTTTGCTCACCTCCCATATTAATTATTTTCATTTTCAATTGACTATGTTAGGTTTTTAGTCATAAAATATTTTCATCTGTAAAATCATCAATTTTCTTCCTTTCCAATTTGTACCCTTATTTCTGCTCTGTGCCATATTGTAAATGATAAAACTTCCAAGCTAATGTTTAAATAATAATGATGATAGGAACCATCTTTAGTTTCTGATTTTAATTTCAATGGCTTTACAGATTCATTTTTGCATTTAATCTTGACTTTGAGTAAGAAGGGTTACTTCTGTTTAAGGGTTATCTTTATCAAGAATTGTTGAATTTTATTTTATTTTATTTATTTTTGTGGTGCTGGATTGAATTTAAGGGGCACTTTGTCTCCCTCAGCCCTTATTAGTTTTCAGTTTTAAGACAGGATCTTGCTAAATTGCCAAGGTTATCCTGGGACTTATGGTCATTCTGCCTCAGTCTCCCCAGCACCTGATTATAGATGTGCACACCATACCAAGTGAGTGCTGAATTTTAAAAGCTGCCTTCTCAATGTCTTTAACATAATTATATGTGTTGCTTATATATCGAATCATTTTGCAGTCTATGTTCACCATTTTATGAGAAAGTTTTGACTTTAGAGTTTAATATGCAATGAAATCATATTTGTTAATAACTTGTGTTGCAGTTGCCTGCATTTATTTGCACATCAACATTCTTTTTGTTGAATGAAAGTCATTTCCCATCTTTTTTCGCATTATAAAATAGATTTAAAAGAATAGGAAGTCTTTTCCCTCTAAAAGCTTAAAATAATTTGCCAAAAACTTTTTTAGTCTACCCACTTTGAATAATAATTCCTTGATAACTTGACTGTATCCAAGATGACCAGTCTATTCACAGAGATAAATAAAAAAGAAGATAAAAAACAGTAACTAGAATAAATGAATCAAATCATTTTGCTTCAAAAGGGGAAAATAATTAAAGTCAGAAATGGAAAGTGGACTATTAATACCAAACTTAGAGAAATAAAAATATTTACAAAGCATACATAAACAATTATATGCCGACAAATTGAATAATTAAGTTGAAATGGACAAAATTCCTAAAACACACACATTACCTAAACTGACAGAAGAAATAGAAAATCTGAACAGATTTAAAACAAGAGATTAAATCAGCAGTCAAAGCCCTCATAACAAAGAAAAGTTCACAAATAAGTGGAAACTTTAGAGTTAATTCCAATCCTTCTCAAATTCTTATAAAAACAGAAGTGGATGATATACTTCCTAATTCATTTGATGTGGTCAGTATTTCCCTGATACCAAAGAGAAAAACAGGTCACAAAGATGTCATAAGCAAACTGAATTAAGTAGCATAGAAAAGGATTGCACACCAAGACAAAGGGAGGATTTCCAGGGTGTTCCAACATAAGAAAATCAATCAATATAATAAGTCAAATTAATAGAACAAGAATTAATGTAGAAAAACATTTGACAAAATCAAATATCACCATTTCAAGTTAAAAAAGAAAACTAGGATACAAGGGAAATTCCCCAAAATGATTCAGGGCATTTATGAAAAACCCACAGCTAAGATCTTACTCATTCTTGAAAGACTAGAAGTTATAGCCAGAGTAATTTGTCAAAAACAAGAAATAAAAAGCATCCAACTTGTGAAGGAAGAACTAAAACTATATTTGGAGATACCATGTTTCTACACATAAAATCACAAAGAATTCAATAAAAGTCTACAGCACTAACAAGCAAATCAACACTTAAATGTACAAAGTCAACACACAGAAATCAGTTGTGTTTCTTTATACTGGCAACAAGCAATTCAAAAAGATATTAAGAAAACAATTGCACTTACAATAGCATCCAATAGAATAAAATATCTTTAAAAAATAAACAAGGACATGAATGACTTGTACATGGAAAATTGTGAAAATATAGTGAAAGAAATTAAATAAGATTTTAATAAATGAAAAAAAAAACATGTTGAAGGGTTAGAATTGTTAATATCGTTAACATGGCAACAATTCCAAAATTGACCTAAAGATTCAATGCAATTGCTGTTAAAATTCAAACTACCTTTTTACACAAATGAAAGTTAATCTTCAAATGCATATGGAGCTATAAGAAGCCCCAAATAACCAAAACAATATTGAAAAGAACAAAACTGGATGACTCATACTTCCTGATTTCAAAACTTACTTCTAATTTACAGTAATCAAACCTAGGGTTTGGGCATAAGGATAAACATATAGACCCGTGGAATAGAATTGAATCCATAAATAAACTCAATATCTATGGTCATTTGGCCTTTAACAAAAGTATCCAGATCACCCAATGGGAAAAGAATAGTTTCTTCAATAAACAGTGCTGAGTCAATTGCATATACACATGTTAAAATAAAAAAAAAAAAAAACTTAACTCACAATGAATCAATGACCTACATTTAAACACTAGCCATAAAATTCTTGGAAGAAAACATACGAGTAAATCTTTAAAACCTGGGATTTGACAATGGATTCCTAAACATGATGTCAAATATGTGAGCAGCAAAAGAAAATAAAAAATGAATTGGACTTGATCAAAGTGCCAGGAAAGTGAAAAGATAAACTATAGAATGGGAGCAAAATTTTCAAACTGTATATTAGATAAGGGTGTAGTATCCAGAGTATTATGAAACTTCCCAATTCAACAAGAAAAATAAGTGAACAGCCCAACTTTTTTAACGAGCCAAATACTTGAAGGCATTTCTCCAATGAAGACATACAAATGGACAATAAATACATGTAAAGACATGCAACATCATTAGTCATTAGTGAAATGTAAATAAAAACCACAATGAGATACCATTTTGCAACTAGTAGGATGCTCACAACTTTTAAAATAGAAAACATAGAAGTTAGTGAGGATGTGGAGAAAATGGACCATTTGTATATTACTGTTTCTGGATTTATAAAATGATACAGCCACCTTGGAAATAGTTGAGTAAATATTCAAAAAATTAATATAAAATTACTATATGACTCATCAATTTCACTCTTAGTTATAGATTAAAATAAATAAATAAATGCAAGGACTCAAACAGATATTTATACACCCATATTCAGAGCAGCAATATTAAAGAAGCAAAAGACAGAAAAATCTATACCGTTAAAAGTAAAAATCACAGCAAATCTAGTTTTACAGATCTGAATTAGCTTTGCTTGATATTCTAGAATCAAGCAGCAGTCTGGATCAAAACTGAGAATGCTCCACTCCACCACATAGGCAGGAAATATTCATAGTCACCAAAAGAAAATGGCGTAAAGAAAACAGTGACATAGAATCGACCCTATTGGTTAGAGCTCACACCTGTCTTATTTGAACATAAGTTTGAGCAGTTGACTTCTTGTTTCAAGAGTAGGTTACAGTCTGTTTACACATCAGGTTAGGTCACAGTTCACTATATGCAGATAAACCTTTAAGCCAAACAATTCAATTTTGCAATATAATGGAATATTGTTCAGTTATAAGTGAATGAAGTGATCGTATGAGCCACAATGTAGATGAACCCTGAAAAGATCATGCTAGATGAAAGAAACCAGGCACAAAAGAGCATACTGTATTATTCCATCTCTACAAAATAACCCAAAATAGGAACGTTTCTAGAGATGGAAAGCAGACTGACATTTGCCAGAGCCTTGAAGAAAGAGAGTATTGCTTACTAAGCATGGGGTTTTCTTTTGAGTTGATGAAAATTATTTCAAACTAGCTAGGAGTTGGGTTCAACAGCATTATTGGGATGGTTAATGCCACTGAAATGTTCATTCTAAAATGGTTGATTTTATATTATATGAATTTCAGCAAAATCAAATTTTTTTAAAAAAGATGTTTCCCTAAACAATGATAGTTTTCAATACAGAAGATTTGTATGGGAAAACTGAAGATTTTGTTTTTTTCTTATGATAGAAATACCATAAGTTCTTTTTAATAGGACTCCTTTTCTCCCTCTACTTTTTTCTGGTATGCTTTGGAAACATCTAGGATAACATTTTTAATTCCATCCATCTGGCTAAGTCCTATTCCATCTCACCTAATCTTGGATTTCTATACAGTAATAATTCTTTTTTCTGTATTATTTATCTTTCTCTTTCTACAAAATGACTGCCATCACTCCAGCTTACTATAGTATCTCTCCTCTAAAAATAAAAATACTGTAATATTCCTTATCTTAAAAATGAAATAAACAAAGGAAAAGTAATCTTCCTATTGAATTCTTGTGTAACCTAGAATTGGAGAAAATTTTCATAACCATGAGGCAAAATCCAAATGCATTAATGGAATGCTTCCTTTGATTGTATTCATTTATTTACTTTTGGTACCAGAGATTTAACTCAGGGGTGCTTTACCACTGAGCAACATTCCCAGATTCTTTTTTATTTTCTATTTTTATTTTCTGTTTTGGAGACAGGGTCTTACTAAGTGGCTTCAGACCTCTCTAAGTTGCTGAGGCCAACCTCTAATTTGTGATTCTCCTGCCTCAGGCTCCTAAGTCACGGGACTTACAGGCATGAGCCACCATGCCTGACTCCTTTGATTTTATAATGACCTTTTTTAGTGCTAGAGAACAACCTAGGGCCTTGCATATGTAAAGCATGCTAAGTGTTGAGCTTTATACCCTGAGCCCTGATTTTATAGACTTTTTTTTTTAATGAATAACTAAAGGACCATAAGCAGAGTGAAAAACTATGAAAATATTTACAACTTATACCACTGATCAAGGATCAATATCCATGTTGTATGAGGAACTTTTCAAAATGATTTTTAAATAGACTAAAAAACTAAAAGTCCTACCAGAAGAAAGAATGCCATAAAAAGGAAGTTCATTTTGGGAAAAACAATGTTCAAAGTTGCTCATACATTTTCAAAAAGGTAAACTTAAAATACACTACATTTCCATATCTTCCTCTTAGATTGACAAACACTTCAGTTTTGCTTTATATGCTGTTGTCAAGGCTGGGATAATGACCTTCTCTAATCACTTCTACAAGGCTAAATGGTGCAACACAAAGAGGAAAATTTGGCACCAGTTAGAAAAAAATACATAGAGACTCATTCTTTGGCCCACAAATCACATTTCTGGAATTCTACACCAATTAACCACTGGAAAAAATGGAAACATAAATGCGTACATGATTTCATATGTCAGTATGACTTTTACTTTTAAAATCAATGTTATGAAGGTGTAATTTACAATCAATAAAATGCACCTATTTTAACTGTACAATTCAATGAATTTAGACAAATGTACATGCTTATATAACCATCACCTGAAAGAAAATATGGAACATTTCTGTCACCGCCCCCAAATTTCCTCATATTCTTTCTAAACAATCTCTCACTCCCACCTCTGACCATAGGTAATCATTGACTTTTCTGTTACTACATATTTGTTTATATTTTCTAAAGTTTCATATAAATAAAATTATATGGACTATATTTGGGGGCCTTATTTCTTCCATTCAGCATATTTTAGGGATTTATCCATGGTTACACACACCAATGACTTACTCCTTTTTTTATTCCTAATTAGTTTTCTAGTGTTTTGCATACACCACAATCTTCTCATACATCACCTGTGAATGCCCATCTTAGTTATTACCAATTTGGAGATACGAATAAGAATGCTATGAATATTTATATACAGATTATTTTTATGGCAATATGTTTTCATTTTTCTGGTAAATACCTAGCAGTAGAGTTTCTGGATGAAATGGTATATGTTGAAGTCTAAAGAAAACTACTCATTTCTCCAAGTCCTTACCCAAACTTGGTACTATTCTGTTTAAATATTATTCCATTTTTTTTGTAGTGGCATATGCATTTCATGCTATTTTCCTACTTAGTAATAATATTGAGCATCTTTTATGTACTTATGTGTGATTCTTATTTCACTTTGCAAGTTGTTGCCCAAATATTGTGCTCATTTTTTATTATTTGTCTTCATATTAATGAATCCTATGAGTCTTTTATTGTCTTAAAATAGAGGTTTTATATCAGATATATGATTTGTAAATATTTACTCCTAGCTTTTGATTCATATCTCACTTTCTCACTGATGCCTTTTTAAGAACAGTTCTTTTCATTTTAACAAAATCCATTTCATCATTTTGTGTCTTCTGTTGTTGTTGTTCTTATTCTTGTAGTCATGTCTAAGAAATATATGTGAAACTTAAAATCCATTCGATTTTTTTCTCAATGTTTTCTTCTACAAAATTTAGAGGATTAGCTCTTATATTTAAGCCCTATGATTCATTCTACTTAGCTTTCCGTATGAAATGAACTAAGGCTCTAAATTTTTTTTTTTTTTTTTTTTTTTTTTTTTTTTTTTTTTTTTTTTTGTCTGTAGCCACCCATTTGTAATGAGACCATCTGTGAAAAAAGAATCACCTTGGCAATTTGGTTCGAAATCTACTGACCATAAATTTGTGAGTCTGTGAGTCTATTTTTGTATTCTCTATCCTAGTTCATTGATCTTTATCTCTGCCCTTACACTTATGTCTGCACACTTTTTTTCCTTAACTTTACAGTGAGTTTTAAAATCAAGTCATATAAATACTACATCTTAGTTGCTTTTGTTAAAATTTTGGGTATGTTAGGTCTTCTACATTACCAAATGTGTTTTGGAATTAGACTTCAAATTCCACAAGGCCATGCTGAGATTTTGGTATGGATTGCATTTAATCTTTAGATCAATTTGGAAAGAATTATATTTTATAAATATTAAGGCTTTTAATCCGTGCTAGGGAATATTTATTTGGATCTTCTTTATTTTTTTCTGATCAGTGTTTCATAGTTTTTAATGCACAAGTCTTACACTTAATTGTTTAAATTTAGTCCTAAATGTTTTATTCTTTTTGATATAATTGGGAATGAAATTGTCTTCTAAATTCCATTTGCAGGTTATTTGTTGCTAGTATATACAAATGCAATTGGTTTCCCATGCAGGTCTTATAGCCCACATCCTATATCAACTTGCTTATTAGATCTAGTAGGGTTTTAGTGGTTGTAAATTCCTTAGGATTTTACACATCCAAGATAATGTGGTCTGATTCTTAAAGAAGGAAAACAAGGAGGAGAGATTCTATCTGCTTTGTTTTTCTCATTCATTCATGACTATGGCAATCAATCACGTGAACTTTTTGGTTAGATCCCTTCCTTTATCTCCCAAAAAATAATCATCCATAATCCTCCTCTCTTCTCCTCTATCCCTCTATTTTGTGCTACAAAACTAAAAACAAAACAAAACAAAATCCTACAGAAATTGAAATCAGCTGTGACAGAATAGGTTAGGTAAAATAAATAAGTAAATACAAACACACACAACATCCAGCCTCGTTTTTCATATTTCCAATATTCACAAATTTCAGTTATGGTCTCATTAGTAGCACCTAGAAATTCATTTTTCTTGCCTTCTTGCATTGGCAAGCTCTCTAGAATATTTGATCCTCTGTAGTCACAAGTTCCACATTCATGGATTCAAGCAACCTCAGGTCAATTTTTTTTAAATATTTCATGTGTATTGAACATATATGACTTTTTTCTTGTCATAATTCCTTGATACAATATAACAACCCACTTATATAGCATTTACATTGTATTATATGTTAGAAATAATCTAGAGATGATTTTAAGTATAGAGAAGATGTGTGTAAGTTATACACAAATACTATTTCATTTTATTTAAGGGATCTGAGCATCCTTGGATTTTGGTATCAGTGGAATCCTAGAACAAATCTCCCATGAATACCAAGAGACAACTGCACACTGTTAAGAAATGTGGCAAAAGCAGACATCCTTGTCTTATTCCCAGTCTTAGAGGGAAAACATTTATCTTTCAATATCTCCTATCATCATAGTTGTAGCTTTTCAGTGGTTACTTTATCAAGAAAGTTGTCTTGTCTTTGGGTGGTTATTGATTTATTTATGATTATTATTTTAATTCTTGATATTTCTTTAATTTAATGTTTATATTTATTTCATTTTAAATTATTGGTTTTTAATTGATTTTTTAGATAAAAAGCCAACTTTGCATTCTTGGGATAAATTATTTTGTCATAGCATACCATACTTTAATGTTGCTGGATTTGGTTTGTTAATAAAACAGATTCTGGTGTTCCATCAATATATCATATAAAATGCCCATATTTTAGCCAAAATTATGAGCCAAGCAAAGATACTAGTAATATGACTAAACTCAGGAAAAGTAGCAATCAACAAAAAATTAGTTTGAACTGGTCCACGTATTACATTTGGCAAATAAAATCCTCAGAGAAACAATTTTTTAAAAATGTAAAGAATTAAAGAGAAATATAATAATAATAAGTTAAAAGAGCAATTCTCAACAGAGAGCTAGAAATTATAAAAAAAGTGGAAATTCTAAAGTTAAAAACCACAAAAAACAGCTCAGATTGCCCCCCACACTAAGGTCAGACACCATACCTGAGGCTGCCTACCTGCCCCCTACAGCTGAGGTACACTGCACCTGCCCCATGCTGACTTCAGCGCACACTCGCTGGGGCACCCCAGCTTCTCTGGAGTCCAGTGCAGGCATTTTGAATTATTCCCGAGGGTTTGGCCATCATCATTGGAAGGATGGAACCCTTCCTGAGACACCTACAGGAAACTGGAGGCCCTGTGACAGGTACCTCTATTTACTCATTTACATCCTACACCCTTTCCTCATCCTCTTGTTCACAACTAGAAATATTGTAAATAGTAATTGTACTGATCCTGTTTATTTTAAAAATAGTAAAGACTTTACAGGTGCTATCTGGTTCAGGGCTACATTTTCTTTGTACTGGGTGCTATTTGTATTGATCTCCCCTACAAAGGAGAGGTAGTGGAAAACTGCAGGGTTAAAATAAACCTGAAGAGGGGTAATGTCAGTATCTCTGATCTTCACTGCTAGAAAGGGAATATATAGAAACATGAAAAAACAGGGGAAGAAGGTGTCCCTAACAATCCAAGATGTTATTTTGATAGAATCCAATGACAGCAAGGCAGTAGAAATGACAGAAAAAGAGTTTAGAATCTGCATAATTAAAATGATCCATGAAGCAAAAGATAAGAGAGCAAATGCAGGCAATGCATGACCATTCCAGTAAACAGTTAAAAGAGCAGATGCAGGAAGCAAAAGAACACTTCAATAAAGAGAAAGAGATTCTGAATAAAACCAAACAGAAATACTTGAAATAAAAGAAACAATAAACCAAATAAAATGCAATATAAAGCATCACCAACAGAATAGACCTTATGGAAGACAAAATCTCAAACAATGAAGACAAAATATTTAATCTTGAAAATAAAGTTCAACAAACTGAGAAGATGTTAAGAAGTCATGAACGGAACCTCCAAATGTTATGGGATATCATGAAAAGACCAAATTTAAGAATAACTGGGATTGAGGAAGGCACAGAGATACAAACCAAAGGCATGAACAACCTGTTCAATGAAATAATATCAGAAAATTTCCCAAACCTGAAAAGTGAAATGGAAAATCAAATACAAGAGTCTTACAGAACACCAGGTACATAAAACTACAACAGATCCACACCAAGACACATTATAATGAAAAAATCTCACATTCAAAATAAAGATAGGATTTTAAAAGCTGTGAGAGAAAAGCATCAGATTACATATAAGGAGAAACCCATACAGATATCAACAGATTTGTCAGCCCAGACTCTAAAAGCAGGAAGGGCCTAGAACAATATATTTTAAGCTCTGAAAGAACACAGATGCCAACCAAGAATACTATACCCAGCAAAACTAACCTTCAGATTTGACAATGAAATAAAATCTTTCCATGATAAACAAAAGTTAAAAGAATTTACAAATAGAAAGGCTGCCCTATAGAACATTCTCAGCAAAATATTTTGTGAGGAGGAAGTGAAAAACAACAATACAAGTCAGCAAAGGGAGGAACTACCATAAAGGAAAAGCCAATCAAAGGACAAGTAAAAAAACAAAAATAAGCCAAAATGACCAGGAATACAAATCATATTTCAATACTAACCTTGAATGTCATTGACCTAAATTCAATAATCAAAAGACATAAACTAGCAGATTGGATTAAAAAGAAAGACCCAACAATACGCTGCCTTCAAGAGACTTCTCTCATAGAAAAAGACATCCACAGACGAAAGGTGAAAGGATGGGGAAAAACATACCATGCACATGGACCCAGTAAAAAAGCAGGAATCTCCATCCTCATATCAGATAAAATGGACTTCAAACCTAAGTTGGTCAGAAGAGATAAAGAAGGACATTTCATACTGCTAAAGGGAAGAATAAAACAGCAAGATATAACAATTTTAAATATTTTTGCCCCAAATGATGGAGCATCTATGTATATCAAACAAACCCTCCTCAATTTTAAGAATCAAATAGACCAAAACACATTAATAGTGGGGGAATTTAACACACCGCACTCACCACTAGATAGATCCTCCAAACAAAAACTGAACAAAGAAACTATAGAATTAAATAATACAATCAATGATATAGACTTAATGGATACTTACAGAGTATTTCATTCATCATTGAGCGAATATACTTTCTTCTCAGCAGCTCATGGATCCTTCTCCAAAATAGACCATATGCTATGCCACAAAAAAACCATTAGCAAATACAAAAAAATAGAGATCTTACCCTGTATCCTATCAGACCATAATGGAATGCAATTAGAAATGAAAAATAAAATCACAAACAAAAACTACTCATACACCTGGAGACTAAATAATATGCTATTGAATGATGCAATGATAACAGAAGACATCAGGGAAGAAATAAAAAAAATTCTTAGAAGTAAATGAGAACAATGATACAACATATCAAAATCTCTGGGACACTATGAAAGCAGTACTAAAAGGAAAATTGTTCATTGCATTGAGCGCATACATTAAAAAAATAAAAAGTCAACAACTAAATGACCTAATATTACATCTCAAAGCCCTAGAAAAAGAAGAACAGATCTACACCAAAAGTAGTAGAAGACAGTAAATAATTAAAATCAGAGCTGAAATCAATGAAATTGAAACAAAAGAAACAATTCAAAAAATTGACAAAACAAAAAGTTGGTTCTTTGAAAAAGTAAACAAAATTGATAAACCCCTAGCCACACTAATGAAGAGAAGGAGAGAGAAAACTCAAATTACTAGGCTTCATGTTGAAAAAGGAAAGATCACGACAGACACCACTGAAATACATAACATAATTAGAAGCTACTTTGAAAATCTATACTCCAACAAAATAGAAAATATCGAAGACATTGACAAACTTTTAGACATATAATCCTCCCAAACTGAATCAGGAAGACATACACAATCTAAACAGATCAATTTCAAGCACTGAAATCAAAGAAGCCATCAAAAGTCTACCAACCAAGAAAAGCCCAGGACAGATGGATTCTCAGCCAAATTTACAAGTCCATTAAAGAACTGTACCAATACTCCTCAAAGTATTTCAGGAAATAAAAAAAGAGGGAATCTTCCAAATTCATTCTATGAGACTGGTATCACTTTGATACCAAAACCAGACAAGGACACATCAAGGAAAGAAAACTTTAGACCATTATCCCTGATGAACATAGATGCAAAAATCCTTAACAAAATACTGGCAAATTACATACAAAAATATATTAAAAAGATAGTGCACCATGATCAAGGGGAGTTTATCCCAGGGATGCAAGTTTGGTTCAACATCCAGAAATCAATAAATGTAATTCACCACATCAATAGACTTAAAGTTAAGAATCACATGATTATTTCAATTGATGCCGAGAAAGCATTTGATAAAATACAGCACTCCTTCATGCTTAAAACACTAGAAAAAATAGGAATAGTAGGAACATACCTCAACATTGTAAAGGCTGTCTATGCTAAGCCCACAGACAACATCATTCTTAATGGAGAAAAACTTAAAGAATTCCCCCTAAAAACTGGAACAAGACAGGGATTCCCTCTTTCACCACTTCTATTCAACATCGTCCTTGAAACGCTTGCCAGAGCAATTAGACAAACAAAGAAATTTAAAGGGATACAAACAGGAAAAGAATAACTAAAGTTGTCACTCTTTGCTGATGACATGATCCTATATTTAGAAGATCCAAAAAACTCCACTAGAAAACTTCTAGAACTAATAAATGAATTCAGTAAAGTAGCAAGATATAAAATCAATACACATAAATCTAATGCATTTCTATTCCTAAGTGATGTATCCTCTGAAAGAGAAATCAGGAAAATCACTCCATTCACAGTAGCTTCAAAAACAATAAAATACTTGGGAATTAACCTAACAAAAGAGGTGAAAGACCTCTACAATTAAAACTACAGAACATTAAAGGAAGAAATTGAAGAAAACCTTCGAAGATGGAAAGATCTCCCATGTTCTTGGATAGGCAGAATTAATATTGTCAAAATGGCCATTCTACCAAAGGCACTATACAGATTCAATGCAATTCCAATTAAAATCCCAATGACATTCCTCATAGAAATAGACAAAGCAATCATGAACTTCATCTGGAAGAACAAGAGACCTTGAATAACCAAAACAATCCAGAATAGAAAAAGTAAAACAAGAGGTATCACAATACCGTACATTAAACTATACTACAGAGCAATAGTAACAAAAACAGCATGGTATTGGCACCAAAATAGGCAGACCAATGTACAGGATAGAAGACACAGAGACAGAACCACATAAATACAGTCACCTCATACTAGACAAAGGAGCCAAAAACATACAATGGAGAAAAGATAGCCTGTTCAACAAATGGTGCTGGCAAAACTGGAAATCTCTATGCCGTAAAATGAAATTAAGCCTATATCTCTGACCCTGCACGAAACTCAACTCAAAATGGATCAAAGACATAGGAATTAGATCAGAGACCTGCACTTAATAGAAGACAAAATAGGCCCAAATCTTCATTATGTTGACTGAGGATCAGACTTCCTCAACAAGACTCCCAAAGCACAAGAAATCAAAGCAAGAATCAATAAATGGGATGGGACTCAAACTAAAAAGCTTTTTCTCAGTCAAAGATACAATCAAGAATGTGAAGAGAGAGCCTACAGAGTGGGAGAAAATCTTTTCCACACACACTTCAGATAGAGCACTTATTTCCAAAATTTATAAAGAACTTACAAAACTTGACACAAAAATACAAAGAACCCAATCAATAAATGGGCCAAGGAACTTGACAGACAATTTACAGAAGAAGACACATAGGCAATTAATAAATATATGGAAAAGTGTTCAACATCTCTAGTAATTAGAGAAATGCAAATTAAAACAACTCTAAGATTTCATCTTACTCCAATTAGAATGGCTATTATCAAGAACACAAACAATAATAGATGTTGTTGTGGATGTGGGGAAAAAGGCACACTTTTTCATTGCTGGTGGAGTTGCAAATTGGTGCAGCCACTTTGGAAAGCAGTGTGGAGAATCCTCAGAAAACTTGGATGGACCTGCCTTTTGACCCAATTATCCCGCTCCTCGGTTTATACCCAAAAGGACTTAATATCAGTAAACTACAGTAACACAGCCACATCAATGTTTATAGCAGCTCAGTTCACAATAGCTAGCTTTTGGAACCAACCTAGATGCCCTTCAACAGATAAATGGATAAAGAAACTCTGGTATATATACACAATGGAATACTCTTCAGTCATAAAGAAGAATAATATTATGGCATTTGCAGATAAATGGATGGAATTGGAGACTATCATGTTAAGTGAAATAAGCCAAGCTGAAAAAACCGAAGGCCAAATGTTTTCCCTGATAAGAGGAGAATGATATATAATGGGGGTGGGGTGGGAATGAGAGAAGAGTGGGGGAACTTCAGAATATGTAGAAGGAAATGAGAGGGAGTGGGGTATGAAAAATGGTGGAATGAACAGACATCATTACCCTATGTACATGTGTGATTAACGAATGGTATGAATCTATATTGTGTACAACCATAGAAATGAAATGATGTACCCCATTTGTGTACAATGAATCAAAATGCAGTTTGTAAAAAATTAAAAGCTAAATAAATAAATAAATATCACAAAAACCGAGTGAAATTTCACTGTTGGCTCAGTTACAAATTAGAGATGTCAGAAGACAGATTCAGTGAAATGAGCCAAGGGCAATAGAAATATTCAATCAGTAGAACAAAAAGGAAAGAAAGCAAAGAATAATTAACAGAGACTCAGAAACTTATGAATAATGTCAAATGCATCAATATATGTGTGACTGATGTCACAAGAAAGGAAGGAAAGGAGTAAACAGAAAAAGCATTTCAAGAATTTAAGGACTGAAAACTTTCCAAAATTGATGAAAAACATTAACATTCAGATATGAGAATCTCAACAAACCATAAGCATGATAAACAAAGAGAAGAATATTTATTCACATCTGATAAAACTGGTAAGCCAAATGAAAATTCTGAAACTAAATGTTTACAGATAGGGTAAACAGTATGATTGCTGACTTCTCAGCAGGGAGAGAGTGGCCACCAGGAAGTGGAATGACATATTAAAGTGTGAAAAGAAAGTCAATACAAGAATTTTATATCCCATGCAACTATCCTTCAAAATGAAGGTGAAATAAAGGAATTCTCAGATAAGCAAATCATGAAAGAATTTATAACTAGCAGACCTGCCTTACAAGATATACTAAAGTAAGTCCTTCAACCAGAAAGGAAATCATTCCAGATAGTAACAAATTTTCAGTTTACTACTGAAAATGCTAAGTATATGGGTAAATATAAAATTGTGAGTGTGTGTGTTTGTCTGCCTTTGATTGATTTCCAATGCCTTGAAATAATTGCTTTTCACAATTTTGTAATAAATTGCTGCAAGGAAGGATAGGCAACATTTCTCTTAGCCTAAATACTTTTTTGAACCTACTCTAAGTAGGCTTTCAACTCCACCACTTCAACAAAACTATTTTGGAACAACTGTCATGTTACCAAATTTGCTGGTCAGTTTTTGGCCATCATCTGAATTAACCAATCAGTAATGCTTAACAGTCAATCACTCCCTCCTTGAGTCACTTTTTTCACCTGGCATTCAGGACCTGAATATTTCTTGGTTCTCTGCCTATCTCATGGGCACACCATCTCAGCTTCCTTTGCCAGATTCCTCTTATATTCCCTCTCTGATCCTGATAGGTTATAATGAGTTGGGAAGAAGAGGCTAGACACCTGAGGAATTTTCAGGAAGTAAGTTTATTGACTACAGTCCATTCAGAGAAGGTTATCACCTAAAATTCTCTGAAGGAATTTTTTGAACTTTATTCCCATTGGGAGTAGGGACTTGGAGGTTTTACATAATTTTTTTCTTTGAGTTCTCAGAAGGTGCTCTTTGTCTCATTTCTTAGAATAGTCAGGGATCTTACAGGGTATACCACAAAAACAGAGTACATCCATCAAGTCCACGGTTAAATTTAGTTTTTGCAAGATAGAGCAGAGCAACAGGAAATAGGGTGTCTAACCACCGTGAGCCCTTCTGCAGAGATCTTGACTGATATTTTGTTAATAAGTACAATTGTGGTGAGGGTCTCTGGAGAAGCTTAATAAAGATTCATTGGTGGAGGAGGGGGCACCACTACAATATCACCCCAGGAATCTGACCACTTTTCTAGTCTGCCTGTGATGAACATTTTTTAGATAGTGAATCCATCCCTGTGCCAAAACTCCTTATCTTGTACAGTCTTGAACATCCCTCTTAACAAGATCAACTCAAATTCTTTATTTTCCCTCTGAAGTTTGATCATTCTTTTTCATGTAAGTAAAGGAATCAGCATTCCTACGGTTACTTGAGCTGAAAATATGGGTGTCATCCCTGACTTCTCTTGGAAAATACGTCTTACTCTGAATACTAGTCACCAAAAACTGATCCTGCTGCCATCTTGGTCAAAGTCACAATTAGAGGTTACCTTCACCATTATAATAACCTCCTAACTGGCCTCCCAAATTTTAAGTCCTGCCCTTGGTACAACCTATTCTCCATCATCACTTTTCTTTCTTCAACCAAGCATGCTTTAAGGTATACATATGGTTCATTTCATTCAGATGTCTACCAAAATCTCAGATATCTTATAAAGCACATCTCACTGGTACCACTCCCTATTCCTACTAGATGTCTCATGTCACACAAGTCACAACCAAACGCTTATGTGTTGACTTGTTAATTGTGTATAGTAAATACACACACACACACACACACACACACACACACACACACACCAACAGAGTGGAGATTTTTGTTGATTTATTTACTGACATCTCATGTTACAAGATAAGATCCTGACCCAAGTTAGTCCTTCAATAAATATTTACTGAAGCAATGAAGGAAGCCATTTTTTCCCAAGCAATTACTAAATATCTATTAGGAACTCAACACTGTTTTTTCTTGTTGTTGTTATTTTTTATTATTATAAACAAACGGGATACATGTTGTTTCTCTGTTTGTACATGGAGTAAAGGCATACCATTTGTGTAATCATAAATTTACATAGGGTATTTGAAGTACAAAAATATCTCCTTTAAATTTTCAAACAATTCTAATAATTTTGAAAAATGTCTACATTTATCCTTATTTTACTGATGAAGTTCCAACAGAGTAAAGACCTGTTTATGGTTATGTAATATGTTGGGGATAGAACTACATTCCACAGTAGTTTTTTTGTTTTGTTTTGTTTTGTTTGGGGTGGGGTACCAGGGATTGAACTTAGGGGCACTCGACCACTGAGTCACATCTCCAACCCTATTTTGTATTTTATTTAGAGACAGGGTCTCACTGAGTTTCTTACTTAGCACCTCACTTTTGCTGAGGCTGGCTTTGAACTCGTGATCCTCCTGCCTCAGCCTCCTGAGCCACTAGGATTATAGGCGTGCACCACTGGGGCCCGGCTGATTCCACAGTGTTTTAACTTTTTTTTTGTTTGTTTTTTCCAGTTCTCAATAGTACTGTGTATGTCTTATAACCACAGAATACACTACACGGAGATTACATTAAAAGACAAGTTGCACTGATGACCGTTGTAAGTTTTACCTTTTATCAAATTCAATTACAGTACACTGACTGGAACACTACACTTCTGAAGGAAATGTTCTATTCTAATTTTTTAGAGTTGTGAAACCAGCAACCTTTCCATCAGAACAACATGCAACACCTGAGATTTCCAAATTGTTTTACCTTTTTTGTTAGAATATATTTGAATCATGGTTTTAAGAAAATTATTGGTGTAAAAAATTCATATGTGTCAGTAGATATTCACATGTATGTACCCCCAATTCACATACTCCTAATTGTGCAAGATTTTTAAATTAAGAAATACGTGTATAAAATTCCAGTTATGAGTTATTTATTCCCTTTCACTCCTAATTTGGCACCTAGACTTTCAGGATTAACAAAGGAATCACATTTTTCCAGACCAGCAGTTTTTTTATCCTAATACAAGTTCTCACAATTCAATTTTAATGACTTTTTTTTGCCAAGAGTCGTCTTTTTATGAACTAAGTTTAGGGGTTATTCAAGACAAGAACAGCAAGCACAAAATAGAAGTTTAAGCAAAGTGAGAAACAGTCAATATTCCTTCATTTTAGTGCCAAGATAGAAAACCAAGGTCATATTTAGCCAGGTGTTGGAGCACTGTGAACAGCAAATCCTTAATCTGAACTTGTCAAAGATGTTCTACTTTATGTCTTAAAATAAATCATAAGTAATATGTTTTATTACTAGAAGCTTTCCTTCATCCTAAAAGACTTTTTGGTATATATGACCATAGTGTTTTTAGGCACTTTTGTCCCTTGGTTCTGAGGACAGAACTCAGAACCTCCTGTATTCTAGGCAAACCTTTTGCATCTGAGCTATATTCCTAGCCCCATAGTGTTTTGAAAAGGAGTTTGGGAAGAAGACAATCTACTAAAAATAAGAAAGAGAAGATCACTAAACAGTACACACACTTGCAGGAATCAAAACAACATTTCTACTTCTGTTTCAGCATGGAACTGTAGAGTCCAGGGGAAAAAAAAATCCTGTAAAAGAAAAGAAAAAAAGGATGACATTTGCTTAGTCAACAGTGGCTTAAATTGGAAAGATTAAAGTTTAAAGAAGATTTTGTTTAATCTTATTATAATGAAGCAAAGGTAAGAAAAATAAAGATTAAGGATAAATTTTAATCTCTGATTATTAAGGAAATAGCTAGGTTCATATAAGTTTGATATATGATAAAATAAAATTATAGCAAAATTAATATTGCTTTCCAATTGATTGCAATTGGTTGGAATTTTCCAGATTTGATTTCATGAGTTTATTTTTTCCCTTGCTGAATAAACTAGACTTTTTACAAACCCTAAGGTAGGTAATTATTTTTATGAACAATGTAAAGAGATAAAGATTAGTAAATTATTTAACAAGGAGATAAAGATCAAACACAAATTAAGTGAAACTAGTCCATGACTAGACATAGATCAAAATATTTCTGAGGAAAAACAGCAAGAAGGAAAGTTTTAGAAAGAATAAGAAAGAACTAAAATCTACCAAGGACATACATAAATACATCTGTGTGCTGATTTTCTGGTGAAAATGTAATAAGAAATATTAGCTGGTGAATGAAATAAATCTAAAATGTAGTTCTCATCTTATGTTGACTACAGAGCTTTTCTCCGACCAGAATAAAGGCCAATGCCAGAAAAACAGATAATCTTACTATTTCCAACATCCTGCCCCTACTTCCTTCTATTCCTTTATCCAGAGAGGCTCCTACATGATTGTGTGTAGAAATATGATACAGGACTATTTTAAACAGAATAAGGTTTGATTATAATATAAAATATATTTTGTCTCAGCTTCCTACCACAGAGGTTCTAAAATCTTTGGGATTTTTCTTATTGACAGAGGTAATTTCATAATAAGTCCCATGGGATCTGTGTTTATTCTAATGAGATGAAGCTGATGTTCACCAGAAACTAGTGATTAGAAACTTGGGATTTTCAGCCTTACTCTCCAACCTCTGGGCAGTGAAGTAGAGGAACTGGAGATTAAATTCTGTAAAAATTTTGAATAAGACTTGATGAACTTCTCAAATTTGTCAACTTTTTCTTTATGTGATTGGGTGCTCCTTTATTATCTGCCTGTTTATCATTTTTATATCTTCTTGATGTATTGACCCCTTTTTCATGTATAATGTCATTCTTTGCCTCTAGTAATAATTTTTGCCTTAAAGTAAATATTTTCTACTATTAGTATAACCATTACAACTATATTTTGGTTAATATTCGTATGAAATATTTTTTCTATCCTTTCAGTCTATTCATGTCTTTGAATTGAAAGTTACTCTTATAGACAGCATACTGTTATATAACCTGCAATATCTCCTATTCTCTTCTCTTTTGTCCTCCTCTTCCTCCTCTTTCTCTTTCCCCGTCTCTCTCCCTTCCCATGCACCCATCCATTTTGGCAGTCTCTGACTCTTAACTGGAGAGTGTAATTCACATACATTTAATGTAATTAAAAATAAGGACTTACTTTTTCTGTCTTATGATTTTTTTCTTTCTGTGTCTAATGTCTTTTTGATGCTCAATTTCTACCTTACTGCCCTCTTTGTGTTAAGAAGATATTTTCTAGTGTATAATTTTGATTCCCTTGTAAGTGATTTTCTATATATTCTTGAATTATTTTCTCTGGAAATTACAGCCAATCCCCCTAATTATAAAAAAAAAATCTAGTTTGAATTAATGTCAACTTAATTTCAATAATTTTCAAAAACTTTGCTTCTATATAGTTTTATCCCACTCTCCTAACACAGTTATTATCACAAACTATATCTGAATATACTATATGTCGATCAACATATATTTATAATTATTACTTTATGCAATTACCTTTTCAATTTAATATGAAATATGAAATACAAATACAGACAAGATGTATGCTGTTTTTATATTTATCTATATAGTAAACTTTACCAGTATTCTTTATTTCTCCACATGGATTTGACTATCTAGTGTTCTTTCATTTTAACCTGAAAGAATCCTTTTAGCATTTATCGTAAGGTGGGTTTACTGACCCAACCCCCACCACAAGAAAAAACTTCTTTTAGCTTTTTATTACTAACAATGTTCTTATTTCTCCTCATAGTTTTGCCAGATATATGTAGGGATTTGAAGCTAACCAAAGGAAGTGCTTTGATCACAGGTAGCAGTAGCACACAATAAGTTTTATTTGAGCAATCCTTTAATAGGATTGCATTCAGGGGGAAAGTCCTTTGCAGCATAAGACTTCCCAGAGGTTATGGCTCAAGGGTCATCAACCAGAATGGGAGGAAGGAAAGAAAATTCTCAAGGGAGAGAGTAGAGAGGTGATTATGTCACTCAGCAACACAGTAGTGATATTGATACTTATGAACCACTTCTATAAAGTCTATATTCTTTGTCATGTGTGGTTATCAAAGTAATTTCTCAGCCCAGTGGGGAGCTAATGATTGACACATATTTTCTTAAATTCCTGGAACAAAAAAAATCTCCCAGACTTAGTTGAGGGGGTCAGTGTGCATGTTTGGGACACCTGAGGGCAACTTCAACACTCAGTCAGTCAGTTCACAACTCCACCTTAGCTTTCACTTCCTTAAATTCTCAAGAGCAGCCAGAAATGAAAGCACAGGCTAAAACAAATACAGTTCTTCCTAGATGAGGTCCTTTTTTTCTCTTTCTGGTACCAGGAATATAGGTTTTATTTTTGAGGCTACTGAGCAAGGATTAGGACTGAGGTAAATTGGATTCCACAACATTTGCTGTTATTAGCAAGATTATGTATTTTTCTTCAAGCATTCTCTAGGTTGCAGTGAGCATTTAATTATTTTCAGAATTCCAAAAATGTTGATTCTTTCAGAGTTTTGTTTTGTTTTGAGTTTTCATTGTTTTTATGGAGGGTGGAATGTCAAATTTCCTTACTTCACCATTTTTATCGATAGAATAGTTCCCTTTATTTCTTGAGCCCCTCCATTCACCATGAGAACCCTGTCTTCTTTGGTCATAATCAAATTACTTTAAAGACTACTTACACTCATCATCCACTTGCTTTTATCTCCCACTCCATCCTCAAGCTTCTACCATATGTTTCATACTTCCACTACTCTATTAAAACTTCCCTACAAAGCCATCCATGCCTCCATGTCCAAAATGCATTTGATTGTCCATTTTCTCCTATTTAAATATTCTCAATTTTGTGTTTTGTGATGCTACTCTTCACATAGTAGTCACACAAGAGTGTGGGTAGAGTGAATTAATGATTTCACTGCTCTTTTTGTCACTCTCTAATGTAAATGCATTTTTCTTGACCCATCTCCTTCTCGCCTATGGTTGTTTCTCAAGATTCAGTGATAGGAAATCTCTTCTTATTTACACTGTCCCTAGGTAGTCTCATCCATTTTAAAGGTTTCATTTATTCCCTTTATACAAACTCAAATAGAACAAATTCTGGGATGAATGGGTAGAGCCAACATGATTTTCAGAACAGTGAAACAACTTTGTTTGCTGCTGTAATGATGAACACATATCATTATGTATTTACCCAAGCCCAAAGAATGTACAAAACCAAGAGCGAAGCCTAATACAAACTATATACTGTGAGTAATAGAGACATTTAAATATAGGTCCATTGATGGTAACAAATATACTAACTACTCTTGTGAGAGATGTTGACAATGGAGGAGATTGTGCATGTGTAGGGACAGGATATATGGAAAATCTGTGCCTTCTGTTCAATACTTCTGTGAATATAAAACTTCTCTAAAATAAGCCTGTTTTTAAGAACCCTAAGTCACCATCTTCCCCAACAAACCTACTCCACTGTGGGCTCTCTTCCCAGGAAAATACTACAACCCTTCATGAGAGGTCTTAGCCAGAAACCTGGGAACTGCTTTGACTCACATCCCTCTTCCCATTAATAACCCTCCTACCAATAATATTGATAGGAAGGTTATTAAAAAATCTATTCTGTTGGTTACGAAGATATATGCACGCATTGACCATTTACTTAAGCTTATTAAACACAGGATAGCTTCCTTAGGGTACTCCAGAAAGGGAAACCAGAGCTTATGAGCACGTTCTGAAACAGCAAATTACCACTGGAGCTGACTGGGAAGAAAATAAGTTGGATTCAGACTGGAGATCATTACCAAGTAACTGGGTAAAAAACGTGTTCTATGGGCTTCAGGATGAGGAAGAAATCTACCTTCAGAGAGAAGTATTATTTTGACTTTTTTTGTCAGGATAAAATGACTCATTGTTCTAGGTGTGTTGAGCACCTGCTAAATATATTGCCTTTATTCACACTGGATAGAGCCTGGACACTGAATATAGGTTAAATACTACAAAGACACCAAACAATGGCCTGTTCCCTGGCATGATATCTCTTGAAACTATACTCCTCTGTCGATTTTTACCTTTGATGTATTTGAAGAGCAAATCATGTTGTTTCAAAAGAAAGTAAATATCATAGGTTCTATCTTCTGAACTGCCAGGTTGTTACATAAGACATTGATTTTTTTCCAAGAAAACTAAAAAATGCTCTAGTAGTTACCTAGGAGACAAGAAAACACAGGACATGATTTAAATATATTTGTGAATCTAACTCCAAGTATCCTAACTTTTCATATCCATAGAGACAATGTATACTGGTATCCTTATACTGTTTGTTTTGCATACAAAAATCAATATTTTATTAAGAATTTATTAACTTATTTTTGCCATCCTTGGTTGATTAGAAAACACATATAAACAGTATAAGTGTCCTCTTAATAAATTAATTGGCAAAAATCAAGAAAATATCACACAAAACAAAATATTGGAATTGAGTATGATATCAATCGAAAACCATTTTATAGTTTCTTTACAGTTTCTTTGCCTTAAAAGATCTCACTGAAGTCAACAAGTTCTCTGGAAATATCCTTCTCTCTCTATATATATATATATATGTAATATTATATATATATATATATATATATAATCCCAATATATATAATAATGGAAAATGTTTCCTCAAAAAGTTTCTTCCCTTTTATCTAAATGACATAGATTGGAAAGTATGGCAATGGACTGAAAATGATAGAAGTTAAGCATCCTAATTCTCTGGGAATTCCAGGTCCACTTAAACATGTTTGCACTCTTCCTTTCATCTCACCTCACCTAAATCATTTACATGAGGAAAGAAAATGAAGCCAAGAAACCACGTTTCTCTCAGGATCAAAGGAAAATTCTGGGAAAGGAACTTCAATAGACCACTAAGTCTAATTCCCATTACTGGGTCACTCCAGGATACAACCATCAAGTCTCTCCTTTCAGAATTCTCCAGAGAAAAACATCCAACAATTTCCCTCAGAAACCATATTAGTTTCCTGAGTCAACTATAATAAATTATAACAAATTTAGGGACTTAAAACAAAAGAAATGTAGTCTCTCAGAGTTGTCAAGATCAGAGACCCAAAACCAAGGTGTTGGCAGGACCATGCTCCCTCTGGAGGCTCTCGGGGAGAATCCTACTTTGCCTCTTCCAGCTTCCTTGGTATTCCCTGGTTGTGGCCACATCCTCTAATGCGTGCCTCCTGGTCCCATGCCTCTTCCTTTTCTGTTTGTTATCTCTCTCTGTCTCTCTTGATACTTGTGATTGGATTTAGGTTTCTCCAAATTATCTGGGGTAGTCACCCCATCTCAAGATTCTTAATCACATCTGCAAGGACACTATTCCCAGGTTCCAACAGATTGAACATGACTATCTTCATAGGTGGGGGTTCATGATTCAATCTACCACAGAAACCCATGAAGTCTTTTGCACCCAACCAATATCAATTTTTGGAAGGTTTGAGACAACCTAATTTAGTAGTTAGATTATTTAGTATTTTTTTTTAGTTTCTTTTTTGAATTTTTTTTATTTTTACAGACTGCATTTTGATTCATTGTCCACAAATGGGGTATATCATTTCATTTCTATGGTTGTGCACAATGTAGAATCAGTCCATTCGTGTAATCATACATGTTCATAGACGTAATGACGTCTGTCTCATTTGACCATTTTTCATACCCTCCTCCCTCTCATTTCCCTCTATGTAATCTAAATTTCCTTCATTCTTCTCTCACCCCCCACCCCCCTTATATATCATCATCCACTTATCTGGGAAAACATTCGATCTTTGGTTTTTTGGGCTTGGCTTATTTCACTTAGCATGATATTCTCCAATTCTATCCATTTATCTGCAAATGCCATAATATTATTCTTCTTTATGACTGAATAATATTCCATTGTGTATATATACCATAGTTTCTTTATCCATTCATCTGTTGAAAGGCATCTAGATTGGTTCCACAATCTAGCTATTGTGAATTGAGCAGCAATGAACATTGATGTGGCTGTATCTCTGTAGTATGCTGATTTTAAGTCCTTTGGGTATTGACCAAGGAGTGGGATAACTGGGTCAAAAGGTGGCTCCATTCCAAGTTTTCTGAGGAATCTCCACACTGCTTTCCAGAGTGACTGCACCAATTTGCAACTCCCCAGCAATGTAAAAGTGTCCTAAACTCATTCTATGAAGCTAGTATTTATTATTTTTAATGTTCCTCAGAGAATAGCATAGGATTATTTTCAATATCATCATCATCATTATTGTTATTGAGTTTCTGGGAATTGAACCCACACTAGGCAAGTGCTCTACCACTGGGCTACATCTCCAGCACAGATTATTTATTTATCTATGCATTCATTCATTCATTCATTTATTCAACTAATATCTATCCAGTGTTGACTGTGAGTCAGATTTGCTAAGCCTGGGAAAACAGCAGTGAAACAAACATGGCCCCAGTTTGTGAAAAGTGAATTCAAAGTGGAAACACTTTTGTAGTTGTGGCAGACCAGTGGTGAGGGGTTTACTGTAATTGGGAAATAAAGTAATGTGACATATTCTCTGAAGTACAGGACTCTCAAGTGCAGCTATTAGAAATAGAACTGGAAATGCCCAAGCATGCTAGGTAGGCAAAAGATCACAAGCAACATCCAAGGTATACCCACATACCCTACTTAGATTTCTGTTGCTCACTCCACCCCACATCCCACTAGAACCCTCCAGGAACAGAGTCTGGGACTAAGAAATCTGTCAGGTGTCAAAGCCTCCCTCACTTTGCAGGCATCAGATACTCAGCCTCTTACCCTGGGTTTCAATGGGTTTCATTACTTTTTCAGTCTGATGAGGTCAACCAATCAGGAAGCAACTGTTATTGAAAGAGAGTTCACAATACAGAATCCAAAAGAAGGAGTGGCATCCTGCCACCAGAGGCCACATGGGCAAACCCAAGGTCAGGCAGAAGGAAGGGACTGTGGGTAAGGGACTTCCTCATGGTTTCCAAAGCAACCAACGGGTAAGACAGGACTAGTAGGCTCAGGATTGGCAAGTTTTAATAATTTCAGCAGACTCTGGAGGAGCATCAGGGCTCTTGGATACCTGAGCCTGGTGACTAGCTAAGGGAGATAATAGGTCAGAGCAACAAAGGAGGCCGTTGAGGGTGTGAAATCTGATTACTCTGTCTAATTGAAAACCACTCCTGCAGGAGGAGGTCTCATCCCAGTGGGAACAGGGAGTGAAAAGGGAGACAGTGAATGCGGGTAAGGCCAATGTTAACATCAAGTTTACAGAAGCTGCAATAGTTATAAACAACCTGCCTATTGATTCAGGGGAAAATGACAGATACTCCTGTAAAGACTTAAAAACTTCAGCTGTCATAGAAATTTAAAACATGTGGACCTATAAAAAGAGGTAAGCAGCCAGTACAAGTGATGCTGCCCATGCACCCACATTGCCCTTTGAAGTGCTCAGTTGTACATCCAAAGGGAAGCAGCCTATGACCTCTCAGTCACATATCTGCTTCCACTTTTCAAAAGATATCTTAGAAACAATATTTACAACCTGTTGGGCTAATATTCAAACTATTAAATATATGAATCTCCAAAATGGTGACTTCTTATTTGATTGATTACTTGGCTTTTGTTTAAAATTATTATTTGGTTTGGGATATATCATAAACAATATTTGAGCTCCCTGGATTCCAGGGTTCTTTGGATCTTACTTGCTGTGTTTTAATCAAATTGACACAGTGACACTGTGAGTGGCTCATCCTTCTTCTCCTTTAATTTGTCCTTTGGGTAACTTTAAGATGGTGACATAATTTGAAATAGGAACCTCTCCCTGATATGAGAAGATAAAATAAGAAAAAGATCTGCAGCTCTGGATAATGCCAAGGAGAGTATTTTTTAACATCATGTAAAATCCTGCTGATATGAAATGTCTCTTAAATGGCAAGATGTAAAAACTGACATCTGTTAACCCTAGAAAAGTTGACCTTGAAGAACTCCACCTTCATGATTCAGCGAGTGGGTGTCAGAAAGGGTGAATGATACATGAGAGAGCCTCCTCTTTGACAGATGTAGAAATTTATTTTTCATTCTATCCAAGAAAGATCAACCCTGCTTTCTGAATAAAACAGCTACAGCAAGAATCTAAGCTGCTGAAGAATGTTCTTTCCCTTTTCCTCATTGCTAACCCTCCAATCCCAGCTGCTTTTCACCCAATTTTCTATATTCTTACATAGTGACACATAGAATGTTAGAGCTAGAAAGGTCTCCAGCATCATCCAGCATAGAGTCATTTCTTTATCTGAGATGAGATCACTAAAACCTAGCAAATTATAATTGACTGGGACCAGGTCAAGTGGCTAGTTAAAGATCAAGAGGAGAAAAAACTTAAAAATGACAGTAACTCTCTCTTTATACAGACTAGAATTGACTGATGGCATGTTCAGAATATTTTACTTTCTACTTTTGCTTTCATCTATAGCTGCTAATTTATTATCCATAAGTAAATCATTTGTCTACAGTCCAAATGTTGTCTTCTGTAGACAGGAGCACAGAAATTTTCTTCTACAGAAGCATAGAATCTTTCATTATAACACAACTTACACAACATCTAATATTCTGTCCATTAGTGTTTTTAATGTTTTCATACTCAATTATGTCATGCTGACATTGGCACATAAGCCCATTTTACCAGGAACAACAAATTGAGAGAATTTAAAAAGAAACAAGAAGCTGTACTTGAGTGTATCTTGGCAAGAGCTGTACAAGAGTGTATCTTGGCAAGAGCTCAGTTTAATACTGAGTTCATATTAGTTCTTTAACCAAAAATTATAGGAGTCTGAAAATTCAGCAAAACTCAAGAAGGTTTGGGGATGTAGCTCACTGGTAGAGCACTTGGATAGCATGAGCAAGGATTGGTTCAGTTCCCAGTAACACACACATACACCAAGGAGTCAAGATGGTAAGGCAACTTTCAGTCAAGCACTTGAGTTGGGCAGTAGAGCAATCTGGGGTTCAGGAAGGTGGCCTATTCATCTCTTTTAGTGGTTGGAAAAATATACTATGATCCAAGGACCATGCTCACAGAGCAGCCCTGATGGACAGGCAGTGGGCAAAGGGGAGAAGTCTGACATTTCAGCACAGAAAGGTCTAGAGGATGGGAAGGCTGGACTGGCTCTGCCAGTTACCATGAACCTAAGGAAGTAGGCTTCTTTCTGGGTGAGCTTCCTAATATTTTAGGTTAGGATGTTATAAGTTGATGACTGGAGATACAATAAAGGAAAAATGATAATGATCCAATGGATAAGGTAATGTCTACAGTACTACAGGAATGGAATCCAGACTGGGTCTGCTGGAACTGACCACCTCCCACAGTCACAAGGCTTTGGGTTGCTTTCCATCCCTTATTTTTTCCCTGGGAGGTACAGGGCCATATCAGAGCCTTCACCATACCCACACAGAAAGATGAGCTAGACAACGCAAACCTTCTGGCATCTTCCACTGTGGTGGAGAGTCTGATGATGTGCCTCTTGTGCCTGAATTATAACCTGATCCAATACACAGCTATCACCGACTGGGGTACAGTTGCTTCCCTGGAAGCTCTCCCACCAACTGGAATATTCCATGCTACTTTCTATTTTAGCCTTTTCTCTGAGATTCTTTGTCCATTAAGAGCATATGCATCATCTCCCTGTCATTGGCCAACTGATACATCAGAGTCCTGGGGCAACAACCAAACAGTACCTCCTTTCTCCAGCTATCTATGACTCTCTGTTTCCATTGAAGAAGTAAGAGAGAAGATTCAATATGGGACATGATAATTTGTGTATATTTCATACGTAAATAAAGTTAAATAACTTAATAAAAAGTGACTTGGTATAAGAAAAGCACTTGAAACCTTCAGATAAGGCTATTCTGAACTAATTTGTTCTTCATTGTGGCAGAATCCCTAGTAGAGGCTGGAGAGGAGAGATAAGGATTGGCAGGTAGAGAGTTGGTAGGAGAATGTGTTGGTCAGCTTTCCATCACTAAAAAATACCTGAGATAAATCAGCTTAAAAAGAGGAAGGGTTTGTTTTGGCCCACAGTTTTGGAGGTTTCAGTCAGTGATTGGTTGGTTTGTGGCTTTTTAGGCCTCTGGTGGCATGGTATGGTATGGTGAGAGCATATGACAAAAGAAGCAGTCATCTTATGGCAGCCACAAAGCAAAAAAGAAAGAGGACGGAGTCTTGGGGTTCCAGTATCCCCCTTCATGGGCGTATGCCCATTGACCTATCTTCCTTACATAGGCCCACACCTCTTAAAGTTTCCAACAACTCCCAATAGCACCAACATTTTAGTACATGGGCCTTGTGGGAGCTAACACCTTCTTTATTTTTCATACGTAAATATTTGAAAAATAAAGAAGGACCCAGAAGGATATGAGTGGCTTACAGAACTAAAGGAGTAACTGCAAATGTTTGCTCAGAAAAGACTGGGGATGCAGGTATCAAGAACTGGTAGAAAGTCCGTCAGTGACTTTACCGGGTTCTCCTGTGGGATAAAATACCTGTTTTTCCTGTCTTTATGTCACTTCTTTCTTTGTATTTTATTTCATTTTATTGTTTGTTATTTTTGGATATACATGACAGTAGAGTACAAATTTGGGACAAGAACATCTGGTTTGTTCATGTATTCATCCTTAGCCAAATGACTAAGAGGGACAGGAGGACTTTGACTGACAGTTAAAAGGACTGAAAGCCCTGGGCAAGATATAATTCCCAAAAGGAAACCATGGTATTAGCAGAAGAAAGAAAATGATTCTGGACTGTTAAAAAATTAAAATAAGTTGAAGACTAAAAAATAAGAAAGAAAGAAAAGGGAAGAGAATCAAGAAATAAGGAATGATTTTTTTTAATCAACCAATAGTCAGTGAGGTGAAAGCAAAACTTGCCAAAAAGGCCAAATGAATAGATTGAATTTATTTGCTTGGCATTGACTTTTTGAAACAAGGATGAGAACATATAATTTGGTAGCAGATTGAAAGTGCAAAGCAAGTTTCCACCAACAGGTGACCCAAAGGCAGCTCCTTTCCTTGACTGCTAGCAGCATCTCATGTCCTTTTTGACAAGAAAACCGTCAAGGTCAGGGCTTAACAGTCTTTTCCATTTGGAAAAAAAATATTTAGTACACCATGTTTTTGCCAAGCCAGCAACTGTTTCCATGGAAACCCAAAAGATTCTGAAGTTAATCACAGAAAAGCCTGGGCCTGGATCTGCTTTGTCCTTTGGTGTCAACTAAAGACAAACATCACAGAGTTTTCATATGTCTAGCCCACCAGGCCCTGGTTTGGATTTTTGTTAGAGAGAAACTACTAATGACTTTTAGGCTTATGTCTGGAAAAGTCCTCAACACATTCGTTTAGGTTAAGTGACCAGCACTTGTCATTCTAATGCACTTCATGCTGACATGACAGCAACGTGCCTGGGAAAAGGCACAGGGAGTGAGCACAGCCCAGAGTGTGTAGATGAGCACCGGTTCTCACACACACCCAGAAGTTCAGGTTGCATGCACTTTCACTTATCAGTCATGACCCACTGCAGTACTGAGAAGCTAGAAGGTAGGGGCTCTGAGGAGTCTTCGGATTCATGCATTCTGCAAATAGCTATGCAGTCTCAGTACTGAGCCTTGAAGATCATAATGGTGAACAAAACGAGCACAGAAGTCTTTGTCATCTTCATGGAAGGGAATGCAGGACATAGACACTTAAAGAAATCACAGGGAGATAGAGATGCTCCATAATTTACCATGGGGTTATATCCCGATAAACCCATCATAGGTTGAAAACTGCATGTAACACACCTAACCTGCAAACATACTAGCTTAGCAACACAGTACACTGTATGTAGTAGGCATTCATCTTTGTGACTGTGGCTGACCAGGAGCTGTGGTTCCTGGGGCTACCCAGTATCAGGGGAGAAGATCATATCTACCTATCACTAGCCTAGGGAAAAATCCAGATTTGAAATTCAAAGTATGGCTTCTACTGAAAGCATATTACTTTCACACCATCAGCCATCATAAGATAGGACTGTCTTTACTTGTCTATACTGAGTTGCAAAATGGGTAAATATTACAAAGGACAGATGAGGGCACTACAAGAAACTAGAACAGTTGTAACTGATTTAGACGTGAAAGCAGGTGAAGGTAGTGAGCTGAGGGAGGGAGGGAAGGAAAAGGAGGAAGGAGGAAGGGAGGGAAAATGCCCAAGGGGAGGGACTGTTGCATACTTGCATGACTTGAAGCAGGTTGCCAGCCTCTCTTGGAAGCTTCATTTCCTCCTGAAAAAGGTAACAGTGCCATTACTCCACTTGGAAAGACTCAGTACATCAATACTGAGCATCTGTCCTCCAAGGGCAGGAGGTGCCTTGGAGATCTCCAAGTGCCATTCCAGCTCCAACATCTGGGGCATCAATGCACACAGCTGGCTTTTCACTTTGCATACTTGATAACGAAAACTCTTTGTGCCATAAACTGTAGTGAAGTCGTTAAAGAAAACAAAATTCAACTCTCAAGTAAAAAGCTATGTATTTCCTGACATCATTATGGCAAGAAATGGAGAATGATGTGAAGCTAAAAAGTTATAAACCCAGAAGCGGCCCAGGAGGCTGGGAGAGAGCTCCGGGCAGGGCTTTCTGTGATCAGGCTTACAGGACCTCAGTAAGTCCCTTTGCCCTGCAGGGCCTTGTCTTCCTCCCTGGGCAATGACAGAGCCCGAGGAGGTGTTTTCAGGGATTCTTCAGCCACTGCTCTGACTTTCCATGCCTCGGTTTCCCTGTTGGTAAAAAGGAGATAGTCCCAATGTCTTCTTCCTAGGGCTGTCATAGGAAACCATAGCACCCTCCGTAATAATAATTTTATTTTTATAATGAAGGTAAGCTGAGGGAGGTGGTGTAACCCTGTACCTTTCTTCTTCAGAGATGTAGAAGAAGGCAGGTATAGGCTGCACAGGAATACACAAGAGGATAGCCTCCATGCCTGGTGAGCCAGTCCTACCCAGGAGGATACCCCTGGGGCCTCAGTGTCATCTTAACAGACGGAGTAAAAGTTAGCTCCATATAATGCAAGGTAAATCAAATCTAGTTTTTTGTAAGGGTAAAATGAAGGCATATACATGTAAAGATTCCTTTAAAAATAATAATATCTAAGAAAAGAAAAGATAAAATATACACAAATTCCAATAATGTTTTTTGTTAGAAATTCAAGTTCAAACCCCATTCTCTGGCCAAGACATAAAGCAGCCCTCAGACACTCATGATGTCCCCACTGCCAAGGACCCTCTGCTCCTGGCTTTTGTGCAGTAATTTCTTCATTTTGTCTTTATTTTATTTATT
Source organism: Sciurus carolinensis (assembly GCF_902686445.1). NCBI lineage: Eukaryota > Metazoa > Chordata > Mammalia > Rodentia > Sciuridae > Sciurus > Sciurus carolinensis. Next base: position 80,355,574 of record NC_062213.1, on the reverse strand, counting down.
TTTTAATGTGGGGCTGAGATTCGAACCCAGTGCCTCACACATGCCAGGCGAGTGCTCTACCACTGAGCCACAACTCCAGCCCCAATTTCTTCATTTTGTAATGAATATACACCAAATAAATTCCTCCTCTTTCACCTCTGCTGGAAAGCCTCCCTGATTCCCCCAAGCAGAGAATTTTAATCCCTTCTCTGCCCCAGGGTGCTTTGCACCTATCTTTCTTACAATAATTGCTACATTTATTTTAACTGTACACTGATGCTTCTGTCTTCACAAGTAATCTGTGATGTTTTCAGGTGCTGTGACCTGGTCTTCCTTAGCACCAGTTCTACACTGAAGACAGTGGTCTATGATGCTCTATATGACAACCAAGTAAAGACCTTCCACACAGAACACTTAAGAAATGTTATCTGTTAAGGATTGAATTATTGAATTATTTCTCAAAAATTCATATGTTGAAGTCCTAACTTCCTAGCCCCTCAGAATATGGCCCCATTTGGAAGTAGAGTTCCTGCAGATATGATTAGTTAAAGTGAGATTAAGATAGACCTTAATCCAATATGACTGTCCTTATAGAAAGAGGAAGTTTGTACACACAGAGACAGGAAGAACAAGTGAATGTCAAGACACAGATTGAGTGATGCTCTTAGAAGTCAAAGAAGACCAAAGCTTGCCAACAAGCCACCCAAACCTAGGAGATAGGCATGAACCAGACACTCCCAACATAGCCCTCAGACCAGACCTGCTTACACTTTAATTGCAGGCTTCCAGCCTCCAGAACTTTGAGACAATCAACTTCTGTTGTTTGAACCATTCAGTCAGAGGTACTTTGTCATAGTAGCCCCAGTATATTAACACACATTAATAAACAACCTAGAAGGGCTCTTTTGTTTCCTAACTCACTATTAAAAGAGAGAGAGGTTGGGGGGATTTTTAAGGATTTTTTTAAGATCACTGTTAGAAGCTACCCATGTAATGGATTTTATTCTGAATACTTAGGGAAATATTTGTGCATGGCAAATGTGCTACTTGCATCATCACAGTTTTTTATGTAACAGGAATGCTGGGTACAGGAATGCATTGGTACCCTGCATCATGGGTGAAGTACTCAGAACAACAAGAAGCCTTGACTTGGGAACCAAATGGCTCAGCCTTCTGGATGGCAGTGGGGTTGGTTGTCAACAAGAGCTTGCTGGTGCTATCAAGCGAACACCTCCACGTGGTCTCCATATGGCTTCTCCATGTGGTATGAGTAACTCCAGTACAGGGCTCCAACCTGAAAGCAAAATGCTGCATGGTCTTTTATGTCCCTCTGGATATCACCTCCACCACATTGTAACAATCAGCAGGCTGGAAGTTATGATACCAGGTTCCAGGGTGGAGAAGTAGACTCTGTCCTTGCTGGGAAGAGAAGCATCGACTTCCAAGATGTTGATTGATCACGGTCATCTCAGAGAATATCCATCACACCCTGAACTACAGTTTGGATGTTGATGTCCCCCAAAAGTCCACAGGTTGAAACCTTGGTCCCCAGGATGACACTTAAAGGTAGAAACTTTAAGAGGTGGGGCCTGGCCGGAAAGTTTAAGTTAATGGGGAAATGACCACAAAATGATAGTGGAACCTCTTCCTTTTTTGTTTCCTGGCCATAAGGTCAACAGTTTACTCTTCCATGTGCTCCCCATCATTGACCTCCAGCACACCTACCAGAGCCCTAAAGCAATGGGTCTGAGAGACCATGGACATGTAAACCTGTGAGCCAAAATAACTCTTTTCTCTGTATAAGCTGATTATCTCAGGTATTTCATTATAGTGATGAAAGTCTGACTAACACACCCTGCAATAACACTTCCCTCCCTTTTGGTTGGGGACATCACTACTTCATAGAGAAATTTTGAGACTTACATAAGATCACATAGAAGAAACTCACGCCACATTTTGCTTGTTTTCCTTTTCCTCAGTATTGTTTCTTATCCCTCTTAATACCACTAGCTTAGCTGCTGTCTTCTTCTCTCCCCTAAACTTTCTTCCAGTGAGCAGCTGTCCACTTACATAGATTGTGTCAACTCTATTTAGCTGCCTCCTCAGACTGTATCTTCATCCTCACCACCTTCCAAAGTCCCCACTCATCTCTCCAATGACTGGGACTCTGTGGCACTCCACACTCTTTCTAACCATCTCATGACACCTGTCTCCATGTGTCTGCCTATTCCCCCTCCTTCTAACCTTTGGCTCCAACTTCTCCTCATTGTTCCCATCACTGCCTTACTCTGAAACCTCCCCATCTCTCTTTCAGGTCTGTACAGCACTTTTCTAATTCATCCTCCACCCATTATAAGAGTAATTTTTCAAATGCTAAATTTGATGATTGTTATATTTCTGTTCAAAATCTTTTGATGACCAACCATTGCCTAAGAGGCAAAATCCCAAAACCAAGTTTGACATATGAGAAATTTCTTATCTCACCCAGCCTACCTCTGTCTCTGGCCTCATGCTTGATCATGCTCCATTCAAGTTTCAACTTCAAGGTGCCCCCAGGCATCACTTCCACACAAGATACTTCTATCCTGATCACAGGACATTGATTACACACCACTTGCCACCACCAAACTCTAGCTTCTATCAATGTTTACTCATGTTTGTATCTCTAAAGATTGAAAGGGCTACAACAGTGCTCACTGCATAGTAATCCCTCAACAAATGATAATTAAATGGGGGGCTAATTATTTGTTTCTGTTCTCTGAAAGAAAAGGGAAGTGATATCTTAGAAAGTGATAGTGAACAGAGAGGTAATATCTATTTCGCGACTTCTCAGTAAAATCAAACTTATGTTTCCAGTAAAGGACCAACCCAAATAATGGCACTCTATTATCCCTGTGCCTGGCAGCTAGTAATCTTATCATATACAGCCTGGAAATACTCAAGGTCCCACTGCCACTTCCAGATTTAGTACCATATGTCCCTGATTATCATAAAACAAATGAATCTCTCCCAACACTCCAGATACTTCCAGAGCATAACTACTGAAGCACATAAGAAATAGTTTCAGGTTTTTCAGTCTACTAAGATAGCATCTAGTCTTTTTGTATTGCTTAATATTTTTCTGTGCCTGAGAAATGCAATGCTGCTTCCCCAAAACACTGGCATTCTTTGGGATGAGTGTGCCAACTGGGATAACCTGCTTTATCACGTGTGATGAACTAAGATCAGCTTGGTCTTTAAAATATTTACTACTGACCGAGTTTACTATGTTCAAATTCACTCAAGGTTTAATTTAGATTGTGCAGAAAGCATGTATTGACCCATTCGGTGTTTCATCAGGCTAACTTAGGTTACATCATTTAAATTTGGAACTGTGCATAGCTGAATATGATGGATTTGGAAAGAATTTATCAAATAGGAAAAAGAACTCACATGTGAAAGCAAATCAAAGATGCTTCCTAGGAATTACAGGAACACATATCCTATGAATGAATATTTTGGCACAAAATGTATAGTCATTTAAATCTAAACCTCCTCATTGGTTTGTCAGAGAAAGTTAATGAGCCAAATAGGCAACTCATCGATCTCAGCATGACTCCATAATAGCTCAATTGATCCGAAAGGACATAATGCTCAAGCCAAAGAAACAATCACAATCACACAAAGATAATCAGAAGACCTACGAATACCTCCAAATGGAGAAAAAAGAAAGAAAAAACAGAAAAGAAAATCAAGTCAAGATAGTTCATTTGAAAATTGTGTTTGGAGAGTGTGTTTTGTAAGTGAAAAAGGCCTGCCCAATTGCATATCCTGATTTGAACTGCTTTAGAAAAGCATTCAAATAGAAATCAGGTGATGAAAGTTTGCATCATTTGAGCAAGTGGGACCCTAGGGAGTCACTCTGCACTGTGGTACTAAAAGGGAAGGCTGCATGTGAGCCACAGTCAGGGAACCTGGTGACAACCACACATGAACAAGGTATAGAGGCTGATATAGCCAAGCAACCAAAGACTTAGCAAGTTGAAGCCCCATTAGGACAGTATGGGGAGGGATTAAGATAAGTGGGTGGGGAACTTGGAGACAGTTTGCTGGTGTCAGAAATCAGCTCAGCCTGGAATGAAGAGAAACATGCTGGTTTCAGAGGATTTTTTCTTTCCTAGTAGGGTGCCATCTGGGCTAAGGGCAAGGGGAGCAGGCTACTCTACTTCAGGTAGCAGCCAGAACAAGGCAGGCTCTACAGAGTCAAGGGAATCAAAGCGGGGATTTGGCATCCCTTGGCTAGCCAAGTCAGTTTGGTGACTTAAAGAGCACCTTTTACTTGATGACTCCCCAAATTCTCTCTGCATTCCTGACTACCTCCCTGGCTTTCAGACTTACATAGCCAAATGCCAACTTGACATTCCCACTGGGATGTCTCATCCTCATCCTTAATCATGACATATCTGCAAAAGGACACTTGTTTTCCCACCCACTCCAACCTGTTCCCAGCCCAGTCTTCCAGTAGCCATCCACATCGCCCTCTACCCACCTGCAAGACTAGGAGTCAACTTTGTTTCCTCCCACCACCCCCAATCAGCCCATCTGTAAGTGATGTCAGCTCTACTTCCACCAAATATCCCAAATCCACCCACCTTTCTCCAGCTCTCCACCATTGTCACCCAGGTCCCTAATACCATCAGCTCTCAAGGAGACACACCACTACCATAACCTCCTAACCACTCTACTATTTCTATCCTAATCCATTCTTCCAAGAAGACCAAAGTTGTCTTTGACAAATCAAATCAGACCATGCCCCTCCCTGCCACATACACCAAGAGCCCAGAGAACAAAATCCCACAGTCCATAAGGCATGTAGTAACCTGCCAGGCTCCAACTTTCTGACTTCCCCCATTCCCTTCCTCATCATCTCTACCACATGGCCTGTCTGACTTTTCTCATAGCCCAAGGCCTAAGGTTTTGACATACATCCTGCTCTCTTTCCAGAATGTTCTCCCTGAATCTAGGGTTCTCAAACCAGCAGCAACAAGCTCTTAGGAAGCTTGTTGACAAGGCAACATGCTAAGTCCCCACCTGAATCTACAAGTAGAAAACCATGTGTGTTAATCAGCTTTGTGTGACTGTAACCAAAATATCTAACTGGAGAGTTAGCTCAGGTAGTGTTTACCTACATGCAATGCATCCTGGGTTCAATTCCCAGCACTACCAAGAAAATAAAAATTTGCAAGAACAACTTATAAGAGGAAAAGTTTATTTTGGCTCATGGTTTTAGAGATCTTAATCCACGGCCTGCCAACTCCATTGTTCTGGGCCTGAGGTGAGGCAGAACACCATGGTGGAAGGGAATGGTGAAGGAAAGCTGCGTAACCATGACAACCAGGAAGCAGGGAGAGAGAAAAAGGGAAAAGAGAAACCCTCCCAGGGTAGCCCCCAGTGACCTACTTCCTCTGACTGGGTCCCACCTCCCTGTAATCCATTCAGCTAACAGTGGATTAATCCATCAAGCAGATTAATCCACCAATGGAGTCAAAGATCTTAAGATCCACTCATTGCCTAAAAACCCCACCTCTGAACCTTGCTGCATTTGTAACCATGCTGTCACACATGAGGTTTTGGGGACATTCCAGATGCAAGCCATAATACTATACCATAACCCTGGCAATCTCCCAACACCTGCAGGTGAGACAAATGCTCCAGGTGTTTAAGGGCTGGGCCTCATCCTCAGAAAGTCCTGACTGCCATACTGTCTTCACATTGCCCTCCCACTGTCTCTTTCTCACACTGTTGTCTTTTATTCACCTATTACTCTGAAAACTAAGTGGCTTCCTTTCCATGTTTTATCATCAATTCCTGCATCCTACTCTCCTGTCTGAAATGCAGACTCTATAAAAGCAGGAATTCTATCTATATTGTTTGTCATTGTTCCCCACCTACTACAGAAATTCAGTCAATGGAATTGAATATATGTAATCAAGGAAGCTGATTCTAAACTGAGTTTCCTGTCAAAATGCACATTCTGCTCCAGTAAGTCAGTGTGACATGAAAGAGCCAGTCTGCTCATCTATAGCAGTGGTTCTCAAGCTCAAGTAGGACTGACCTCATTCACTGTCTCCATGGCCCAACTGGGAGAAGGCAGCATACAATGGTCCAGAGATGGCAGCCTCAGTAATCTGGAAACCATGAGGCAGTGTGACCAGTGAGGAGCAACCCACAAGTGGGAGTTGAGCATGCTTGCACACCAGTGGTGAGATCAGCATGGCTAGTACCTGAAACAGAGAGTGGACGCAGATGAGGTAAGAGGAAATTGAGTTGAAGAACCAAACTGGAGTTGGGTAGAAAGGACCTTTTCAATCATGATAAAGGGTTTGGTTGCTAAGTAAAGAAGTAGTTTGGAGGGATGGATTTTAAGCATCAGAGACATTAGGATTAGATCCCAGTCTGAAAAGATCACTTCAAGAAACAGTATGGGTCACAAATTGTAAACAGGAGAAAGCAAATGTTAACTTTCAGATAAGTATTCAAACCTAACGCATTTGTCTTAGAAGTCATGATTTTTAGTAAAATTTGCTTAAAACTGATTCCAACCAGCATTGCATTTTAATCTAATATAACAATGAAAGAATCTCAACTCCTCAATATTTGTCTCAACTCTGCTAGAAATTGTCTTTATGAAAATAGTGTCTGTCAGAGTCCACTGGCAGATCACAGATATGCAAGCACATCTTCTGACATGGTCTTGTCTCAGAATATTGATTTTGTTAATTTGAGACTTTAGTCTATAATATGCTCACGGAAGCAGGCACCAGAATACAGGAGACCACAAACTCCCAGGGCTTAGCATTTTGTGTGCACATTTTTGCTTTTTTTTTTTTTTTTATTCCTTTGTAGAATATAGAAAATTCATCCTAGAGTTGAATTAAAATAATACCACAGATATCATCCAAACTCCATAAAAGCCTAAAATATGCAAAAATATAAGAAAAAAATTTAAAACAGAGGCATGGAAAGAACCAGAGCTTATGCTTTTAAAACATAACTTATGCCCTTAAAGTCACAGACTCTTTTTGTCATAAATCAAATCATGAATCATCTCAGTGTTAAAAAATATTTTAACATCTTTTATTTTTAGGAGTTCCCTCAAATCCTTTCTGTTTTTAATGTCATGGTTGGAAGCCTTGAACATTGTATGAGTTCATTTTGTTACCTCTGCAATCCCAGGATGTGGCTTAAGGAAATGACTCTGATCTGGTCTGCCATTGTAGATACCCTGATAGGTGAAGCAATGGTGCTCAAGAAACAAGCATGGAGAGTGATATTTACCTACCGCATTGCTTTGACATTCTCATAGTATAGTCTATTTGCACATCAATTTGGGAAATGTGCAAATAAATATAACTCCAGGTTATTTTTTGATAGTAACATAGCACTTAAGTTATATGCTATTTGCTGACTTGAACTGGGTCCTAGGGGAAAGGGAAGAGGTTTCATGTTTCATTTCTACACACCCTGCCTCAAGCATAGTGCCAGATTCATAGTAAGTACCAATAAATATTTGCATGAATGAAAAGACTTTTCTTACAATATCTTAAAGTCATCGTTGCAAAATAACTTAGAAATCAATGTCCACACCTGTCGGTGGCTACAAAGAGATTCTACAGGTATCACGTTTTGCTGTATTCATTAATATATTTTGATGTTTATAAATGTGTTATTAAAGTGTCCAGATTTATATGCAGTAAATATACAGGCAGAAACTAAGGTATGGCCTTTTTAAAGGTGTTATTCTAATCTAGCTTGACACTAATCAAAAGGGTTTTTAAAATGAGCATTCCTATTATCCTGAAGTTTCTTTTAACATTTTTTCAGTGATTGTCTCATTTCTGTGTCAACTCATTCAACCGCTTCCTGACATTTTCATTAAAATCAAGTTAGCTTCTCTCTTTCTTTCTCTACAGATGGAATGTATATTTGAAACTAAGAGAGATACCATTATTAACCTAGATTAATTTTAAACCTACAGCATCTGACCCATGTACCCCTCTTCCAACATCAGCACAGTTAATATAGATTATATATGACATTTTCTCACTATATACTGAAGAGATGGGACACACACACACACACACACACACACACACACATGCCTGCCTTTATCAATTCACTCTCATTTGTTGCTATTCATTAGAGTTCTAGCTTTTCATGCAAATTAAAACAGAAATTCCCAGGGTTTGCATTCCTATTCTTTATTCAGATAAACAGGAAAAATCATTTCCTAAACTAGAGGCAAACTTTAGAGTCCTTTAGAATAAGCCCGGTACTGTGAAAAAAAAAAACACCTAACCCTTAGAGGCTCTCTCCAATGAAGGAGCACTTACAGATAGACAAAGCCCTATGTAAATGAGGCTTGCAAGAGAAAATGTAATTCTCCTGGGCTTATCTGCAGGTTTACTTGACTGTCTTCTCATTATTTCAACATCAATTTAAATGTTATTCCAGAGACTTCTACCCTGACCCCAAATCTCAGATGAGAGGCCCCTCATTTAATTCACTGCCTTGTTTGGGTCCTCTCTGCTGTTTGACTTGTTCATCAGTTATCAGTTGCTGAGGGGCTGTCACTTTAAAGCTTTGGCAGGACATTGGCAGGACGTCCATGGTCTGCTTCATTCTCAAATCCATCCAGATTTGGAACGAACGTCTGGAATGCTGATGTTTTCTGTAGATGTTTTCTGGATGACTGAATAGGCCTCCTAAAGAGCTGATTTTTAAGAAATGTCTATGCTTTAGGGCTCTAGACACCCTGGGACTTATAGATTATCCAATAAATATTTATTGAGTTCATATAACCCCCTAAAACCATTCCAGCCACTAATGACACATTAGTAACAAAATAGCAAACCAGATGCCTTCTCTCCTAGAGGTCATATTTTAATGCAGAGATGGACAATACATCAACAGAACAAATACAGGATGTCAGAAGACCTGATCAAACAAGATGATTTGCTGAGAAGGAGAACGGATGTCTATTTTAGATGTTATAGCTTATTTTACCTCTTGCTTACTTTACATCTTATTTACAGCCTACTGGTTTAATTTATATATATTTTTAACTTTCCCAAGGCTCTTCACAATTATCTCATTTGAATCCTCCAGTAACCCTGTATATAATTCCTGATATTTAGAAGAATAGCATTGAGTATGAGGGGCCCTTGGTATATGCTTCTCTTTGACTTTCACCAGTTACTATATGAATTTGGTGGGGGGAAAAAAGCACTTTCTGGGCATCAAAAAAAATTGAAATTAGAGGGTTAAATTGATCTCTAAAATCCTTTTCCTAGAAATATGTTAATAATATTGCAACAGTGGTTCACCTCATGCTTTGAATATAACCCTGGCTTATTTGTAAATAAATGTGTTTTCTTTTCCTTTTCTCCCTCTCCCTCTCCTCCCTAACCTCAGGGGGAAACATGATTACCCTTTCCCATCCTCGGCCCAGTAATCTGTCTTTGAGCACACATCCACCACAGGAACCAAGTAATTCAGATTGCAGGGATAGAACTAGAAGATCTATCTCTCAAATTAACAAGGGAATTATAACCCTCTCCCCAACAAACACACACACACACACACACACACACACACACACACACACGGAACACCTGGACTTAATCACTTTATTAAAAACTTTCTGTCCTCCCTGATAGGCAGAATCACAACCTCTGGGACAGCAGTCCCCTGTGCTTCTCCTTTGCTAACAAAGCAATAGAACTCTTTTTCCTCTTTCTGAAAACTGTGTTCCCTTTACTGGATTGGCATCAGGGACAAGGACCCAGCTTTCAGTAATAGCAACATTGTACTTGAGCCCTGTGATCCTGGAAAACAAGGAAAGGTAAGAAAGTCCTCCACCACCACCATCCTCTTCTGGTGGGCAAAAGGGCTCACTGCAAAGTACCCCATTCCCTGTATGACGTGGATGAGACTCTAAGACACACCTTGTAAACCTAGGACAAGTCCAGACACAGACCCTTCCAATAGCCATCTTCACTACACAAATGTTTGCTTACCTTGATGTCCCACTGATCAATCAGAAAGTGATCCCACTTTCCCACCCCTGGTTCTTTAAGGCCTTGAAAACCCTTTCACCTGAGTCTTCAGACACTGGAAGATCTAGTACAGTATGAAGAGTTCTCTCCCTGGGGCAAGAGCCCCCTCCCCTTGTAGAATATCCCCTCCCCAACCCTGCAATGGTATTTTCAAATGCTCTCTCCCAAGTTCCAATTTACTTTTCATTTGACAATAATTTGGATAAAATTGAAATAATATGGGGTGGCTCACAAGCAGTCACATTAAAAAGAAATAGCAGTCTGCCATCTAAAAATGACCTGAAATGTTTATAGAAGTCTCTTGTACCAACCTGTTATGGGAAAGTAACAAATGGCTCCCAACTCCAGATTTTGGCTAACTTGTGTGTGTGTGTGTGTGTGTGTGTGTGTGTGTGTGTGTGTGGTATTGGGAATTAAGCTCAGGGCCTCAGGCATGCTAAGCAAGCAGCTTTACCACTGAGCTACTTTCCTGGCCCTTTTTGTTTTTTTTATTTTGAGACAGGGTCTTGCTAAATTGCTGAGGCTAGCCTGGAACTTGGCAATTTTCCGGCCTCAGTCTTCTGAGTGGCTAGGATTACAAGCACATACCACCACACCAGGCCATCTTTTGCCTAATTTCATCTTTGAATTTTGGAACCTATTCCCAAGTGAGAAGGCATAACTCCTCTTTCAATGAACTGATCCTGCTTGTCTATCACTCCAATACACAAAAATAGCCAAAAGGGATTTTATGTAATTTTTTTAAAAATTAAGTTGAACAGTTCTTTTATGTCAGGGCGGATTGAGAAAGACGTTTAAGGGAGATCATTATACTCTGAAGCTACAGAATAGAACACAGGAGGAGGCTCCTGTCTGCCAATTAGGAGGAATAAGGAGTATGTGCTAAGATGATAGAGCCAATGACAAGCTACAATGACTTTAAATACAAACCTCAAATCAAAAGTCACCCAAGTTGTAGGTGTTAGTGCTTTCACCATGGCAACCACACAGTGGCATGCCCCACTGCCTCAGTGTATTTATGGCAGACAGCAAATGACTCTCCAGCAGTCCAGATAGGCAGGCACCTATTTGGATGGGTGTTGCTGAAACCTACAAATAAACAGTTTCATTGAATTTTACAGTTTAAATTTATCCCATGTATAATCCACTAAAGTCCATGAAAGTCTATTTTCTTCTGTATTTTATGTCTAGTGCCTAAAGTAGAAATCAACATCCAGTTGGTTGGCCCATGAATATGTGTTGAATGCATTCTTGCAACAATCCTTTGACATAGTATAGCTCATCCAAGGTAATTGTAGCATGTAGCAGAAGGTGACAAGTTTAGAAGGAACTTAGAGGAGTTACTTGGGATCATGTGGAATCTGAAGTGCCTGAGACACACTTAGTTCAAGGTGTCAACCTGTCTCCTGTGTCCAGAAGATATTTTCTTACCCATCAACTCCTAAAATACCTTTAAAAGCCATTTCTCCACAGACAATTTCATACACTACCTGGTTTTACAATGTTCTCTATGTGGGTCTTCTTCTTCAAACTAGTCTGTATGTTGGTGATAAGAGTAATAGGAGATAATTATTTTCATAACTCCCATAAGATCTATTTACCATAAAGGCCAGCACAATAGCAGATGCTTAATCTAGTCAACACATCTAATATTACTCTAGTAACCACTGTCTATATGTTCACGAATCCATTTTCTTATCTTCCTAGGCACACAGTTAAATAAATTTCCTCACCTCCTTAGAAGTAAGGTGTGACTGTGTGCCTGGGTTCTGGATAGAATATGAGCAAAGGAGTCACTCAACCTCTTAAGCAGGACCCTAAAACTCCTCTTGTTTACTTCACCCAGATTCAGAGAATTCAGGTGTAAACCCCAAGACCTTAGAAGAAGGCAGAGATGGAAGGAGCATGGCCTCACATATACAAACCAGACCCTCTCTGGACTATTAAGTGAATGGAAAATAAATCTTTCATCGTTAACCCAGTGAGCTGTCGGTATTGCTTGTTACAGCAGCTAAACTTTTCTGACATATATATTAAACAAACTAGTAAGTCTAGATCTGGGTAATTTTGTGATTTTGAGGAAAGTCCCCTTTCCCATCTATTATCACAATAGTTTTAAATATAAATGAAGACACCACTGGTGACATACCCAATGGGAGCAGGAAGGGCTTGAGATTAGGAACTGGATGGGCATACTTCAGATTTACAAGTAACTCTTCTCACATAGTCTGCCTAATCCCATTAGATATAAACTCCTTATACAGGGATCATTCCTTCCTTAATCTCAGCTCTTGAACAAAGGAGTCAATAGACATGTCAGTTTAATTAAATATGTATATATTTATTGTATCATAATTCCACCTGATTATTTGGAATAATTGGAAGTTTAAGCATTTGGGGAAAAACAGCTCTTCTTCCAAGCAGCAAAACTCATGCTTGGGGAAACAAAAGCTTCACTCACACAATGATTTTCTAAAAGAGTCTTTTGTTGACCTTGGTCAGTAGAGGATCCAGTCCTCTTTAATTAGCAAACTAGTATTCTCTATTCAGTTTTAACCATGGTATGAGAGCAGCATGCAAACCCAAGAGTACTTTTGGTTCCCAGTGAAGCCAGACTACTAAGGCTTAAGAATAAAAATAATCAGTTAGGATCCATATCCATGAGTTTCTTGGAAATTGCAGAAAAGAAAACATCTCAAGAACTGGGTCCAGAAAAGGATTTTCATTTACCACTTGATGTCTGTATCAGAACTTGAGACAGTAAGAGGACAATTCAGAAAATCAATATCTTTTGAATATCTGACTTTTAACATCTCAGCTATGACTAGGATTTCCATTAAAGTAAGTCAATGAAATGCTATTTCTTCTTGGTTGCCATGTCTTTAAAGAAAGTCAAGACAAGGTCCGTTGGGTCAGAAAAGTTTCATAATCCCCTAAATGCCAAGGAAACAGCCAAAGTTACCCAAAGTTATCAATGCTCTGTTCCACTGTCTCCACAACTCCCTAGTATCAACTCCACTTCCACAGTTGGGAGTACTCCCATCTTAGGGCAGTCATCAACTGAGAGCACCTCAGAGGAATGAGTCTCTGCTTTGATTTTCATTTCTCCCTGTGATTCTCATACTACCTATTAGAATGTAAGATGCATGAGAGCAGGGATTTTATCCCTGATCTCCAACTTGTAGAACACTGCCTCAAATATGTTTTGAGTGAATCCATTAACACATGAATAAGTTTGTTTCATCATCATTTGGCACTCTGGTTCTGAATGGAAATGACCTAATTATAATAATTTCTCCACTCTTGATTTTACTCTACGATGTTGCTGTTCCACAACTTATAAATTATCTCTCAGGATCCATGACTCCATTAGAGACCCGAGTCTACCATTCCATTTCAACCCACTGCCAAACTTTGAAATTCTCATCAACAAAATAGGGTGACAATTCCAGAAAGTGGAAAAACAGAAATCAACAGTTCCTCGTTACTTATAGCATGTGAGAGTGTTTGTAAAATTCTACATGCCATAAAGTGATCTCTAAGCTCAATTTATCTTAGTGATAGAGCTTCCAGGGAGATTGTTGACCTCAATCTCCTCAACATGAATGATTGGTGAAGAAAGTAACACATGCTGCAGGATAAGCTGGTGTCACCATGGTTTGTCCATACCTGGTGCTATGGTTTAGATATGGTTTGTCTGCAAAGGGTCCATGGTTTTGTCCATACCTGATGCTATGGTTTAGATATGGTTTGTCTGCCAAGAGTCCATGTGTTGGAATCTTTGTACCCAGCTTGGTGGTATTAAGAGATGTAGCTTAGTGACAGGTATTAGGTTTGTGGGGGCACAATCTCTCAGTATGAGTTAGTTTCCACAAGAGTGGGCTGTTATAAAAAGAAGGAGCCCAATCCCTGAATACTCTCAGAATTTGTGTCTCATCATATGGTCTCTCCCTCTCACACATTTTCCTGCAATGATGCCATTCATTAAGTTGTGACCCAGCCCCAGGGATGCTTCTCAGGCACTGAATAGTGGTAACCACCTAATCTTGAACTTCCAGCTTCCAAAATTGAACTAAATAAACCTTTTTTCTTTATATATACCCAGTCTTGAGCATTGTATGATAGCAATGGAAAATGGACTAATACACCTTAGGAAAGACTTCCAAAGAATGACAAAGTATTCTCTATTTTAAAGTAAAATTTTTGTGTGGAGCTCTATGACATTTATCAGAAACTAAAGTATCACAGAGTTTTAGGAAAAACTGCAGGTCTATTGAGCTCCCTGTTCCTTTGCTCCTGTTTTTGGCAGCATATTCAGTCTGGATGCAAGATGCTAAGTTATTCAACACCGTCTGGATCCCTGTGTCCTTAAAAGAAAATGCGTGCCTCTCAGAGGGCCTGACTCTGCCCAGGAGCTCCCTGATAAGGGACTGAATATCCAGATCATGTTTTCAGTTCAGTTGAAACCCCAGCCTAGAGCCAATTTGAACCTGTTGCTCTCATTTATCACAGACAATGCATGTTGAGGAGGCAGAGAAGTGGGTGATTGGCAGAAAGAAATGTTCTCACTTAGCTTTGTGAAGTGTTCCAAAGTCCTTCATCAATTCTACAGATACTTATCAGACACAATAGCAGCAGGGTCTACCAAAGTACACACTTTTGGCTACCCAATCCTTTCTCTGTCCAAGATTCTAGACTTACATAACCATCAAATGTGCAAGATTTAAGTATTATTTAAAAGAGAGAAAAAAAAAACTGGAGACAACTTATATATAGTTGTCATGTGACAGTTAAATGATGGCATACCTACACTATGCCTTAATAGGTATCCATGATGTACATACTTAAATACTGAGGTTTTCTTTAAAACATGTTGCATATTTTGTGGGTGGAAAATTCTGGTGTAAGTGTGTGCACAGAGAGACACAGAGTAGTTCAGTATGATTTCCTCCAAGGAGTAAAAGGATGTGGATGACATTAAAACACAAAACTTTTAACTTTAAGTACATCTCCATTATCTGAATTTTTACATTAGTGTATATCATTTTATCAATTAAAGAACTTTTAACTATGTAGGGGGTCAGAGTTAAATATCTCTTAACTGAATAGATACATGGATAGATCTCCAAATTAGTCTGTATTCATTCCTAAGATAAACTTACTGAAAGATGGCAGTACAGGATTTAACTCTGAAGATGAAAAGGACTTGAATAAATTGTCCTTTTAGGATTAAAAGGGGAAAAAAGTAACTGATTCCAACTCATGTAGGGTAGAATGAATTAATACACTTCAGTGGAAACCCATTCCAATGTCAAATTGGCCAAAAATTTATTTCCCTTCTCTGCTGTGCTAATCAGCAATTTACTAAAGAAGTACAAGTCAGGAATGCTTTTTATCAGTAGGGAAATTTTGCCCACCCCAGCCTTCAGAAACTGCTCCAAACAAGTTTTCAGCACCAACCAACTTAGCACTGCTCTCAAAGAAACTTGAGGCTAGGAGATCTGAAATTTCTGGACCTCCCAACTAATTCCAAGGAAAATAAATAGCCTGTAGCCTGAAAACACTGACCTTCATGCAAAATCTAGCCTGAGCTGGCAAATCAGAAGGCTGAGATCTCAGGACAAAGTTTTCATCAATACAGAACTCATACCTTGTCTCATGCTCTTACCATGTCTAGTGTACTTCCTCAGAGACTCAGATTTCATGCACTAGGAAAACAGCATCTGATTTTTGGGCTCTTCTCCTTTCAGAAATAAAAATAACACAGCCTCTTAACAAAAATTTAGGTAACACATAAATGAATAAAGTGAAATGCACCTGCAAAACTCCCAGCAGTCGCAAATAAGCTCTGTTATTATTTGATATGCATTCATTCAGATATTTCCTGTGCATATGTGTGCATATGGGCATGTAAATATATAATTTATGTAAATAAAACTTTTACAAAACTAGTAAGTATGCTATTGTCTAACCTGTCTTCTATTAAGTAATCTATAACCCATTTTTCATTTTTATCCATCTGCAACTATAATTTCTACCATCAATTTTTAATAGCCAGAGTATTTGCTTATGTAGACAATGAATTGATTAATCTGTTCTCTGCTGATTTGCAGTAGTATAGTTCCTCTTTGTCCCTGTGACATACTGTACTGTATAAACACTCTTGTACAGCTAATTTTTTTTGTTTTGTTTTACATTTACCCAGTAATTTATCTCAGTTGTATTCAGATAGGAGTAGAATTGCAAGGTACACACCAAAAAGAAAACGTATGCTTGTTTATACTGCTCCCGTTGTATGTATTCAAATTCTTTAGCACTGTATCCTGTACATTTGACTACTCAGTGGAGAGTTCCAAGAGCAAAATAATGAAACATACCTTGTGACCTTCAAGGCACTGAGTAGTAAACCTCCACACTTTTTAGTCAGTGTCAACCTGGTATTGGTTTATTTACTTAGCCTCCTTTTCATATCTCATGCTCCTTTCCTTCTTGTCTTGCTTCTTAACTTCATTCTGTGCCTCTGCATGTCTCCCATTAAACTCTATTATTAAACTTTTTATTACAATCATAAATAAATCCTTAATCAATTCAGACTTCTCTATCAAAGATAAAAATAGAGTGTAAACTATTTACCAGCCAATAGAAAGGGTAAGTGTATATTAAAAGAACAAACTGTGAAATGTGGCTGTATAAAATTAATTTCAGTGATAAACTTTGTAGCTTATGAGTGAAAAAGAAAAATGCTAATTTGTGGTACACATGAAATAAACTAGGAAATGTTTCGATGTTTTGAAATTTAGTATGGAAATGAGTTTGAACATGGTGATTTCCAGAATGAGGAAGCAGAAATAAAAGGAGAATTTATAATGTTATTTCTATTTTATATTATGAGAAAGAATACAGGATAAACATCTCTTATCCTAAACTCTTTGGATTTCAGACTTTTTCAGATTTTGGAATATGTGCATATACACAATGACATATCTTGGAGACCAGATCCAAGCCTATACACAAAGTTTATGTTTCCTATACACTTTCTCGATTTAGCCTGAAAGTAATATTTTTACTATTTTAACATATTTATTTTAAATATATTTATTGTACATATTTATGAAGTACCATGTGATGTTTCAATAGATGTATACATATAGTGAAATATTTAAATTCAGTTAAACAAATCTATCTCACTTATCATTTATTTTTGATGAAAACATCCAAAAACCTTTCTTCCAACTTTAGTACTAGACATTATCTAATTATAATTTATAGTTGTCCCCCGAAGTAATTTTATACAATATTCTTAGTGCACTGGCATTTTGACTATGACCCATCACATGAAGTCAGGTGTGCAATTTTCCACTTGTGACATCATGTTGACTCTCAAAAAGTTTCAGATTTTGGAACATCTCATATTCCACATTTTTGGAATAGGGATTCTCAAACTGTGTACTCATCTCAGTAATATATATGTACGTGATAAAGCTCAAAGTGCTACTTTGGGGAGTTATTTGCTTTTTCACAGAGCATATTATCCAAGAAATGACTCAAGTACAGGAGAGGACAGCTCCTTTGCTAGCCTAAAATTGTACCATGCATAAAGCATAGCTCCATATAGCAAAGTCATGGTCCACTCATTGTACATTCAAAATCTTATAATTAACCACCAAAGCCATTTATTGGACCCAATAAATGTACCAGTTACTCTAAAAACCAAATTGTTGATAATTATGAGGGCAGATGGCTTTTGTAGCTATTCTTTGAAAAAGGTTTGCTGTATAAAAAAGAGAAATCAAGTGGTAAATTGAAAAGAAAGCAAATTTGAGAACCGTGATTTTGGATGGAGAATATTAATATGGCTATTGATCTCAGAAAAGGAGCCTGTGGATAAAGAACAAAACAGGCAAAATTACCCATGCAATAAGCCAAGAGGAGGCATGAGAAGGACTGTCCCAAAGGACAAAACTAAGCTAGGGTTAGAAATGAAAGGCCACATGTTGGACCATTGATCTTTTGGGTCTTTTCTTCTTGCCTCACTGAAACTTTATGCCTATTAATTGGCAACTCTCTATTGTCCTTACCCAGTCCTTGGCAACCACAATTTCAATCTTGGCTGTACAACATTGCACCCAAAGGATAGATATCATGCTTAATGCCCTCAACACAATAAAATAATTGGGCATGGTGACTATGACTGTATCCCAGATACTTGATTGGCTAAGGTGGGAGAAGCCCAGCAGTTTAAGACCAACTTGGGCAACACAGCAAGACCCCGATCCATCTTTTATGCAAGAGGTCTAAAAATAAAAGGAATAATTGCTTCTTTGAGAAAGAAGAGAAGGGAACATTGGATAAATACATAAACCTGAAGGTAGAATACATCTTTCTTTAAAGGAGCTCATGTCTGGTGATTTCTGGTTTTGCAAGAAAATAGGAGGAAGAGTTAAGCAAAGATAAAGAGGGAGATGTGACTTAAGGGTAGTAGAAAAGTTAGAAGAGTCTCTAGGACAAAGTCAAAGACCAATGTAGAGCAGAAATTATATATTTTCACAACAGCATTTAGAACCCTGTTGAGTTTATTGATTTTTAAAATTTTGCTGCATGTTCTAAGGGCTTTGATAAAATCTTTTGAAACACATTCAGACATTTGCAAAATACCTTCAGCTACTGAATTGCATTTAAATAAATACATCACAGAATGCCTTTTATAAAATACAGCAACCATTCATGTTAAAAAAAACACTGGAGAAACTAAGGATAGAAGGAACTTACCTCAACATTATTAAGGCAATAAGCTGCAAACCCAAAGCCAACATCATCCTAAATAGAGAAGAATGGAAAGTTTGTTCTAAAATCAGGGACAAGCAAGGATGTCCACTCTCACCACTTCTATTCAATATGGTTCTTGAAACACTAGCCAGAGCAATTAGGCAAGGGAAGGATATTAAAGGAATACAAATCAGAAAAGGAGTAAAACTATCACTGTTTGTTGATGATATCATCCTATATCTAAATGTTTCAGTCAGCTTTTTCACTGTCGTGACTAAAAGACCCGAGAGCACAATTATAGAGGAGGGAAAAATTTATTTGAGGGCTCATGGTTTGAGAGGTTTTAGTCCCTAGAAGGCTGGCTCCATTCCTTGGGGCTCAAGGTGAGGCTGAGCAACATGGCAGAAGAGTGTGGCAGAGGGAAGCAGCTCATATGGTGATCAGGAAGCAGAAAGAGAAACTCCACTGTCCAAATACAAGTATGCACCCAAAATCCACGTCCCAATTCCCACCTCCTACAGCCACACCCTACCAATCACTTACCACTCAGTTAATCCCTAGCAAGGAATTAATTCATACAAACCAATCACTTCTCCTATGAACCTTCTTGCATTTTCTCACATGAGATTTTTGGGACATCACACATCCAAACCATAACACTAGAGACCCAAAAAACTCCACCAGAAGACTTCTAGAGCTGATAAATAAATTTAACAAAGAGACAGCTTTTCTATACTCCAACAATTCAGCTGAGAAAGAAATCAGAAAAACCATCCCCTTCAGAATAACCTCAGAAAAACTCCACAAAATATCTGGGAATGAATCGTGTTATCTAACCAAGGAAGTAAAAGAACTCTTCAATGAAAGCTATAGAACACTCAAGAAAGAAATTGAAAAAGACCTCAGAATGTGAAAAGACCTCCAATGTTCTTGGATTGATAGAATTAATATCATCAAAATTACCATACAACCAAAGCAATATACACATTAAATGTAATCTCCACCAAAATACCAATGATATTCTTTGCATCACTAGAAAAAACCTGTCCTTAAATTCATTTAGAAGAATGAGAAATCTTGAATAGCCAAAGCAATTCTTAACAAGAAAAGCAATGCAGGAGGCATCACAAAATACAATCTCAAATTATACTACAGAAGTATAGTAACAAAAACAGCATGATATCATCATCAAAATAGATGTGAAGACCAATCAAATAGAATAGAAGACACAGAGACAAACTCAAATGCTTACAGACATCTGATTCTTGATAAAGGTACCAAAAGTGAATATTGGAGAAAGGCAACCTATTTAACAAATGATGCTAGGAAAGCTGAATATTCATATGTAGAAGAATGAAATTAAATTCCTATCTCTCACCCAACACAAAAGTCAAATCAAAATGGATCAAAGACTTGGAGATTAGAACAGAAACCATGCAACTGTTGAAGAAAACACAGGGTCAACACCCCATCGTATAGGTGCTTGACTTCCTCAACAAGAACCTTAAAACTCAAGAAAAAGAATTAAGAAGTGAAAAGAAATCCTACAGAATGGGATAAAATCTTGTCAGCAACTCTTCTTACAGGGGATTAATATCCAGAATATATAAAGAACTCAAAAAACTCAATGCACACCTCTGAAAAAACCAAATAACCCAATTAACAAATAGGTCAAAGAACCAAATAAAAACTTCTCAAAAGAGGAAATACAAATGGGTTAACAAATACATGATCCACATATCCTCTCCCGCATTTATTATTATTTGTTTTCTTGATAATTGCCATTGTGAAGTATATAACAAATTCATGAAAAAAATGTTCAACATCTCTAGCAATCAGGAAAATGCAAATCAAAATTACTCTAATCAGGTTTTCAAGAAGGCAGACTAGAGGGTGACTGCATTTCATGTCACTCCAGGACTCAGGATTCAAGAAGAGGAGGTATTGAGAGACTTGGGACAAGCTCAGAGCCTCTGGGTGAGTCTCTCCCACTGGTCGAGGCTACCTGGACGGGGTGGTAGTCCTGGAACACAGGGAATTTTGTGGAGTAGAGTTGCCCTGCGAGACTCACCCACTGGAGCTGTGAACCTGGACAACCGGGAGCATTGTAGAGGAAGGGCCATTAAGCAAGAGGCTTCAGAGCAGAGCAAGGGTCCCAGGACCAGGCGGCAGGACGGGACCGCAGGCAGCTTCTCGGAGGAGGGCTGCCCAATGAGAGACTCACTGACAGGGTGAGGTTCCTGGACCCAGGAGGTAGGTCCAGACCCCTGAGAATGTCACAGAGGAGGGCAACCCAGAACAGGTGGTAGTTCTGGAATGAAGGAAACTTCTTGGAGGAGAGCTGCCCAGCAAGACTTCCCCACCAGGTGACTCTTCCCCACCAGGCGAGGCCTTCTCACCAGGGTGGTAGAACCAGAGACACAGGCCCAGACCAGTCATGCCCCAAACTGCAGTATAGTATCCCTTTGGTTGACCATTGGTCAACAAGTAGAGGCACCTCTGCCCATTAGCAGGGAATATACCCCACCTGAAGGCCACCACCCCTAGAGGGGCAGCTTCCTTGTGGAGCACCGCAGCAGGCTACTGAAGGCTAGGAGGTGAGTTTTTGGAAATCTACAGGGACACTATAAGTCAATAGAGGAAATCTGCAGTATGTCAGAGTTTTACTACTAGAGGGGTACATACCTGAGCAATATGAGAAACCAAGGGAAGAAAATACCCCGAACAAGCCTAGATGCTAGATCAAAAAAATTCAATGACAGCATGGCAGAAGAAACGTCAGAAAGGGAGTTCAGAATGTACATAATTAAAATGATCAGAGAAGCAAACGATGACATGAAAGAGAAATGCAGGTTTTTTTTTTATTGTAAACAAATGGGATACATGTTGTTTCTCTGTACATGGCGTAAAGGCATACCATTTGTGTAATCATAAATTTACATAGGGTAATGTTGTTTGATTCATTCTGTTATTTTTCCCTTCCCCCCCTCCCACCCATCTTTTCCCTCTATACAGTCCTACCTCCATTCTTACCCCCTTCCCTAACCCTAACTCTAACCCTAACACTAACCCCTCCCACCCCCCATTATGTGTCATCATCCACTTATCAGCGGGATCATTCGTCCTTTGGCTTTTTGAGATTGGCTTATCTCACTTAGCATGATATTCTCCAATTTCATCCATTTGCCTGCAAATGCCATAAGTTTATCATTCTTTATGGCTAAGTAATATTCCATTGTATATATATATACCACACATTCTTTATCCATTCATCAATTGAGTGGTATCTAGGTTGGTTCCACAGTCTGGCTATTGTGAATTGAGCAGCAATGAACATTGATGTGACTGTATCTCTATAGTATGCTGATTTTAAGTCCTTTAGGTATAGGCCAAGGAGTGGGATAGCTGGGTCAAATGGTGGTTCCATTCCAAGTTTTCTGAGGAATCTCCACACTGCTTTCTAGAGTAACTGCACTAATTTGCAAACCCACCAGCAATGTATGAGTGTACCTTTCTCCCAACATTCTCGCCAACACCTGTTGTTGCTTATATTCTTGATAATCACCATTCTAATTGGGGTGAGATGGAAACTTAGGGTAGTTTTGATTTGTATTTCTCTTATTACTAGAGATGTTGAACATTTTTCCATATGTTTGTTGATTGCTTGTAGATCTTCTTCTGTGAAGTGTCTGTTCATTTCCTTACCCCATTTGTTGATTGGGTTATTTGCATTCTTGGTGTAGAGTTTTTTGAGTTCTTTATAGATTCTGGAGATTAGTGCTCTATCTGAAGTATGAGTGGCAAAGATTTTCTCCCACTCTGTAGGATCTCTCTTCACATTACTGATAGTTTCCTTTGCTGAGAGAAAGCTTTTTAGTTTGAATCTATCCCAGTTATTGATTCTTGCTTTTATTTCTTGTGTTATGGGAGTCCTGTTGAGGAAGTCTGGTCCTAAGCCGACATGTTGAAGATCTGGACCTACTTTTTCTTCTATAATCTGCAGGGTCTCTGGTCTGATTCTGAGGTCCTTGATCCATTTTGAGTTGAGTTTCGTGCAGGGTGAGAGATATAGGTTTAATTTCATTCTGTTGCATATGGATTTCCAATTCTCCCAGCACCATTTGTTGAAGAGGTTATCTTTTCTCCATTGCATATTTTTGGCACCTTTGTCTAGTATGAGAAAATTGTATTTATTTGGGTTTGTGTCCATGTCCTCTATTCTGTACCATTGATCTACCTGTCTATTTTGGTGCCAATACCATGCCATTTTTGTTACTATTGCTTTGTAATAGAGTTGAAGATCTGGTATTGTGATACCCCCTGCTTCACTCTTCCTGCAAAGGATTGCTTTAGCTATTCTGGGTTTCTTATTCTTCCAGATGAATTTCATAAATGCTTGCTCTATTTCTGTAAGGTACGTCATTGGGATTTTAATTGGAATTGCATTGAATCTGTAGCACTTTTGGTAGTATGGCCATTTTGACAATGAACTGCAGGTTTTGAATGATTGTACTAATCAACAGTTAAATGAGCAAATGCAGGAAGCAAAAGATCATTTCAAAAAAAAGAGATGCTGAGAAAAAAACAAACAGAAAACCTTGAAATTAAAGAAATAATAAACCAAATTTAAAACTCCATAGAAAGCATAACCAATAGGATAGAACACCTGGAAGACAGAACCTCAGATATTGAAGACAAAATATTTAATCTTGAAAACAAAGTTGAATAAAAAGAGAAGATGGTAAGAAATCATGAACAGAAACTTCAAGAATTATGGGATATCATGAAAAGGCCAAATTTAAGAATTATTGGGATTGAGGAAGGCTTAGAGAAACAAACCAAAGGAATGAACAATCTATTCAATGAAATAATAACAGAAAATTTCCCACATCTGAATAATGAAATGGAAAAACAAGTTCAAGAGGCTTATAGGGCTAGTGAGAGCCTTTCTGACCAGAACAAGCTCCGAGTCCCGGAGCCGGTGCAGCGCAGCGTACTCCGGCACGCAAGCAGATTCAGGGACCAGGATAGGGCAGCCAGAGACCTCCCCAAGTAGCCTGGACCCCTGCGGTGGGAGGTGCCTTTCAAGGCTACCTTCTCGGAGCAGACCGCCCAGTGAGAGTCTTTCTACATAGAACCAGCCACAAGCCCCCGAACCAACAGAGAGCTTCGATCCGCAAGCAGCCTCTGGGATCAGGGCAGGGCAGCCAGAGACCTCTTCAGGCGGCTCTGCCCACTCCGGCTGCAGGCTCTCTTCACAGGGTGATCCAAGATGGCGGCCTAGAGGGTGACTGCACCTCCAGTCGCTCCAGAACCCAGGAGTTAAGAAGGGGAGGCTTTGAGAGACTCGGACTGAAATAGAGCCACGGGTGAGTCTGCCCACTGGGTAAAGCTCAGCCCGGGTGGCAGGCCCAGATAGAGGTGGCTTATCGGAGCTGGGCAGGGCAGTTAGAGTCTTCCACAGGCAGTCCTGTGCACTCCGGCGGTGGGCCCCGCCCACACACCCAGCTTCTCCAGGTTCCCGGAGCGGGCCCGCTAGTGAGAGCCTTTCTGACCAGAACAAGCTCCAAGTCCTGGAGCCAGCGCAGCACAGCGTACTCTGGCACACAAGCAGCTTCAGGGACCAGAATAGGGCAGCCAGAGACCTCCCCAAGTAGCCTGGACCACTGTGGTGGGAGGTGCCTTTCAAGGCTAGCTTCTCAGACCAGACCGCCCAGTGAGAGGTTTTCTACATAGAACCAGCCACAAGCCCCCGAACCAACGGAGAGCTTCGATCCGCAAGCAGCCTCTGGGATGAGGGCAGGGCAGCCAGAGACCTCTTCAGGCGGCTCTGCCCACTCCAGCTGCAGGCTCTCTTCACGGGGCGATCCAAGATGGCGGCCTAGAGGGCGACTGCACCCCCAGTCGCTCCAGAACCCAGGAGTTAAGAAGGGGAGGCATTGAGAGACTCGGACTGAAATAGAGCCACAGGTGAGTCTGCCCACTGGGTAAAGCTCGGCCCGGGTGGCAGGCCCAGATAGAGGTGGCTTATCAGAGCCGGGCAGGGCAGCTAGAGTCTTCCCAAGGTAGCCTTCCACACTCCAGCAGTGGGCTCCTCCCACACGGCCAGCTGCACGGTGCAGGCCCACAGTGAGAGCATTTCCGCACAGAGCCAGTTCCAAACCGTGGAACCAGTAGGGGGCTAGGGGCAGTTTTCTTCGGATGCGCTGCTTTATCAGATTCCTCCAAGACATCAGGCTACTGAAGGCTGGGAGGTGATACACTGGAAATCTACCGGGACACTATAAGCCAATAGCGGAAAACTGCAATATCTCAGGGTCCCACTGACAGCTGACCAATATGAGAAAACAAGGGAAGAAAATGTCCCAAACAAACCTAGATACTACATCAATAAAACCCAATGACAGCACAGCAGGAGAAATGTCAGAAAGGGAGTTCAGAATGTACGTAATTAAAACGATCAGGGAAGCTAATGAGGAGATGAAAGAGCAAATGCAGGCATTGAATGATGAGATGAAAGAGCAAATGCAGGCATTAAATGATCGCACCAATCAACAGTTAAAAGACCAAATACGGGAAGCAAGAGATCATTTCAATAAAGAGTTAGAGATACTGAAAAAAAAGCAAACTGAAATCCTTGAAATGAAGGAAACAATAAACCAAGTTAAAAACTCCATAGAAAGCATAACCAATAGGATAGAACACCTGGAAGACAGAACCTCAGACATTGAAGACAAAATATTTAACCTTGAAAACAAAGTTGAACAAACAGAGAAGATGGTAAGAATTCATGAACAGAATCTCCAAGAATTGTGGCATATCATGAAAAGGCCAAATTTAAGAATTATTGGGATTGAGGAAGGCTTAGAGAAACAAACCAAAGGAATGAACAATCTATTCAATGAAATAATAACAGAAAATTTCCCAAATCTGAAGAATGAAATGGAAAACCAAGTAAAAGAGGCTTATAGAACTCCAAATATACAAAATTACAACAGACCCACACCAAGGCACATTATTATGAAAATACCTAACATACAAAATAAAGACAGAATTTTAAAGGCTGCGAGAGAAAAGAATCCAATTACATTCAGAGGGAAACCAATAAGAATATCAGCAGATTTTTCAATCCAGACCCTAAAAGCTAGAAGGCCCTGGAACAACATACACCAAGCCCTGAAAGAAAACGGATGCCAACCAAGAATCTTATACCCAGCAAAACTTACCTTCAAATTTGACGATGAAATAAGATCCTTCCATGATAAACAAAAGCTAAAGGAATTTACAAAAAGAAAGCCAGCATTACAGAACATTCTCAGCAAAATATTCCATGAGGAAGAGATGAAAAACAACGATGCAAATCAGCAACAGGAGGCGCTAGCCTAAAGGAATAGCCAAATAAAGGAGAAACCAAATCATGTCAAAAACAAATATGAGTCAAGTGACTGGGAATACAAATCATATCACAATAATAACCCTGAATGTTAATGGCCTGAATTCATCAATCAAAAGACATAGACTGGCAGATTGGATTAAAAAGAAAGATCCAACAATACGTTGCCTGCAAGAGACTCATCTCATAGAAAGAGACACCCATAGACTAAAGGTGAAAGGATGGGGAAAAACATACCATGCACACGGACACAGCAAAAAAGCTGGAGTATCCATCCTCATTTCAGATAATGTGGACTTCAAACCAAAACTAGTCAGAAGGGATAAAGAAGGACATTACATGCTGCTTAAGGGAAGCATAAATCAGCAAGACATAACAATCATAAATATCTATGCCCCGAACATTGGCTCATCCACGTACGTCAAACAAATCCTTCTCAGTTCCAGAAATCAAATAGACCACAACACAATAATACTAGGCGATTTTAACACACCTCTCTCACCACTGGATAGATCGTCCAAACAAAAATTGAATAAAGAAACTATAGATCTCAACAACACAATCAACAATTTAGACTTAACAGACATATATAGAATATACCATCCAACAAAGAACGAATACACTTTCTTCTCAGCAGCACATGGATCCTTCTCTAAAATAGACCATATTTTATGCCACAAAGCTACTGTTAGCAAATACAAGAAGATAGAGATACTACCTTGTACTCTATCAGATCATAATGGATTGAAATTAGAAATAAATGACAGAATAAAAAACAGAAACTTCTCCAATACCTGGAGATTAAATAATACACTATTATATGATGAATTGATAACAGAAGACATCAGGAGGGAAATAAAAAAATTCTTAGAAGTAAACGAGAACAAAGACACATCATATCAAAATCTCTGGGACACTATGAAAGCAGTACTTAGAGGAAGATTTATTTCACGGGGTGCATTCAAAAAAAGAAGTAGAAATCAGCAAATAAACGACTTAACACTACAGCTCAAAGCGCTAGAAAAAGAAGAGCAGACCAATACCAAAAGTAGCAGAAGACAGGAAATAGTTAAAATCAGAGCCGAAATCAACGAAATCGAAACAAAAGAAACAATTGGAAAAATTAACAAAATAAATAGTTGGTTCTTTGAAAAAATAAATAAAATTGATAAACCCTTAGCCACACTAACAAAGAGAAAGAGGGAGAAAACTCAAATTACTAAAACTCGGAATGAACAAGGAAACATCACAACAGACACGAGTGAAATACAAAACATAATTAGAAGCTATTTCGAAAATCTATACTCCAACAAAACAGAAAACCTCGAAGACATCATCAAATTTCTAGAGACATATGAATTACCTAAACTGAACGAGGAGGACATACACAACTTAAATAATCCAATTTCAAGCTATGAAACAGAAGAGGTCATCAAAAGCCTACAAACAAAGAAAAGTCCAGGACCAGATGGGTTCTCAGCCAAGTTCTACAAAACCTTTAAAGAAGAGCTCATTCCAATACTCCTCAAACTATTCCATGAAATAGAAGAGGAGGGAACCCTCTCAAACTCGTTCTATGAAGCCAATATCACCCTGATACCTAAACCAGACAGAGACACATCGAGGAAAGAAAATTTCAGACCAATATCCTTAATGAACATCGACGCAAAAATTCTCAACAAAATTTTAGCAAATCGCATACAAATATATATTAAAAAGATAGTGCACCACGATCAAGTGGGTTTTATCCCAGGGATGCAAGGTTGGTTCAACATTCGGAAATCAATAAATGTCATTCACCATATCAACAGACTTAAAGTCACGAATCACATGATTATTTCAATAGATGCAGAAAAAGCATTTGATAAAATACAGCACCCCTTCATGCTCAAAACACTAGAAAAAATTGGGGTAGTGGGAACATTCCTAAACATTATAAAGGCAATCTACGCTAAGCCCATGGCTAATATCATTCTAAATGGTGAAAAACTGAAAGCGTTCCCCCTAAAAACTGGAACAAGGCAGGGATGCCCTCTTTCACCGCTTCTATTCAACATCGTCCTTGAGACTCTAGCCAGAGCAATCAGACAAACCAAAGAAATTAAAGGGATACGAGTAGGAAAAGAAGAACTCAAACTATCCCTGTTCGCTGATGACATGATTATATATTTAGAGGAACCTGGAAATTCCACCAGAAAACTTTTAGAACTCATAAGTGAATTCAGTAAAGTAGCAGGTTACAAGATCAATGCTCATAAATGCAATGCATTTTTATACATAAGTGATGAATCTTCAGAAAGAGAAATTAGGAAAATTACCCCATTCACAATAGCATCGAAAAAAATAAAATACTTGGGAATCAATCTCACAAAAGAGGTGAAAGACCTCTACAATGAGAACTACAGAACACTAAAGAAAGAAATTCAAGAAAACCTTAGAAGATGGAAAGATCTCCCATGTTCCTGGATAGGCAGAATTAATATTGTCAAAATGGCTATACTACCTAAAGTGCTATACAGATTCAATGCAATTCCAATTAAAATCCCAATGATGTACCTTGCAGAAATAGAGCAAGCAATTATGAAATTCATCTGGAAGAATAAAAAACCTAGAATAGCTAAAGCAATCCTCAGTAGCAAGAGCGAAGCAGGGGGTATCACAATACCAGATCTTCAACTCTACTACAAAGCAATAGTAACAAAAACGGCATGGTATTGGTACCAAAATAGACAGGTAGATCAATGGTACAGAATAGAGGACATGGACACAAACCCAAATAAATACAATTTTCTCATACTAGACAAAGGTGCCAAAAATATGCAATGGAGAAAAGATAGCCTCTTCAACAAATGGTGCTGGGAAAACTGGAAAACCATATGCAATAGAATGAAATTAAACCCCTATCTCTCACCCTACACAAAACTCAACTCAAAATGAATCAAGGACCTCAGAATCAGACCAGAGACCCTGCATCTTATAGAAGAAAAAGTAGGTCCAAATCTTCAACTTGTTGGCTTAGGATCAGACTTCCTTAACAGGACTCCCATAGCACAAGAAATAAAAGCAAGAATCAACAACTGGGATAGATTCAAACTAAAAAGCTTTCTCTCAGCAAAGGAAACTATCAGAAATGTGAAGAGAGAGCCTACAGAGTGGGAGAATATCTTTGCCAACCATACCTCAGATAGAGCGCTAATTTCCAGAATCTATAAAGAACTCAAAAAACTCTACACCAAGAATACAAATAATCCAATCAACAAATGGGGTAAGGAAATGAACAGACACTTCATAGAAGAAGATGTACAAGTAATCACCAGATATATGAAAAAATGTTCAACATCCCTAGTAATAAGGGAAATGCAAATCAAAACTACCCTAAGATTTCATCTCACCCCAATTAGAATGGCGATTATCAAGAATACAAGCAATAATATCTGTTGGCGAGGATGTGGTGAAAAAGGAACACTCATACATTGCTGGTGGGGTTGCAAATTAGTGCAGCCACTCTGGAAAGCAGTGTGAAGATTCCTCAGAAAGCTTGGAATGGAAACACCATTTGACCCAGCTATCCCACTCCTTGGCCTATACCCAAAGGACTTAAAATCAGCATACTACAGAGATACAGCCACATCAATGTTCATTGCTGCTCAATTCACCATAGCCAGATTGTGGAACCAACCTAGATGCCCTTCAGTTGATGAATGGATAAAGAAACTGTGGCATATATATACAATGGAATATTACTCCGCAATGAAGAATGATAAAATTATGGCATTTGTAGGCAAATGGACGAAATTGGAGAATATCATGCTAAGTGAGATAAGCCAATCTCAAAAAACTAAAGGATGAATGATCTCGCTGATAAGCGGATGAGGACATATAATGGGGGGTGGGAGGGGTTAGCATTAGGTTTAGGGTTAGGTTTAGGGTTAGGGATAAGGAGAGCGGTAAGAATGAAGGAAAGAAGGACTGTATAGAGGGAAAAGAGGGGTGGGAGGGGTGGGGGAAAGGGAAAAAAAAAAATAAACATCATTGCCCTATGTAAATGTATGATTACACAAATGGTATGCCTTGACTCTATGTACAAATAGAGAAACAACATGTATCCCATTTGTATACAATAAAAATAAATAAATAAATAAATAAATAAATAAATAAAAATATAAAAAAAAAGAGGCTTATAGGACTCCAAATGCACAAAATTACAACAGACCCTCACCAATGCACATTATAATGAAAATACCTAACATACAAAATAAAGACAGAATTTTAAAGACTGTGAGAGAAAAGAATCAAATTACATTCAGGGGGAAACCAATATGGATATCAGCAGATTTTTCAACCCACACCCTAAAAGCTAGAAGGGCCTGGAACAACATTTTTCAAGCTCTGAAAGAAAATGGATGCCAACCAAGAAAACCAACCAGCAAAACTTACTTTCAGATTTGACAATGAAATAAAATCCTTTCATGATAAACAAAAGCTAAAAGAATTTACAAAAAGATAGCTGGTACTACAGAATATGCTCAGAAAAATATTCCCTGAGGAAAAGATCAAAAACAATTATGTAAATCAGCAAAGGGAGGAACTACCCTAAAGGAACAGCCAAATAAAGGAAAAACTAAGTCATGTAAAAAAACAAAAAAGAGCCAAATGACCAGGAATAAAAATCATATCTCGATAATAACCCCGAATGTTAATGGACTGAACTCATCAATCAAAAGACATAGACTGGCAAATTGGATTAAAAAGAAAAATCCAACAATACGCTGCCTGCAAGAGACTCTTCTCATAGAAAGACATACCCATAGACTAAAGGTGAAAGGATGGGGAAAAACATACCACGCACATGGACTCAGCAAAAAAGCTGGAGTATCCATCCTCATACCAGATAATGTGGACTTCAAGCCAATGTTAGTCAGAAGGGATAAAGAAGGACATTTCATACTGCTTAAGGGAAGCATCAATCAGCAAGACATAACAATCATAAACATCTATGCCCCGAACATTGGCTCATCCACGTACGTCAAACAAATCCTTCTCAATTCCAGAAATCAAATAGACCACGACACAATAATACTAGGTGACTTTAACACATCTCTCTCCCCACTGGACACATCTTCCAAACAAAAATTGAACAAAGAAACCATAGATCTCAATAACACAATCAATAATTTAGAATTAACAAACATTTGTAGAATATATGATCCAACAAAGAGCGAATACACTTTCTTCTCAGCAGCACATGGATCCTTCTCTAAAATAGACCATATATTATGCCACAAGACTACTGTTAGCAAATACAAGAAGATAGAGATACTACCTTGTATTCTATCAGATCATAATGGATTGAAATTAGAAATAAATGTCAGAATAAAAAACACAAACTACTTCAACAACTGGAGATTAAATAATATGCTATTAAATAATGAATGGATAACAGAAGACATCAGGGGGGAAATAAAAAAATTCTTAGAGGTAAATGAGAATAAAGATACATCATATCAAAATCTCTGGGACACTATGAAAGCAGTTCTTAGAGGAAAATTTATTTCATGGAGCATATTCAATAAAAGAAGTAAAAATCAACAAATAAACGACTACAGCTCAAAGTCCTAGAAAAAGAAGAGCAGAGCAACACCAAAAGTAGTAGAAGACAGGAAATAGTTAAAGTTAAAATCAGAGCTGAAATCAATGAAATTGAAACAAAAGAAATAATCAAAAAAAATTGACAAAATAAAAAGTTGGTTCTTTGGAGAAAATAAACAAAATTGATAAACCCTTAGCCACACTCACAAAGAGAAGGAGAGAGAAAAATCAAATTACAAAAATTTAGAATGAACAAGGAAATATCACAACAGACACGATTGAAATACAAAACATAATTAGAAGCTATTTCGAAAATCTATACTCCAACAAAACAGAAAACCTCGAAGACATCAACAGATTTCTAGAGACATATGAATTACCGAAACTGAACGAGGATGACATACACAATTAAACAGACCAATTTCAAGTAATGAAATAGAAGAAGTCATCAAAAGCCTACCAACAAAGAAAAGTCCAGGACCAGATGGGTTCTCAGCCAAATTCTACAAAATCTTTAAAGAAGAGCTCATTCCAATACTCCTCAAAGTATTCCATGAAATAGAAGAGGAGGGAACCCTCCCAAACTCATTCTATGAAGCCAATATCACCCTGATACCTAAACCAGACAGAGACACATCAAGGAAAGAAAATATCAGACCAATATCCTTAATAAACCATCAACACAAAAATTCTGAACAAAATTTTAGCAAATCACATACAAAAACATATTAAAAAGATAGTGCACCATGATCAAGTGGGTTTCATCCCAGGGATGCAAGGTTGGTTCAACATCAGGAAATCAATAAATCTAATTCACCATATCAACAGACTTAATGTCAAGAATCACATGATTATTTCAATAGATGCAGAGAAAGCATTTGATAAAATACAGCACCCCTTCATGCTCAAAACACTAGAAAAAGTAGGGATAGTGGGAACATTCCTTAACTTTGTAAAGGCCCTCTATGCTAAACAGATGATGACACATAAGGTGGGGTGGGAGGTGGGCAAGAATGGGGGAAGGAGGGACTGTATAGAGGGAAAAGAGGGGTGGGAGGGGTGGGAGGAAGGAAAAAAAAAACAGAATGAATCAAACACAATTACCCTATGTGAATGTATGATTACACAAATGGTATGCCTTTACTCCATGTACAAACAGAGAAACAAAATGTATCACATTTGTTTTCAATAAAAATAAATTTTAAAAAAAGAATGAAAAAAATTACTCCAATCAGAGGATGTGTGGGAAAAGATACTCTTATACATTGTTGGTGTTACAGTAAATTAGTGGTAAATTAGTATAACTATGGAAAGCAGTGAGGAGATTCCTCAAAAAAACTGGGAATGGAAACACCATATGACACAACTATCTCAATCCTCAATATTTATCCAAAAGAACTGAAGTCAGCGTACTATAGCAGGACAACCACGTTAGTGTTTATATCTGCACAATTCACAATAACCAAATTATGTAATCAATCCAGATGCCCATGAACAGAAACAGATCAAAAAATTGTGGTATATACCCAATGAAGTTTTACTCAGTCATGAAGAAGAATGTAATAATGGTGTTTGTTGGTAAATGAATGGAAATGGAGAAAACCAAGCTAAATGAAATAAGCCAGACTTGGAAAATCAAGAGCTGAATGCTTACTCTCATATGTGGAAGCTGGAAAATATAAGGGAAAGAAGGTTTCAGGAAAGGAGATTGGATATAAGATAGATCAGTAGAATAGAAGAAGATGAACAAGAAGGAGGAAGGAAAAAAAATGGAAAGGTATAGAAAATTGGAATAAAATAAACAATAGCTTGTTACATACATATAAAAATGTATAAAAATTTTATACATATGTATATATATGTATGAAAGGAAGACTGATATTTATGAAAGGAAGATCAATAGAAGAAAGGAGAGAGAACAGGGAAGGGAGGAGGAGGGAAGGGGATGGGGAGGAGGGGGATGTGGATTAAAATCAAATTCCTTACATGTATTTTTTTGGCCAAAAATGAACCCAAATGCTATATATAATCATAATGCTCTAAAAAATAAAAATATGTATAAAGAAATAAATGCATCATATATATTCTCCACAAAGTTATGTTTTCATTCAATCAACACACAACCCTGCAAGAAGATTGCTTTTAAATGAATGTTATGCTCCTGTGACCCAAGAGATATATATTTGATCTCTGCTCTTGGTTCCTGACACAGAGTTCCTAAAACTCTTAGAATTTCCGGAGTAACAGAAGTGCCTTTTATTCTAACAAGGTAACTCTTGGTGGGCTAATGAATAGTTGCAGGATGGGCACTGGTCACCAAGAAAAACCAAGCTATGAATTGAAGTCTGAAACTTCCAGCTTCACTTCCTCCACAGGTGGGAGGAAGGATGCAGGTTGAATTAATAATTGTTTATGCCCACATGATGAATCCTCCACAAAAAGCCCTGAACTATGGGTTCAGAGAACTTCCAGGTTGGTAAAGACATCAATGTGCAGGGAGGATACCCCAACTCCATGGGCATGGTAGTTCCTCCATTAAAAAACTTCCAGCCTTCACCCTATTTACATCTTCATCTGGCTATTCACCAACATTCCTCATAATATCCTTTGTAATAAATGGGTAAATGTAAGTAAAACTTTTCTGAATTCTGCGAGCCATTATAGCAAATTATTAAACCTAAGAAGGAGGCTGTAGGAATCCTCAATTTGTAGCTACCCTGGACACAGTAGCTACACTGTGGATTCACTGGAGACCCATTACTTGTGATTGGCATCTGAATTGGGGAACAGTTTTCTGGGATTGAGTCCTTATCCTATGGGATGTTCACTAACTCTGGTAGTGTCAGAACAGAATTAAATTCTAAGATGTCCAGCTGGTATCAGCAGAGAATTGGAGAATTGTTTGTTATGGAAACCCAACATATTTCG
The DNA here is from genome assembly GCF_902686445.1 of Sciurus carolinensis. Classification (NCBI taxonomy): domain Eukaryota; kingdom Metazoa; phylum Chordata; class Mammalia; order Rodentia; family Sciuridae; genus Sciurus; species Sciurus carolinensis. The sequence goes on along the minus strand of NC_062213.1, from coordinate 80,320,822 downwards.
TGTCACAAGTGTTGTGAGTAGAGAAACAGTTTTCCTTTACCTTCCAAAATTTTTATGTGAAAATCCTAAGCTTCAACGTAATGGTATTGGGAAGTGGGACTTTTAGGATGTTATTACGTCTTAAGGGTAGAGATCTCATGAATAGGATTAGTGCCCTAACAAGAAGAGATGCTTCTTCTCTCTTTCCTCTTTTCTCTTTCCCTTCTCTTCCCTTCCCTTTTCTTCCTCCCCATCCCTTCCTTTTCTCTCTCTCCTTTCTCTCTCTTCCATGTGAGAATACAAAGATAAAACAGCCTCCTGCAAAGCAGGAAAAGGACTCTCACGAAACACCAGATCTTCCAGTACTTGGTCTTGTATTTCCATCCTCCAGAGCTATAAAAAATACATTTCTGTTGTTTAAGCTACCCAGTCTATAGTATTCTAACAACCCAAAATTACTAATATAAAGATCAACTAATGAACTTAGAAACTGTTTGTTATTCCATCTCTAAAATTCTTTATCAAAAATTTCCCCCCAAAAGGTAAAAAATATGCCAAAGCAAGAATCAGTGTTCATCTTCTCTCTACCTGGCTTACATTGCTGCTCTGCTCTTTAACCACCCCAGCAAAATCATCAAGTAATCTCATTCAGTGTTATGATCTGAGATGGGTTTCCTCTACCTTTCTTCACTAGCTTACTTCTGGTCTGCCACAGCATAGTAAGAGGCAAAGGCGAAGTCAGAAGAGACTTCATCCCTCTTCTTCCTCCCACCTCCTTCCTCAACTCATTGATGTCTATTGATCCATCAATGTTTATCTCAGGTGCCACCTGCCCACTGATGACCCTCTGCTGTTGCTTGAATGTGTCTCCTAAAAAGCCTGTGCTAGAGGGGCTGGGGTTGTAGCTCAGTGGTAAAGCACTGGCCTTAAATGCATGGGGCACCGGGTTTGATCCTCAGCACCACATAAATAGATAAAATAAGGGTACTGTGTCCATCCACAACTTAAAAATTTTTTTTAAAAAAAGCCTGTGCTGGAACCTTAATCCTCGATGCAGCAGTGTTGGAAGCTGGGGCCTAATGAGAGGATATTAGTTCACAAAGAGGGGTTATTCCTTTGTGAATGGTGAATGCTGTCATCCCAGAAATGAGTTTCTTGTTTCAAAAATGAATTCACTCCTTTTTGCCTCTCTCTTTCTCTTTCCCTTATGCCTTCCACATGGGATGTCAGCAAGAAGGCCATTTCCACATGACAGTCCCTGGATCTGAGGTTTCTTAGACCCCAGACCATGAGAAATAAATTTCTATTATTTCTAAATTACTTGGTCTGAGATATTTTTGTCATATTAATACAAAATTATCTAAGACACTCTCTTAGGTCAAGTCAGAAGTAACTGGGGTCCCCTCTGCCTTGGGTAGCTTTATCATTTGTCTCCAACCAGACTGAAAACTCCTTGAGGATGAAGAACACATCTTATTCCACCCCTGGAATCCCAGGTGGTTAGGATAGCCCTGGGCATCCATGACCAAATATTTACTCAACAAATATTTTGAACAAATTAATGCACTGTTTATCCTAAAATCTTGTGGGTTTTTTTCTAAACTACAATTGCAAGCACTGCAGATAACAAGTTAGAATATCAAAGAAGAGTGTGAAAGACACAATGCTCTGCCCTCAAACTCTGCTCTTCCTTCTCTCTAATGACTTCCCAGAGATCGAATCCTCCCCACAGCTTATGCATAGACAAGTCTCAGATCCACAGGTCTTCACCTAATTTCTTATTGTCGCCACAGAAAATGCCCCAAACACCAGCATCTGATACAGGCTTATTTCTTTTCCTTTGTGATTTTTTTCTTTCCTAACTCAGTTATTATGCTGAGGGCATCATCTGCCCCTTACCTTGTTCTGTGCAGGTCTCTATGCCTACAGTCAGGTTGGCTCCAGGTCTCATATCAGCATCAAGAGAATTCTATTAGGTGACCATGAAAGACCTTGAACTTAACTGCCCAGACTTCCAAGCAGAGAGAGAATGAATGGAAGACAGATAAGCATTAAATCATTTTGAAAGTGAAACCCAGTGGTGTATAATAGAAGGGGACCCAGATGGACTGTCAGTTCAGCTCTACCCTAATAAGTCATGTGCTATGGTTTGGATGTGAGGTGTCTCCCAAGAAGCCCCTGTGTTACTGAAGGAGTGTTCATAGGTTTAAAAAAAAAAAAAAAAGATTAGATTATGAAAGCTGTGGCTTAGTCAATTTTAGTTTGAATGGACTACCAGTGGTAACTATAGGCAGGTGTTCCATAGCTAGAGGAGGTTGAGTCACTGGGTGTAGGCCTAGGAAGGATGCACCCTCCCTGTGGCTCCTTCCCCTTTCTTTCTCTGCTTCCTGATCCCACCATGAGCAGAGTAACTTTCCTCTGCTGGGCCCCTTGCCATGATGTGCTGCCTCCCCTTGTTCCAGAGCAATAGAGTCAGTCATCTATGGACAGAAACCTCTGAAACCATGAGCCCCAAATAAACTTTTCCTCTTCTAAATTGTTCTTGTTGGGTATTTTGGTCATAGCAACACAAAGCTGACTAAAATGCTGTGTAACCATTGCCCACTGTTGTGGGTTGAATTTGATCCCCTACAAAGATAAGTTCAAGTCCTAACCCTTGCTTCTATCAATGTGACATTTGGAAACAGGGTTTTTGCAGATAAAATCAATTAATTAAAATTAATATGATACTCTGGATTAGAGATGACCCTGAGTCAGTATAATTGATGTCTTTATGAAGGAAGAGACACAAAGACAGACAAACACAGAGAAGCGGGCCCTGTGATGATGAAGACAGAATGGATCTAGCCAAGAAACACCAAGAACTACTAGAACCAGGAGAAAAAGCAGGACTCTGACAACACCTTGATTTCAACTTCTGACCTCCATGGCTACGAGAGGGTGAGTCTCAGTTGTTCTGAGTTGCTTAGTTTGTGAAAGGTGGCTTTGGCACCCCTAAGACACTAACACCCCATCCTATTCATCATAAAGCATGGAATTCATAGGATTGGCAGCATATTTTCACATGTCCTCACTTGATCCTCAGTACCTAACAGATGAGTCATTATTCTTTCCATTTTACAGAGGGAGATCAGAAGATTCAAGAACATCAGAGCACAGTTTTAAGATCACACAATTGGAGAGAGGGGCAGGTGCCCAAGCACGCAGATGAGATTCCCCGCCTGGGCTGCTGTGCTCCGGGAACTCCTCTAGGTCTCTTTCCCCATCTAGGGTGAGATGGATTTGATGAACTTCTCACATTTTGCCTCAGACCTGCAGAATTAGAGGTCCTGGCACTGGGGTCCAGCAGTGTGTACTCTCTCAAGCATTCAGTCAATACTGAATTAGGCTTGCATCTGACCATCACTGCACTAGGTGAACTCAGAGGGAGAAGCTTCACCAATAGGCAAGGGAAGTCTTCATGAAAGAATAAAATTTAGAAGGGGTTGAAAAGAATAAGTAGAAGTTTAAAAGTCAAAGAAATGGGGAAAGGACATTTAGATGAAAGAAACATCATAGGCAAATTAAAGAATGTACAGTACATTCAAGGAATTAAAACACCCAAGTAGAATCATAGGGTAGAAGGCAGACAGGAGTGTGAAAGAGTGGTAAGAATTTGGAAGGGGGTGGACATCCCACTGCTTTCTGTGGATCTGTTTTGTCCTTTATTTTTTAATATGGTGTTAGAAATATTTATAGGCACTGCTGTGGTTTGGATAGGATTTGATAATGCCTCACATCTTTGTGTGTTGAAATTTAATTTCTATTATGAGGTGTTAAGAGAGTCGGAACTTAATCAGATTATGATGTTTAGAGGTGGGATCTTTGGGAAGTAATCAAAATTAGAGAAAGTCATTAGGGTGGAGACCCCATAAATAAATCCTGGTGGCTTTATAAGAATGAGAGAGACCAGACACATCCACATAACACAATAACTCCCCGTCTCTCATCATTTGATGCTCTGTGCCACCTTGGGACTCAGCCAGCAAAGAGACATCACCAGATGAGGACCCCAGACTTTACAACTCCAGAACCATGAGCCAAAATGGCCTCTTTTTGTTAAAGAGCCTGACTCAAGTATTTCATTAGACTAGTGAAAAACAGACTAACACAGATACTCTGTGATAAAGGAGTTTCACAAGAATATGTTTGGGAAACTGTATGCTATATCTACCTGCCTCTTTAGACTCACAGGACATATTAAAGACAGAATTCCTACAGTAAAAGAAATTGTTCATTTTGGCTTAGATCAATATTTCTCAGACTAATTTAGAACACATTTTTCATAGGAATCTATTAACATCTTGATGTATACTATCTATGTATACATAGAGGTCATGGAGAAATTTTGACAGACTTTAACTTAAAGAGATTATATTTTTATTTAAAAAGTATTACTGTCAGGAACAGTGTAGTAGTAAGATGAAAACATGAAAGAAACTTGCCTTGAAAAGAATTCATCATATTGAACTGGAAGTCACATTGGATTAAGTCACAATTTTATAGTTACAATATTTTTCCATTCATTTATGATGATGCAGCTACATTTTGAATACAAATAACATGAATTAAATATCCCACCATGAGTTTAGATGTAGTGCAGTGGTAGAATACATACTTAGCATACCAGAGGCCTTGGGTTCAATCCCCAGCACCACAAAACAAATAAATGCTAAATAAATATCCCACTAAAGACTAATTTAAGGTTTGGAATAATTTCTGCTTAATTACCATAAGTTTTAGACTGATATTAAATATAGTTTTGAAAGGCATGATTTAATTCACAGATAATCTGCAATTTTGAAAATACCACTGATGCCCTCATTCATTTTTACTTATTTTTCTAGGATGTAAGAATAGGCAAATAATCAGAAAAAAATAACGACTTTTCAGTTCTTTTCTTTAAGACATTATTGTATCAATTGGTTTTGTTTATCTTGATTTACTTTGCTTTACCTGGATTTTTTCTCTCAAGTTTTCTAACAATGAAGTGTAGATTCCTAAAACTCTAACATCCTACTAAACATTGTCACCATCTGAGATATTACGGATAGGCTTCACTTCATTTGCACCTTTGCATAGCAGATTTACTAAGGGGAGGAAATCCATACATTGGTGGGATTTTAGGAGCTCTGACTTATCAAGACTTGAACAAACAAATCAGAAGTTATCAAAATAAAGTATAGACAATTTTAAATGTAAGGAGTTTTTGCACATGTATTTTTAGAAACATTCTAAAGCATACTTATAAAGTGCATTATACAGTACAATTCATGAAAATGACTAAATATAGTCAGCACTTTAAATACTGGGATGTATCCATCTATGTCATTTTCCTTCTTTCTTTCTCAAAGAGTTATGATTTGGCCAGGCACAGTGGCACATACCTGTAATCCCAGAGACTTAGGAGTCTGAGACAGGAGAATGACAAGTTCCAGGTTAGCCTCAGCAACTTAATGAGACTCTCAGCAATATAGTGAGATCCTGTCTCAAAACTAAAAACAAAAAGGACTGGAGATACAGCTCAGCAGTAAAACTGGGTTCAATACCCAGTACCAAAAAAATATATATTTAAAAAATTTTAAAAACACATGATTCAGTTCTTTGCTTATCTGAAAATATTGCTATTTCTTGAAAAGTAACTGATGTCATCTCATTGCTTTTTGTCATTTGAAAGTCAAAATACTTCAGATACATCTGCAAGTGTTCTCGTTCTTCACATTTATTGCATGACATTCATGCTACTGAAGGATCACCGACTACCCATTTGGTTAACAACACATAAGTAACTTAGCAGAATTATTTCAGTGTTTCCTTTAACATAGATTGTCCAAGGAGGCTAGATGCTACATTCATGAGTTAGGGTGGCCATAACAAAGTACCACCAATTGGATAGCTTAAACTCACAGTTCTGGAGGTTGGAAGTCCAAGATCAAGGTGTGATCAGGGTTGTTTTCTTCTGATGCCTCTCTCCTTGGCTTGTAGATGTCCATCCTTTCCTTGTGCCTTTCACATAGCCTTCCTTTTGTGTCTCCGTCCTAATTTCCTCTTCTTAAAAGAACACCAACATAATGGAATAGGTCCTTCCTTATGGTCTCATTTTACCTTAATTTCCTCTTGAAAGTTCCCATATCCAAATACAGTTATATCTGAGGCACTGGAACTTAGGATTTCAACATATGATTGGGGAGGATGCAATTCATCCCATAATAGATGGGATATGGTGAACAAGTAGTGGGATTAAAACACAAAAGATGAGAGGCTTAATCTCAGCTCAGACACTCACTATTGATGTTGGCTTGCTCCAGGGGAGCCACTGGCAGAAGACTGTCTTAGAAAGCACATTCTAGGGCCTTGCCCACAACATCTGTTCAGCAATCTAGGGACAGACGGTGTCACCTGAGCTTCAAAGGTCATGTCAGTCAGTTTTATTTTTTTAATGTAACAAATACCTGAGATAATCAATTTACAAGGAGAAAAAGGTTATTTTGTCTCATGATTTCAGAGTTTCCAGTCCATGATTAATTGGTCATGTTGTTTAAGGGCTGTGGTGCCACATCATGGCAAAGCAAAATCAGTTACCTCATAGGGCTTGGAAAAGAGAGTAAGAAGAGACTGGGACCCCACTCTCTCCTTCAAGTGTCTACTCCCAGTGACCAAAGACCTTCCCCTAGGCCCCACCTCCTAAAGAGTCACCACCTCCCAATAGTGCCAAACTGGGGATCAACCCTTCAACACATGGGCCTTTGGGGAACACAAGATCCTAACTACAGCAGAGCCTAAAGTGCAGAAACCAGAGGAGACATTACAGCCCTGGGGCACACAGGGTGCAGCCCTTGCTGGGCACATTCATTTTGTGGGCACATTCATTTTGTGGTGAGCTCCATTGGAGGCAAAGTGACCACCAGCAGGATATGCTATGTGTTAAAATCAAAACAAAGGAGTATTATAGGAGCCTGATGGAATGTTCCCAAGCTCCGGTTGCTTGATGCATTTTTACTCCCTGCATAGGTACTTCCGATGAAGAAATAAAGATGAACTCCTCCAGGTAGAGCACCAGTGAACCGCCGGGATACAGTGACCAAATTCTACATCCACCCCTCCTTCCTTTTACAGAAAATTTAAATTAATTAATAACAAACACAATGTAAAAGTCAGTTCCTCAGTGACACTAGCTACATTTCAAATGTCCGATAGTCACATGCAGCTAGTGGCCACAATATTGAAGGTGCAGATAGAGAACCTCCCCATCATCATGGGAAGTTCTTTTGGGTGGCACTGCTGTAGACTACATGAAGCTCGATTGTTAGTTTCCTTTTTTGGATGAGTTTTTAATTATGCCATAACTTTACACATATTAATTCAGCCAGAATATTGAATGCATCTATTTCCTGAACAGATTTTTTTCACTCAAGTATTAAGCTATTGACAGATAATATTAACTCAATATGAATAGTCTGTGTTTACATAGCACTTCATATATGTAATTGGTTTCATTATTACAGTGACCCTATGCTGTTAGTATTATTACCATCCTAATTTCACAGATAAATAAACTGATGCACAGGGAGGTTAAATACTCCACCCCCTACTAAAATCGGTCTGCAATCCAGGATATCTGGCACCAGAGACTATGCCCTTAACATTGTGCAAGGTGACGTAAATTGATCAGTAGCTGTCAGCCTCACCATGCCTTGGTTTGCTTAGTTTATTTTCACTTTCAGAGTTGTCACTGCCTCATACAGTCTCCTTCCCCACCTCTCTGTTGCACTGTTGGTGCCTGGGTCAACTGGTTCACCAGCAGGCTCTAGGCTTACACCATTGGTAACTGGTTCAGAAGCCCAGGTACAGTGGTTAAAACCTATCTCCTCATCCTGACCTCACAACATACTCCAGCTCCAGGCCTCCACCTTGATCTTGTACCAGTTTCTCTAGGCTGGGGATCTTCCCTTATAGCTGTCCTCCCCCTGAATCTAGAGAGCTGTCCTTCTGCCCCTGCCAAGCCCACAAATGGCTGTTCCAAAACACCTTTAAGACAGGAGAATTAAATGAGATACATTCATGAAAGTGGTTAAAAATCTGTAAATAACAAAGTAATTACATGTTATAAAAGTTTTATGGTTTCAATAAGCCTCCAGAGTGATACAAAGTATATAAATGTTCAAAACAAGCATTTATTTAGTAATGAATCAAATATATATTCACCATGAGCTGAAACCGCTTCAGGACTTTCTCAGAATCTGAATCATAATCAGGGATTTGTGTTGGCAGTGATGTAATTCTACTGTAAGTCACTTTGGTCATTTTAGACTGCCTATCTTCACCGACATGTATCACATAAACATCTTTAAGAAGTTAGAAAATACAATCTTCATTTTTCGCTAACTGCAGATTTGTGAATTTGTCTATTTGCTAAAGTTTGTCACTCCAAAATCAGTATTCATGATGCTTATAGAGTGCTGGCAGGCATACACATAAAGCAAAAAAATTCAAGACACCCAACACTTATTTCCAGATGAGGTCAATTATGGCAACACTCTGCCTTCTTGTTCAAGCCTCTCACACTAGAAACAAGGATCCTTTCCATGTTCTTAGTGCCACGATTTTTGCATTTTCATGCTTTTGGTTGGTGATTCCACTGTTTAAAATAGATCCTGAAGCATAGTGCTGAAGTGCTATGTAGTGTTCCTAAGTGCAAGAAGGCTTTATGTTCTTTAAAGGACAGAATATGTGGGTTAGATAAGCTTATTTGAGGTATGAGTTACACTGCTATTGTCCATGAATTCTATGTTAGAGAATCAGCAATATGTATTAAATAAAGTGTCTTTAAATAGAAATGTACATAAAGCAAGCTCCTGTATTGATCAGTGAGCAAATGTTTTGATCAGATGCTTATAGGGACCTAATTCTATATTTTCCCTTAGAGCAATGCTTCTGTATTCACTAACTCCAAGTTTCCAGACATCTTGTATACTAATAACTGTCATGAGTAAAATTTTAAGAGCATAACCACATAACAGAAAACATGTATTTTTGAAAAAGCACATTAGCTACCAAGGAGTCTTTCTGAGAAATCTATCTTTCAAGCATCAAAACCCTCAAGTCATAATTTGACCCAAGATTGATCTCATCAGCCCCCAAGGCACTCAAAAAACAAGTGTTCTGTTGCTGATGCCTGTCAGAAGAGTCTCTGTTTTACAAGTACTCAGAGCTCTAAGTACTTAAATAGTAAAGTATTTGTGAACAATGATTGGTAGCTTCTCATAATCTTAGAAGGCAATAGAATCAGAAGATAGAATTGAATGCATAACCCAAGTAAAGAGCAATAATTGGTGAGGTGTCTTCTTTATGGGACTCTGAACTAGTTTTCAGATACATTCTCTTCCTCTTCTCTTTCTGGTCAACACACTATAAACCTGGAGTCATTTGAATCCATCCAACATTCTATCCATCAATGAAGACCGAACTCAAAATTTCCTTTCATCTTTCCTGCTTTTCTTCCTCCCTCCCTTCTTTCCTTCATCCTCTCTTCAACTAACAATCACCTAGCAACCAATATGTCCCAGGCACTGTTCTAAGCACTAAGAATACAGAAAGCAAGACCCCTGAACTCATGGGGTTAATTCTGTGAGAGGGAGACAGAGCATAAAAAACAGGAGCATATAGAAAATGAACAGGATGTTGTTAAGAGGGTGATATGGGCAGAGCAGCAAGCAGGTGGCAGGGCCTTTTTGCATGAGAAAGTGAGATAAGAGGTGAGATTTTGAGGCCAAAAAACCAGAGTCAGAAGACAGTGCTTAAGGAAACAGCAAGAATGAAAACCCAAAGGGGGAAAGGAGCTCCAAGTGAGCAAGACTCAGGAAGGGAAGGTAGAAGAAACAAGTGTCACCAAAGGACCAGCTGGCTGCCAAGCCTCAATCCAAATGTCAAGTTCCATTCTGTTGGTGAGTCCCTAACTGGTTATGCTGGTCCCTGAGTACCAATGTGGAATTGACAGTTTTGATGAACATATATTTTGATCATAATTCTATTACCATAGAAACCTGTGGAAACTGTTCCTTTGTATTCTGTCCTCAAACATGGGAGTGCAGGAGTCAAAGCCAGCCCCCTTGTAGACTCTGCTCTGTATTCCTAGATGCCTGAGGAATGCCTTCATTTTCCCCTAGGTTGATAACCATGAAGTGGCTCTCTGGATCAGTAATTCTTTATCTGTTTTACTTTGAGCATGTTGTATACTTTGGACCCAAAGTGGTTCTTCATTTAGGAAAGTTTTTATTTTATATTAGATTCTTATGATTTTTTTTTCTACCCCACTTGGTGAACCATGTTCCTCCAGGACTCTCATTTACTTGACTTACCTTGTTGTCAATACCAATTATTTTTTACTTTAAACAAGTTCATCTTTTTGGCACCTTTCTCTGGATTCACTTTGATTAGCTCAAGCCAGTTCATCATTTTGTGTTCAGCCACAACCACCTTGCTCTGCTCTTTTCCATATGGGTATTATCTCTGTAATGATATTGTCTGGGTCCTTCGTCTGTTTCTTTAACTCTATGGTATTTATCATAGACTTATCAACTTTTCTTTAGAGGCTTGCTTTATTATAGTTATGTTTTTTCTAGGTTTCTGGAGTGTGAATTACTTGAGTGGAATTGCCCCCAGTTCTTGGATTTTCCAGGCATACTGTCCCCTCATTTTCCTCATGCATTTTCCTCCCTATCAGATATTTTGTCTCATTGTGCTCATGGTTGGGCAGCTCTGACCAGATGCTCCACATGATAAGATACAGTGTGGGAAGATTCTCCTTGTTTCTCCCTAAGAGTTATAGTCTGAAACCTAGAAAAGACTTCCTTTTATGCACTTCCCTCTACTCTGAAGGCACAGTGTGGTCCCAGGCAGGCTGTGTGAATCCTCATTCTGCAAAGGATAATGGCAGTCACAGGATCATTCACCTAGTTCAGGGAAAGACCCAGGGATGCACTTTTCCCATTTCCCCAACATAATTTCTGCTGCCCACCAAACAGAGGAGAGTCAAGACTAGGATATACACGTAGTACACCTTCACTCCAAATTTTGGATAAAAGCAACAAACTCTTTCTAGGGGTACTACATCTACACAGTTTTAAGCTATTTTTATCACATTAAATATATAAGCCTGTGTTAATTCTTACAACATCTCTTTCAGTTGGGTGCTATTTTTATCCCCATTTTACAGATGAGAAAGTTGAGTCACTGAGAAGTTAAGTGAGGTACTCCAGCACATGTAACTAGAGGTAGGAGCAATCTGGCTTCGAGATCCATGCTTTCAGGCTCCATTCTAGGCTGGGTCCTAATTTTCATGTTTCTCTCTCTTTCTCACCTACCATCTTTAATGCTCAAAGCTTTCCATCCACCTCAGTCACCTATCTCCAGGATGTTAGTGAGAATGCTCAGATGGTAGGACTTCCCAGTTTGGGGGGCAGGATGAATAGCATTCATCCCTCTCTACTCCAGAATCTGTTTTCTTCCTTTATTCTTCTTATTGTTTGACTTCTGGTGGTAGATTTTTGCAGTGGTGGGGAGAGGTTTAGAGGGTTTGAACATTTAGAATTTCTTTTTATAATTTTTGACCATTTCATTAGGTACCAAGTGATGGAGATTCTACAAACCACTTTCAGGTTTGGGCAAAACCTGGGTTTTGGGCAAAACCACTGACAGATTTGCCCAAAAGTTTCCAAGAGTCATTTTAATACCTTCTGAGGGCTTGAAAGGTCTGTACTTGGGATAAAATGGAAGCACAAATGAAGGGTTCCTACTTTTTTGGTTTGGGGTGGTTAAGGAAAGATATACAGAAATTATTTAGATGAAGCCATGGTAGAAATGTTATTTGAAAAACATGTATAAGGCAGAGAATCTAGAAATAGCAGGTACATGGGAAGAAATGAAGTTAATTCTGAGATCCCAAAGCCTAACTCTTAAGGAGATAAGGCTAGAGAGATACACAGAGGATACATCAATATTAGCCTTGCAGAACATGCTATGGAAGGAAAAGGGAAGCCATTGGGGAGTTTTGATTAAGGCATTTCAGATTTTATTTAGATATATCACTCTGGTTATTGTGTAAAAATAAGGAGTTGCAAAATGCAAAAAACAATAAACAGGAAAACCAGGAGAATTTTATATTTTTTAATCTTAAATATTATATTACATATAATATTTTCCCCAATATTTTTACATGTGTACACTTTTGATATTTACCAAGAACTTTCTTCTAGTGTATATGCATATCTACTCTTTACTCCTATATTGCAAACTTGATAATCAGAATTATAGTATATAATTTATCTTTATAAACCCTATAGAGCCAATTTAACAAATGGTTGCATACATTTGGTGCTTAATCCACGTAAAGAACTAAAGAACAAATGGATGATGGGTGGATGGATGGACGGACAATGACTTCAAGCAGTCACAAGAGAAGTAAGGTGAAAGACAGAAATTTGAAAAATGGAACCAAAGTGATAATTCTGATCAGACATTTGCTACCAGAAAACATGAATTCTGTTTTGTTTCATGTTTAAATTTATAAGCTGATGTCTTGCAGAGAATTTATCAAAGAAACAGAAAAATAGGTCTTAAATTATGAAGTAACTTGGATGTCTATAACTATCAGGAAACATCTATACTTATGAAGCACATTAATGGTGGGGCAACATAATGAGTAGTGTTAATAGTACTGAAGGTGATTTCTATGATAAATCAGCAAATTAATTCTGTGCACATTATGAATTTGAGATAATTTTTCAAACTAAAATTTCATACCTTATAAAAATTTAAATATGCATTAAACAATTCAATTACCTCTGTTGTTTAAATGGTGGGTTGGTTTCTGTGAAGGATTTATGTTCATTTGATTCTTGATTTCTCTTTCAACTCACCCTCCTAGCAGTTTCAGATCATGCATATGACAAGCTCCTCTGTAGTGCAAATGTACATTTCATAATAATTATTATCACAGGTATTATGTTTGATCTAACTGGTCTGTATGAAATGAACTGCTCACCTTTTAAAATCAATAACCATTTAATGCATCAAAAGGCAATTAGCTAAATAGCAGTCTAATATCCTGAGACTACTCATCTACCTCTAAAAGGTAGATAATGTATTCCCTATTGACTAGTAAAATGAGCCCTAAGGTCATTGCTAACTATTATTTACAGAGAGAAATCCTTAATTTTCCTAGCAATTAAATATAATTGATGCACTTCAGAGTCAAAAATAATTTTTCAAATTAAAATATATCTCAACCTTCCACATTCCCTGACCATCTTCCTAACACAACCACCTTTAGAACAATTAGGACTTGGATTTTTTCACTCTTGAACCTTTAACAAGTCCCTAACTTCTCTGGGCCTATGTTCTTATCAATAAAATAATCTTATGAGGTTGTATTTTGTTAATGAGATCATATGTGCAAAAACAAGTATAGAGAAATTATCAATGAATATTATCTTGACTAGCAGATTGGTATATTAAAACTGACTACTGACATTCTTCTCATGGATGCTGTGCCATTCTACTGCCAAATTTAGCTAATATAATTTTCTGGGTTCAAGTTTCCACATAAAGCACAAACATGAAGTCTTCTAGCATCATTTGGTTCTGGAAGCATCAACCAAAGTTCTTCATGTGATATAGAAAATCTGCTCTCACCCCACACGATCTTCCCTCTGCCCCAAAGAACACACATGAAAGACCAGATTTAGATAAAGATGAGAAAAAGATTTAGATAAATCTTAAAGATGAGATAAAGATTTAGATAAAGAGAGGCAGACAATGAAATGGTCCCAAGAGTCTGGGTGTGGTGGCACATACCTGTAATCCCTGCATCTCGGGAGGCTGAGACAGGAGGATCATGAGTTCAAAGTCTAACTCAGCAACAGCAAAGCACTAAGCAATCAATGAGAACTTATCTCTATACAAAATACAAGATACGGCTGGGGATGTGACTCAGTGGTCAAGTGCCCCTGAAGTTCAATCCCTGGTACAAAAAAAGAAAAAAAGGAAGAAAGAGAGAGAGAGAGAGAGAAAGAAGAAAGAACAGAAGGAAGGAAGGAAGGAAGGAAGGAAGGAAGAGAGAGAGAGAGAGAAGAAAAGAAAAGAATTCCAAGAAAGGACAGGGCATCTGGTTTATTCTGTTTGAACTCCTTGCATATTTCATTGCTATTGACCACACACCCCTTCAGGTGCCCTTCTCACTTAGTCTGACACAGTGTGGATTTTGTCTTCCTATTTCTTTACCTGAAAGGATTCTAGTCCATTATTCTTTAATATCCAGTCCTGACCTTTGATCTTCCCACATTTTATAATGAACAAGTTTGTATATATCTTTATTCAATTTGAAAATATTTATTAAGCAGCTATTTTGAGGCAGTTTATAAGTAGACCTGGATCTGCTATTTGAAAACAGATCAACAATATGATTTCATCCTAGTCGGTTTCTGTTATTATAATAGAATCTCAGAGACAAGGTAATTTATAAAGAAAATAAATTATTTCCCACAGTTCTGGAAGCTAAGTTTACTATCTAGATGCTGATATCTGAGGAGGACTTTCTTACTAAAGAACATGGCAAAAGGCAAAAAGGAAGAAATGTGCCAGCTTGGTCTCTTCCTCTTCTTATTCAGTCACCAATCCTATCACAGGTCTCAACCCTCATGACTACATCTAAGCCTAGCTGCCTCTCAAAGTCCCAAATACCATTGATACATAAATTTGACGACTAAGTTTTCAATACATGGACTTTGGCGGGGACACATTCAAACTATAGCTTATGGTGAGCTCTGTACCCACTCAGTACTGCTACCACTTATAGCCACCTACACAAACTGAAGAAAGCTCAATAAAGTGGGTGGCTTGCCAGTTGGGGGGTGTAGTTTATACCTGGAATTGAACCCAAGGGCACTTAACCACTGAGTCACATCCCCAGTCCCCTTTTTTATTTTTTATTTTGAGACAGGGTCTTACTAGGTTGCTTACAGTCACTAAATTGCTGAGACTGGCTTTGAACCTGCCATCCTCCTGCCTGAGCCTCCGGAGTCACTGGGATTATAGGCATGCACCACTGCGTCTGGCCAGCTTCTTAAGTAAGCTCTCAGCTAACTCTTCCTTACTAAGCCTGTTTGATACCCTCATCTTTTTACCCACAGCCATTTTGCTCATCTTGCTCAGAGGAAAAGAAAGTCCAGTTTTATCAATACCACTAAGGTATATCATCCTTTCTGACTGCTGTATTAACTAAGCAATAAATATAAGGATTCAAATATACTTTCTTGATCAAACTCTGAAGAGACGGCCCAACACTGGGCAGAGCTTGGTGACAGTCCCTCAGTTTTCATCCTGCATCTCTCTGGGCTGTTGGATGTGGAGTCAGAGGCTATCATCCCCAGCCTTCCCAGGTGGGTGTGGTCATGGCACACTTCTTAACCAGTGAAGGCTGGTGGTAATGCCATTTGAAACTCCTACACTACTGCTGGAAGCTACTTACATTCACATTCTCTTTCCTACCTTTCACTGACCTGAAAATGGCACTAGAAAATGGAAACCCAGTGGAGAAGCCTGATTAGACCCTGAAATTATATCTGACTACTAAGAATGACAGAGCCTCAGTCTCAAGACAGCCTCATGGAACAATATCCCTTAATTTGCTGTGGACAAGCAAGAAATGAACTTCTGGATTGTTGAAACAACATTTTAAATCATCTCTTTGTTACAGTTTTGCCTGCACCAAAACTGATGTACAGGTGAAGATAATTTCTTGATACTTAACTAAGTAGAAAACATATTGCTGCTTCTATATTCTTAAGTTTAGCTGTCAGAATTTCAGGGGCTAATTCATCATGAAGAAGCAAAATCAATGACCATTCTAGCTCTCTTTAAAAGTACTGGGAGAGCTATGATGTGCAGTTATTTTACTGCAAGTTTGGGAATGTCAGGGAACTAAGCCCATGACCTCTACATAAATCTAAACCATGAAGATACTTCTACACTGCTCTTGGCATGTTTTTCAGGGCAATATGTCCAGTGCTTCATGGAATGTGAAATGTACATAGGAATTTATTAGTAAATGTTTACAGTGGCTATCTTATGATGAAGATAGCCATTCCTAATATGCCAAATCTGGAGATATAACTTGATTTTAAAATGGAAAAAGGGTTACACAAAAATTGTTTCATTACTTTAATATTTTTAAAAGGAAAAACACAAACATGAAAATCTACAGCAAATAAATTATAACTAAGTAAATTACAGTGCAGCCTCTCTATGAAATTCTATTAAAATGTCAAGAATTATAATCTTAAAGAGTTTAGTAATGTGGAATTACTGCCTAATGCTAAGGTAATCAAAAAATCAGAATAAATATTTTAATTGTACTATGAGTTTAGTCATGAAACTTATTCTATATCATAAAGGACAAGAACAAAGGGAGGGACCAAAAGACTGAGAGGTTATAGGTTACAGGAATGATACTCCAAATGTGATGTTATTTCCCCTTTGAAATTACCCATCACTGCTTCTTTGGCACTATTTGAGAAAGAATTTTTCTTTTTAATTTTCTTTTCTTTTACCTTTTTTTTTTTCTAAACATATGGGAGTAGCACACATTCACTGAACCTTTTAGACTGCACAATCACAGACACCATCCAGGTACCCCCCGGCTGGTGACCAATACAGCCATGTGGGAACCCGACTGTGATCTTCTCTATCTTCAAATAAACAGTGCATACTTGTGGTCACATTTTAGGAACTATTCTTGATACTTTTTTTAACAACAACAAAAACAAAAGTAGGGGGGAGGGCATGCTGCTCAATGGATTGCACTGCTGTGTTTTTCTTGCCTAAGTGCACGTCCTTGGTATCTCTTTAAATTACTCTTTTAGTGACTGAAGAATCATAGAGTCAATGCTTTAAAACAAAAATAAAGTAAAAAGCATTGCCCTCTGATTAATCTTTTGCTCCCTGCCTTCCCCCCTCCTTTTACCCCTTGCCACTGACATCTTGATTGAAGTATCCCAAAGTGTATACAGCTCACTTGACCTGCTTGTGAACTTAGCAAGTAATCACATCCAGAACTCTGCTGCAGCCTGAGGATCTGCGTGGCCAAGGAGAGCTGCTCAGCCCAGACAATGCAGGGCTAAGGCCGACTATTTCCAACTCAGATTCAGGAGAGTCGTCCACAAGAATGTCCTTATGCAAGAAAGACCAGTAGAGTAAAGGAAGGGGACCAGGGTAAAGGAGGAGGGGAGGGAAATGGGAAAAACTGGGGAACAAAATTGAACAGATTATCTTGCTATATTGTGTGCATCGCAAATATGTAACTAAAAATTCCACTATTACCTATAATTATAACGCACTGATAAAAAATGCTTAAATAGCATTATGTGGCATCCATAGTAAGATGTATTAAGTTCATGATGAATTTTTTGCAAAAAATAAAGAAAAAAGATTCCATGCACAAAGGAGCAAGAAGATTGTCCTATCCTGTAACAATCTTGTCATTGTGTAGCACCTTTCCTATTGTTTTCCTAATTTCTCCTCAAAGATCTGGAGACAACTTTCAGTGTGTCAATCACTTTTCTCCTGCCAGTTTAAGAATGAGGTCTTTGATGATTCTAAGATGACAGTCCTTCCGTCAAAATCAAATAATGCACAAAATCAACCTTACAAATAGGCGATTTAAGGCAATTTAAGGAAAACTACAAGAGTCAATTGATGCTTTTAACAGCTTAAACTTGGCTATCTCTGAAATGTGAATTTGCTTCATGAAAAGTTGCAAGAGCCTCTTGTAAATGTTTCATTTACTGAGTTGTGTTCTCCTTCCATACCACTTCTTCTATCAGAATCTATCAAGTCTTCAAATATACCATAAATGAACATACAAATATCCTCTTTAGGATTGTTTCCTTTGCAGACACAGTATCTCATTGGATTATAAACCACTTCTGTTTTTCTCAGCACCATTTCTTTGTCTTAACTAATTGATTCTGAATTAATTGGTTGGATGGATGTGAAATTGAAATTCCAGATAGTTAGGAAGCAAAATAGTCATATTTCTTGAAGTCACCTAGTTCATGAACTCAAAGACTCTGGAAAATGTGTTATCTGAGATCACTCTTCTGAGACCAATATGAATAGATAAAAGAAAGGAGAAATAATAAAGATATATAGAAACATCACCATGAATTTCTAAAGCTCAAAGAAACAGAAAATGTTTTGATTGGAGGTTTAAAAAAATCTGCTCATGAAAGACAACACTTTGCAGTCATTGAATTAGAAGATTGGCAGAAAATACAAAGATTAGAGTATGTCCACATGGTACTATATAAAAATTACATGGAGAAGTACTTGGTTACTTTGATCCACAGAGACCTTTACAAGGGAAAAATTCTAAGATTGTTCTTATCAACTTAGAAAATTAAGTATTGACTGTTTTGGTATTAGAGTCAGCTATATCTTGTTCCCAAATCTCAACTATCCAGTTGGTGATTTCTGTATCCTTGAAGACTAACTACTGTGTTCCCCTGACACAATAGGATAATGGAGAACAACAGGAAATCACTACCAGATGCCATTAAACTTCATTCAGGCATCAGTTGCATTTGTTGTTGGATGAGACCAAGGGGCATTTGGGATGTGGTTGATCCTCATTGTGAGGACCACCTGCCATCTGCTCTGGCCAGGCCTGAGGTCATGTTTCCTCATCCACATTATGCTGCCTCTGCTGCCTTTTCAGCAGATTTCCTTCCACAGGGGAGGAACTTAGGAAATGAAAGGAACTGTGAAAACACTCCTCTGTATACCCTAAATGCTCACTTACACTATTTCTCATGCAGTTTTAAGGGGTTAACAGATGGCCAGAAAACCATTCCCAGATTTTGTATTTAGCATCACTGCCATATATACTCATATGGAATATTATCCTGTTTAGGAAGTTTTTAAGGAGCACAAAGGAGGAATAGAAAATGTACAAGCAGGGAACATGTAAGAGGTACAGGTGGAAATCATACATTATCACAGATCTACTCAACAAATGAGGAAACTGTAAGAAACCCATGAAAACCACACTGGACACGGGAAATCACATAAGGAAGTTTATTAAGCAAACAGTGTCTCCCTGCAGGGTAAGAGAGAAAATGAGAGGAAAAGAGAAAGGACACATGCAAGAGAGAGTGTGAAAAGCCAGGAGAGAGAAAGAAAGAGAAAAACAAGAGAAAAGATGGGGGGGAATCTATCCTTAAGCAGTTGAATTCCACCAGGCTAACAGGGGACCAATAATGGAGAAGGATACTTGCAAGCTGACCGATGAACCAATAGCTAGCTAGGATGTTCACAGACTGACAGTAGTTGGGAGGCGGGGAAATGACTGCAGTGGAAAGGGTGCAGGAGCAGCTTTATATTACATTACATTCCCCCATTTCTGTAATAATAACATTGAATGTAAATGGCCTAAACTCATCAATCAAAAGACATAAACTGGCAGACTGGATTTAAAAAAGAGACCAAAAAATATGCTATCTCAAAGAGATTCACCTCGTACACAAAATATCCACAGGCTGAAGGTAAAAAAATGGGGAAAAAACATATTATTCATAGGGATCTTACAAACAAGCAGAGATTTCTAACCTCATATCAGATAAAGTGGAATTCCAGTCAAAGTTAATCAGAAGGGACAAAGGACATTTCACACTCCTTCAGAGAATTATACATGAACAAGACCTAACAATTGTAAATATTTATGCCCCAAACAATGGAACACCTATATACATCAAACAAACCCTTCTCAATTTCAAGGATCAAATAAACCACAACACAATAATAATGGGTGATTTAAACATGCCTCTCTCACCACTCAATAGATCTTTCAAACAAAAACTAAATTAAAAAGTTATGGAGTTGTTTTAATTTGCATTTCTCTAATTACTAGAGACGTTGAACACTTTTTCATATATTTATTAATTGTCTGCATGTCTTCTTCTGTAAAGTATCTGTTGAGTTCCTTGGCCCATTTATTGGTTGGGTTCTTTGTATTTTTGGTGTAAAGTTTTGTAAGTTCTTTATAAATTTTCAAGATAAGTGCTCTATCTGAAGTGCTTGTGGAAAAGATTTTCTCCCACTCCATAGGCTCTCTTTTCTCTTTTATTGATTGTATCCTTTGCTGAGAAAAAACTATTTAGTTTGAGTCCATTCCATTTATTGATTCTTGCTTTGATTTCTCTGGAAAGTAGTGTGGAGAATCCTCAGAAAACTTGGAATGGACCTGCCTTTTGACCCAATTATCCCACTCCTCGGTTTATACCCAAAGGACTTAAAATTAGCGTACTACAGTAACACAGTCACATCACTGTTTATAGCAGCTCAATTCACAATAGCTAGATTGTGGAACCAACCTAGATGCCCTTCAACAGATGAATGGATAAAGAAACTGTGGTATATATACACAATGGAATATTATTCAGTCATAAAGAAGAATAATATTATGGCATTTGCAGATAAATGGATGGAATTGGAGAATATCATGCTAAGTGAAATAAGCCAACCCCAAAACACCAAAGGTCAAATGTTTTCCCTGTTAAGCGGATAAAGATATATAATGGGGGTTGGGGAGTGGGGAGTGAGAGAAGAATGGAGGAACTTTAGATTATGTAGAAGAAAATGAGAGGGAGTAGGGTATGAAAAATGGTGGAATGAGACAGAAATCATTATCCTATGTACATGTATGATTACACGAATAGTATGAATCTACATCATGTACAACCATAGAAACGAAATGATGTACGCCATTTGTGTGCAATGAATCAAAATGCAGTCTGTAAAAAATAAAAAAGCAAATAAATATTTTTTAAAAGCTATAGAACTAAAAAATACAATTGATAATTTAGACCTAACAGACATATATAGAATATTTTATCCATCAATAACTGAAATCACTTTCTTCAGCAGCACATGGATCCTTCTCTAAAATAGACCATATCTTAGAGTTGCTTTGTAGCAACTCTTAGCAAATACAGAAAAATCTATCAGATCATAATGGAATTAAATTAGAAATCAATGACAAAATTAAACACAGAAGCTACTCTAACACTGGGGACTAAATAACGTGCTACTGAATGACCAATGGATAGCAGAAGAAATCAGAGATGAAGTTTTAAAAAATACTTAGAGATAAATGAGAATAGCAATACAACATATCAAAATCTTTGGAATGCTATGAAGGCAGTGCTAGAGGAAAGTTCATTGCATTGAACTCATTCATTAAAAGAACAGAAAGTCACCAAATAAATAACCTAACATCATATCCCAAAGTCCTAGAAGAAGAAAAACAAATCAACACCGAAAGTAGTGGAAAACACGAAATAATTAAAATTAGAGCTGAATCAGTGAAATTGAAACAACAAGAAAATTCAAACGGAAGACAGCTGCCAATGTGGTGACACACTCCTTTACTGAGGAAGAAAGAACATGAAAGGGACATGGAAAAGGCCAGGAGTGTTCCTTGAACAGAGTGTTCTTCAAGCCCCTTCACTACAATCATGAAGCAAATATAGAGTGTGTATGCTTATGAGATATGTCTCTAAATCTCAGGGCTGGCCACAGCTGTTTATCACAGCAATACACAACAGCAGTCAGTCCAGTGACTATTACCTCATCTTACCAGGTTTTGTATGACAGGCTTTGCTGACTTACACACCTTTGAAACCTACTATCATGCATATATAAGCAGGAACAGCAAGTGCACTAATCATATCAGGGATCAACAGAGTAGATTCCCATGTGCAAATATGCTGAGCTTCAATTGTTCAATGGTCCTGAAGGTCACTGAGCTCTCCTCACACTAAATCTCTGGTTAAAGGCTCTGGCACTCCACTGGATAGGCACTCATGCCCTGGACCCTTTTGATAGTGATAATATGGATGGTTACCCAGGAAAGAAGGTTTCCATACCCACAGGGCAATCAGGACCCACTGAGGCAAATTCTCTCCTGAGACTGGGTTCTGCCTCTCTATGTCTCTTTCATAGAAATGCATGTGTATATAAGTGTATGGGTGAGATATATATCTACAGGAAGGCCTATTTCAGATATCTTAGATAGCTCTATATTAGATAAACCTTTGAATGTCCAGCAATTGTATTATAAATATAAATGATTTGAAAAGGCTACCTCTGGTTGGTTCTGCATTCTGATATCTAAGCTAGTGAAGTCGATATACTAAGAGTTTCAAGCCTTGGGTTTTGTATTTATTATATTTTCTTATTTTCTGGGTTCTTGATGCTCTAACACCTGGAGCCTTGCTGATCCTAGAGAGAATGTCCCTCCCAGAGCAAGCCAATTCCTAGAGACAGTAAGCGAACTTCCTGCACCTGCACCTTGGGTATGCAAATCAGCCAGCCTCTTCCTCAGTGTTTTCTCAATCTGGGCCATTATCCTCTGCCTTATTCACCCCAGGACCAGAGACCAGACAACTAGGACAGCCCCTAGCAGTAAGTCCACTCAAATTATTCAAACCAGCCACCCCTAAGCCTGCTTACCCCTTCTCTCTCACTTACCTGCTTGCTGTTTCCCCATTCCCTCCTATGAAAACCACTTTGGCAGGTTCCCATCTGTGGTTCCTCCCTCTGCCCTCTCAACCTGCCTTAGTGCTTCAGCATGTTCTCTGCATGACATGATTTGTCTACTCATTCTAGGAGACTGTGGGTAAGATGAAAACTTCTTCCTCCGTGACTATCATCTCCATGTCTTAAAGCGTTATCACACCTGATTAAAGACATTTCGGGTACTATTAAGCAGGTCTGGACTCCCCTCTATTCCCACCCTACCCACACTGCAGCTGTAGCTTTTTAGCACAAAAGGAAAGTTCCCTCCTTCTCCAAACAAACCAGGCCAAGGAAATAGGGTCAAGGGATAAGACCCCCACATCAGGTACCACACTGCCACACTGCCTTGCAACTCTGGAAACAATACGGTATAAAAATGGGATGTGTGTGTGTGTGTGTGTGTGTGTGTGTGTGTGTGTGAGAGAGAGAGAGAGAGAGAGAGAGAGAGAGAGAGAGAGAGAGAGAGATGGGGGAGGCATCCCAACTCAGATCAGGCTTATTTAGAGGCAACATCAAATTATGTTTCAACATAAACTTAAAACATCTCTCACCTTAACTTCTGGTATCACAGATTTCAGGCACTATCTCTTCCCAGTGACCTAAGGCAATTAATATAATGCAAGTAACCATCTATAGATGGCCATTAGAAGAGACATTTTACACACTACTCCTCAATATAAAATTCTAGGGAAATTTATTCCCTTTTAAGTCAATTCTCCAGTGAGAATTATTTTGTGCACAAATTTCCAATTGAAGACCTTGGTCAATAAAGAGTAGTTAGCATGTTTACCTAATTTGGATATGAAAAAGTATAAGTTAAAGTGCAGATTTCATAAAAAGTAGTTCAGATTAGTAATAGCCTTTTTTACAGGCAGTACTAGGGGATGAAATTGACCATATTATATTGTGTTCATGTACAAATATGTAAAAACAAATTCCAGTATTATGTACAATTATATTGCATTGATAAAATTTTTTAAAATTAAAAAAAGTTTATAAGAAAAGAAGCAGTCTTTTCAGACATTCGTTTTCTTGGTTTTAGTTTTGGATTTTGGGTTTAAGGTTTTGGTTCTAGTACTAGGGATTCAATCAGGATTCCACCACTGAAACATACTCAGCCCTTTTTATGAAATAGGGTCTTGCCAAATTGCTTATGGCCTCACTAAGTTGCTAAGTCTGCCTTTCAACTTGAGATCCTCCTGCCTTAGCCTCCTAAGTCACTGGGATTACAGACATATGCCACCAGATCAGCCAACATTTGTTATTTTTTTATTATAAATATAGCAAGTGCTTATTAAAGACAATTTGAGAAATACCTTAAAATATAAGAAATAATGTTTTGCCCATATTTCCATTGTCTCATTGCAACCAAATTTGAAATTTAGAAAAAATTTTAATACTTTTTGCAAATGTTTACATCATGTTCAATCTAACTATATACTATAGTTATTTTGTCACATAACTCGGGTGACATAACCCTAGATAAACATGGCTAACTCTTCACCTTCTAGAGATGTTGCTATAAAATGACATTACCTATGAACACCTAGGTATGTAAGGACTGAGTTCATGTTTATGGTACATGGTCTAAATGAAGGTGCCACTATCAGATCTGGTTCAAATAAACCTCCTGTATGGTTGGTCCTCTTAGGTTCTCTCTCTTCCCCCATTTCCCCATTGCATATCAGCACCAGGTTAGCCACAGGTGCCACACATGAATCACGTCAGAGCCTCCATCAGTCTGAGAACCTGGATCCTGGCTGCACAGAGCATCCTTTCTTGCCCTGCCCCCATTGTCGTCAAGTGAGAGATGTGAAGAGGCTAGGACTGGGGTCTCAATATTTTGGTTGCTAATGTTAACTCATAGTACAGCACATCCAAATACACTTCAAAGTTAATACATAATTCAAGATCCCTATCTAAGTGACTTTTTTAAAGACAAGTTTCATTTGTGCAAGAATAAAATAAAAGACGCTTTATTGTGAAGATTGACTTGTTCACAGGCATGAGTGAAATAACACAATCACTGCTTTGCTTTCAACTTGACCTATAACTTCAGTGATCACAGATCTATAAACAGAAAGGGATGCCATGTTCATATTGCTAGGGTAACCTTGTTGAATCAATAAAAAGGCACGTATTGTTAGACATTTTTCTTTTTACAAGCAAAACTGGGATTTGGGAGAACACTGATGTAAGTAGGGGGGGCACTTGTCAGATCACATTTATTTGTATATTCTAAAATCATGTATCATTTCTTTGTGTGCTCTCTGTCTCCAATGAAACTGTCCTTTGAATCATTCATCACTAGAAATAACTGAAGACATATGGAGTCCCAGCCAGATGCAGTCCCAGCCAGAATGCAGTGACCTTGCATTCTTGGTTCATTTATTACAACAATGATATTTGTAGCATCCCTAAATATAGTCTGAACCAAAGCACTTTGCAGCCTCTTGTGTGTTACCATGCCACATGCAGTCGTCACCACGAGTGGTCCTGCCACCAGATGTTCCTACAGCCCAGAGGACCCACATTACATTTGTGAGGGAGGATCACTATCATCTGCCTGAAATTCCCACTCAAAACTCTAGAAAAACATACCTTAGAGAAGATCTCATTTACAAAGACAATTTTTAAGAATTGTTAAAATT
This sequence comes from Sciurus carolinensis, assembly GCF_902686445.1. Lineage (NCBI taxonomy): Eukaryota > Metazoa > Chordata > Mammalia > Rodentia > Sciuridae > Sciurus > Sciurus carolinensis. The sequence goes on along the minus strand of NC_062213.1, from coordinate 80,295,521 downwards.
TACTAACCACATTCCACATCAGCTATATAGAGAGATCTGACTGGAACCAGCACTGGATCCTCATCCTTTCAGACCCTCAAGACCATGTAGAGTCCCAGGCATTAAGCTCTTCTTCACTCACCCAGATCCACCAGAATGTGGCATGTCCTCGATGCTATTATATACAACAGCAATATTTATCTGAAATGCCCAAGACATGACATTCCAAGACCAGATTTCTGGGACTGAGATTTCTTGACACTGAAAGAGTACAATGAGTATTATTTCCAGAAAAAAAAATAATGATATATAAACCCCTGAGATGTCATCTTATTCCCTGCCTTTCCTGAAAGAACAGGTTGTAATTACCTGTCATGACCTGCACCAGCTTAAATAGATGACTAAATATTTGCCTGAAAAAATAACTCCAGTGATAAAGCTTTGAGCAAAGACCACAAATCATTTTCAATCATTATGATATTGCTATTTGTTAAAGTATATCCATAAAAATCATGTGATCTGTAAACAAAATTTTCTACAATATTTCACTTAATTTTACTTTCCAAACACAGCTTTTATCAAAGTTCTCAAAAGTGGATACAAATTAAAGGTCAATTATAAATATATGTGTGTATATTATGCATGTATATATTATGTATATATATAGCATATATGTGTATACATTATGTATGTGAATATATAATATGTATATATTTTTTGTATGTGATGTATAATAATACTGCATATATATTATATGCATATAAGACTCATGTATATATTATGCATGTATATTTATATTATGTGTATATACTATGTATATATTATATATGTGTATAGTGTGAATATATCATGTATATATACTGTTTATATACATTCACATTATGTGTATGAGTATATATGTGTATGTATAAGTATATAATGTATATATTTAGCCAAAACAATTCCAATAAGCACTTAGATTTATTATGATCAATTTCAACTCAGAAGTTCTAATTAAATGATTTATATTTTCCTCATAACCTTTAGTTTATCTCCATGACAGTTAACAGAGCTATTATCCACCAATCACTCAAACCCAAAACCCAGGAGTCAGACTCCCCTCCCCACTTTCACATCCATTTTCATTCCAAAAGCCAAATATTTTTTGTTTATCCTGTTTCCTTACTATATCTTCATTCAATAGCCTTCTCCCCATTGGTACTAACATTCAGACAGAAAATATTGAATATTTATTGAGCAAGTATTAATTGCAATGGATAATGTCCAAAATTGAATCAGGTACAGACCCTATATTCAAAGAAGCTACAAAAAATAAACTCAGTTAGCCATCATAATTATAATTATACTTAACATTTATTAAGTATTTATAATGTGTCAGACTCAATTATATATATTAAATTATTCAAGTGACTCTGATAACTAAGTGTTGTCATTATCACTCTGTATATGAATTCACTGAGACCTAGCCAAGTTAGTTCAACAAGACTGCAGAATAACAAGAGCAATATATAAAAATCAATTGTGTTTCTACATACTAGCAACCCACAATTAGACATTATTAAATGCCATGTGTAAAAGCATCAAAAAAATGAGCAACTTTAGGATAAAAGAAAGGCAAAAACCTGTGGCAGCAGGCATATTTCTAAAATGATCCCTTGAATAAACCCCTCTTCTTGAGTGTATGTGAGTTATTCAACTGACTTTAAACACACAGAGATGAACACACAAAGATGAAGGGATTTTACAGACAGATTCAAAGTCACTAAACAAATAACTAAGTTAATCAAATGAAAGGTTATTCTAGGTGGGTCTGACCTTATCAGGAGAATGGTTTAATAGATGGTCTATAAATAGCAATAAAGACTCCCTCCTTCCTTCTCTTTTCTCTTTCTCTCTCTTTCCCTTATGTTTCCATACCTCCACCCTCCTGGCCTTAAGAAGTAATCTAGTTGCAAGGAAATGAATACTGAAAAAGATCAACTAAGGTTGGAAGAGGGACTGGAGCCTCAAATGAGAAAACAGCCTAAACACACACTTCAACTGAGCCTTGGGAAACCCTAAGCAGACTCCCCAACTAGGCTGTGTACAGATTCCTATTCTCAGATCATAAATGTGTGCTGTTTTAAGCTGCTAAATTTGTGATAATTTTCTATGCAACATGGAAAATGGGTAAATTTGCATGGGAAGATAAAATATCAGGAAAAATTAAATAAGACTTAAATGAGTTTATCTTACCAGTTTCCATCACAGTTCATAAGACTTGATACTGTTAAAGTCAATTCTTCTTTCCCAAACTGATCCATAGATTTAATGCAATCAGTCAATATCTCAGCAGGATTTTATTTAGAAATTGACTGTCACTAAAACTTACAAAGAAATTCCAAGGACCTAGAAAAACCAGAATAACTTTGAAAAAGAACACAATAGTAAATGAGTCAGTCAGATTTGTGTCACTGTGACCAACATGAGCAACTTTGATAAGGGAAAGATTATTTTGTCTCATGGTTTCATAGGTTCAGTTGATGGCCAGCCAAGTCCATTGCTCTGGGCACAAGATGAGGCAGAACATCATAGGAGAAGGGCATGGTAATAGAGCTCTGCTCCACTCACAGCAGCCAGGAAGCAGAAAGAGGGATTCATAAAAGATAGACATTTCCAGGACAGGCCACTGTTGACCCACCTCCTCCTACCTGCCTGCAGTTACCACCCAGTCAATCTATTAGGATGAACTGATTAGGTTAGATCTCTCAAAACTTAATCATTTCACTTAAGAACATTCATGCAATAACACAGGAACATTCAGATGACACTTCATATCCAAACCATAACAGAGGATTAATTCAGTCTGCTATCCAGACTGATCATAAAAATTTTAGTAACTAAGTTGATGGTATTAGTATTAAGTAAGATCAACAAGTAGATCTTAAAAGAAGAGAAACAGACTTAGTAGAGTCTCCTTTCCCATAATTCTCTTTACAATCATCTGTAGTCATTTAATAATTAAAGAAGAACTGAGTAACTTTAAATATGTCAAAAACCTATGGAGTTTTGACTGATAATTCTTCTGCTTCTCAGAGATATCAGAGCATTTAATTGTGTCTGTGAGCATTAAAGGCTTTCATAGAAAGGGATGTTAAAAATGAAGACATTTTAGAAGTAAATTATCACATGGGACTAAGAAAGAAGAAAATGAATGCAACTAAAAACCAAAATGAAGGAAATGAACTGTTGTGTCAAAAGCAAATAATTTTGGAGAAGGGAGGGCCTCTGTGGTCATGTCGCTATCCAGGGTCCTGAATGAAAGTAGTCTTATCATTTAGAAAAGAATCTAACATTTGATGGACTGCCAGGAAAGAAAAGAGTGTTTGGATTTAAAAGAACAATCTGGTGATTTCAATGTCAATAAAATCAAGAGTATTCAATTACAGAATTACTAACAAAACAAGAACTAAAAGAAACCGCTGATTGGAATTGGCAGGTGACCTTAGCAAATGTTAGTAGATGGCAAAGGGTAGTTTTATGTGTGTGTACTTGTGCAGAGAACTATAAACAGTCACACAAGGCATCCACATCAACTACAAAGCAGTGGTTATCTCAAGAGTAAGAGTAAATAAGTGAAAAAAATATTTTAGCTGTAAAGAGAAATTTTTCATTTCAAAAAAATTGAACCAAATACCACTACAAGTTAACTTCCTTAAGTTTGTGTGCTGGGCATGTGTATGTTTGTATTATTATTTTATATACATTGCTATACTTATATAGTTTCATCATTTTTAATAGTGAATAGAAAGGGGGAACAATGAGTTTGAAATAGTTTGAAATACTCCTCCAAGATGACTGCTGGGCAATATACCCAAAGGAAAGAGGAAAAGAGAAGACCTTGAAGATGAAGATTCATGTTACAATATCTGATCCTAGACAAAATCATGTAAGGTGATGTCAGGCTCTTAAAATGGAGCTCCAATCACCCTTCAGTCTTCCACCTCCCATGACTGCCACAAACATACACTAAAATGGAAATCTGATCATATCACTCTTCTGCTAACAAATATTAAATCTTTGCCTTTCGTCCTAAGGATAAAAACCCAGTTTGGCAATATGTTCCTTGTCAATTTTGCTAGTATCATAGATCATCCTCCTTTTTCTCTATTTTCATTTCTTCCCACTTCAGAAAAAGGCACTGTAGACACTCAAACTTTATTCAGTCACCCAAAATTGCCTTCATCTTTGGTGATTTCATGTTCAGGGCAAGCAATTGTCTCTTCTGACCCTGTCCTACTCTCCCTACCTCATGCTATAGTTTGGATCTTGAATATCTCTCAAAGACCAATATGTTTAAGGCTTGGTCCCCAGAACCTGGAGCTACTGGGAGGTATTGGAACCTCTAAGAGGTGGGGTCTAGCAGGAGGAAGTTACATTAGTGGTGTTCCCTTGAAGGGAACTTTTGGACCCTGGCCCCTTATCTTTCTTTTCTCTTTGCTCAGACATCCTTAGAATTTTTAAACTCTGTTTTAATAGACTTATCTTCCAGGATTAGAATCTGACACAATAATAAAGAAATCTTCAAATAAATAAATATAACTTAATCAAAATTTGCTTCTGAAAATAAGTCTACTAAGTTATGCTGCTTCTCTAAAAACAGCTAATTTTTCAGTAAGAAAACTAGTTTTTAAAGTAACTGCTCTATTTGATAATATAAATAACAAGTTCTCCTAGGATCTGAATTTTATAAAATTCATTTTATACTGCCTTCTTGCTCTGGGAAAGTTAATTTCCTTTGAATGAACAAGAAATGTAATTATATAGATTTACCACTTTAGGCCTCTAAAAAAGGAAATATCCTATTTTTATTCCACTTGCGTATCTGCATGTTCTAGAGCTCATTGTAAATTTCTTGAATAGCTGCTAATTATGTGAGTAAAGATTGTTTTTCATCTGAAATATATCATGTAATAAACTTAATTAAGAATGTTCTAGAGGCCTGATTCTTAGGTGGACACTTACAAATTACTCTGAGCTTTAACAAATTAAGAATCTGTCCCATGGAGTCAGAGTATTACAAAATCACCAAATTAAATTTTGCATGGGTTTGAAACTTAGTCATTCAGTGAGAGATTCATGATGCTTAATTTCTCCTGGGTTTTTTAATTATGGACTTCTAGTGCACTTATAATTAATTACTACAAATCTTAACTTGGCAGTGGTACACATACTGATTTTTTAAATTTATCACCACAAGATTGTGTCAGACATTTTCATACATATTTATGCTTCTTTAATAGACTTTGCAATTGTTTAAATATCATATGTTCTCTACAAAACTGTATATTATTGGTTAGGCTCCATAATCATTAGCTCACTTAACAACCTCACAATATCACATATAAGATTAAACATCAGTATAGTTATATTTGGAAAATTTAACATAAGGTAGGTTTAGGGAATTTGTCCAAGGTCAAATACAAAAGTGGTAGAACCAGGATTTCAACTCATGTCTTTCTGATTCTGGAACTCATTCTTTCTAGTCATTGCTATGCTGGAATGCCTTTCAGTCAGACTCCTGACTGTGTTTCTTCTTTGTGTTATCCACAGCACACAAGACTGCATCAGGCAAGTAGTGAGTGCAGACACTGCCTGACTGAATAAGTGAGGAATAAATAAAAATATCTGAAATAAAGATGTATGGGACTGTATAATACAGAAATTCTCAAAACAAACTCAGATATATATGTATATTATATATATATATATATATATATATATATATCATACATATATGATATTCAGTCCAATTTTTGCAAGGGAGGAAATCAAGCCTCAAACACCAAAACCAACCTAGCTAAGTACAAACAATAATGGTAAACCTGAGAGTCACAGTGAGTCTTTGATTCCTACCACCAGTTCTGTCGGCATCTCTTCTCACTGTTCTGCCCTCCCGACAGACGAACAATAAAACAAGGCTCAGGGAGACTGAGCGGCACAGTATCCATGAGGATGGGGTTTAGTGTTAGCAGACTCTGGTCCAGCCCAAATCTCCACTTATGACTATAGGAATTTAGAATAATAAACCTTGCTTTTCTCATTTGTTCAATATGAAGAATGGAAGTCTCTACCTTGTCAATTAGGAGCATCATGGAGGTGGCACACACAGTGTACATCACCTATTGTCTCATGCACTCCTTTTTTTTTTTTTTTTTTTTAATTATTGTAAACAAATGGGATACATTTTGTTTCTCTGTTTGTACATGGCGTAAAGGCATACCATTTGTGTAATCATAAATTTACATAGGGTAATGTTGTTTGATTCATTCTGCCATTTTTCCCTTCCCCCCCACCCCTCCCACCCTCCCCTCCATCTATACAGTCCTTCCTTCCTCCATTCCTGCCCCCCTCCCTAAACCCAACTCCAACCCCAACACTAACCCTTCCCACCCCCCATTATGTGTCATCATCCACTTATTAGCGATATCATTCTTCCTTTGGTTTTTTGAGATTGGCTTATCTCACTTAGCATGATATTCTCCAGTTTCATCCATTTGCCTGCAAATGCCATAATTTTATCATTCTTTATGGCTGAGTAATATTCCATTGTATATATATACCACATTTTCTTTATCCATTCATCAATTGAAGGACATCTAGGTTGGTTCCACAATCTGGCTATTGTGAATTGAGCAGCTATGAACATTGATGTGGCTGTATCTCTGTAATATGCTGATTTTAAGTCCTTTGGGTATAGGCCAAGGAGTGGGATAGCTGGGTCAAATGGTGGTTCCATTCCAAGTTTTCTAAGGAATCTCCACACTGCTTTCCAGAGTGGCTGCACTAATTTGCAGCCCCACCAGCAATGTAAGAGTGTACCTTTCTCCCCACATCCTCGCCAACACCTGTTGTTGCTTGTATTCTTGATAATCGCCATTCTAATTGGGGTGAGATGGAATCTTAGGGTGGTTTTGATTTGCATTTCTCTTATTACTAGAGATGTTGAACATTTTTCCATATGTTTGTTGATTGCTTGTATATCTTCTTCTGTGAAGTGTCTATTCATTTCTTTAGCCCATTTGTCAATTGGATTATTTACATTCTTGGTGTAGAGTTTTTTGAGTTCTTTATAGATTCTGGAGGTTAGCGCTCTATCTGAAGTATGATTGGCAAAGATTTTCTCCCACTCTGTAGGCTCTTTCTTCGCATTACTGATAGTTTCCTTTGCTGAGAGAAAGCTTTTTAGTTTGAATCTATCCCAGTTATTGATTCTTGCTTTTATTTCCTGTGCTATGGGAGTCCTGTTGAGGAAGTCTGGTCCTAAGCCGACATGTTGAAGCTCTGGACCTACTTTTTCTTCTATACAATGCAAGGTCTCTGGTCTGATTCCGAGGTCCTTGATCCATTTTGAGTTTAGTTTCGTGCATGGTGAGAGATAGGGGTTTAGTTTCATTCTGTTGCATATGGATTTCCAATTCTCCCAGCACCATTTGTTGAAGAGGCTATCTTTTCTCCATTGCATATTTTTGGCCCCTTTGTCTAGTATGAGAAAATTGTATTTATTGGGGTTTGTGTCCGTGTCCTCTATTCTGTACCATTGATCCACCTTTCTATTTTGGTACCAATACCATGCCGTTTTTGTTACTATTGCTTTGTAGTAGAGTTGAAGATCTGGTATTGCGATACCCCCTGCTTCACTCTTTCTGCCAAGGATTGCTTTGGCTATTCTGGGTTTTTTATTCTTCCAGATGAATTTCATAATTGCTTGCTCTATTTCTGTAAGGTACATCATTGGGATTTTCATTGGAATTGCATTGAATCTGTATAGCACTTTTGGTAGTATGGCCATTTTGACAATATTAATTCTTCCTATCCAAGAACATGGGAGATCTTTCCATCTTCTAAGGTTTTCTTGAATTTCTTTCTTTAGTGTTCTGTAGTTCTCATTGTAGAGGTCTTTCACCTCTTTTGTGAGATTGATTCCCAAATACTTTATTTTTTTCAAAGCTATTGTGAATGGGGTAGTTTTCCTAATTTCTCTTTCTGAAGATTCATCGCTTATGTATAAAAATGCCTTAGATTTATGTGCATTGATCTTATATCCCGCTACTTTACTGAATTCACTTATGAGATCTAAAAGTTTTCTGGTGGAATTTCCTGGTTCCTCTAAGTATACCATCATATCATCAGCAAATAGGGATAGTTTGAGTTCTTCTTTTCCTATTCGTATCCCTTTAATTTCTTTGGTCTGTCTAATTGCTCTGGCTAGAGTTTCAAGGACGATATTGAATAGAAGTGGTGAAAGAGGGCATCCCTGCCTTGTTCCAGTTTTTAGAGGGAATGCTTTCAGTTTTTCACCATTTAGAATGATATTAGCCATGGGTTTAGCGTAGATGGCCTTTACAATGTTAAGGAATGTTCCCACTATCCCTATTTTTTCTAGTGTTTTGAGCATGAAGGGGTGCTGTATTTTATCAAATGCTTTTTCTGCATCTATTGAAATAATCATGTGATTCTTGACTTTAAGTCTATTGATATGGTGAATTACATGTATTGATTTCCTGATGTGAACCAACCTTGCATCCCTGGGATGAAACCCACTTGATCATGGTGCACTATCTTTTTAATATGTTTTTGTATGCGATTTGCTAAAATTTTGTTTAGAATTTTTGCGTCGATGTTCATTAAGGATATTGGTCTGAAATTTTCTTTCCTTGATGTGTCTCTGTCTGGTTTAGGAATCAGGGTAATATTGGCTTCATAGAATGAGTTTGGGAGAGTTCCCTCCTCTTCTATTTTCTGGAATACTTTGAGAAGTATTGGAATGAGCTCTTCTTTAAAAGTTTTGTAGAACTCGGCTGAGAACCCATCTGGTCCTGGACTTTTCTTTGTTGGAAGGCTTTTGATGACTTCTTCTATTTCATTACTTGAAATTGGTCTATTTAAATTGTGTATGTCCTCCTCGTTCAGTTTAGGCAATTCATATGTCTCTAGAAACCTGTTGATGTCTTCGAAATTTTCTATTTTGTTGGAGTATAGATTTTCAAAATAGCTTCTAATTATGTTTTGTATTTCAGTCGTGTCTGTTGTGATATTTCCTTGTTCATTCCGAATTTTAGTGATTTGGGTTTTCTCTCGTCTTCTCTTTGTTAGTGTGGCTAAAGGTTTATCAATTTTGTTTCTTTTTTCAAAGAACCAACTGTTTATTTTGTCAATTTTTTGTATTGTTTCTTTCGTTTCAATTTCGTTGATTTCAGCTCTGAGTTTAACTATTTCCTGCCTTCTACTACTTTTGGTGTTGGTCTGTTCTTCTTTTTCTAGGGCTTTGAGCTGTAGTGTCAGGTTGTTTATTTGTTGAGTTTTACTTCTTTTATTAAATGCGCTCCATGAAATAAATCTTCCTCTAAGTACTGCTTTCATAGTGTCCCAGAGATTTTGATATGATGTTTCTTTGTTCTCGTTTACCTCTAAGAATTTTTTAATTTCCTTCCTAATATCTTCTGTTATACATTCATCATATAATAGCATATTGTTTAATCTCCAGGTGTTGGAGTAGTTTCTGTTTTTTACTCTTTCATTTATTTCTAACTTCAATCCATTATGATCTGATAGAATACAAGGTAGTGTCTCTATCTTCTTGTATTTGCTGACATTAGCTTTGTGGCATAATATATGGTCTATTTTAGAGAAGGATCCATGTGCTGCTGAGAAGAAAGTGTATTCGCTCTTGGTTGGATGGTATATTCTATAAATGTCTGTTAAGTCTAAATTATTGATTGTGTTATTGAGATCTATGGTTTCTTTGTTCAATTTTTGTTTGGAAGATCTGTCCAGTGGTGAGAGAGGCGTGTTAAAATCACCTAGTATTATTGTGTTATGGTCTATTTGGTTTCTAAAATTGAGAAGGATTTGTTTAACATACATGGATGAGCCACTGTTTGGGGCATAGATGTTTATGATTGTTATATCTTGCTGATTTATGCTTCCCTTAAGCAGTATGAAATGTCCTTCTTTATCCCTTCTGACTAACATTGGCTTGAAGTCCACATTATCTGGTATGAGGATGGATACTCCAGCTTTTTTGCTGAGTCCATGTGCGTGGTATGTTTTTCCCCATCCTTTCACCTTTAGTCTATGGGTATCTCTTTCTATGAGGTGAGTCTCTTGCAGGCAACATATTGTTGGATCTTTCTTTTTAATCCAATCTGCCAATCTATGTCTTTTGATTGATGAATTCAGGCCATTAATATTCAGGGTTATTATTGAGATATGATTTGTATTCCCAGTCATTTGGTTCATATTTAAAATTTTTGACACATCTTGGTTCCTCCTTTATTTGACAGTTCCTTTAGGATAATTCCTCCCTTTGCTGATTTGCTTCTTTGTTTTTTATCTCTTCCTCATGAAATATTTTGCTGAGAATGTTCTGTAATGCTGGCTTTCTTTTTGTAAATTCTTTTAGCTTTTGTTTATCATGGAATGATTTTATTTCATCGTCAAATTTGAAGGTAAGTTTTGCTGGGTATAAGATTCTTGGTTGGCATCCATTTTCTTTCAGAGCTTGAAAAATGTTGTTCCAGGCCCTTCTAGCTTGTAGGGTCTGGATTGAAAAATCTGCTGATATCCGTATTGGCTTCCCCCTGAATGGAATTTGGTTCTTTTCTCTCACAGCCTTTAAAATTCTGTCTTTATTTTGTATGTTAGGAATTTTCATTATAATGTGCCTTGGTGTGGGTCTGTTGTAATTTTGTGTATTTGGAGTCCTATAAGCCTCTTGGACTTGGTTTTCCATTTCATTCTTCAGATTTGGGAAATTTTCTGATATTATTTCTTCAAATAGATTGTTCATTCCTTTGGTTTGTTTCTCTAAGCCTTCCTCAATCCCAATAATTCTCAAATTTGACCTTTTCATGATATCCCATAGTTCTTGGAGATTCTGTTCATGATTTCTCACCATCTTCTCTGTTTGTTCAACTTTGTTTTCGAGGTTAAATATTTTGTCTTCAATATCTGAAGTTCTGTCTTCCAGGTGTTCTATCCTATTGGTTATGCTTTCTATGGAGTTCTTAATTTGGTTTATTGTTTCCTTCATTTCAAGGATTTCTGTTTGGTTTTTTTTTCAATATCTCTAACTCTTTATTGAAATGATCTTTTGCTTCCTGAATTTGCTCTGTTAACTGTCGATTGGTGCGATCGTTCAATGCCTGCATTTGCTCTTTCATCTCATCGTTTGCTTCCCTAATCATTTTAATTATGTACACTCTGAACTCCCTTTCTGTCATTTCTTCTGCCATGCTGTCGTTGGATTTTATTGATGTTACCTCTAGATTTGTTTGGGGCATTTTCTTCCCTTGTTTTCTCATATTGTTCAGGAGTCAGTGGGTCATTAAGATATTGCAGATTTCCTCTATCAACTTATAATGTCCCTGAAGATTGCTAGTATATCCCCTCTTATCCTTCAGTAGCCTGAAGTCTTGGAGGAGGTCGATAATGCAGAGCTCCACGAAGAAGCTGCCTCTCTAGGGGTGGTGACCCTCAGGTGGCGTATATTCCCCGCTAGTGGGCAGAGGTGCCTCCACTTGTTGACCAATGGTCATCCAATGGGGAACTAGACTGCGGGCTGAGGCAAGGCCTGTTTGTGCCTGTGTCTCTGGTTTTACCGTCCCTGTGGGAAAACCTTCCCCGGCCGGGAAGACTCACTCGGTGGCGACGTCTCGCTTGTCAGTTGCCCTCCTAGAGGTTCCCCTCAATCTACAACTACCACCTGGGCTCGGCTGTCTTCCTCTGCAACGATCCCAGGGGCCCGGACCTACGTCCTGGGCCTGGGAGCCTCACCCTTTGCAGGCGAGTCTCCTTAGGCTGCCTCTCCCAAAGAATCTGCCCGCCGCCCTGGGAACTTCGCTCCGCCCCTAGGCGTGTCTCTGTGCGGCTCTTCCAGCAAGAAGCCACCTAGCTCCTGGGACCCTGCTCCGCACCAATAGCCTGGCTATGCAGCCCCTCCCCCGAGCCACCACCTGGAGCCCCGCACAATAGCTCCGAGACCCAGAGATCCACCACACACCTCCTCCTCCGGACAGCCGCCCGGCCTCCGACACAGTCACTAGGAGTCCAAACAACTCACTTCGGGTCTCCTCCTCCCGCCAACCACCCGTAGCCCTAGGCAGTCACTCCAAGTCCAAGTGACCCGCCCTGTTCCTCCTCCTCCTCCTTGGGGTAGCCCCCCGGGTGTTCAGGAGCGGTGGCTCCGAGATCAAGTGACTCACCACGCTCCTCCTCCAGGCAGGCCACTGGTGTTCAGGAGCAGTAGCTTTTAGTCCAATCAACTCACCACTCGCCTCCTCCTCTGGCAACCACCTGTGGCTCTGATGCAGTCACTCCTAGACCAAGCGTCCCACCGCTCTCCTCCTCCAAGCAGGGCACCAGTGTTCTGGAGCAGTTGTTCTGAGATCAAACAGCTCACCACGCAGCTCCTCCTCTGGCAACTGCCTGTGGCTCTGATGCAGTCACTCCTAGGTCAAGCAACCCGCCGCGCTCCTCCTCTTCCTCCGGGCAGTCCCCCTGTGTTCAGGAGCGCTCACTCTGAGTTCAAACAGCTCACCACGCAGCTCCTCCTCTGGCAACCGCCTGTGGCTCTGATGCAGTCACTCCTAGACCAAGCGTCCCGCCGCGCTCCTCCTCTTCCTCCGGGCAGTCCCCCGGTGTTCAGAAGCGGTCGTTCCGGGTCTAAACAGCTCGCCACGCAGCTCCTCCCCAGGCAGCCGCCCGGAGCCCCAGTGGCTGCTCGAGTCCAAGCACGATGATCCCAGTTGTCTGCGCCTACTGCTCCAGTGGGGGGAGGGGCGTCTCGCCGAGCAACTCCACTTCACAAATTCCCTGCGTTCCGGGGCCACTGCCCCATCCGGGACGCCTCCCCAACGGGAGAGACTCACCCGGCGGCTTTGAGTTGGTACCAAGTCTCTCACTATCTCCTCTTTTGAATCCTACGTCCTGGAGCAACGTGAAATGCAGCTGCCCTCTAGTCCGCCATCTTGGCCCGCCCTCATGCACTCCTTTTGCTATACAACAAACAGAGTTATCCAATGCAGAAAGTCATGCCACTAGGGACACACATACTACCAGAGTTATTCCCTTTCCCATGATCTTCTAATTTTGCAATCACATCCAAAAGAAACTCTCCTTTCATTTTTTATTGGTTCTTTTTAGTTAAGGTTCATTTTGACATAACCACAAAAATATGGAATATAATTTGCTCTAATTCAGCCCTCAGTATTTCCTTTTTCCCTCTCCTCCTCCCTCCCCCTATTCCCTTCTCTGTACTGATCTTTCTGCTATTTACTTACAGTTTTTTTAAATTAGTGCCTTATGGATATACATGATGGTGAGATTCACTGTGGTATATTCATGTATATACATAGGAAAGTTTAGGTCAGATTCATTCCACTGTTTTTCCCTCATCTTGTTCAAATCATTTGTTAATTTCAATTTCCTAACCAAAAAACAACCAAACTACATCTGAATGTTTTAACAGGCAACACCAACAGATGAGAATTAAAGTTAAATATCTCATTTTCATTCTATACATTTTTACATTTACAGATATACATAGTAAGGAATATTTGTTTTCCATTTTATGATAGTGCTTTTGTCAGCTTTGCATCACTGTAACAAAAGTACTTAACAAGAACAACTTTGAGAAGGAGAAGTTTATTTGGGGCTCAGGGTTTCAGAGTCTTCAGTCTATAGACTGCCAAGTGCATTGCCCTGGGCCCAAGGTGAGGCAGCACATTATGGTGGAAGGGCATGGTGAAGGAGAGCTGCTCACCCCATAGAGGCCAGGAAGCAGGATAGGGGTGTCGGGGGGAGAGCCTGCAGAGAAGGTTCGCCCTTCCAGGGCACATACCCAGAGAACCACCTGCTGTAGCCCACCCAACCCACCTACAGTTGCTGCATCAGTCCATTCAAACGAGGATGGACTGGTTAGGATGCAGCTCTCACAATCCAAGCACTTTACCTCTGAACATTCCTGCACTAACACAGGAATGTTGGGAGGCACTTCATATTCAAAGCATAATAAATAGTGATATTATTTGCTTTTAAATTTAAGTTATCGAGATTGGAAAAGAGACTAACAAAAGACAGCAAAAACTAATAAGACACTAGTTGAATAAATTACACATATACACACAAATGCAGTTGCAAAAGGAAAGAGAACTATTTCTCTAAATACCATAAAATTACTCCAAAGTATATTAAGTGGCAAAAAAAAAAGGGAAAGAAATTACATATAGTCAAAGCTACAATTTTCTAAGTAAAGAATATGTGCATGTGTACATGTGGGTGGGTGTGTAAAACCTTAAAAAGATAATTATCTAAAGTTGGAGGTAATAGGGATATGGGACAGGTTTATCTAAATGGAATTTATTTTGAAGACTTGACTTCAGAAACATGTAAATATTTACAATGACTATAAAACAAAATTAATGAATACTGCTTCCAAGGAAATGGAATAGGCATACTGTTCCTTATTCCTACTGCCAACTACTATGAATATCCTTGCACATTATACATAAACATAAGAAGACTGAAGGATAGAAGAAGGCAGACTGGAGATGTCAAAACTTGAGTAATAGCAGAATAATAAATTTTCTTTTTGCCTCAAATGCCCAGACTGCATACTGGAGAAGGTAGCAACAAAAATGCCAATAGTCACTGACAAAAATATTCTGAAGAAAAGCCTATTCCTTCCACTCAAAGGACCAGGAAAGGGGCAGCCTACAAGAGAGAATAGACATTAAACATTTAGACAATAAACATTACTAAGCACTTTGTGGAAAACACTACAGAAAACAGCTGTATCCTTATCTTCCTCCACATCAAAGGCTAAGAGAAGACAGACCCATGCTAAACTGTAATGAAGCACCCTATCCCCCGACTCCTCAAGGGTGTTATTAGAGGTACACAAGTAAGGAACTGGGACTTTTATCCCTGCTCCCTCCCCACGCCCTGTTGTCAGTAGAGACCACATGGGAGCCTGGGCTCAAACCTTCACCCAGGTAATGAGGTACCCCTCCACCCAGGTAGTGAGACCTTAGGAGTCTAGTGAGAATCAAGTCTTTCATCCCTGCTCAGCAATAATGAACACACCCCCATGGTGTTAGTGGTGACCGTGTTAGGGGAAGTAATAAGGTGCCCTCATTCTCTCAGATAAGGGGTGTAAAAGGGGATCTAATGGAGAGTCTGAATGTCCAGCCCCACCATGTACAACAGGAATCCCCTTTGCCCAGATGTTCAATCTCTCTTGGCAGTAACAGGGCAATGCCCCAATCATGACGCAATGTCAGAGAAGACCTCCTGAAACAGTATTTCCAGACTCGTGATACCCAGCCATACCCAAGTTTCAACTGAAAATCACTCTCATACCAAGAACCATCACTTTCTTAAACTAAATATTCAGTCAAAAGAGGTTAACAGGGCTGGGGTTGTAGCTCAGTGGAAAGTGCTTGTCTATCATGTGTGAGGTATAGGGTTTGATCCTCAGCACCACATAAAAATAAGTAAATAAAATAAAAGTATCATGTCTATCTACAACTAAAAATAATAATAATAAAATTTGTAAAAAAAAAAAAAAAAAAAAAAGAGGTTAACAATTGCATGGCATAAGATGTCAGAACTTAAAGTAAGAATTTTTGAACAGATCAGTGGCCATGATCACCTCTCAAATGTGGTGCTCTTTATAAACACCTTTTCCCACACTAAGGAACCAAGACTGTGGAAGTGGAATTTGGTCACATACATTGCAAACATATATATTTATATTATAGTAAATATAAATCTGCATGGTACAGCGGAAATATCTTCATATCAGAGCTGAGGAAGGTATCAAGAACTATTGGAGTCATGTCAAAAGCACTCTGAAGGGTCAGGGATGTGGCTCAGTGAAAAGAGCACTTGCCTAGCATGTGCTAGGCTGTTGGTACAATCCCCACATTGCAAAAAAGAAAAGAAGCAAGCCAGTCAGCCACATGCAGTAGTTCATGTCTATAATCCCAGGAGGAGGCAGGAAAATCACAAGCTCAAGGCAGGAAAATCACAAGCTCAAGGCTGACCAGGGCAACATAGCAAGACATTATCTCAAAATAGGGTTAGAAAAAGGTCTGGGAGTGCAGCTCAGTGGTAAAACTCTTGCCTAGCATACATGAGACTCTGGGTTCAATCCCTAGTGCTGCAAAAGAGAAATGCGACTCTAGTGACTCTGACTGGCCAGCATTGGAGCAATTTAAGCCTTGATGATGATGATGATGATGATAATGATGATGATGATGATGATGATTGCAATTGTTATGGTTTGAATGTGAGGTGTCCCCCAAAAACTCAAGTGTGAGACAATACAAAAAGGTTCAGAGAAGAAATGAATGGGTTAGGAAAGCCTTAATCCAATCAGTGAATTAATCACCTAATAGGATTAATTGAGTAGTAACTGAAGGCAGGTGGGCTGTGGCTAGAGGAAGTGGGGCAATGGAGGTCTGGCTTTGGGGTATATGGTTATATCTGGCAAGTGGAGATCTCTCTCTCTGCTTTCTGATCATTATGCGAGCTCCTTCTCTCCACCCCACTTTTCTACCGTGATGTTCTGCCTCACCCAGAGCCCCAGGGAATGGAGCCTGCTGTCTGTGGACTGAGACCTCTGAAAACAGGAGCCCTCAAATAAACTCTTCTTTCTCTGTAATTGTGCTGGTCAGGTCTTTTAGTCGAAGTAGTGAAAAAGCTGACTAAAATAGCAATGGATTGAAGCACATCAGAAACCTTTAAATTTATGAATTGATAATGATCTAATAAAGAGTCATTGACATATTTGGTAGACACAAAGGAAGCAACATTGTTTTTTAAAACTGGCAAAAAAGGAGTATTTATTTTGTTTTTCCTATATAATTTTACCTCAGAATAGTTAAATATCAAATATTCTTTATAGAATTACACAAGGAAAGAAGAATACAATTAGAATATTTCTGGTTGGCACCCTTTAATGAAATAATGAAGACAGGTAATAATTACCAATGAGCATTGCAATAAAAGAGATAACCAGATGAAACCACATAATACCACACAGGAAGAATTCTAGGGGAAACATCTGAAGTAATTATGAGCACCATAGGGACCAAAAAGTACCTTTATTTGAGGATGTAATCAAGAAAATTCAGACTGGGTAAATTGCTACAGGAAAATTCATCATTTAGTAGTAACAAAAGATTATGAGAGAAAAAAAAATGGGAGTGTATAAAATAAAAAAAATTATTATACATATCAACCAATTACAACATATAAACTTTTGTGGATTTGGATTCAAAAAATCTGTAGGGTCTATTCATAAGACTATTTCAACATTGAGTATTTCATATGAGAGAATATCATAAAATTATTGATTTTTAAATGTGATAATACTATTATACTTATGAATTTTTAAGGATTCCTCTCTTTTGGATATGTAATCTTAATTTTTAATGGATGAAAGTATATAACATCTGAGATTTATTTCAAAATAACGCAGAAGAAAGAGGGGCATGGGGGTAGGAAGGATACAGAAGAAACAGAATTGATCACAAGCTATTGATTGTTGAAACTTGATTTGGGGTATGTAAATGTTCATTATGGTTCTTGTCCTGCATATATAAATATATACATATTAATTTTTACATGTACATATATAAATCAATTTTTCACAATTAAAATATTAAAAATAAGTTGGGCCCATTGTATTCGTTTCTTGTTTTATTGACACATTATAAAAATTACCATATTTATGGGCTACAATGTGATGTTTCAGTACATGTATACATTGTGCATTAATCAAAGCAGGGTAATTAGCATATCCATCTCCTTAAAGCTTTATTACTTCTTTGTCATAACAACATTCAAAATCTTCTAGTTATTTGAAATATAAAATGCATCACTAGTGCTTATAGTCACCCTATTATAATGTCATTCTACTATAACATAAAATGCCAGAACTTATTCCTCCTATCTAATTGAAACAATGTATCCATGAACCCACCCCTTCCCATCTCTCCCAGCTACCTATTCTCCCCAGCTTCTAGTAACCTACAATTCTACCGTGTATTTCTATAAAATAATCTTAGATTTCAAATATGAGTGAGATCTTGCAATATTTGTCTTTTTTTTGTGACTGACTTATTTTGTCTAAAGTGAGTTGAGTCCTTCTTAAAACTATCTGCTAATGGGCTGAGATGTAGCTCAGTGGTTGAGTAATTGCTTAGCATGCAAGAGGCCCATATTTGATCCCCAGCACCACACACACACACACACACACACACACACGCACGCACACAATCTGCTAATAACAATACACATGAAACCCAGTTATACCTAACATCATAAAAGTGAGCTCAACTTTCATGCAGGCCTGAAAAACTGCCATAGACAAAGTCATAATGTCAGCGTATGTTTATTGGTACTGTTTAACCACTAAGGCAATTTGTCTTGGTCCTGAGTTGGTTTTATATGACAGCTTCTCTTCCAAAGTGCCCATTAGTCCTTTCCACATTCTCAAAAGGCAGGTAGGAAATCTCATCTCCATCCACAATGACATATACAATGTCAGGTACCATTGAGTCGAAGCTTTAAAATGCAACCAGCAATTATGTGCTCTAGACTCCTCATGAATCTGTGGACCATGGAAGATGTTGACCAGTAAGGCTGCTGGGAGTCTCAGCCCCAATTTGTGATATGATGACTATGATCCAGTGGGACTGCCCTATCCACATGGGAAAAAAATAGCAAGTGAAAACAACATGTATTTTTGCATCTTCTGGCATGTTCCAGAATTCAGGCCATGTTCCAGGGTGTTTAGCTCAGCTTAATATTGGATAAACTGACAAAGTCCTCCTAGTCCCATTCAATATTTTCCAGACTGATTTACTCCTTTCCTCCCATCACTTCCTACTTTTCAGATGCACTGAGATTATCCCACCTTGGTAAAATTGTCACAGTGTTTCCAAAGATGCATCCATTTCCCCTGGAATTCAAGTTTTCTCCAGAAGCAGATAAGCTTTCTGCAAGGATATAATACTGGTATACCTTACCTGAGGATATATTTTGATAACATTAACATGTTGTAAGCATCTTACTCATATAAAGAACTTCATAATTTTCAAAGTACTTTTCTTGTTGAATAAATAATATCAAATATTATTGTTACTAGTATTATGGTACATACACACAGGAATATGTAAATATTAGGCACTATTTAATTCTCAAAAATATAAACTAGACATATGCCATTTTTTCTACTACATAGAAAAGTCTAAGCTACCATCTTACATAGTCATTCATTTATTCATCACATCATTGATTAAGGATGTGCTTGCTAATTGCAGAAGCGCTTACATATAATCCCAGCAACTCAGGAGGTTGAGGCAGAAGGATCACAGATTCAAGACCAACCCTCAGCAATTTAACAAGACTCTCAGCCACTTAGAGAAACACTGTCTCAAAATTTAAAAATAAACAAATAAAAAGGACTAGGAATGTGGCTCAGTGGTCAAGTGCCCCTGGGTTCAAACACTAGTACCAAAAATAAAAATAAAAAATGCACTCTGTGCAAGAAGGGCAGTGCTTAGACCTACAAAGTCCCTGCTCTCCTATATTGTATTCTCATTATAAGAATAGAAATAATTGTTTCATTCAATATTGGCAAAATGCAAATTGACAACCATATTCATATGAACCATATTCACAAACTAAAGTATGCAAGAAATAATACACAAATTTGTTTCCCAATAAATATACGTGGTTTCTATTTTGAGCCCTCATTTCCACCAAACATGCAAAAGAAATTAACCTCACTCATGTGGGAAGTTTCCTTCCATCCTTCTGCTGGCTCACATCAGAATTCTCAGGTACAATGCTGTGCAAGCCCATAGCAGGGTCCCTCTTACCCGTCCACCCATGAAAGTCACAACCAGAGCACCCATTTCCTGTTTATATCCCCTCTTAGGTCAACAGTATTTTTGCTGCTGCATCTCAGGGACATGGAAATCTGTCAATCTGTCAGTGGTCCTGTCCAATGGCTGCACCACCTGACAGTTCTGGACTCCTGGCCTGAGCACTGTGAGTTCAGGACACCCTGACCAGGACTCATAGCTTCTCTTCCCATCTGACCTCAGCCAAAAAAATTGCTCGAAGTTCAAAAAAAATTATTCCCCTTCATATTTTCATCCAAGCTATTTCATCTATACCATGGAATTCTCCAATCTCTTTACTTTCTCTGGAAGCCTGCACATTTACGTCAAGAACTAATATTTGAAGACTTAAAAGAAAGAGGAGTTTGCAGTTATTTCTGATCTCCACCACACCAAGTAACTTCCCTCAGGCAATGTGCAGACTACAAAGTCAGATGCCTGCTCGACTCCAGAGAAAAGAAACAAGAAAATAGTTGGAGAAAAAATAATATGCAACACAGTATCCTTGAAGATATCCATTGGCTGTATATTAAGAAAAATTACTTCTAATGTAGGTCTCTTCCCCAAATATAAAACCACGAATCTGGTGTTTAGCAAAGAATTATCCTGTCTTTATTTACAAGTGTGATATCTTATTCATCATGGATTTATTTACATTGCAGCCCACTCCACCCCCAGTTCATCCATACAGTAAGTCACAACTGGAACATCCATTGTCCTGTTTCTAAATATTGCATTAAAGGGATTTATCTCAATGACTTAATTCTGGCTGCTCCATTCCAATTACCCAGGGAAAACTCAGACTCTTCTATGCTATGAAAATGGAGCCCAGGAAATAGCCCAGAGTTAACAGCACTTAACTGTGGATGACAATTTATTTTCTCTCTTATTGAACAGTTAACTTCTCAATTAACTTCTTTATCCAAAAAGTGCTTTTCCCCCACCCAACCCACTGTGCTCCTCAGTCCTAAATACAGGATACCAATAAAGACTTAAAAAAATTTTACAAGAAACACTGTTTCAATTTTTTAAAAAATAAATAAAAAGGACTGGGAATGTAGCTCAGTGGTCAAGTGCCCCTGGGTTCAAACACATTAAAAAATATAAATAAATAAATAAATAAATAAATAAATAAATAAATAAATAAAAAGCACTCTATCAGGAAAAGAGTAATGTCTACATAATTGCTCAGTTTAATTTTTATAGGTGTCCTATATACAAGATGATGGGACAGAATGGGCTAAGCTAACAGAATATCCCCACAAGCAGTGAAAACGTTAATGCCTGTCAGCTACACTGCAGATACTGAGGGTCCCTGTTACTTGAAGTTTATATTATTTATTTATTTGTTTATTTATTTATTTTTGTGCCAGGGATTAAACCCAGGGCACTTAGCCACATACCCAGCCCTTTTTTATATTTTTTTTGCCTTGCTGAAGTTTACACTTTAGAAGGTTCACAGGAAAAAGAAAATCATTCAAGAGCATTTTAGCCCATCAAATGTGTCCAAAGTCAAGAGTTCATTGCATTTTAATTATTCAGGCACCACTTTGCATGTTTAAAAAAATAATAAAACTTAGAAAATAAGCAAAGATAAGAAATGGTCAACATTCTGTCCAAATAGATGAAATTTTTAAAAATTTTGTTTATAAAAAAACATTTTTTAAAACTGTATACTTCCAGAAAGAAATCATCTTAATGAATCAAGGTTGTATTCCTCCAAGATATTTTGGGAATAACATTTATAAAACCATAAATTCCTCTTTCAGGGATATAAATATCCATAGCATCAATAACATGTGGCCACACAAATAAAATCTGGTTCAGAAAATAAGAAATAAGACTGTGTTTTAGCATAGAGAGATTAGGTGATCCATCAAGACCCTATAATCTCATATATTTTAAGATGTATTCCTTTTCTTGTCCTAGAGAAGATTTAAGATAACCTAAAAGGATACATAAAATTCAACCAGATAATACAAATCAAAACAGGAAAGAAAAGAAAAAGGAAAACAACCTCCCAGACAAAATGAGGCCAAGAAAGCAGCTGTAATGTTTCCCCAGAATAATTGATTGTGAGCAGAATCATGTCTCGTGCTCTTGATACTGCCTTTTATTGGTGACAAGTTCTGTTTCCTCAGATGTTGAAGTATAACACCAGAGAAGCATGCCAAGGCAAGCATATTAAGCAGGTTTTATTTAAAGATAGTAACACAGACTTCTCCAGGGAGAGAGAAGGGGGCCATGACTGATGTTCTAGAATCCCAAGAAGCGAGTGCACCCTCTTATAGATTAGGGTCTCCTTTGTTATCCTGTTCTCTCCCCACTTATCTCTCCCCTTCCTGCCCACGTGACCAGGCCCAGGACATGCCGGTGAGATGGCAAAAAGGTGAGAGGCAGATGGGCAGGGGAAGGGCCAAATGGAGCCCAGGGGCCCAGGATGCATTAATTAGCAATTCCCTCCCTGCAGGTTTTTGGGAGGGGTAGTACAGGCAGGTAATTTTGGTGATCAAATGTCCTTCAATTGATGAATGGATAAAGAAACTGTGGTATATATATACAATGGAATATTACTCAGCCATAAAGAATGATAAAATTATGGCATTTGCAGGCAAATGGATGAAATTGGAGAATATCATGCTAAGTGAGATAAGTCAATCTCAAAAAACCAAAGGACGAATGATCCCGCTGATAAGTGGATGATGACACATAATGGGGGGTGGGAGGGGTTAGTGTTAGGGTTAGAGTTAGGGTTAGGGAGGGTGGCAAGAATGGAAGAAGGAAGGACTGTATAGAGGGAAAAGAGGAGTGGGAGGGGTGGGGGAAAAGGGTAAAAAATAACAAAATGAATCAAACAGCATTACCCTATGTAAATTTATGATTACACAAATGGTATGCCTTTACGCCATGTACAAAAAGAGAAACAACATGTATCCCATTTGTCTACAATAAAATAATAAAAATAAATAAATAAATAAAACACATTGAAAAGAGAAATTAAAAATAAAAAAAATTAAAAATTAAAAAAAAAAAAGGGCTCTGGAGACACTGACATTCCAATCTCCCAGGGGCTTTAAGCAACTTCCCAGACACAGATGACCTCCATTCTTTGATTTGACCAGATTCCCTATTCTATACTAATGGCCTGTCCTCAATTCTGGCTTCACTGTGATTTCACCATTGGCAGAAATATTAACTTATATTGAGAGGAAATTTATATTTAGGGGATATTTATCCGTTACTAATCCTCATCATATAGAAGAGAAACTGCAGAGAAAGGCACAGTTAGTCAGCTGGGCACAAAGTTGATCTTCTTTCCTCCTGGCCTCACATCTTTTCTAATTTGTTGCTTCCACCTTAGACCTTGTCTCTTCTTTTCCCTGTGAGCAAATCCCCAATGGATAACCACAGAGGAGGAACAAGAATGCAGAGCCTGAGAGGCAATATACTGAGCCCAAGAGGTATTGACAGAGCTGACTAATAGTCAATTAATCAACCTGTATGTTAAACGCCCCTCATGCACCAGTACCTGTGCTAGCCATTGGTGTGATGAGGAAGGTAGCCCCAAAGAGCACCAACAGGATGTAATCGTCAACATCAGTCAACTATCACTTTGGTGCTGTTTTCTACCTCATCAATAGACAATGGTTTCTAAATCATTATGGGATTTATTGGTGATAGTTATACGTATTAAATTTTTCTTCTAAAATCCTAAACAGAATAAAACATTCGCCGTACCATTAAAACCTTTTGATTTTATTGCCAATATATTCTTAGCATATGTATTAAGAAACTTATGAGGGAAAGGAATGCAGATGTTATAATTTAAACTCAAGTGGACCACCAGGCTGTGTCACATGAGGCCCATCTGAAATATACTTTTAACTTGCTTACTTTTTCCTATTAGCACCTATTCCCATAAAAGGTGGGAAGAAAACCATATTTGATCTTATCTCTTTATGGAAGCAGTAACCAGCTAGAAAAATAACCCCGCTGTTGCCATAGTAGTCGTAAATTATGGAGCCATTCCACCAGAAATTTCATTCACTTGAAAATTGAAGTCCCCAAGTGACAATAAGCTGAGAAAACTGTAATATCGGCTAGATGAAGAGGACGTTGCCAAGTCTAAGACACAGCAAGGCAAGTAGAGGAGAAGTGAGTGCCTCAGTCGACCTCGTCTCAAGTCACAGGCAGAATGGACACACTCAGGAACCTAGTGTTAGAGATCAGATAACTTCCACCCTAAAATATCTATCTGTTGGGGTTTTTTAAAATTGATTTTTAGGAAAGTGATGAAAAGAAAAAGATGTGCTGGCAAGATACTGAAGTTTGTCTTCCATAAACTTGACCTGAGAAAGTGAAAGTAATATATGTAATAATCTTTGGAAGGATGGGGTTTACTGGGGATGGACTCCAGGGCACTTTACCACTGAGCTACATTTCCAGTCCTTTTTGTTTTTTAGTTATTTTTTTTTAATTTTGATATGGGGGTCTTGCTAAATTGCTGAGGCTGATCCTCCTGCCTCAGCTTCCCAAGTCCCAGGGATTATAGGCATGCATCACTGTGTGGAGCAAATGCATATAATGTACTTAGTAGTTATGGTGTACTGATTTATAAACAAAGAGGTGTGTATCACCATTCAGAAAGTCACTGTGGAGTGACAATGCTCCCTGGAGGTCTCTTCCAAGATGGCTGGTAGGTCCCCTACTGCTATGTTGATTTGGTGTGACTACTAACTTCCTTGGTCAACCGTGTGTGGTCAGCACTAAGGATAAGAATAGGGGCTTGTCATGTGACACTGCTCTAACATGTGGATCAGGGAGCTGCTGGTGGTTACCTTCAGTCCAACAAATCAACTGAGAAGCAGGAAATGTCCTTCTGCAGAGTGAGATCCCTGAAACAGAAATAGCTAAGAGAAGGAGAGAGTGTACCAGGAATCCCAACAGCCCTCCTGCTCTCTGTCTGGTCTCTCCTGAGGCCTAGGGGATTCCTGTCCTTGGGTCCATGGGTCTTCCCCAAAGCCTCACTGTCAATTCCCTGTTTCATTCACACCAGCTGCTTTTAAAACAATTAAATGTCCACATCCATTCACCTGGAGATAAGGAAGCTTCTTTAGTCCTTCTCAGGGTCACCTCATTACCATGTCACCCATGTCATCAGCCCCACCTCCTCTTTCCTCTGCTGTTAGGGGAGTTCCCTCAACATTGTCATCTTCTACTGGCTTGTCTCATCTCACAGTGATGAGATGATGTGTGCCTAACACATCATGCCAACATGATGTTTCCCTGGACGTTAGGCTGGTTATCTGGTTTAAGTTTTATCTCTCAGTAGTTGACTGTTTACATTAACTTTTTTTTTTGAGCTGTTAATATGTGTTACACACTGTTCAGAGTATTTTATAGTTATTAATTTATTTATTCAATTAGTTCTCATAACAATCCTGTTGAAGGTACAATAATATCCCCATTTTATTGCCAGGAAAAGTGAGGAACTGAGGGGTAAAGCGATTTTTCTCAAAATTATTTTACAAGAAAATTGTAGAACAAATATTTTAATCCAGTTTTCTGGCTCTAGCGTCTAAGTCCACAACACCAGCCAGCACGGTCTCTCATATGTACACAAAAAAGCAATCAGGAATAGCCCCCAGGTGAAGCTACATTTTAATGAGTGTTCCTGGATTCTGGAGAACTGCTAGCTTTTGGAGGAAAAGTGCTTTAGGCACCTCTAACTATTTTCAATGATGTGTGCAGGCACACAGAGACAAACAATACACTTACACAAATATACAAGTACGAACACACAATACACACATGCAAATGCACACATAACTAGATCCACAGCTGATACAACACTGGCATATATCAAGCAAGCTGTTAAAGTTTTGAGTCTTGGGACCAATACCATCTAAGACAAAGTACGTCATAAACCTACAGCATTGGGGAGAACAGCAAGCTACCAGCAGGCACTTTACTATCCACCAGCTTTAGCTGAACCACTTTGAAATACACAGATAGATTGGAGCTTAAGGACTGATAGGACTCTGAGGACTATTTGTTTGGATTTTTTTAGTTGTTGTTTTTAATGGAGGATCTATCTTACTCCGAAAAAATCTCTTGCTTCCAGATTAAGCTTCATGTCCACAAGAGAAAAAGGCAATCTCTAGTAACTGTGCACGTGTATTGTGCACATATTGAAATATGCCCATCAAGCAGTATATCGAACTAGGGGTATAGCTCAGTGGTGGAGTGCTTGCCCACCATTTATGAGGCTCTGGGTTCAACTCCCATTAGTGCAAATTTAAAAAAATAAAATAAGTAAATTAATCAAATAGCAATGCACCAAACTATAATCACATGTAAATATAGGCTTCAGACACACCAGATATAAATACTGGTATAGTATATAAATATCCCAGATTTATAGAAATTATAGGCTCATACAGAAAAATACACGGTTTGCAACAAGAGATGTAAAATTTGTAGGAGGGAAATTGAGCTCTTGACAGAAAAGTGAAACATTTTCTCCTTAGAATTTTTAGAAACAAATAGCTTCCTGTCAAATACAGCCCTCTGTATAGCATTATAGAAATGCCAACAATATCTCTTTTTTTAAGGCAGTTGATGTGCTAATTTTCATATCTTGTGCAATCTTCGAAGTAAAAACAAAATATTTATCATCCACAAAATTATCTTATATCCTTGGCCCTATATACAGAGAGTCAAAGAAATGAAGAAAACAGGTTGTTACTTATTCTCAACTGTATTGCTCCTGACTTACAAGTGTTGACAATTTAAGAGGCACAGAGCAATAATGTGGAAAACATTTGGACCTAGAGTGAAGAAGTGTGAACTTTGGTTTGGTGTTCAAGGTTGAAACATTCACAAGAATTAAAAAATTATTTCAGCAACCTGTGCTTCAGTTTCCCACATACAGAGTGAAAAGTCTTGGATTTGATCATCTCAGATGCTTCCCAGCATTGGAAGTCAGTGATTCTCTCCCAAAATATTAACTCAAATTTACTGTGAGATGTAAATACTATAGGGTGCTATAGTTGAATGGGTCTCCCAAAATCATGTGTCAGAAGCTTAGTCCCCAATGCAATGGTGCTTGGAGGTAGGGCCTAATGAGTGGCTATTAGGTCATGACAGCTCAACCTTTATAAATGAATTAAGGCTGACTATAAAAGGGCTTTTGCTGCAAGTTCAGCCTCTCTGACACACACACACCA
Source organism: Sciurus carolinensis (assembly GCF_902686445.1). Classification (NCBI taxonomy): domain Eukaryota; kingdom Metazoa; phylum Chordata; class Mammalia; order Rodentia; family Sciuridae; genus Sciurus; species Sciurus carolinensis. The sequence continues at coordinate 80,268,355 of NC_062213.1, read as the reverse complement.
CTACCACCACCACCACCACCACCACCACCACCACCACCACCACCACACCTTTGTCTCTCCCATGTGATGCCTTCTGCCATGTGTGACACAGCCAGAAGGTCCTCACCAAATTCCAGTGCCTTGATCTTCAATACCTCAGCCTCCAGAACTGTGAGGAAACAAACTTATTTATTTCATAAATTACCCAGTCTCTGGTGTTCTGTTACATCAGCAAGACCTGGGTTTGGAGTTCCAGATCTGACTGAGGATTCTAACTCCAGCTTACAAGCTTTGTTATCTTGAGCACCTCAAACATAATTTCTTCCTCTCTCAATTGGGGTAATGATGTAAGCAATATATAGACGGACATCTGCAAACAGAATTAGAGAGGATTGTAAGCATCTGTGACAACAGGCCAATTGTTGTCACACAGCAAAAATTAAAGAAAATAGTGTGATAAGTAGTGAGTATTTGAAAATAGAGAAGTAGGGGGAAAGTGGAATCAAGCCCATGGGGACAGAGTGAAGGGATGCAGGGACAGGAAAGGAAGTGGTTGGGAGTACCACTGAATGGAAAACCAGCAACCTACACTTACACTTCAGAATTCTACAAATATGCTTTGTTATCTCAGGAATCTGAGGAGCAGAGAATTTGAACAGCTCATTCACTATAACCCAAAGATTTGTTTTTAACATGGGTAAATGAATACATGAATAGAAGCTACTATAGGAAGTGTGGAATCCCTTAACCACAAGCTGCTGCAGTTGTACCTCAAGGCATTTGTTACTTTGCTCCCTAGAGTTGGGCATTTCCCAGAGGGGGATCTTCAAAATGCCTGCTGTGGAATCATCTAGAATGTTTAAAATGGAGAATAGTAGTTCAGTGGTAGAGTGCATGCTTAGCATACATGAGGTCCTGGGTTTGACTGGCAGCACCCAAAAATAGAAGGGGGAAAAAAAGCAGAATCTCAGATTCCACCCAGGCCTCCCAATTCAGAATTTCTAGAGTGGCACACATTTCTGAAGTGATTAGGGTTATTTCCTAAGTGATTCTGAGCACACTCCACCCTAAGAGCCACTGGAGGACAGGATTAAAGAGTCCCTAATGGTCAAGTCAATATTTCCAATAGCCATTGTCACCCTGGCTGCTGGCTCTTTATGTATAGGTACTTTCAGATACTTTCCAGAGTAACTGGCCTCTGCGGTCTTTTTTTAAGTGCACAATGCCACAAGAGCTTTCTATCCCTGGAGGTTTTATCTGTAAGTCTGTCCAAAAGAATTTAAACAGATTCTTAAAGTGGAATTTGCCCTCTTCCTAGAAAATTTTTAAATGCAGGGATTTAAGACTAAATAACAGAAAATTCATACAGGCTACATCACAGGAAGGAATTTTTTTCTTTGACTCTTAAAAGCATGATAATAGAGTACAACTGTCCTGGCTTCCACAGATTCTGTGGGCTACATATACCACAAATGAAATTTTCATTGGAAATCCAAAGAGATGTGCATAGGCCCCATTTCTGTCTCTACCATCACAACAGAAAGTTATTGTTGCCCAACAGGCAGCAGGAGGAAGTACAAACGTCTCCAGAGAATGGTGACTAATCTCTCTGTGAAGAGGCTGACAGCACCCATCTGATCTGAATTAATGAGACTTTGCCCTTTGCCTGTTCTCTGAACACTGATTTCAGTGGAAAAGATGGGTAGCTGTTGAGTTTCCCAGACGAGTGTGGAAAGGTCGAAGTATTTATGGCAGAAAAATAACTCTCAGATTGCAACTGACTTCAAAACTGCAAATTGTTCTCTAACGGTCTCTCCCTTTAGCCAGATGAACAGATCTAGAATTGGGATAAAGGTTTGTGCATTTCACAGGATATCTTTTTCTAAGCCCCAGGTAATATTCCATAGATTTCAAATAGTTTGGGGGAGTTTACTTAAGTAATCAAGTGATTTTCCCCAAGAGTGAATGGGGAGATCATTCTGGAAGAACCACAAAAGGGAGTTTACGAAAATTTTACAGTGGATTTAAAGGATAAGATGCTGAAAAATAGGCCTACTAATTTTCGAATCATTCATACTAGACAAGTAACAGGGAAGCAACAATTATGTAAATAACCCAAACAAGAAGTTGGTATGTACACCAAGCTCACATAATCTTCTTATGGGTAGAAAGGGTAAATTTTAGTTGCCTTCCCAATAAAGCTCATCAATGTCATTCTCCCTCCAAGTTTTAAAGATGCAAAAACTTGCCCAGAATCACAAAGTCATTTCAAGTTCATAAATACTAAAACAAATAAGTGCTTCTTTAGAGAAGAATAAAACTAACTTTGAGAAGAAACATTTTATTAGGAATTATCATTATGATCATTTTAAGCCTAACTTAAAGGTTTAAAGATCTTCATGAATTATACAATGTCATACTTTATCCTAATTTATAGAAGAAAAATTAAGAAAACACTCATTTTTAGGTATAGAAAAGTGACTTCAAATCAACTTTCTATAATCCAACTGATAGGATGTAAATAATAACTTGGAAATTCCAAAATAAGAGATAATTTTTTAAAATTTATTTACCCTTGCAATTATTTGGAATTATTTAAATCAGGAATATGACACACAAAAAAATATAATAGAACTATTTAAGTTACATTTTAAGTCCCTTATCAGATAGTCAGTAAAAGAAGGTGAATAAACAGAGAAGGAAATTTTTTCTCAATTTGGGAGGAAAATACACTGAAATATTCTTCATTATATTCATTATCTTATTCAAAAATGAGTATAAAGAACTGACTATTGCAGACTGTGAAGAGCTTGCCTATTAAACAGCAGCCCTATAGCTATTAGGAAATGTTCTGCCACTATGTTCAGAATTTTAGCAACGATTGATGGGAAATACATACACACCCATGCACATATATGTGTACATACATAAAATACACACACATATGTAAATTCTTATATACACACATATATTAAGAATTATATGATTCTTTCATAGACACACATATATGTATATTTTATGAGAGTTTAAAAAAGTAAAACTGCTTGTGATTTTTTTTGCTTAGAGAACATAACAACCTACTCAACAATCCTGAACAAGAAGCAGAAGCAGCACTGAAATCTTCAGAGATTTGGAACAGTCACTGCTTGGCCATGAGCCCAGAGCTATAAGTGCCCAGGCCAAGACCACACCAACAGTAAAACTGCAGTCCCAGCATTCATTGCAGCATACCAGGTGTCTGCATTTGCATTATTTTAAGAACACTATTCTGAACCAAGACATTTATATGGAACATCAAAGACTGGAAAGGTGGAGATGCTACCCTATTCCACATCTTTGTCCTTTGTGGTTTATTCATTAAGTTCTATGCTTCTGATAAAAAGAATAAATATATCAAATGAATAGCTTTCATTGAAACAGCAGTGAGCAATAGCACTTTTTCAAGCCATTAAACATTGTTTTAAATGTGGGTGCATTTCTTAAAGCTCTTAGCAGGTCAAAGGGGGGATTGCCAAATTCTTCCTCCATTTCCCAAATTTGGATGATCTGGCAGTGTTATTTTCTCCCTTAACCAGCTTTGTGTGTGGTATGAATTGATCCTCATGCCCATCTATTCTGCTAGAACCATTATACTCAGAGTTCTTCTATCAAAGTAGTTTCACCCTTGGACAAGAAAAGATGAAATTTAAAAAAAAAAAAAAAAACTCACTAGGAAGATGGCACAACTTCAAGGTAGTTTGCCAGAGATCAAGTCAGAAAGAGAGATGACAAGATTTTGTTCAGGTTGGCTGGATTCAGCTAGATTTTAATTCACTCTTGAATACCACTCCAAACTGAGCACAAAGTCCACACTGCACCACACTGCACTCAACATAATCACGAGCCTTTGATACAGGAGGAAAAGAGGGGATAGCTCATCCTCTCACGTGGAAAAATAAGGGGAGGGTAGGAGACAGATGATTACTCTGATCTTTACTGAGGGAGGTGGAATCTGCCACTCTTCCTCTTTCTCCACTTCCATACAGCACCAGACAGCACATATTGCTTAGAACTTTTTAACAGCGGATGGAAGAGCACCCAGAAACACTGTCTTATAATGCAGACTTGTTTAGTTCATGGCCTCAGTCTTTGGCAATCTGTTGTTCCAGAAAAACCTTTCGCAGCTCTTGAGAACAGGAAGGAACTTCGTGTAATGCATCCAGATATCTTTTTGTCACGTTACCTAGTCCAACTTTGGCCTTGGATATCATGCCTCTATCCATAATCAGCCTTAAGCAGCTAAAGCTCAACTTTTGAGGATTTTGCACACATACACACAAAAAAAAATTCAGAGAGTCAGTTTATGGGGGAAAATGCCAGCAGATAATGAATTAGAAAATTTTTTTTAATTTTTAAACTGTGAATAATCTAAGTTTTGCTTTCAGAGCAAAAGAAGAGAAGGGGAAATGAGGCCAAGGGGAAGATCCACAGGAAAGAATTTTCTCTGGCTAAGTCCTCCAAGCCCTTTGTTAATTAAACTGACACCCAACTGGAGTTGTCACAGGGACCTACTCTTCAATGCTTGTGGGTTCCTCAGAGCACCTATAGGCACAGGGTGCCATAGCAGAAAGTATATAAACTTGTAGCATTTGAAAGTGCAGAAAGAATTTAAATAGTATCCATCCAAATCCTTTATTGGTAGGGAAACTGAGGCCCAAAGAGGTAAAGGGTCTTGTCCAAGATCACAGAAATAATCAAAGTATTTCATGGACTTGGTTCTCATCTTTACTATAGGAGCTGGAAGCTCCACTCAGGCCCTCTATACCTGCCAAACTAAATTCATTTTGATGAAGCTCAGCTCAGCTGAGCTTTGTTCCAGCTCCCAGCAGCCACTAGGTAACACCTGTGAGAAACAGTGAAGCTGGCAGAGATTCCAACCCCCCCCACACATACCTGTCAAGGTCAACCAATTTCTCAGAAAAACAGATCAGAACAGACCCCAGAAGTTGGCACCAGTTTTTCCATTTTTTTTCAGACCCCCACCATTTGACCTAATATCCTTCTGAAAAGTACCATATTTTACTTTACCTCTGCCCTTTTCAGTTCTCAGTGAAGTGATTGAGAATGGTAATTGAATTTCAGAATCTTTCCTAAAACATTAGCATACTGTGTGGAAGAGGGAAGATAGTGATTTTACTCTGAGCCACCCTACTATGCTGGAGAGTACCCTCACTCCAGAAATCAGGAATGAATGAAATCTGAAGACTATAGAAAGTGACACCCAAAGAAAGGCAAATGTGATTAGAAGAGAAATGGGCCTGCTGTGAACAGCCAAGAGAATAGGGAGTGTTCTGTTCTCCACTAAAATAGTGGGACCAAGGAGACTCCAGGGAGCATCTTCACAATGTTTTCTTGTGTTTATGGGCAGCTATTTTTTTATTCTACTGAGGAGAGAGAGAGAGAGAGAGAGAGAGAGAGAGAGAGAGAGAGAGAGAGAGAGAAATTGGAACTGAGAGGAGGTGAAAACAAAGATTGAATGAAGTCAAATACTTCAGTCCATTGGAGTGGTTTTAAAAGTGACTGATAATTGGTTTTGAAATTATTGTCTTGGTTTTAAAATCCTGGACCCCTAATTTTCCATGACGATGTGTTTTGGGGGTGAAGGAGGTTGAGCTCTGGGCCTCATTCTTCCCACCTGGCCCACAGATCCTGCCCCAGCTCTGCACTCAAGAAAATTCAGTTTCTTGAATTTGTCACATGAACTCTGATTTAGTTTCCTTGCTCAGTACTATGAACTCTTTCTCTCTCTCTCTCTCTCTCTCTCTCTCTCTCTCTCTCTCTCACACACACACACACACACACACACACACACACATACACACTCACACCATCTCTTGAAGGGAAACCTATCACATAAGAATGACAGAATAAATTCTGTTTTCTTTAGTTGCATTTTAAAATGTGCAAGAAGGAAAAGTTTAAAAATATTTGGGCACTTCAAAATCCAATAAGTGATTTTGTATGGAATCAAAACAAAAATGGAATGATTTTTAAGAGGAAAGATATGATTGAATGAATGAATTAGAAGTGAGTTGCCAAAGGAAATCCTAATTAGGAAGATGCTAGGCCCCCAAATTCCAGGTGCCAAGGTAATCAGTGTAGGCAGCTTCATCAGGAGATTCAGTTCACGCAGCTACAAGAAAGTACACAGGGACTGAATGTCTCAAGTCTCACTGTCCACTTTAGAATATTCTTGGAGAAATGAAAAAAGTGGTGAGGAAGAAAGGATAGAAAAACCTCAGAGTTAGCAAAGGAGTGTTGAAGAGGCGGTTGACATTTTCACTTTGATGAGTAACCTGGGCTGGGTATCATGAGCAGGGTGTGTTGACTGTGTTTCTATCCTTAGGCTTTTAATATTGGTTTTCTTCAATTGCTCCATCACAGGTTTATCAGAAAGCTATATTCAATTAATATGTGTCACTTCACATATTAGGTCCCCAGCACACACACAGGGCCTTTCTGTTGTTGTCATTTAATCCTCAAGGAAGATTCAATTTTTTGAAGAAAATGTGAGTAAGGCCACATGCTAAGCCCTGCTGGTCTAAGTTACTCCCCTAGGAGAGCCTCGCTGGAGTTTGCACACTCTGGGAAGTGTGGGGACTCTGCCAGGTAACCCCCTCACTCCGTATCCTGAAGGGGGAACTGCACCAAACTGTTGTTCTCTGGAACATTCTTCCTCCTCTCTGCTCATCAAGTTATATTCACCTTTCCAAGTTCCAAGGAAAATCTCCCCCTTTCCAGAAGTGTTTTAGTTCTATGTACATTGAACCCTCTTCCATTAACCCCTATCAACACATGAAACTCAAAATTTCCTGGTAATGTTTCAGTGTTAAACATCTCATCTTTCCCTCAATAAGCAAGTTCTCTCAAGAGGTAATGACCAAAAATCTTATTTCTTGAGCATCTATCTCCCACCATCCCTAACATGGTGTTGGACCCGTGAAGTCTCAGTAAGTACTCACCAACTGAAAGACAAGGAGGCTGAGGCCCAGTTAGGAAAGGTGGAAAAGTGAAGGACAGAATGGAAGTAAAGAAGCTCTTCAACTGGGAATGACACTTGAGGATGTTCATGGAAGAAAGAAAAAGACCCAAGGAAGAGACATGGAAGGGTTTGTGAGAGGAAACCCCAGGTCAGAAAGTCTGTGGCAGCTACAGAAGCATCAAAGTGTGGAAAGCCAGCACTTGCACAGGGCTGGTATTGTTTAATTAATCCTCACAGCAAATCTGTGACGTAAGTACTGTCATGATCCCCATTTTACAGATGAGGCCGGAGAGAGGTTAATCGACTTGTATGAGATGGAAGAGCTGAGCGGTGTCGGAGCCACAGTGCAACCCCAAGCATTCCAGCTCCCAGGCCTCTGCCTCTTACTAGTAGGGAAGGTAAGGAGGGAAAGATGCAGGATGGTACCCAGCTTTTGAGGCAATGTCTGATCATTGATAAGAGTTCAAGATAAATTTTAAATATTTTCAAATTCAAATAGCTTTATTTGCAAACACAGAGAACCAAATACAGCTTGGTTTTTCTTTCCATGCACCTCATAAATTCAGAAAATTGTGAAAACACACAAACACACACACACACTCATACTACATACACACAACATGCCACATACATACAACACAGATATATACACATACCTCAGCACACACCACATATACATGCATATGCTACACATACACCTATATATAGAGAGAGAGATTGATATATATCTTCTACAACATACCATACATATATACACACAACACACAACAAACATGCATGGGACACACATACATGCAGACCATACTGCATACTATACCACACAAAATTCATTCTGCTCAGACAACACATACAGCTCACATACACAACACACACTATGCTCCACAAACATAAAACATACAATCACAATACACACACGATATATACACACAGACACACAGACATACAACCACCTACATACATACCACACACATACACACACATGCGCGCACACTTGTAGCAATGTTTAATACACCTGTGGCTGTGTGCTGTCCCACAATGTGTTTCCTTCTTGTGGAGTGGTGGCATATAGGACAGCGTTCAATGCTCTGACAGCTGCAGCATGCACAAATCTCATTGCCTAGTGGCCGGCAGGGGTGGTCAGTGGGGCAAGTGTGACCAGACCCACTAGCACCAAGTCCTGAGCCTGATAAGCCCCAGGGCCTACTGGGGGGCCCTCACTACCCCTCTGCAACCTTAAAGCCAGGCCTGAATGTCAACCCTGGGATGAGGGCCCTAAAGCCCCCACCGCCAGCTGCTGCCCTTGCCTGGAGCTGGGCAAACTCCTCAGCCTGGACTCTGCTACTAAGAATACAGCCACTAGAGCTGGTCCAGTTTCACCCACATGCTCTACTGGCACAGCCATGAGTCCACCAGGGCTGCAGGTGACCCTGTCCCTTCAGTGCAGGTGCCCACCCCTCTGTGGACACTAGTGCTGGCACCGAGGGCCCCACCAGGAACACCCTTCCCCCTCATTCTTCCCCAAGCCTGGTGAATCCAGTCTCTCCCCACCTGAGACTGCCAGTCACTTCATGGCTCAATTCATCCAGGACTGTGAAGCTCCCATTGTCCCAGTATACAGGGTTCATCTTATAGCAGCTGTCCCACCAGAACCACCCCCATAACGCTAGGGAATCAGGCCTTGGATGGAGTCACATGGTAGCAAACATAAGTCCAGATGCAGCCGTGGCTCTGACTCCTCTTGGTTAGGTCCTACAGAAATTAGGGCCATGACCATGCCATACACAGTTCATTTATTAGCTCTGTCAGCCCTGTCCTGGAGAGTGACTCCAGTCACCATGTGAGAGGGAATGTCGCTCTGAGCAGTGTGCACTAAGCACCCTCATCCCAGAATGCTACCTAAACCCATGTGGGCATCCTGAGATGAAGCAGGATGCAGGCTGACTACCTGCGTCTGGCCAAGTCCCCCGGCATCCCCAGAAGGGTCTAGATCCACAGCCTCATTGATCCCAAAGGTCTTATGTCTGGTTGGGCTGGTCTTTTTAGCCCATTTACAATGACTCCTACCAAGGAGCTTCCCAATAAACTTTGGAATCTCTAGAACATATAACTTTTTTTCTTTTTCCCTTTCCCATGAGCCACATGATTACAGCAGTTCAAGCTGTATAAAAGTTGTAAGAGCCGATGGCAAGGTTTGAAGTCAAGCATCCTAATCCATGGGGGAATAAACAACTACCAGTCAGAGCACTTTGTGACACTTAGAAAGTCCAGTGATACTGTTGAAGGTTCAAGAGTGGGTTGTACTGAACACTCAGTTTAGGATTTGGTCACAATTGTGGACAAACACAAAGGGATAAGCAACACCCAAAGGCCTCCTATCTTCAAGTTGAGGCACAGAATTTTTAAAAAGGGGTAGCGGGAGTAGGATCCTAGATTTCAGGATGGTGTTAGTGTCAGTTCATTACTCATTCATACAGAATGAAAGTTTATTTAGCTCACTGTTCTGGAGACTGGGAGGTTGTGTTAGTCAGCCTTTCATTACTATGACGAAGTACTGGGGAAAATCAACTTGAAGGAGGAAAGATTTATTCTGACTCACAGTCTCAGAAGTTTCAGTCCATGGTCACTTGACCATTGTTTCTAAGTCTGTAGTGAGGCAGAATATTCTAGCAAGGAGGGTATGGCAGAACAAAGCTGCTCACTTCATGGTGACCAGGCTCACTTCATGGTGGCCAGGAAACAGAAAGAAAGAGAGTGTGGGAGAGGAACAGAGAGAGGAAGGACACCAGGACAAAATAAACCTTTCAAAGTCATGCCCCAGGAATGAATCCTCCAATTAGGCCTCATATCTTAGTTTCCATCCCTGCCCTGAATAAATAAAGACTGCAGGCTGGCAACCAACCTTTTCTTTGGGGGACTTTCTAGATCCAAGCCTTAATAGAGGATAAGGACTGCATCTGGTAAAGGCCTTCCTACTGGTGGGGACTCTGTAAGGCAGAACAGGACAACATATGGCAAGAAAGGCATATCCAAGAGACAGCCAAAGTAGCTTTTATAGCAGACTGGCTCTTGAGATACCCCATTAGCCTATTCACCCACTAATTCATTAATCTATGAATGACTGATGCATGGCCCTCATGTCCTAATCTTCTTTTAAAGGTCCCACATGGTCTACCTCTTAATAGCTCACAATGGGAATTAAATTTCAACATGATTTTTGGTGAGAACCATCAAACCAGAGCAGATGGGGATGTGTATCTAAGGAAATTGAAGTCTCTGAAGTCCTGAGGCCAGGAAACATGCATGGCCAGGAAACAGAAAGAAAGAGAGTGTGGGAGGCTGGCCTTCCTTCTTGCTAGAAAAAAGTCCAGAGAATAGTTGCCCTTTCCTAGAGGCCTCACATGTAGCAGATGTTTACTCAGATACCACAGCCTCTGACAGCTGGCACACAGCAATGGTCAAGATGAGTGTATTCTTTTTAGTCCTCATCACTAAAGAGGACCAAAATCCATTGATACTCAAGGTATAATGGCAGTATTCACTCTCTTGCTCCAGGTCTGGGTAATCTCTGCAGTACATCCTAAAATAGTTCACAGGGAACTGTTTCATCTGACAAACCACAAATCTTCACACAATGGTGTGTACATGGCACACAGGAGTGGGAAGGATTGTAAGAACAAAAGTAAGAAATATGCATTCCACAGCTGAGAGAGAAACCCTGAAAATAGTCAGACAGGGCCTACCACATTGGTGGCTCTTAAGAGTCCAGTGGTCTTGGAAAAAAGTCAAAGACAAGTCATTACACCCCTACCACTAAGAAAGAGGTGCAGCACTTGGATTTTGAAGACCGCACACACTGCACTTTGTAATTGCACCTTAGTGTCCAGGTTGGGTATCTCAGAAGGCTACCGGAGTATTGAGGGGTCTGAGCACAGCAGTTTCTGGCTCCAGGACAAGCTTCTGAAACAAGTCATTACGTGACAGATCCAAAGGGTTAGAGGTCTCCGTGGTAGATTAGAAGACCACATGGAATGCTTAGAAAACCCAGTGTAAGTGCAACACTCACCCCTAAGTCTCTGGAACATGCAGAGAACTAATTGGCTCTTTAAACACAGCTCCTGTACATTACTGAGCCCAAATAAGGAGTAAGCCCCTATTCACACTTCCAACTGAAGCCTCCCATCATGAGCTGGGTATTGATCTTCCACATTTCAGTTGTTTATTAAGGTATAACAAACTGCCCTCAAAATAAGCAGCATAAAACAACAATTTTATTTGCTAATAGCTCTCTGGGTCAAGGTGGTTGATTTTCTTACATAAAGACTCAGGACTCTCAAAAGTACTAAAGTGGAAGTAGATCAGCCTGCTAAAGACCCTCTCAATTCATATTCCAAATATAATGCCCCCTTCTAGCATACCTAAAAGTCTCATTCCATTATAAAATGAGACCAGGCTCTAAATCCAGAACTTCACCATCTCCTTGGGTCCAGGTACAAGGGAGGTTCTTGGAGCAGCTCTACTTCATCAGAAGAAACTATACTCAAAACACAAGGGGTTCACTCCACATGCACCAAACCCAACAGCAAGATCAGGAGAGGAAAACTACAACAGGCATTCCCAATCCAAAATAAAGAAAATGGAAGACACACAGTGTTCACTGATCTGTAATTATGTGAAACCCAAATGGGCACATGGGCTTTGAACAGATTCTAGTTGTGGAGGGTGGAGAGGGAATGAGCTTTATTTTAGTCACCCTCTTTGTCACTGTGACCAAAAGACCTGACAAGAACAATTTTAGAGGAGAAAAGTTTTACTTGGTGCTGATAGTTTCAGAGGTCTCATTCCATAGATGGCCAACTCCAATGCTCTGGGCCCAAGTTGAGGCAGAACATCATAGCAGAAGGGTGTGGCAGAGGAAAGCAGCTCAGGACATGGCACTAAGAAGCAGAGAGACAGCTCTGCTCACTAGGGACAAAATATATATCCAAAGGCACATACAGTAACATACCTCCTTTAATCACACCCTACCTGCCTATAGTAACCATTCAGTTAATTCATTTAAGTGGTTTAATACATCGATTAGTTTAGAGCTCTCATAATCTGATCGTTTCACCTCTAAACTTCCTTGCATTGTCTCTCACATGAGCTTTTGGGGACACCTCAGATCTATACCACAACAGATGTTAAGGACTTTCAGTGTACACATGTGTGGGTCCACATGTCTCACATCGGTTCCTACCAGAGAGCATGTGTATCACAGGAGACAACATATTAAACAAGATAACTCCTCCAGGAGATGTTATTGGTGCTTATAAGTTGTTGTGTTTCTCAGCTATTTATTATTGTAACAAAATCTGAGATAATCAGCTCAGAAAAAAGAAAAACTGTATTCTGGCTCAGAGTGTGTAAAATTCCAGTCCATGATCAATAGGCCCCATTGCTTTGGGGTCTGTTGTGAGGCAGTACATTGTGGTGGGGTGCTCATGGTGGAGCAAACTACTCACCTGATGGCCAGGGCATGAAAACAGAGGAGGAAGAGACCAGGGTCCCACAGTCCCCATTGACCCTAAAACCCTTTACTAGGCTGCATCTCTTAAAGATTCCACCATCTTCCTAGTAGCACCAAACAGGGGACCAAGTATTTAACACATGAGACTTTGGGTGATAGTTAAGCTCTAAAGAGCAGCAGGTATCACTTGAATAAAGCAACCATGGTGGCAGGAGAGCATTCACTGGCCCAGACACATGGCCTCCACTGTTACTGTTCATCTGGATTCCAGTCTGCCAGCAGTAGAGCCTTCAAGTCAATCGATGTCAAGCAGTAATTAATCTGCTAGTTGGTTAATTACGCTATACATATTTCACCCTGGAGGGAGTACAATTCATCTTTACAGAATTGACTCAAGACACTAGTCCATTTCCCTATGTGCTATGTTGCTGCCACCATCATTATTTGAAGAGTACACCTTTGTTAACCCTGAATCTGGCAATATGGAATAAGGTGATGATCCCTTGTCATCTAACACTAAAGGACCCAATTAATAGTGTGACAAGGGTCACATATTACATTACTTTTAAGAGTCTACTGAGCCCATCTCCCCACTTCCATTTATCTTCTATATCACTGTCAATTTTTCTCGTAAATAAAAATCTCATATTTGTACTTCCCAGGCAAAAACAGTCTGATGGTTCCCTGAAATCTGCAGATTACAGACCTGACCCCTCAGAATATTACATAATGTATGATATGGCCCCGATTTTCTCCTCCAATCACATGGAGCACTCTCCACCCCTTCCACACTGTCTTGCCTTGTTTTCTGAAGGCTCGTGCCCTCTTAGGCAATGTCATCAGCACATTCCTTCTGGATTATCCTTGTCTCAATTCTCATTCTAGAACCACCCCCAACTCCTTAAAGACCTGTATAAACAATCCACAATTGTGAAACAAGTTGCCACAAATTTAGCAGCTTAAAATAGTACACATTTCAGTGCCTGTGGAACAGGAATCCACAGCTGCATCCTCTGCTTCAAGGTCTCTCACAGGGTGCAATCAAAATGTCAGCTGGGGCTGCAGCCTCATCTCAAGGTTCAACTGGGGAGCGATCTGCTTCCAAGATCATGTGACTGTTGACAGGATTAATTTCTTGCAGGTTATTGGATGAAGGTCTCATTTTCTTGCACACTGTCAACTAGAAGCCACCTCAGCCCCCAGCCACAGGGGCCTTTCAATAGGGCAACTCCCAAGATGACAGCATGCTTCATAAAGGCCAGCAAGGGAGAGAGTGTACTAGGAAGATTCAAATGACACACTAAGGCAACATAGTCACAGAACTGTCATACCACCACCTTTGCTAAACTCTATTGATTAGAAGCAAGTCAGAGGTCTCATCCATGCCCAAGAGGAGGGTTATACAGGGACGTGAATACCAGATGTGGCATCATAGTTGCTGTCTTATTGCCTACTGACCACAGGACCTAATTGTATCACCAATGAGGTCTCCCTAAGTCCCCTTTGTCCTGTGTTGACACAGTGCCTTATGTCTCAAAGAAAATCTTGCTTATATCCTCGCAGCACACCCAGGAAAAATATCTTGGCCTGGCATCTTATTACTCATGGTTCTTCATGTCAGCCATCCCCAGTGCCTGTCCCAGAGCTCTATGCACAGAACAGGGACCAGGGAGTAAATCCTTACAGCCTAACTCCTCCCAGTCTTGGCTTTGCTTCCTGGAACAGAAGAAGGTGGGAGGTTTACAAAGGTGGATTTCTATACATTTACTCTCTTTCCAGTTTTCTGCTTCTCATAAGAAAAATGCTCGTAGATTTGACGATCCAATCAAACAATTATTCTGTTTAAAACTGAAATCAAAACTTAGGTTGTATGTGTACCTGATTCAGCCTAAGGTAACTTATATGCTAAAAAAATTTTAGTCATTGTTTCCACGGAAATGTTTAGCCAGAGGAAAAAAAGATGTATTGCATTTATTCACACAACACTTCAAAATCCTCGTGAACTCCCTGTGGCGTAAGCTTTATTGCCTCCATTTCGCAGCAAGGGAATGGAGCTCAGTTTAAGTAATTTGTTCTTGACAGAACCAGAGCTTACACTTTGGTCTGGATGCTGGTATCCTTTCATTCTACCACTCTGCAGCCCCTAGGCAAGGAAGCAAGATCCCAAACTACTGGGTTTCACACAACTAGGCAAATGTAAGTGTCCTAGTTGGTAACTCCAGATTCTCCTCTCTGGAAGCTTCAGCAGCCCCATCTGGTGGGTGGAGTGACCTTGGCCAAGCAATACAGGGCAGTGAAGGTATTGTAAGCAGAAGCAAGAACCAAACTCTGGTTTGGAGAGCTGTTGCTTGAATAGAGCTTATGAGACTTAGAAGTATGGTCATTCCTCAGTACCCTCACTGATTGATAGGTTCTAATTTCTATCTCCAAGCCCCACATTCCATCCCCTCACAGATTCCCCAAATCCTTGACTGCTCAAGTCCCTTATATAAAAATGGCATCCTTTTGTATATAATCTGCATACAACCTCCTGTACACTTTAAATCATCTCTAGATTACTTATTACATCTAATACAATTCCTACTTGTCATTCCATTTGTATAAATTCTGCACAGTCTTCAGCATACAGCAAGTTTTGCTTTTTGGAACTTTCTGGATTTTTTTCCCTAAATGTTTTCTGTTCACAGTTATTTGAATCCATGAATGTGGAACCAGTGAATGTGAAGGACTGACTGTACATGGAAGAACCTCTAATTCTCTAGCTACTAAATCAGCTTTAAAACCCTTGCTTAAAGAAGTCATTTGAAAGGATGCTGTAGTCAATTTCATTCATTACACCTCTGTGATTTCCCCAGTTTGCCTCAGAAATGCTGGGTTATGGGCAATGTCCCAACAAGTACTGATTTACTCTATTAAGACCCCTCTCATGGGCAACGCCCAAAACTAACCATCAGCTCTAATTCATCTTAGTCCACCCAGTAAGAGGGCAGACACAGAGCCTCCCTGTCTCCTTTAGAGGAATTTTACGGTCACACTTGGTGGAGGCCAGCTGGACAGGAGTCATTCTGGGGAACAGAAGAAGATAAGGAAACCAACAACAATAACATGATTCACCCAGCCTCCCTGCGTGAGTATTACCATGTAGTACTGAGTGGTTTAGTGGTTTACCATTATCAGAGGAAAATCTTATTTTAATGTAAAATATCCTCAGGTGCCACCAGTTCATTTATTAACAAATTTGTTGTTTTCAGAAATATTTTCTGCATGCCTACTTGGCCTCAGAGCTCTCTTCTGATCACAGGCTTCAGTCTTCTTCAGGTTCTCTGCCTAATAAAGTAGCAAAATGTACTAAAAAGCGCTGCAAACCACTCTTCAAAGGCCCTGCTAACAGGATCCAAAATGTTTATTTACTTCCTCCCAACCTCAGTGAGAGGAGAGAACAGAGAGAGAGGAGATGACTCCAGGGTTTATTTCAGACCCTGAGAGGGAGGAAATTGAATTATCTGTTTAATCAGCTCATTGTACCATTTTTAAATATGACTATTACTGACTTACAGTGGATTAACTCCCTCCAGGGCAGTACTTGAAAAGGCAAGCATAAAATATGGCCAAGATTTTCCCTTCTTTAGAAATGCCATGTCATGGGAAAGAATTGGACTCTATCCCTCACATCCCCATCCCCCTGTCTCCCTCTCCCTCTCTCCTTTTCTCTTCCTATTATTAATAAAAGAGATGTGTAGGAACTCAAAGAAGGATCTGGGTTTGGCAGACTCTGGGCTCAAACCAGATAGGACACTTGGTGGGGTGAATGGAGCAATGCATCAGAGAGCTAGACACTCAAATGTGTTCATGCCCCAAGAAAATTTGGCACCAGCAACATGGACGAGTCACCATTTTGCTATATGGGGAGAATTCTAGAGCAAGAATTCTCAAGAAGAACCCTAAGGTCCTCCACTGAGTCAGAAAGAGATTCTGACTTGAATCTTCAAGCCCTATAAACTGCAGCTCTGAAAATGTTCTTGTAAAAAAAAAAAAAAATGTCGAAAGTCCTGACTATGAGCCTGCAAGGCCTGGGAGCCTGCAAGTGTTCGTGGTACATGGAGTATGAAGACTCTTGGGTTACCCCTTACGCAGGTAATGAACCAAGTCCACTGCCAGGGCCATCACCAACACCAGCTGGAACATGAAGGGGGCCCATGGGATCAGGTGGTATGTCCCTGGGTCCATATGAACTTGAGAAGGGCAAGAGATAGTCCCAATGTTACAGAAAGAAGCCATCAGGCTACTCACCCCAGAGACAAGGCAAATTGCCATGGACCCCTCTCTGGCTCAGGAAACATGAAGAACCAGGTTTTGGAGCTTTGTCATGACTAGTTACAGACATTGAGAAAGCACCTTAACTCTTCATCTCAGGTTCCACATCTATACAATGGAGATCATAGGTTTGATCATTTGAAGAGGTCAATAATTTGTGTAAAGTGATTGAAACAGAGACTGGAACACAAACGGTGCTCAACACCTGGTCGCTGATGCTTATTAGACCTGTCCAGGGATACCTCGGGGAAGGAGGGGTCTCTGGGCACCTCTGAGAAGAGGCAAAAACGGGATGTGTCTGTTGGATGCTGTGACTTCATTTCACTCCATTCCAATGAAAAAGTTAGCAATCAGGAAAATGCCCAAACCAAGGGAATTAAAATTGTCATTAATTAATAAACCATAATTCTAGTACTCTAGGTAGAGAAACAGAACTTTCACTCAGACTCAGTGACAAAACCAAACTTAGCTCCCAGGGAATGTGTGATCCAAAGTTCTCTGATCAAGCATAAGTTTCATCCTCTTGTGTCCTGCCCTGTGTATAGATGATATTTACTAAGTGTCTTAGTCTGTTTTCTGTTGCTATAACAAAATATATGAGAAGAGGAAATTTATTTAATTACTTATTTTGGTACCAGAGATTGAACCCAGGGGCACTTAACCACTGAACCACATTCTCAGTCCTATTTTACATTTTATTTAGAGACAGGGTCTCACTAAATTGCTTAGGGCCTCTCTAAGTTACTGAGGTTGGCTTTGAACTTGCAATCCTTCTGCACCACATGGTGACATGTGCCACCATGTGATGCTAGGAAATTTATAAAGAATAGAAGTATATTGAATTCATTGTCTGGAATCTGAGAACCCCAAAAACATGGTGCCAGCATCTGCTTGGCATCTGGTGAGGGTCTTCTTGCCACACCATAATGTGGGAGAGGGCATCTTTGCTGTGATAGACCAAGTGTGCTAGTCCCAGTCTGATCTCTCTTCCTCTTCTTATAAATGAATTGATGCCATCATGGATGCTCCAACCTCATGGCTTCATCTCATTCTAATTACCTCCCAAAAGTTCCACCTCCAAATACTATTAGCATATGCTTTTGGAGAGATTGCAACACATGAATTTTGGAGGGCATATTCATTCCATAGCACTCAGCAAAAGTATTAACCTGGTGTTTTTTTTTTTTCCTTAGGAAGCATAATAAGCAATCAACAAATATTTATTAATTAAGTAAATGAAATCAATGGGCATTTTGTATTTGGTGTAAGTATCTGGAGGAATACAATTTGGTGAAATAAGAATCATTTGTAATCCATGTGGACACTAAAATTAAAATACAATATACTCAAAGAAATAACTTGTAATCTATTTTGGAAAAATAAAATTAAAATACAATGTGAGGCCAGAGATTCTAAGGAGACAGTTGAGACTCCCTTTCAAGTTGTTAGGTTTTTTTGTTGTTGTTGTTGTTGTTGGGTTTTTTGTTTTGTTTGTTTGTTTGGGATTGAACCCAGCGGCACTTCACCTCTGAGCCAGATCCCCAACCCTTTCTATATTTTTATTTTGAGATCCTTAGGACCTCCCTAAAATTGCTGAGGCTGCCCTTGAAACAGTGATCCTCCTGTCTCAGTCTCCCACATTACAGGGATTACAGGCATGTGCCATGGCACCCAGCCCAAGTTTGTTTTTAAGATACATTAAAGATAGAACCATATTCAAAACACCATAATCCCATTTGTCCTCTTGGTTGAGATTGCAAGCTAGTGAGAGGGGACACACAGCAGGAACAGAGAAGGGATATACCGACCCCAGAAATTACAGGTTTGCTCAACTCCAGAAACTGGAGTCAGATAGCAGCAATCAGAGATTTGATCTCTACAGGGTCAGCTGGAACCAAGTTTCCTGTGTGATAGGAGACCAGAAACATTCCCCCCATCACCAAGAAACCAGGAACTGATACAAGAATCCACCCATATGAAAGGACACCAAAATATCTGCAGTGATTGCTGCTTGATGCTGTGCCTGAATATAGCAGCTTCCTGGGTGACAAACAGCCAGGACACCAGGATATAGGCCGAATCATTTTCCAGTCCATGTGCTCTCCCACATCAACTCCACACAACTACCCCAAAACTGCCAACACAAGGACTGATGCTAAACCAAGCTTCCAGGGGGTGACAGGAAGAAATCACACAATGGATTTTTACAGCAACACAGTAAAAGAACCAAATTTCCTACTCAGAATAAATCTGCAAATCAAAACTCCAGAACAAATGAGAAAAGGTTTGATTGGAGAGTCAACAAATCAGAATATAAATTTACTCCTGACAGAATGCAAGTAGAACAACCCTAGAATGACTTTTAAATAAGCATACCTAATATTCTCAGGATAAAAATATTAACAAGAATAAAAATGTAATTAAAAATAGAGAGTTCTGACTAAGAACAGATGGATGTGGAAAATATCAAATTAGAAATTCTGGATATCAAATTAGAAACCTTAAATAGTTCAACAGATGAAAATGTTTCGACTGAATTCACTAAAATAGAGAATTAAAGTTTATATAAAAGCAAATATAGCACACTGTTAGATTAAGCGATATGATTAAAAAGACTGAGAACCCAGACAAGGGAGCTATTCTGTAACTTGTAGTTGCTTCTGGAAGTTTCTGGAAGAACTTACTTGAACAAATCCTAGATGCCCCTAACAAAAAGTCATCTTAAAAAGTGAATCAGCAGAAGCAGGAGGGCAGGAAAAGGGAAGGTCCTGGAGAATGAGACTAATCAAATAGCATGTATGAATGAATACAGCATAATAAATACCACTATTGTGTGTAATTCTAAAGCACAATAAATAAAATTTTTAAAAACTCAATGAATTGCAGGTATACATCCTAGAGTAGTACTCTCATTTGTGAATCATTTCACAAATCCTTTACAACAGAATCCTCTAAGTTCAAAAAGCAATAAATTTTTTAAAAAAATAAATAAAAAGAAATACACAGAAGTTAAAGAGAAAATGGAACACCTACATACATCATTGGTGGAAATGTAAACTGCTACAACCACTGTGGAAAAGAGTATGAAGTTTCCTCCAAAATATTAACATAAAATTATCATGTGACCCAGAAATGCCACTTTTGGGCATGTACCCAAAAGAATTTTCAGCAGGAATTTGAACAGATATTTATACATAAGTGTTCATAGCAGCATTATTCACAATAACCAAAAAAGTGGAAACAACTCAAATGTCAATAAATGGGTAACAAAATGTGATACCTATAGAAAGGAATATCCCTTTAAAAAGAAGGGAATTCTAATACATGTGGCAACATGGATAAACCTAGAAGACATTAAATGTGAAAAAAAAAAACTCCCACACATAAAAGTACAAATATTCAACTTATATGAGAGATGTAGGGTAGTCAAATTCATAGAGACAGAGGTAGAATGATGGGGATGGGAAGAAAGGGGATGTCAGTGTTTAAGGGAAACATTTTATTTGAGAAGAAGAAAAGGTTCTGGAAGTGAGTGGCCCTGATGATTGTATAACAATGTGACTATATTAAATGCCACCATTTGAAAAGGGGGACATGGTTAAACATATGTTATACATATGTTACTACAATTTGGCAGGGGGAATTGTCCTGGAGATTAAACCCAGGGTTGCTTAACCACTGAGTCACATCCCCAACTGGTTTTTAATTTTTTTATTTTGAGATAGGATCTTGCTAAGTTACTTAGGATCTTGTTTTTGCTGAGGCTGGCTTTGAACTTGTGATCCTCCTGCCCCAGCCATCGAAGTAGCTGGGATTACAAGCATGCGCCACCATGCCCAGCAGTCACCACAACTTTTTAAATGAAGGAAAGAAAGTAGAAACAGACACTAAAGATCACTGGGTCACAAATAATTGGAGGCCTTCTAAGTGATGCATAATTATTCAGCTTCCTCACTTGCCTCAACAATCTCATATTCATGGACCTGTCTCACATATCATGTTAGGCCAGAATCAGTAAAAAGTTTTGATTATTATCAAAGGAGGCCAAATGTAAAAAGGCCTTCTCAGGGGGTATCACAATACCAGATCTTCAACTCTATTACAAAGCAATAGTAACAAAAGCGGCATGGTATTGGTATCAAAATAGACAGGTAGATCAATGGTACAGAATAGAGGACATAACACAAACCCAAATAAATACAATTTTCTCATACTAGACAAAGGGGCCAAAAATATGCAATGCAGAAAAGATAGCCTCTTCAACAAATGGTGCTGGGAAAACTGGAAAACCATATGCAACAGAATGAAATTAAACCCCTATCTCTCACCCTACACAAAACTCAACTCAAAATGGATCAAGGACCTCGGAATCAGACCAGAGACCCTGCATCTTATAGAAGAAAAAGTAGGTCCAAATCTTCAACTTATTGGCTTAGGATCAGACTTCCTTAACAGGACTCCCATAGCACAAGAAATAAAAGAAAGAATCAACAACTGGGATAGATTCAAACTAAAAAGCTTTCTCTCAGCAAAAGAAACTATCAGTAATGTGAAGAGAGAGTCAACAGAGTGGGAGAATATCTTTGCCACTCATACTTCAGATAGAGTGCTAATTTCCAGAATCTATAAAGAACTCAAAAAACTCTACACCAAGAATACAAATAACCCAATCAACAAAAGGGCTAAGGAAATGAGCAGACACTTCACAGAAGAAGATCTACAAGCAATCAACAAACATATGGAAAAATGTTCAACATCTCTAGTAATAAGAGAAATGCAAATCAAAATCACCCTAAGATTCCATCTCACCCCAATTAGAATGTCGATTATCAAGAATACAAGCAACAATAGGTGTTGACGAGGATATGGGGAAAAAGGTACACTCATACATTGCTGGTGGGGTTGCAAATTAGTGCAGCCACTCTGGAAAGCAGTGTGGAGATTCCTCAGAAAGCTTGGAATGGAACCACCATTTGACCCAGCTATCCCACTCCTTGGCCTATACCCAAAGGACTTAAAATCACTTACTACAGAGATACAGCCACATCAATGTTCATTGCTGCTCAATTCACCATAGCCAGATTGTGGAACCAACCTAGATGTCCTTCAATTGATGAATGGATAAAGAAACTGTGGCATATATATATACAATGGAATATTACTCCACCATAAAGAATGATAAAATTATGGCATTTGCAGGCAAATGGATGAAACTGGAGAATATCATGCTAAGTGAGATAAGCCAATCTCAAAAAACTAAAGGACAAATGATCTCGCTGATAAGCGGATGATGACATATAATGGGGGGTAGGAGGGGTTAGCGTTAGGGTTAGGGTTAGGGTTAGGTTTAGGGTTAGGGTTAAGGAGGGGGGCAAGAATGGAAGAAGGAAGGACTGTATAGAGGGAAAAGAGGGGTGGGAGGGGTAGAGGAAAGAAAAAAATAACAGAATGAATCAAACAACATTATCCTATGTAAATGTATGATTACACAAATGGTATGCCTTGACTCCATGTACAGAGAAACATGTATCCCATTTGTTTACAATAAAAAATAAATAAAAATTAAAAAAAAAATAAAGAGGCCTTCTACTATGGTGTGGAACCTTAACAGCTTTAAGAAAACCAGTAGAATCTTTAAATCTACCAGGACATTATACGCTCAAATAGATTTTTATTACCCATGCTATGTACATGTTTATACCCCATCTCTTGTAGATATATAGTATAAAATATAAGTGAAAGTGTATTTCGAGGCAGAAAAATAAAGCCAAATGTGTTGGATATTATATGTAAAAGATCATTATAGTGCCTTGAACAGGATTGTCTGGGGCAACTCAGAACCTACCCTCGACCATGATCAGATGGGGCCTGAGATCTCTCTTCTCCTGGACAGGGGGAGCTGCAGGCTCAACTCAGCTTCATCTGGATGCTAGTGTCCCCACAGTACTCATATGTTGAAATCTTAATACCCAAAGTGATGCTATTAGGAGGTGGAGCCACTAGAGATGGTTAGGTCATGAGGGACTGGTGACCTTAAAAGAGACTGGCTGGCACATCCATGTTTATAGCAGCTCAATTCACAACAGCTAAACTATGGAACCAACCCAGATGCCCTTCAACAGATGAATGGATAAAGAAAACGTGTACATATACACACGGAATATTGCTCAGCCTTAAAGAAGAATGAAATTATGGCACTCACAGATAAATGGATGGAGCTGGAGAATATCTTGCTAAGCGAAATAAGCCAAACCCAAAAAACCAAATGCCAAATGTTTTCTCTGATAAGCAGATGCTGATTCATAATGGCAGCAGGGTTGTGGGGAGTGAAGGGACTGGAATGTGCAGAGGTGCCTGTACACATGTATGATCACACTACTGGTGTGGCTCTGCTCCATTTATGTACAATGTGTCAAAATACATTCCATTTTCATGTATAACTAATTAGAATGAATAAAAGAAGAAGAAGAAGACTCTTGTGTAGGGCAGGCCCCAAATGGCTGTAATTAGACTCTTGCTGAGACTTTTGACTTGCTATGTTTTTAGTATGTAACCAAAGTCATGAACACCCCAGTTCAGGTAGGTACTCCAGGTATAAACATTTTCTTGTGAGTGTGCACCCACGTAGGTAGCCTCTTGAGAATGTGCCTTCTCTGTCTGGTCTACATATATAAAAGGCCTATGTAAATGGCTCAGGGGACTAAGTGGGGCTGGAGCTGGAGGCTGGGAGACTGCTGCCACTTCTGAATAAAGAATATCTACTTCAAAAGAGAGGAGCGGGGGCCTAGCTGGTTCTCTTTCAGCTATGTGAGAGAACAATGAGAAGTTGGCTGGCCAAGAACCAGGAACAGGGCCCTCAACAGAACCCAGCCCTACTGGCACCTTGATCTCTGACTTCCAGCCTCCAGAACTGTGAGAAATAAAGTCTGAATATCACTCAGTCCATTGTATGCTGTTACAGCAGTCAGAACCAAGACACCACAGAATCAGTGGTCTGCCAGCAGGAGGGACTGCTTAGCCCCATGGACTCCAAGAACCCCAAGTTCTAGATCTCCACAAATTCAGACTGCCCTTCCTATTGCCGGTGCCTCAGTCTGATAACAAGGAAATACACAAACCTCTAGCTTTCCCCATAAAAAAGGCAGAATTAAAAGGGGATTAATTCAGGGGCTGGCCTAGTACACACAAGGACCCAGGTTCAATCCCCACAGCCAACAAAGACAAAACGAGGAGGCAGGCAAATTCCCTACGCTGAAACACAAACCCTGTCTGAAATACCCACAGGGACCCAGAATAACTGTGGGAAGAGGGGATAAGGGGACATGGGACTTTTATTTTTCTTTTCCTAGTCTGTCCTGTGTGACTGGACTTCATCCCACCCCAGCCTGACACTAGGCCCTGTGGTCCTTGATCCTTTGCTCTATCACCATTAACAGTTGGGTTCAGAGTTGAGAAGTGACATCCACTGTAACAAAGAGTCCTGTAGGAAAGCCACATCCCTGCTTGCAGATATCTGGATTTAACATGCACTCAATTGGCATCAAAATCACTCCAGAACGTGGTAAGAATACTAACATATCTAATGCTGGAGTAATTGCTGCAGGTGCCTCTCCTACTTTCCCTCTGTTTGCCAGCAGAGTTTAAATTCAGAGAATATTGAAATTCCATATGCCATAGCTCTGAACCAGAAGAGGGAAAGACCAGGACAGGAAATTAATGACTATTAATTATAAGCCCAAGAGTAAGACACTTTTCCTATTATTTCTTGTTATTTTTGTTACTAAATATATATATATGCAAAAAGCACATAAGAAATAATAAAGAATAAAATATTTCTTTACACTATAAATACTATATACCACGTGGTACATGAACCATAATCTATAAATATTCAGTTTAAAGAATAATTATAAAACAAAAATGTCAGATTACATAAACGTGTCATATATTACTCAATTTAATTTTTATTTATAATGAATGTGGTATGCTAATCACCTTTTTATGGTTTAGACATGAGATGTCTCCCAAAAGCTCCTGTGTACATGCAAGAATATTCAGAAGTGAAATGATTAGACTCTGAGAGCTGTGATCTAATCGGTTCATCCTAGTTTGAATGGACTGACTGTGGGGGATAAGGGAGCTTGGCTGGAGGAGGTAAGTCCCAGGGGGTGTGCCCTGGAAGGGTGCCTTTCCCTCTCTCTCTACTTCCTGACTGCTTGAGCAGAGCAGCTTCCCTCTACCACTGCCATTCCACCATGATGTGCTGCTTCATCTTGGGCTCCAAATGATGGGGTTATGAACTAAACCTCTGAAACCATGAGCCCAAATAAACTCTTCCTCCTCTAAGTGGCTCCTGCCAGGTATATTGGTCACAGCAAAGAAAAGCTGACTGACATACAGGTTTTCATAATTGTACAATATTTTATAACATTTAAATCTCCCCACTACCTACAGCCATCATAGTTCATCCTGAGAATTGGGAGAATGGGCACCGACTGAGAGTTGAGGGTGTGCCAGGCACATCACATGCCTCCTTTCATTTCATTTCACAATGGGAAGTGATTATCTGCACTTATAGATAAAGAAACTGAAACTCAAGCTTAGTATGATTTGCCAGGTCTTCCAGCTACTGAGTGTCTGAGCTAGGATTTCAGCTCCTAGCACCCCCGTGCTTACACCACCAAAGGGGGGGGCGCTCCACCACCCTCCACGGCAGAGCCACGGCACCTTGCTCCACCCCTCTGCCTGCTGCTCATTATCTTTTTCAAATGAAGACTTTAAGGACGTGCTAGCTTTGAATCACATTTCAGTGTTCTGTCCTGTACATGTGTGCTTCTCTGTGTGTGTGTGTGTGTGTGTGCTATCAAATGTAAAATTATGAAAAGCTGATTAGCACACCACATTTATTGTGAATAAAGATTGGATTGTGTAATACGTGACATATTTGTGTAACCTGACATTTTTGTTTTGTAATTATTCTCTAAAATGGATATTAATAGATTACAGTTTATTTTGTTTTGTTTTTTGTGGTACTGAGATTGAATCCAGGGGCACTCTGCCACTGAGCCACATGCCCAGTCCTTATTTTATTTTATTTTATTTTATTCAGTTTTGAAATAGGATGTCGCTAAGTTGCTGAGGCTGGCCTAGAACTTGTGATTCTCCTTCCTCAGTCTCCCTAGTGGCTGGAACTATAGGCATGCACCACTATACCTGGCAATAGATGACAGTATTTATACTACATAATATACAACATTTGTAACTTAAAGAAACATTTTTTTTCTTTAAACTATTATTCTGCTATGTGCTTTTTTGCAACTATATAGAAATATTTATTGGCCTTATTTTCAGTGTGGGTTTTACTATTATTCAAGTAAGGTAAGGCCAACAAATCAGGGAACAATTGCCATTGAAAGATAGCTAATTACTCACAGGACAGGAAATGGCACCATGGGGACCATATGAGGAAGCATCAGGGTTGGTCAGCAGACAGCAGAAGAAAGGAAAATTAGACGAGAGTCTTTTTGGTAGTTTCTAGAGGAAGGAAAAGACAAGTCAGGGTAAACTGAATTAGAGTGGCTGGTTTGAATCATTTCAGTGGGCTCTGGGACTCAGAGGCTGTCCTAGTGCCCAGGTGACTCTGGAGAGATTAGGGGGGAATAGTAGCCCAGAGTGTAAAAATTCAGTAAATGATGCAACTGGGGTATGGCTCTGGATTGGCTGGTTTACATATGAAAGGTAAGCTTGCAGGCGAGTCCTTTACTATCTGTAGGAATTGGCCAGTCCTCAGAGGGAAACACCCCCAAGACCAGCAAGGTCCCAGATGTCACAGCATCTGAGACACACAGGTAATAGAGATCTATGTACAGAAGAATTAACACAGCAGGCCCGATGCTTATCCTTTGAAAGATCTGCTTATGAGGTCAGCCAGGTCAGCCCTTTGCTAGATTCTGAGAATGGGGACTTTGGAAGGGTTTCCGCCACCCTTAATAATAGAGTGGATCACCATAGAGCACTGTGCAAACAATACGGTTTATGCTGAATATCAGCTTTCCTCCTGGGAGTCTGGGATTTTGGCATGTGTCAGGCAGCCACCAGTAAATCCCTGGGCACTGAGTTGCTAATGAGCTTCCCTGGCAGACAACACTTTGCACAAGTTGTCATAACTTGTTGCTAGGGGAATTAAGCATATCCTGTGTGACTTCCCTGGGAGAGGATTCTTGAAGGTTTGTGCCGGTTTTTCTCTAGATTTTGCCCCACGCATATTTTCACTGAGCTGATTTTGCTCTGTGTCCTATTACTGTAATGATTCACAACCATGAGTTCCACTGCATATTCTGTGAGTTCTCCTAGTGAATCATCAATCCTGGGGATGATCTTGGTGACCCACAACACAGCCTATCTCTCCATCCAATGCATACTAAAGCCAAATACATTTGTAGTGCCCTTGTTCTAAAGAACTTATTTTTTAAGCAACATTAACCACCATTACATTTCTGATATGTTGAATAAAAATTAAACTTCTGATGGGCTTCATCCATGAGGGTGTTTTGTGATTATGCCGTTCCCCAGCTCTCTGAAGCTGTTTTTGATTCTTAATTCAGTAACACAAGGGAATCCCTCCCACACCCCTCCCTCATGAACTCCATTGCTCCATTGATGCCCGTCTCTGGACTTTGTAAAATGTTGTCAATTTTGGAAAAAAAAATTTTTTGACTCTTTATTTTTTCAAATAAATATAAATACACATGCAGTTATAAGAAAGAAACAGTCCCCCTTCCTTGCACCTTTACCCAGCTCCCACTGGTAGTAACATTTTACAAAACTATAACACAATGTCTTGACATCAGTAGACTCCACTATCTTATTCAGAATTCCCCAGTTTTATCTGCTTTCTGTGTATATATTAACTTCTATACAGGTTTATCATCAATGTAGGTGCCTATATCCACAACCACACCCAAGATACCAAACTGTTCCAACTACAGAGGGATCCTGCAATTTATCCTTTTATAACTACAACCAATTCCCCTCCCCCAGAACCATAAATCTGGTCTCCATCTCTAAAATATTATATAATGGACTCATTCAGTATGTAATCTTTTGTGATTGTTTTTTTTTAATGAGTAAAATTCCCTGGAGATTCATCCAGGTTATTTCAAGTATAAATATGGCCATCCCACCAGACATAGTGATGCACACCTGCAATCCCAGTAACTTGGATGGCTAAGGCAAGAGAATGCCAAGTTCAAGACCAGCCTGGGTAACTTAGTGAGACCCTGTCTCAAAATAAAAACTAAAAGGTCTGGGTGTATAGCTCAGTGGTTGAGCATCCCTGAGCATCCCTGGGTTCAATTACCAGTAATGACAAAAAAAAAATACATACATATATATATATATATATATATATATATATATATATATATTTATGTGTGTGTGTGTGTGTGTGTGTGTGTGTATTTATTCTCTCCCTCCCTATAAACGTATCCTTATCCATGGTTTTACTTCCCATAGTTTCATTTACCTGTGGTCAACCACACTATTAAAATATTAAATGAGATTTGCAAAACTAAATAATTCAAAAGTTTTAAATAACTTTTACTATGATCTACTATTATAATTGTTCTATTTTATTATTAGTTATTGTTGTTTATCTCTTACCATGCCTAATTAGTTTAATTATAAATTAAACTTTGTCAAATGTATACATGTATAAGAAAGAACATAGTATATATAGATTTGGTACCACATGAGGTTTCAGGCATCCCTTGAGGATCTTGGAACATATCCCCTATGGATAAAGGAGAACTACTGTATGTAGTTTGTGCCCTTTCATTACTAAGTAGTATTGCACAGCACAGCTGGACCACAGATGGTATATCTATTCACCTGTTGAAGGACACCTGGATTGCTATTTGGGAACTTATCAATAAAGTGCAATGTACACTTCTGTGCACACCTTTCTGTGTACATCTGTTTTCATCTTCTAGACAAATGCCTAGGTCAGACCACAATTGCCTGTGTCATTTGTTGAAAATCTGCCAAACTATTTTCTGAGCAAAAACTATTTGCTACCCCAGATCCCATTTGGATTGACAGCAGAGGTAATTATAAGACACCACAAAACCACATTCCCCCTCTTAAAAATTTGCTTAAGTGTTATGAGTCTGTCTCTAAAGGAGCTAAAATAGATAACAGAACACAATATGCCACTGCCCTTCCCATGCCAGCGCAAACACTACCTGTCTGTTTCCTCCCCACCCCCACAAAGCTTTCTAAGGGAAGCTGTCCAAGATCCCCCCCAGGCCAAGTGGATGTTTCATCTGTACCTTACCTGTCCTTACAAAGTGTTGCCACCTCTTTTGAAATTACTGCAGTAATTGTCTTCATTGCTATGCTCTCAATTCTCTGAGAGCAGGAATGGGGAAGGTCTCATCTGCCATCCTACCCTCAGTATCTAACCTCCTGCCTTCACACAGTAGGTGGTCAATGAACCTTTTTTGTGGCTGAATGGGCAGTCCTAATCTCAAAAGTCCATTAAATACAGTACTTCAGGCACCCCTTATCAACTGGTTAAAGTTGACAAGAGTTAAAAACCTAGTTAACCTGAGGACAACACTCACCAACTGTGGTTGACATGAATTCATGTTTCCTACATATTACCAAATATGTATTAATGAATTAACAGTTTCTTCTAGAAGAACAAATGGACTTTTTTTGCTTGCCATAAGCAAAACTCTTTGCTGTGCTTATAGATGCATATGTCAACCTTCAGTGTTTAGATCTAAACAACTAAACTAATCTGTCTTAACTGCTTACTAATAGAATTCGTGATCTCTAACACAATTGTTTTCTGTATTTTCAAATTCCATTTTATGTCATTAAGTTTCTTTTAGTGCTAGGAGACATGTTTCCAAAGGCAAGAATTCAATATTGCCCTAGAAATGATTATCGCCCTAGAGATGTATGTAATTGAATGCATAAACTAATTCCTGCCAAGGGGCTTGGATACTTCTAATTAGTCTGAGTGCACAAACCCCAGAACAGGAATTCATCCAGGCTGTTTCTACTGCTTCCAAAGATGCCAGTGTCCTTCGACTCATCATTCATCCCAGAAGGTCTCAGATTCCTGCAAAGGTAAGATGAAATAATAACTGCAAAGTACTTAGAAAAATGACTAGAAAATAGTGAGCATGTATATTCATCAGGTCTTCCCCAAAAACCAGAATTAATGGTACGTATATACCGAGAAGGAAAGATTTCAAGAAATTGGCTCATATGATTGAGGGGGCTGCTAATCTGAATTTGCAAGGTAAAATCTGGACATGGTGGCACATACCTGTAATCCCAGTGGCTCTGAAGGCTGATGCAAGAGGATTGCAAGTAAGGCCAGTCTCAGCAATTTGGCAATGCCCTAAGCAATATACTGGGACCCTGTCTCAAAATAAATACTAAAAGGGCTAGGGATTGTAGCTCAGTGGTTAAGTGCCCCTCGGTTCAATCTCCAGTATGAAAAAAAATGTCTGAATTTGAAGGACAGGCCACCTGCAGGCAGAATTTCCTCTTCCTAGGGAGAGGGGGAGCCATTCCATTTTTCTCATAAGGACTTCAACTGATTAAATGAAGTCAATCCATATGGTAGAGGGTAACATGTAACATGTTTCATTCTACTGATCTAAATATTAATTGCATAAAAAAAAAAAGACATGCACAGCAACATCTAGACTGATGTCTTTTTACCAAAAGCTGGGTACTGTGGCCTAGTTGATTTAACAAAATTAGCCATCACAGCACAGTATAGGGGTAAACAATTATTACGATTTCTGTGGGATTTTCTGGGCACAAGGTTTACTATCAGTTTCAGAAGTTCTGAATTTTGCTGGCACAGTGTCATACACTGGTAATCCCAGCTACTCAGGAGGCTGAGCCAGAAAAATCACAAGTTCAAAACCAGTCTAGGCAATTTAGCAAGATCCTGTCTCAATTTTTTATAAAATAAAAGGGGAAGGGAGCTGAGAATGTAATTCAGTGGTAAAGCATCTGTGGGTTCACTTCCCAGTACCAAAAGAAAAAAAGATGTCCCGAATTTTATCCTTCTAACTCAATGCTCCTCTGCGCCCCTCTCTCTCAGTTCTTTCCACTGAGCTACTATGACAAATAAACTTCAATAAATTCATTGTGCCCTCCCCTTCTTTTACACTGAAACTCATCCTTCCTGAGTTATTCCTGATTGTGCTCCTGTGCCCAGTAAAGCTCAGGGCAGGGGTGTGCCTGGCCCTTTTCTGTTCTCATTCTTCTCACAGGTTGAGACTCTCCTACCCACAAAGAAAAAATCTTGTTTCTTTTTGGTTCCTGCCATTCAGCTATACCACCTCCTCTTTCCACACCAAAAATTGCATGCAGTTCAAACCTTTCTCTCCACCCTCATCCAACCATGGTCCTGGGAATCAGGCGTGTGCTCGAGGGCAGCTACCCCACCAGCTGGCTTCTCAATACTTGCTTTCCTGAATCCTTTGCTCTTCCTCCTTTGCCACCCTCATGTTCCTGGACACTGTGAAAATTGTCACGCCTTGGTAATATCTTCCTATGAAACTGTAGACTGAAACACACCTCCCTGACCTTGTAGACTCTGCATCTGGTATGCTCATTCCATGAATTCTACTATAATATCGTTTTTACCTTATTACAACCTCCAGGTCCCTGACTTCTGAACTTAATCCAGTGTATGACTTCCTGACAACTTCTTCTTCTTCTTTGTCCATCCAGGTTCTTATTTCCCTCTTCTGTAACTCTGCCCTCTCTCTTCATTCCCTCTCCTTTCCTCACCATCTCTGCTCAATGAAAATACAACTTCCTGCCTTCTCTTACCTTCTAAAACAGACCCACCACAGCCTCGGCCCTCAGCTCACCTGGACCCTAAACACCACCTGGGAGGACTGTTATGCTTCCCTTTTTTTCATGGTAACTGGTTCAAACTCTCCTCTTACCCAATTATCCATTGACAAAGAGTCTTTATTGGTACACTGTTTCTAAGTCCTGTTTCTCTCATTTTCAAGTTTGTTATTTGTCTGCTTGTCTCTATTTTTTCTTAAAATCCATAATCTAACAGAAATAAGCTAAATATTTCTTGAGTCAATTTTCGGTTCTTTGCAAGAAATAAAGATCCATCCATCAAAGCTCAGAACTGACAATAATGGAACATTTTAACACATTACTAGGTCTGATTATAGGATTGGACAGCCAGCACTTTCTCCCGGTGACTCTATAATGGAAAAATAAAGTTGGCTGCAGAAATTGAGAGGAAGAACAAGTATAATGTCTTGCAAAATTACATACAGATATGAAGTTGCCAAGCCACCCACATTATCATTATTCTGCTGCCATTGTCCCCTGTGTTCTTCTTGGTAGCATCTGAAGAAAAGATTAACCTTGAGAACTCTGATAAACTTACAAAATATGAAAAAGTTCCTTAGTATATCAGGGCCACACAAATGTTTGTAGATAAGAAACCAAAAAAATTATAGTAACAAGAGCAATCAAAAGAAAAAATATATCTGCAGGGAGTTAGAATTATCTTGTGTACTTCAAAAGCATTGAATATATCCAACTAAAATATTTTAAAAGAGTTCTCTTCTCTCTCTGGATTTTTTAGTCAGAAATCACATCTACTTTGTGCAGAAGCCAATACAACTTGCAAATTCTACATTCTGGAATTTCTTTTCCACTTCTGATGAAATGGATGCAAAATTTGCTCTCAGTGTAGGAGGTAGACTTTCCTGAATCAAGAAGAAGCCAAGAGGATGTATAGCTCTCACATGAATTAGTAATCAGAAAACAGACTCCTGTCTTTATATTTTATTCATAAATCACTCCCAGGGACTTGGTCTATCTGCCCCATGACTTCAGGCACCCAGATACCTTTTCAAAAAGCTCATGATTCTGTCTCTGTAGAAACAAGTTCTCCCCCACTGATGAAATGCCTCCCTTGGCCAATACACCAGACACCGGTAGAAGAAAGTTAAATATGTCAGAAACGATTTTCCAAACCATTTTCATATGACCTCCTGAATCAATGGTAAATTACAGAAATGAACTATGGTTAACTCAGGAAGAATTTAGTAGAGGAGTTTGAGATATTCAAAATATCTCTCAGGGCCTGGAAAACCAGCAGCCAAGATTATATGATCAAGCTAAAAATCCAAAATTACAAGTTGGCCCAGGGAGACCTCTCCACTGTCACTGCCTTCCCAGCTTCCATCCCCAACAGCAGGCTCTGGATGCATCACTAGGAACTACAACTCTCATACTGGCAGGACTTGGGAGTGGACACTGCCCATACTACCACCCATACCTGTAAAGAAGTCCCTTCTTTGGAATACCAGCTTCTGAGCCAAAGATTTACCCAGATGCTTTTGAGGGAGGAACTGATGTCACTGTGAGCCCATGAGAGCTACATACTAAGCATGGTGCTATGAGCTTTACTGGGATTATCTCACATAGGCCTTCGAACAAACACAAGGCAGATGTTACTATCACTATCATCAAGAACATCATTTTTGTTGAGGCATATGAATGTCGTAGAGATTAAGTCACTTTCCCTAGATTAGAAGACAAATCAATGGTAGAGCCTGAATTTAAACATTCAGACCACCATGCCATATGACTTTTTATTAATATATCTGAAAGGATCTCCAAAGGCTGTCCACCACAGCCAGCTTTCTGGATCATTTCTGGTTTATTTCTTTTATTAAGTGTAATTGTTTAATCACTACTTTCCAAGTTAATGTTGATGTCAACTACTTAAGTTTTGACTCCAAGTCATCTGTGGTTTATACCATATTCCTCAGTATGTGCAAATACACTTTAAAGTGCACATTGACACTGCAATCAAAGATGTCTGCTAGTATAGTGGATGCACATATACATACATGTGTGTGCCTCTACTCCATGGATAGGTAGGTAAGTAGGTAAACCCTCAATGTGTGCTATTTTTAAAACCCTACCTGTTGTGGTTCCAGGCTAAAAGTTGAAATTTCTCCGTGGAGACACTTTATCTTTGTCCTGGGAGGGACCATTTTTATGATCAATTTTGTTCATATGGGTATAAGCTTTTCTTGAACTTTGGTGAATTTATCCAAATGCATCTGGCTCTATTCTATTTTATTATGGTTAAATATGGAATAAGTTACCTCTCTGGTGGATGGAATATGACTCTATAGGGATGATAAGGTAAGGAATTTGGGGTTCACACCACTCATACTGCTGGTTATCTTGATGAGTTCTGCTTGCTCAGACATTGAAGTACAACACCAGAGAAGTGCCAAGGCAAGCATAGAGTAGAAAGTAAGAAGCTTTATTTAAAGAATAGTAAACCAGACTTCTCTGGAGAGTAAAAAGGGGTCCCAAAGGCAGAATCTGTGGGATGAGGAAGTCTTGTCCCTTTTATACATCTAAAGTTTCCTTTGTTCTACTGCCTTCTTCTCCCTTATCTTGTTTATTTTC
The DNA here is from genome assembly GCF_902686445.1 of Sciurus carolinensis. Classification (NCBI taxonomy): domain Eukaryota; kingdom Metazoa; phylum Chordata; class Mammalia; order Rodentia; family Sciuridae; genus Sciurus; species Sciurus carolinensis. Next base: position 80,234,033 of record NC_062213.1, on the reverse strand, counting down.
CACCATCCTGGGAAATCGCTGGTGGGGGGCCAGAGGTGAGGAGCAAGGTGAGGTTGCAAGGGTCAAGATGGAGTGCTGGGCAGAAAGGGAGCAGCAGCACAGGGGGGCATTAATTAACAGTTCCCCGTCTGTTCAAGAGTTGCTTCATTAACAACCTTTGGTGGAGGGAGGTAGCATAGGCAGGTAATCTTGGTAATCAAAGGGTTCCGAAGACATAAACATTCCAATTTCCCAGGGGCAGTCTCCAACTTCCCAGACCCAAATCAGCCTCCATTTTCTCAATCCAACCCAATCACCTATCTACAGTCACTGCCCGTCTTTAATTCTTGCTTCACCACCAGACTTGTAATCTGGGAATTCAGGGTCCTGAGGTTCTGTGGGGAGGGAAGACATGAGTCAGAAGCCTCCCGCTCAACCGCCGCTCCACCACAGCCCAGAAGATGCCGGGCAGCAACCCACCACAAGATTGGCAAGGCGAGGCGAGGCGATGTGAAGGACTCTGCAGGTGAAGGCAATGGCTATGAGAACGCAGAGGAGCAAGCTGTTTCCTGTTCTGAGCGATGATCTGCTATGTCACCTCCCAGTGTGTATACCAGCTTTGAGTTCATTCACTCTGTTTTACAGCAAAGGGGACACCGCTCTTTCAGCATTTGGGACACGGATGAAATGGACTAGAGAAAGTCACTGTAACAAGCAGAGACAGTGGCATCATGCCTGGCCAGAGATGATGACCACCAACTCAAAGCCACTTGAAGCAAGAGGAGATAAACAAGGACGGGCAAGGTGAATGCTGAGAACAAACCAGGATCTTTGGGAAGGGGACCAGCTTGCTACCCCTCCAAGTGCTCAACTGTGTTGTTTACATGTTTAAGGAGAAGGTGAGTCCTGAGGGCTATAGGGTTCAAAGACAGAGACACCAAGGTAAATATAAAGGAGGAGTTTTCAGAAAGAAAGGTAATAATGGTAATAATTAAAAGTTGATAATCAGTTCCTGAGGATAAAAGTGAGGAGTCTAAATGTATTTTCAGATGTGTGAAAGGGAAATGAGATTTTTAAAACTGAATTTTCTCTAAAGCAATAATACTATGCCAAAATCCACGGCAGTAACAAAATTCCCCTAAGTTATTGCTTTATTAAAGTATAATGTATATCCCTGAGGAACTCTAAAATAGGATTCTGGCTAAAATCCCTTTTTTAACACTCACTTTCATTTAACATTAATGACTAAAGCTATGAGATATATACTCTATAACTTGAAAAGACTGTTAGTCATTCTCAAGTGTTTTATTAAGATGTCAAGATACCATGTACAAATAAGAAATTGTTTGACTTTTTTGTCTTATCATCTCTCACCCAAGGCAGGGGGCCTTTGACTTGGAGAGGATGATTTAAATAATGGGTAGTTTGATGTCCTTTTAAAGTGAGAGGCACAGTGGTTTTAAAGTACAAAAGAAAAAAGGAGAGAAAAAGAGACACAATTAGAGGAAACTGCATTTTCAGAGGGCAACATGAATGCCTTAGTAAACAGACTAATGTCCACCTCATTGTTACTGTGTTGTCACTTGTAAAGCCCCATGTGGCTTTTAGAAATGGAATAAATCTTCATTTGAAAAGGTCTTTGAAATAAGGACATGAAAAGCTATTGGAGGGGGGAGTGATCACAGATTTCAAATGAAAGATACTGTACAGTTTTTTTCCATTTGCCACTGAAGCCTTCTATACATTGTCTCTGAGGCTCCAGGCTCCTAGTTTCTCTGGCTTGACCCCTGCTGTGTTTAAGGCAAATATGGTCAGTAGCCCTTTGTCCAAGCCCTTGCTTAATATAGTCCTCCAATTTGACCCCCTCAGATCACCAAGTCCTCTTCCTCCAGTATTCCCTAATACCCCACTTCCTGTCAGTGTGGTAGCCAAGACTGGAGATAGGTGCAAGAGGAGCCACCAGACCAATATACCTCAGAGTGTCTAGATGGCTTCCATGAGCCACCTCCTGACCTGCCCTAGTACAGACTATGCACAGATTGTGCACAAGTGTAGGTAATGATTTATCTATGATTCCTACTTGCTGAGAACTTTCAGTAGAACCATCTGCACCAGCTATAAGCTACCAGTAGTTTTTGCTTTATACAAACTTTGTTAGTCAGTTCTGCATAACTGTGACCATAATACCCAAAGAGAACAACAGAAGAGGTAAACATTTGTTTTGTTTCACGGTTTCAGAGGTCTCAGTCCGTGATTAGCTGACTCCATTACTTTGAACCCAAGGTGAGGCAGAACATCACGGCAGAAGGGTGTAGCCTAGAAAAGCTGCTCAGCTCGTGACAGATAGGAAGCAAGAGAGTGCAAGAAGCCAAAGACCAAATATATAATCCCCAAGGCATGCCTCCAGTGACACACTTCCTCCAGCTACACCCCACTTGCCTAAAGTTACCACCCAGCAATCCATTCAAATTATTAATACATCAAATGGATTAATCCACTGGTGACATTACAATTCTCATAACCTAATCATTTCCCCTCCTACATTTCATAGGAGCTTTGGAGGGACAATCTCACATCCAAATCATAACACAGACTTTTTATAATAAAGAGTTTAATACAGCTTTAGCATGATAGATACAACAAACACAGAACTGAATATCTCCTATGAATTTATCCTTGTGAGTGTGTTTTGAGGTCTCTAAACCCATGATTCTCTTGATGAATACAAACGTTTTACATGTGTTTCTTCTCACCTTTCCTGATTGGGAATTACTAAATGTTATTAGAATCATGTACTCCTAAAAACTAAAAAGCAAACTGAAAACCTACAAACAACTGGTCTACCACCTCTAGGTCCTGGATCTCTGCATCCCACCACCCCTTGGAAAGCCAGTTCTCGTTCTCTTCTTAGTTAACCTTCTGTAGTTAAAGGCTGCAAGAACAGCTACTTGCATGATAAGGTAAGGCAAAGAGTTCAACATTTTAAATGCCCATCTCTTCCACACTGTGCTTTCCTGATCAAGTTTGAAACAGCCTCATAGATTTAACTGGCAATGCTAATTGTATCGTCTGACTGGCCAACAACAACAACAAAATAACAAAATCCTAATACCAAATCACATTGGCATAAATTTTAGGAGTAGTCCCTTCTGTTCTTGGTTATATGCTTTCCAAATTTATTCATCTCTTGGTATTTTTTTTAATTTCTCTTTTTGCCCTTCTTAAGATAACTCCTGCAAAGAAAAAAAGTATTTGAATACAATTGAAAAGAAGCATGAATTAGTCTTACTGGATGCCCAAATATTAATACATATAAAGCATAATTGACTTTATTTTTATTTTCCTTGCTGGAATTGAAGCTACAACTCTTTCTCATTTTCTTGAGAACATGAGGGAGATAAAATAAGACTGATTAAATCACATGTATGACTAAACACCACTAAAGAAAGTATTTACATTTTATCTATATTAAGCAAGTCCACAATGACAAAGTTAGAGAGAAAGCAAAAATAAAAATTAGGTGAAATTCGAATAATTGAGCACAGAGCCTTTAATTTTAAAGAGGCCTCACTAGTATAGAATCTGAAAATGTACAACTGATTTCTTACTCAAGAATGGCCATCTTTGAGCAAACTTAATTTAAATGTCTCAATAAGCTAAGAAATTCTGGGAAAACAAACTCAGAGAATTTTATCCATTTTGATGGGAACAGTTAAAAACCTAATAATCAATTAAATAGTACTCTTTTCTAGGTAACCACTTTCCAGTAGAAATATAAAGCAAACCACAGGTGTAATTTTAAATTCCCTAGTAGTCACATTTTATGAAGTAAAAAGAAACACAAATTATATCAGTAATATATTTTAATTAATCCTATAAAATCAAAATATTATCTCAATACATAATCAATACACAACTTATTAAGACATTTTGTTTTCTCTTTTTCATACTAAATCTTTTAAGTTGGTACATATTTTACATTTACAGCACATGTCAATTTGGACCAGCTGTAGTTTAGTACTCAAAGCCACATGTGACCAGAGACTACCTATTAGCATACCACTAGATGATTAAGATATAGAGTATGATAACATAGATTCTATAAGTGTTCAATTCTTAGCTATAACTGATAACTACCTTAATTATACAAATAAGTTGTTTTTAGTTTAAAAAGACAGAAATAATGATTCCTGAAATTGCCATTTTGCAAACTATTACATCCATTTACATATAAAATATTTAGTTCCATCGAATGAATAAATATGTAGTTTATCAAACATAGGAAAAACCCTTTAAGACATTTTAAATAAATAAGAAACTAGAAACTAGTAAGCAATAAGTTTGTCAAACACAAACAGAATTCACAAGACTTGTTAAGCATAAATAATAAGTAGACTGCTACACATGGAAGGAAGCACCTTCCAAATATATCTAATATGCATGAGGCACTTGTGTACTAAATATTCATAATATAATAAATATACAAGAGACACTATATATATACATGGGATTTACTAAATATGCATGAGTGCTGCATATTCATGAAACCTTCGTTTGGCTGCCCATTGGTGACACCATTCCAGTCTCAGGTGACATTCCGTAAGACTCACAGATGGTCCTTCCATCTGGTTCACCCCACCTGTTAACTTGCTCTTCTCTTTTCCTTGCTTCTAACTGTGATTTCAACTGATGGAATAAGCCATGTGATTAGTGTATATTACCTGGGTCTGTGGGCCCTTCTGTTCTGTGGCCTCTGGGCCAGCCTGGCTTGTAGTGCATCACAGTGATTTCCCACAATTCAAAGTACAACAAGTACTTTGAAATGTTTCAGATGCCTCATTCTAACAAAAAATAAGCCTTATCTAGCTGGGCATAGTGATGCACATCTGTAATTCCAGTGACACAGGAGACTAAGGCAGGAGGATCTCAAATTCAAGGCCAGCCTCAGCAATTTAGCGAGACCCTGTTTCAAAATAAAAAATAAAAAGTGCTGGGGATATAACTCCGTGGTAAAGTACCACTGGGTTTAATCTCAGTACAGGGAGGTGAGGGGTAGACAAGAAACAAGCTCTTTTTTTTTTTTCTGTAAATAGTTCAATCAAAATAACAAATTTGCAGCAGATCAAACACAAAATCTATATGAGAATCCAGCTGCTTTCTGTTGAGACAAACATTCAAAAGACGATAAAATATACAATAGTGCTACTCTTCCCACTATTTTTTGTTTTGAAAAATGTATTTTCATTAAAATGTTATTTATGTTAATATGTAATTAGTGTTATTATTTTAAAACAAATCAATAAAGATGCTTAAAGTTAATTTGCAATATGGTAAATATCAATAGATATAACTCCCATAAATAAAAGCCCTTTTGCAGATCATTTTTAAGAGCTTCAAAGGTTGAAGGCCAAAAAGATGAAAAACTGTTGCTCTAGAGAAGGTCTGTGTTGTGCCCAGATCACGAATCCCCAAAGACCACCAGGGAGCCGTCTCTGATGCAAAAGCAAAAGGGTCTTTATTGCAAGCTGAGCTCGGATTCACAGCATTCACTGACATAGCAGGTACTGGCTGAGAGTCCTGAGTCTCTATTCAGCGGGATTTTTATGAGCTCCACAGTAGAGCAGGAAATTTGAACAAAGCAACATACACAGTTGGCTGATCTTTCAACATGTGTGGTTTGGCATGTTTCCATTGGCTTAGGGTATCCATGTCTTAACATTTTGACATATATAGTTTGGAATGCTAGGCATTGGCTTGTTAGCTCCCTATTGGTTGTTTGCCAAAGGCCAGTCCTAATCTAGTAGCCTTCCTGGAATCGGCTATCTAGGCCTGAAATCTTTCATGCCCTAGACCCAGCCTGTCATGGTCGTGGTTCAGTCTGATGCATGCATGACTTTTTCAAGTATGTCCACAGCCACACTGGTTATAGAAGCAAGAAAATCCAGCCGAACCTGATAACCACCAACAGAACAGATAAGTAAACTATGGGATACTGTAGGAGGCCGAGCGCACATGTGCGCCGCCCCTCCTCCCCCGTGCGCAGGCGGCCACCGCGCAGCAGCCCCAGCAACCTCCTGCGTGAGGCCGCGTGGGCGAACCATCCCTATGCAGCCCGCGCCGGTGGTGGCGGCCCCGGCCCTTCCCCACCCCTCAGGGGGCTGCCCCGGGAGCAGGACTCTGTGGCCGGTGGCCGAGAACGGCCACCAGTGCCCCTGAGCAGCAGTGCTTGCGCTGCCAGCGGAGAACCTTGTGAGTGAGGCCTCAGAGGAGGAAGATACAGAAAGCTGGGCTCCTGGGGGCGCCACCGCAAGACCGCAAGACCGCAAGTCCGGCACTTTAGCCTGCAAGACCTGCAAAGAGAAGCATGCAAGGAAGCATCCCCCAAAAGTAGAATAAAGAAGTTGGTCCTTCCCAGTCCGCCTCCAATTCCTTCCCGCGGTCTCTGGCTGCAGGCAGCAACAGGATACTCATTTCACGAATTAGAGAACTGAGGTTAAAGAAGATGGAAACGCAGCTATAATCATTCATATAAGATGAATCTTGAGAAATAACATTGATATTTTGAAAAAATTAAGACTACTTATGGTGTAATTGTATTTATATAAAATTTAAAACATGAAAAGCTGAATAATATGCTGATTAAGAGTATATCTGAGGTAATAAGAAAGCAAGGAATGCTAACCACAAAATTTAGGGTAGTGGTTACTTGGAAGATAAAGAAGAGGAAGTGGGGACAAAGAGGCCAGGAAGACACTTCTGACCTGGTAATGAGCATTTCCTCAAACAGCTGGGAACAGAGGAAAGGTGTCCAGGTGTTTATTTGATGATAGTGAAGCCAGAATTGGGGACAGGCAGTCAGTGCAGAAATAGGGGATCAGGTCAAATTGAGGAAATAGAGGCCATGAAAACCATCTGCCTCTGGAATTTGGAGACTGCCCCTGGGAGAATGGAGTGTCAAGGGTCTCCAGAGCCCATTGATTACCAAGTTTACCCACCCTAATCAAGGACTGCAGGCAAGGAGCTACTAATTAATGCCCCATGGGCCCTCGCCTGGCTGAATCACTTTGGCCCTCCCCCTGCCCATCTGCTTCTCACTTTATGCATCTCACCTGCAAAACCAGGCCTAGTCACATAGGCAGGAAGGAGAGATAAGGGAGGAGAGAACTGGAGAACAAAAGAGACCTTAACCTATAAAAGATGTAGGGTGTGCTCACTTCTTGGGATTCTAGAACATCAGCCATGGCCCGCTTCTCCCTCCCGGGAGAAGTCTATATTATTACCTTTAAATAAAACTTGCTTAATATGCTTGCCTTGGAGTGCTTCTCTAGTGTTCAGACTTCAACATTAGAGGAAACAGAACTCTTCACCAATAAATGGCAGTATTAACAGGATAATTACAATATTATTTATATCTTTAAAAATACATTTGCCTTCCTATATCTGCAGGTTCCACATCCACAGATTCATCCAACCACATATGGAAAATATTGAGGAAAAAGATAGATTTGTGCTGACTATTGGGTAGTCTGACCAGCAATGATTGTGTATGTGCTGAGCATGCACAGACTTTTTTCTTGTCATTATTCCCCAAACATTGCAGTATGACAACTATTTCCATAGCATTTACACTATATTAGGTTTTATAGGTAATCTAGAAATGATTTAAAGTACACAGAAGGATGTGCTTGGATTACATGCAATCACTATGCCATTTTATATAAGGAACTTGGGCACCCCAGTGAAGCCAGAATTGGGGACAGGCAGTTAGTGTAGAAATAGGGGATCGGGTCAGATCAAGGAAATGGAAGCCATGAAAGCCATCTGCCTCTGGAAGTTGGAGACTACCCTGGGAAATGGAATGTCAAGTGTTGGGGGCTGTGCCATGCTCACATCGGCAGTGAGGAGGTTAATTAATATAAGCACACTCAGGTGATTTATCACTGGCCGTATTCAGTTAAGTCCACGCGCACAACGCATGCACAGGTGTTCCCGAGTGCACCTGCTCGGGCCTGCTCGTTTTAACCCTTGCCATGATAGGGCAGCTGGCTCCTCCCCTGATTGCAACTGGCATGGCCCTGCCCTCCGCCTCCTGGAGGGAATATAAGTGGGCAGTTGGTGGGGGCACAAGAGTAAGAGCAGCAGCTAGCAGAAAGAAGTGAAGTAGAAGCCACTAGCAGAAAGGAAGAAGAAAAGGCAGCAAGCAGATAGAAGCAGCTCGCAAAGAGAAGCAGCAGGCAGCAGTGGAAGGCAGATCACAGAGTGGAGAATTGAGAACACACCTCTAGATCACAGATAGGTAGATCACAGTATGCAGGACACATCACCAAGAAGCACCTCAGATAGACGCACCCTTAGTTCACAGGATGCAGGACGCACCTTTAAGAAGAAGCAGCAGAACTAAGAAGAAATAGATCTCTGATAAGCGTAGAAGCCTCTCTTTCTCTAAAACTTTCTCTCTAAGCAAAGTCTCTCTTCCTGATAAGCAAAGTTTCTCTTCCTCTAAGCAAAGCCTATCTTTCTCTCAAAGTCTCTCTTCCTCTATAAATTAGTGAATATAAGAAAAATAGTTTATTTCCAGGTCCCTCCAATAAATACCTGCGCAATTGTTGCCGCGGGAGGCGACAGTCAAGGATCTTCGGAGCTCATTGATTACCAAATTTACATGCCCTTGTCAGGGACTACAGGCAAGGAGATGCTAATGAATGCCCCCCTCCCTTACCTGCCTGAATCATTTTGGCCCTCCCCCTGCCCATCCACTTCTCACTTTATAAAACTGAGCCTAGTCACGTAGGCAGGAAGGAAAGAGATAAGGGGGAAAGAACAGGAGAATAAAACCTATAAAAAGGACAAGATTTGCTCATCCTATGGATTCCGCCTTTGGGTCCCCTTCTTCCACCTGGAAGAAGTCTGCTTTTACTTTTCTTTAATAAAGCTTCTTACTTTCTACTCTGTGCTTGCCTCGGCTTGCTTCTCTGGCATTATACTTCAACACCTGAGGAAGCAGGACTCATCACCAGTAAACGGTGATATCACCAGGACTTTGGTAAGGAGGGTGGGGATTCCTGGAACCTATTCCCCGCGGATACCAAAGGAGGTGTAAAGGAATGCTAAACCCAAAATTCAGAATAGTGTTTACCTCAAAGATAAAGAGGGGGAAGGGGAAATAAATTTTATAGGTATCCAACATTAGATAAAAATGTTTCAGCTTCAAAAGCAGAGAGATGTTAGTGCCCATGCTGGGGAAGGAGGTAGGCTGATTCCATGAAATGCCTAGCACTTTCAGTGGAAGACAGAAAATGCTAGTGCCTTCTGCTTGCCCCCACCCCTCCTGTCTCTTGGCTGTCTTAACAATAGACATTCTGTTTTACATACCAAGTGACATGGGTCAGCTTAGGCTCTGAGAGCAAGGCTAACCTGAAAGATGCTACTTCACTTGACCAATTGCCAAGCAAGTTGTGTGTAAGTAACCTTTGGAGGTTCCCCAATATCTGCCTCCTTTAATGCTTTTAAGCAAAACAAGTATTAGAACAATCATGAACACTATGATCCTCTTTCTTTTTTAAAATATTTTTTAGTTGTAAATGGACACAATACTTTTATTTTACTTATTTATTTTTATGTGGTGCTGAGTATCAAACCCAGGGCCTCACACATGGTAGGCGAGTACTCTACCACAGAGCCCTAGCCCCAGCCCTATGATCCTCTTTCAACAGAGAAAGATGTTCCAGATGGAGGCTTCAGAAAGAGACTCAGCACCAAGGTGAGCCCTGATGACTCACCCTGTGGTGCGGGCACTATGTGGTGCATGTAAACTGAGCCAAGCTCAGCCTGAAGCATCCATCCTGGCTAGTGCAGACTTTGTGCACAAGAAATAAATTGATTGCCATGTATGGCATTTGAGTTGAGGTCATGACACTTCCTGTAAGAAACCCACAAAAACCACACCGGACATGGGAAATCACATAAGGGAGTTTATTAGGCAAACAAAGTGTCTCCCTGCAGGGTAAGAGAGAAAATGAGAGGAAAAGAGAAAGGACACGTGCAAGAGAGAGTGTGAAAAGCCAGGAGGAGAGAGAAAGAAAGAGAAAAGCAAGAGAAAAGATGGCAGGGGAGCTATCCTTAAGCAGTTGAATTCCGGGCTAACAGGGCACCAATAACGGAGAAGGATATTTGCAAGCTGACTGATGAACCAATAGCTAGCTAGGATGTTCACAGACTGACAGTAGTTGGGAGGCAGGGAAAATGACTGCACCGGAGAGGGCGGGGAGAGCAGCTTTCAGACTGACAAGCTAGGTTGTGATGCAACTGTAAAGGGAATGGAAGCAGCTTTGTATTACACTTCCCAATCTGAAAATCTTTTCCACAAATTCATCAAATGACCCTTTATACCACTTTCTACTAGACAAGCCACCTGTGATCCCTCTCTTCCACTCCCACCAAGACATGATAAAGGAAAAGGAGAGTATACAGAGAGGGTAGGATGAAAAGCTCCAATTGCCTCCATCATCAAGGTGACAGTCCCTCCCAGTCAGGAAGGAGCACCCTTGGGGCCTTCTCTCAGCAGGAACTGAACTGCTTCTGGTCCTCACTCAGCTGGCTGCTTCTGGACCCTGGGCCACTTGGGGATCCCCAGACAATGGGGCTGGGTCATTTCACTCCCTTTGGCTGGCTTTTCCTTCTCTTTTGTCATTTACCTTTGTTAGCTGTTGTGTGTGGCTCAAAGGGAGCTCCTTCTGAGCTGGATAGAGCAAAGGAAGAAGAACAAAAAGAGAAAAAAGATCTCAGTGTTGCTTAGCAGCACAAACTCCAAACAAACCAGCACAATTAGAATAAATTATCATGGGAGGAAGCAAGGATCACTCCCTCCTGATCATCCAGACAAATTACCGATTTCAAATGGGTTAGAGGCAGGCAGACTTGAAAACAGGGGACAGAATAAAAATAATTGATGGAAATGCAGCCATGGATTCTGGGGCTGTATGTAAAAAAACAGAACTTCCTCACTCAGTTCAGCTCAAACTTTCAGCCCAGACTCGCTCCTCAGTGCTGGAAGTGTCTGCTGCTAGTGACAATGTGGTGTGTGTGGTTAAACTTCAAACAATCCAAATGCTGGAAGGGTCATCAGGCAGTAAAGATGGGGTTTGTTTAATACATCTACAGTTTATTATATGTCAAATTCTATTCTAATGTCATATAAATGTTATCTCATGCATTCCAAATAACAACACAATGAGTTAGGTACTCCCATTATCAGAAGCCAAAACAGTGGCACATAGAGGTTAAGTCAGTTGCTCAAGGTCACAGAGCCTGTGACCAAGTAGCAGGACCAGGACATGTGTTGAGGCAGTCAGGTTCCATAACCAGGCTCATCAGGTCACTATAAAAAAAAGCACAAAATGTAATGCTGTGTGTGGAATGATGGGGGAGGGTAGTTTCTGTGTGACATCACTAAAGTGTGTGCTGATACAAATGCAAAGGATGGTAACCTGCAGGATGCTTCAGAGATGCCCTTGATCTCAAAACTCACTCTCATGAATGCTTTTATATTTGCAAATAATTACAGTGAAGAAACCCTTGCACAAAACAAATAATGTACATCCTGAGCGTGCAGACTCTGATCATGAACATGCAGAATGTTTTGCCTTGAAGCTGTTGTGAGTTGGAAAGGAACCTGGCCCCATCTTGCCCCAACCTCAGAACTTACTTGTTGTGGCTTGAGATTCTTGGCTTATGCTCTTATAGCCTATGGGCTGATGGAGCATCTGTAGTACCTTCACAGTTGTCTCATCTGGGTAGATGGTCCCAGGAAGGATTAGAGGTAAGGACAGAGTGTAATAAAGGGATGAGATAAAGTTGGTATATGTGTGTGGCGGGGGAGGCAAGCAGGAGGAATGACAACAGAAATCCCAAAAGTTTGAGAAAGGAGTCAAATAGGTTTTCAAAATAAAGGGTCAGTGAAACACGTGCAGAAAATTCAGAATCGGGAAGGAGAGGCAGAACGCAGCATTGGCTGCGGAGTTCTCATGGGCTCCCAACAGGGAGGTGGCTCTGCTACAGCTCCAAGAATAAGGGTAGTGGGCTCCATTTTATTCTGATATTAGAAATTGTTACCAAAATATAAGGAATGCTTATATACACTTTGCCTTTATGGTTGACTTGCTTATTAATGAAACTGATGCCCAGGAGATATAAGAGCATGAGCCAAGAATCCCAAGTCACAAGTGAATCAGCCCAGAAACTTCTGCCTGTACCTCTCCTGGTCCTTCCACTTTCACACGAGAACCTGAAGTGAGCAAGGACGTGACTCAGCCGCACCATGTTCTTTTGTCTTTGCCCCAGTTTTCTCCCACTGCAGCTCACAAATTTTTCTTCCTCTAGTGTGAAGATTGACTTGAAAATTCAAAATGATGTTATCTTCAATGCACCTTTGAGAATTTTAAGAAACTGCTGCCTTTCAATTTGTCCAGATGTGCACATAAAAGCAAGCAAGCAGGAGCACAAGTATCACTTTCATTGTCTGCTTTGCAGAAAGGAAGAGTGGAGATTTTGCTCGTGGGTCAAGGTCCTAGAAAAAACAAACCTGCTATTGGAAATGACATTTCACGATGTCCACCCACGAATCAGTGACCAAAGCAAGGCCATGATATTCAACTCCACAAACCCATTTGCATTGATGGGAAATTTTAAAGGAATCCATCTGTGTTTTATTCACATAAATTAGCATAGCAACGATAATTGCTGAGTGGCATTCAAAAAGCAGATGTTGGCAGGTAACTATGAAAACAACCACACTCAGTTTGGAAATTTAGGCCATGAGAAAGTATAGACAATTACAGACCAGTGAGTCCTTCATGCTAATGACTCCCAAATTTGATTCTAACCTGAATTGGATAGCATAGTTGTGGAGTGCCATTCAATCTTGGGAAGCCCCTTTTTTATAAGAAGATGATCCCACTAGACTTGTTCCTGGTTATTGGAGTAATTCAGTACCAACAATGAACTAGGGCATGTAATTAACCCCTCTAACATCATGCATGATAATAAAATGCACAATCTCATTTCATCTTCATAACAAAGTTATCAAGTAGTCATTATTAACACTATTGATGGAAAAATTGCACTTCCAAAAAGTGTTCTGCCCTATGAACCATAACCATCCTTTCTCAAGAAATATCCTACCAACCTGTCTCACAGCCTCCCAGACCCTCCTACCATGTCCATTATTGAAGAAGTCAAGCAATTCATTCCATACCTCTTGATTTCTTTAAAAAAGAGGATGATTTAGTCCCAAAGTTCCCTTCATTTTCAGCTGCTCAACCTCCCTGCCCTGCCATAGCTGAACACTGTCCATTCTTCTCAAGAACCCTAAGACCTTCAGGCTGCAGAAGCAGCTCAGCATGGTCCATCCCCTTCTTTCCTCACACACTGGAGCCCATGCCCCTTCAAAGACCTACTTTCTCACAAAGCTTTCTCAGGTTCTGCAAGAAGTGGGGCCCTGTAATCCCTCTGCTTGCCAATGAAACCTCAGGGGGTAAACATTCTATCTTTGATGGGCTCTCCTATTTTTAAGTCTTCTCTCTGATTACAAAATTAATTCATTTGCAGCTCAAAAAAACTGAGTAATACATAAATATATAAAGAGAAAACTAAAATCATTCCTGATCCACCAGAGATAAATGTTGTTGAACACTATTATCTATTCCTCCCTTGGGTTTCTTCACTATACCTTATTGCATTCCTTCTGTGTGTTGTTTCACACACACACATTGAGCATCTAGTGTTTACCACCTCCTATGGCAGGGGTAGGATACAGGGTAGTGGGTTAGACACCCTCTATTTTAAGGAGCTCACTGCCTTGAGGAGGTAACCTGAGCCAAAAATATAAAAATCAGAAATTATCACCTAGTTACTAAAAGAAAATTAGAGATTGCTGTAAAGAAAAATAAGGAGGGAATGCCAGTTAGTCAGGGGGTTGGGGCAGACATCCAGGAGGAAGTAGACTTTGAGGAAGTCTCATCCTGAGTGGTGAGCAGTTATCTCCTGGAAAGAACACTTAATACACAGTACTGCAGATCCCAAATGAAAGGTCGGTCAAAGGAAACCAACGATCAGCCTGGTCTGAAGGCCATGCTCCTCAGCTTGGGGACTGGACCTTATAATTTAAAAAAAAAAAAAAATGAATACAACTCTAGCTTCATTTGTTTTTAGTTGACTTTGAAAATCACTAATTTGGGAAGTCACACAGCTAAGCAATATATTAGTTTCCCACTAGCTTACAGTGTCTATGATATGTTGGTTAAAGCAGTTGCCTAGATCACTTTCCAGGGACTGGAAGGCCACTTTTATGGAAACCACCAACTCTTCCTTGAGCATGCCAAAGTTCCTGATAGGTGGCCTTTTGACATCGAGAGATTGAAGACACCATCATCAGATCACATGGATACTGTCATTCTCTGAGCATGCATCCATGAAGAGCCATGAAGTTTGATTACACATGAGCAGACCACTGATTACTTCTCCTCCAACCTCCTCTCTATGTGTTTTAAATTGCTCTGTTTCTTTGTCCCACAAATACCCTATCATTGGAGAGGAAGATCTGAGATTTGGGTCTCCCTCAGTCTCTTCGAGAATAAACACTTTCTCTTTTGCAAAGCTCATGGTCTCAGCAATTGGCACACTGTGTAACTGGTAAAACAGGCCTGGTCTGGTAATAGACCCTGGTGGAGCATTCAGTGGGAGAAGCTAATCAAAGAGTGACTCACAAGGTCGCCAGGACCACCATGGGCCAGGAAATCAGAGGAGGAGCCAAGGCAAGAGGAAGGAATGGAAGATGGTCATCAAGAAAAGCTGTTGATCCAAGATACTTTTTGTAGGTAAAATCTGAAGGAATGCAGAAGTGTAGAAAGAGGGAGAAGTATGAGCTTCAGTATTCTCATTCAGTCTCAGTTGAAATCATCTTTAAAACCAAAGGACAAAAAAAAAAAAAAAGTGCTTATCTATTCACTATGGTCTGTTTTCAAAAAGGAAAGGGAACCTCAGAGAACATGAGAAGTTAGAGCCACAGACAACACTAATAACCATCAGATGAGCCAAATCGTGATGATTTTTCAAACCTGTTTACATTTTTCACCATGAAATGGAATAACTTATTTATAATAAATACTCCTGTGAGCATATCATCTAATCATGTTAATTTTTTATAAAAGCTTTGGTTTTGAGACTATAAAATCTGTCCTACTAATTCACGAGAAATTTTACTTATTTATTAGATAGGGGCTATCAAAATTTAAAGTTACTTATCAAATATGTGGCAGCTAATTCAACTTTGACTTTACTAATCTTGTTCTAATTGACCTAAATCACAGTTAAACATTTCTTAGCGTTATGAAAAAGCATTTGTAAGTTTTCATTCTTCCCAATACAGGTTATATAAGTAAAAACACATTGTGATCATAGCAAATTTAAACTTTAAATATAATACAGCACTGTATTTAAATTTTTAAGTGCTTTCTGATCATAGCCGATCCAAATTTTAAATATAATTAGAAATTGTTTTTCTATAAATGTACACATACTGTCATATATCTATTCACATTAATTGAAATTATAACCCTATTTTATTCTACTTTTACTTAAAATATCATAAATTTGCTTTATATCATTAAGAATTTTTCAACAAATTGATTTCCAGTTGTGGTGGGGTATCCCACAATATAGATATCTTCTGACTGATAGATTAATTTCCCCATTAATCATTTTGATTTTTCCAATCTATTGCAACAGCTATGATGAATCTCTATGAAAATCACTTATGGTTTCCTTAAAATAGTCTCCTGCCAATGTAGTGACAGATTCAAAGTGTGTAAATACACCTGAAGATCTTGAAATTTACTGCTTTATTGCTTTCTAACACAGGGTCACTGATTAGTACTTCTGCACTCCTCTGCCCAGCAATCTACATTCCCTGACTTTGCTCTTGCCTTCTCCTTCTTCCCTCTATTTGCTGGCATTGACTTTCCATCTCAAAAATGTTAAGACATGTTCTGCATCCTGTGCCTTTTGACATGTTTCTAATCAAGCCAAATTCTAAATAGCATCATCCCTCCCCAGGATTGTAGGTTATTCTCACCAACGGTACCTGGATTGGTCACTCCAACCCGATCACTCCCTTTGAGGTCCCCCACTGACAGCTGTACTGAAACACAGTTTAGTCTGGTTTCCCTTTCTGAGACCTACTCCATCTTCCTTCTTGAGATGATATCAAGTACTCCTACCTGCCTGGAATAAATTAATACATGTTCTGAAGCAGGAATAAGAAGTGATTTCCAAGACCTCTAAATGCAACCACAATGTAACCCAAATGCATCCTTCCAAGGCTATAGTACTTTGGGGAACTGAGGAATGTAAGTTCACATAGGCTATTTGATGTAATTGTAGGAGGTTTTTTGAGTTCATGATATGGCCACACCATGAGAATTGGGCCAAGTCCCCAACAATTCTGACTCCGGGAGAAGCCAAATCCTACCCAGTAGCCCCCTGTCATTACTATGGTAATCTTCGAAACAGAACTGTGCAAAAGAGTTCTGATGCTGACTGCTCCCCAGGCTTGGCTTGTCGTCAGGTGTCCCAGATATTCCCACACCAAACCCTTCAGACCATTGCCTCACATAATTCCCCAGGGCAGATATTTTGCAGATGCATACTTGTTCACTGGGAGCTGTAACTTATCTTCCAGCCTAGAGGGACCCAAACTGTCTCTGTAAGATAAACAATTGACTGCAAGTGGGCAAGTAGAGCACCCTGACCTAAGAAGGGCCCAGGTCCCCTGGGATGAAGGTCAGGTCATATAACTGAAACCGAGCCATAACACAGCAACTTCCCTTCTCCTAAAAATTGTTCAAGTTATTTTTCAGGTGCAGAACACTAGGACCTGACCTAAAATGACATTCAGAGCCTGGTAGAACCTAGTCTCCCATAGGGAAATCTGAAGAAGAAGAACAGAACCTAGAGGACTCTCCAGATGAGAAGAAGGGTACCATCTACCATTACAGAATGGACAGAATTATCCAGAAGTTTCACCAGGACCACAGTACCCAGTGCAGACTACTTGCCAGTACTCCCACTTTCAACCAATCAAACCTCTATTACACACTTAAATTCCTTCCCTATTGACCAGTCTAGAAGACAGACTTGAGTGTGCTTCTGGTCTTCTTGCTGGTCAACCTTCAACAAAGTTCTTTCTTTTTGCAAGAAACTCAGCACCACAGTATTGGCCTCCATGCACACTGGGCAAATAAGTCCTTGCTCCTCATCATAACCAGGTACACACTAAGGCCAGCAGGGGAGCTGCTTGGATGAAGGGGCCCCTGGAAGGTGGCAGAGAGAAGTGATGAGTAGCAAGTGAGGCTCCAAAACCAACTACTGCAGCAGGACTGCTGTCTTGTCCCACTAACTTCCCCCTTCCCAGTTCCCCCTCAGCAAGAAAGACCCATGAGAGCTCTGCTCCCCACACACATATATATGTGAGAGTGGGTCTCACTGGCACAGGGCAACCCATGGCAGACCCAGTGCAAGCACCATGTCCTCCTTGGGGACTGAATGCAGCCCAGCTATGAGTATATGGTTGGCAGATAACCTCAAACCTCTTTTCCTCAGATCTTAGCTCACTTGCAGAGAAGGATGAGCTACCTCACCCTTTACTCAGGAGAGGCTGAGCCAGGAAAAAGGTAAAAGCCCATCCATGTTGGCAATGTTTGCTCCAGACTCCCTAGGGTCCAGGCATGCTCTTTGGGGTCTCCTCCATCTTCTTTTCCCACTGTTGATCCATAATAAATATCTTGTACCCCAAAGTCTGCTTCAGTGGCTACTTTCAGACAATGCAGTCTGCAACCATAAGAGATACCCAGATGATGCTGGATTATACTCAGACTATGGGCAACTGAAAGGAGAAAAGAAAGGGGGTGGGAAGGAAAAGACAGTGAAGAAAGGAAAGGAGGAAAGAAAGGAGGGAGGGAGGGGAGAAAAACTACATGGTGAGGGAAGTGCCTTAATTCTTTCGAGGAAGGAAATCACAACTTCCCAGAGCAAGTAACCAACCCAGATGATCTAGTCTGTGACACTGAGGCCTAGTTTGTGACAACAAGTTCTTTTCCTGCCTAAAGAGTACTACGCAAACTAGATAGTGTGTCTGACTTAAGACAGGGACTCAAACACAGTGTCCTTCACCAGCAGCTGACTGAGTGACCTGGGCTCCTCTTTGGGCTTTAGTTTCTTTATCTTTGAAATAAAGACTTCTAGAAATCTTTCCTATTACTTTGTTCTAATAACTACAATTCTAAAGTGCTATACATATATTTTTAGGATATTCTATCCTAAAGAGTTTTCATTGTTCTGGAAATTGTGGTAGCATAATTTCTGCCTGGTGCATTACCAAGACCAGTGGCTATTATCAGGGACATGAAGTCTTCATCTTCAAAAAGGTCCACAAATCCCCAGAAACAGTAAATGAACTCACAAGTGTGTTTATGGGAAAAGGACCCATGAAGTTTATGGTAGCTTTAAAGGGGTCTATGACACCACAAAAGGTTGAGAAAACCTTATTTAAATCCCACAAATACCATGTCTTTACTAAATGGGACGATTTTCCTGAAACAGATGTGGCAAATAAACAACAGATTTGGGCAGTGAAGACGAAGAGACAGATTTAATAATAAACATTCCACATGTTTGGAAAGAAGAATTCAGAGAAGAAAAGACGTAAGAGGCTGTCACAGCCAGGTAGGGGTCCCTACCTCACCCCCTCTAGAGGGAGAAGGGCTCCAGTTCTTACACATGAACAACAGGAAGATGAGACTCAGAAGGAACAAACAGACCCCTCTGTGGGTTTAAGGAATCAGAGAGCAGAGAGAACTGAGCCATGTGTTGCAAATGAGGCTGAGGAGGCAGCCAGACTCCTAGAGGCTCCATTGCTCGGCAACAGCAGGAAAGGGCTACATGGCCTTTCCCATGGTGTCCCAAGTTCCTCAGAGTCCAAAAATGAAAACACATAGGCTCCCTACTTAACCCTCTTGAACTCTCGAGAGGGAACATTTATTTATTCAACAAATAATTTGGTAGGGTGTGGGGGGAGGCAAATCAGTGCCAAGCAATAAAGAAAAAAATCAACAACAAAAATAGGACTTCCCCATGGGTGGCAGGCTGAGGTAGCCTTATCATGAGGACACAGAGTGGCTGTGAGATGCTGAGCAAAGACAGGAAGGTCTGCAGGCTCCTCGAGGCAAACTCCAGTACAGACAGAACCAAGGGCTACTGCCAACACCATGGCACTGCCCAAGAAGCAACCTCAAGGAGAATGAAGCAGCCCTGGACTGACCCAGAAAGGCTTAAATGAACTGAATTGACCTCAGTTCAAGTTTTACCATCAGTAGACAGAGGTCTCAAAACAGAACTGAGTTAAGTTCTTTTAAAAAGACCAACTTTGGGGCTGGGAGTATAGCTCAGTGCTGGAGTTCCATTCCCAACACAGCAAAACATAGATAAATAAATAACCTATCTATAACATAAAACTTGCCATTTAAAAATAACAAATAAATAAATAAAGACAAAAAAGAAATTAAAAGGCAGGATTTGCACATTGTGTTTGTGGCATGTGTTCGACCAGTTTAGTACAGATCTCCCCTTCCCTAGAATGAAGGAATTAACAGTCCACACCACAATCCAAGATTCTTGTACAGGAGAGAAATTAGTGCTGGGAATGTTGAATTAATAACGCAGCAAAAATCTTCCATTCACAAAATAACTGTCTAATGCATGCCAACTTTAAGGCAATGCATATACTCACTGTGGCACACTAGTAACACCCAAGCTCTTAATTCAGAGACTTACCCTATACCATGCTTCTCTGCATGCAAGCAACACAAACAAAACCCTAATAATCCAGTTCAGTCTCTGGATTGTGATTCCATTGTCTATCAAAGCAGACATTCAGTAGACATTCAGCAAATGTTTAAAAGGATAAGAGAATGAATTTCATCTGATATTTTCTTTACTATCATTTCCCTCTTTTCAGACCTTTATTCCATATATAGCATTGACATCTGGATGTCAAAGCACAATGGAAAGTGGTTGATTTCCAAATACATAGCTGGAAGAACACCAGGTGACAATCTCAAGGGCACCACTGTTGCAATCACAGCAACAGCCCTTTCACCATAGTTGAGCCTCACAGTCACACTCTAAGGAAAGTATAATCCCTATCCCCCCAAGTACAGGAGAGAAAATCAACATCCTGTAAAGTGAGACAGCCTGCCCAGGGTCACAGAACCAGTGAGTTGTCAAGTTGAAACTTGGCCTTGGACCAGTCTATGTCCAAAGGCCCCATACTGGCTGTCAGTCCAGTTGGAGCTTTTAAAATTACATTATAGGTCTATGACCAAACTACCATGAAGGCATCCAGTCTTATCTGAAATTATATCAAGGTCAAGCCCAGTCTGACCTCATGCTTAATTCTGTTGCTATGGACTATACAGGCTACACTTGCAAGCTTCCTTGCAGTCACTAGCCTTTAGACACAGAGCCATGTCCTATTCTTAGTGCAGAGGAATTAAAACCTCATGAATAGACCAAGGAACCCAGGCCTGTTGGATATTATCAGCCTTCAGTAATCTATGTTGAGGTTCTGCATCCTTGAAATGGAGAATCAGTACTTAACTGTATCATGTAAGAAGCATTAGCAACAAATTGCTTTAGTTTGGATTTAGAATGTATCCCAAAGACCCATGTGTTAAAGGCTGTCCCCAAGGTGACAGTATTGGGAGGTGGTGGAACCTGTAAGAGGTGGGGCTTAGTGGGAGGTCTTTAGATCCTTGGGGGCATGCCAGTTAAGGGAATTATGGGGCCCCAACACCTCCTTATCTTCTTTGTTCCCCAGTCATGAGGGGACCGTTTTACTCTGCCCCATGCTCCCATCCATTATGTGCTTCCTCAACACAGGCTTTAAAGCAATGGGCCAGTGGATCATGAATTGAAACCTCCAAATCTGTGAGCCAAAATAAACCTTTTCTTTTTATAAATTGATGATTTCAGATAGTTTTTTATAGCAATGAAAATCTAACACAGGTTTTAAAAAATTGTGATATAAGCCTTGACTATGGCCTCCAAAGCCTGCATTCAACTCCTGTTTTTAGGTGGTGGTGGGGGTGGGGGTGTTGTGTTATTTATTCTGGTCCCAAAAGCCAGGACTCAGGGGATCTTCCTGCCTTTGGTACAGAGGGTACACTCAGCAGAGAAATGAAGATCAGGGTACAAATGTAACAAGCAGCATGTTTATTGCAAAGTAAAGATTACAAAGTGAACAGATCCAAGATGGCGGACTAGAGGGAGGCTGCATTCTTTGTTGCTCCGTAACTCCAGTTTCAAGCAGAGGATATCTGTTTCTTGGTAAGGCAGTTTTTGCTGCTTATCAATCCCCTGCTGTTTACCCCATTTGTCTGCTGTGATCACCTTCAGTCTGCCAGCATATCGATGCACTTTTTGAGTGCAGATTGCTCACTGTCAGGCACCTATCATCTGCCATTTGCCTGCCTCTCGCCTGTCCATCGCCTGCCTTACAGCTATCCATCACCCAATGCACAAGGTTCACCTCCCGATCGACAGTGGAGCACCAGCTGCCTACTGTTGCCTGGAAGTTCTCTGTCACAGTACCTGCAGGTTTGATTACACATGGCTGCCGCCATTTTGAGACAAGAGCCAGGCCCCGTAGGACCCCTGGCCGGACTGACTGAGCCCCATCTCCAGGATCCCTCAGCCGGACCCATCACTCCCTGCCTCTGGGGCCCTCACATCGACTGACTGCTCCCTGCCGCCAGGACCCCCAGACCAACTGACTGCGCCCTATCACTGGGACCCCAGACCAACTGATTGCAACCGGTCTCCAGGATCCCATACCACACCAAACACACCCGACCTCCAGGACCCCTGCCTGAATAACCGCATCCCACCTCCAGGACCTCCTTCTGACCATGTCCACACCCTGAGCTTCAACTCCCCATTCGCCAACACATTTCGAAGCCAGAGCGGCCATCTTGGATAATCCTGGAAGCCATAGCTCCAATATTTAGGTGGGGCAAATCCCATCCTGAGACGCCTGCTGGAGGCTTGAAGCTCTCCTGCATCAGGCTACTGAACTCTGGGAGGTTTCATTACTATATGACTGTTATACTGTAGATTTTCTTTTTTCTCCTTATTGAAAATTTTTAAGTTTTTATTTCTTTACTTTTCTTGCTCTTTTCCTTTTGTTTACCTGTTCCCTCAGAGTCTCTTTCTCCCTTTTTTGCATGTTAACATCCAATTTCTTTTGATTACACTCTCACACTTTCTATTTTCTAGAACTTCTGTATATTCTTTTCTTATCCTATTAACAACCACATTCTACATCCCTCTGCATCCTCCATTTGAAACTGCAGACTTTATTGCAAATCTGTTTTACTGAAGATAATATTTGAACTCATTCTGTTTATTATGACAATTTTGTTATTGTCCTCATAGGGGCTATTTGGTCTAGGATTGCATAGTGTCTGAATTGGGCACTGCTAATATTGATCTCCCCTTAAAGAAAGGGTTTTGGAAACCTATAGGGCCTCTATAAGCCTATAGGGGGAAATCTGTAATACCCCAGATCTGCACTGCTAGAGGGGAAGATACATGAACAACATGAAAAAACAAAGGAAGAAACGGATCCAAACAAATCTAGATTCTATATTAATAGAATCCAATGACAGTATGTTCAAAGAAATGTCAGAAAAGGACTTCAGATTATACATGATTAAGATGATTCATGAAGCAAAGGATGAGATAAGAGAGCAAATGCAGGCAATGAATGATAATACCAATAAGCTGAAAGAGCAACTGTAGCAAATGATCATTTCAACAAAGAGATAGAGATTCTCAAAAAAAAACCAAATGGAAAAATTGTGATATAATACTCATAAAATTTACCATCTTAATCATTTTAAGAATTCCTTTTGGCTTTTATTTATAAAATTAAATAAATTGCTTAAGCACATATTACCTTGAGCACCCCTATTCCTCCTAGCAGTGGGAAATACAAAACCACTTCCAGTTTGCAATGCTGAGAAAAGCAAGAGATTGGGGACCAACATTGTCCAACATCAGGCTGAGCACAGCATACAGCAATCTGGTCTCCAGAGATAGGAAAACAATTACTGCTGCTTTCAATACAGCACCTCCTTCAAGTTCAGGCTCGGGGGGACAATGATAGCTTCTTCATGTCTATTCACTTCTGCTTTCATACTGCAAAGTTAACCTTAAATTCAAGCTACTCTTTCTGATAAAGTGAAACTATCTGGAATTATCTGGAACTTTAGTATTTGTATTTATTTGTGTATTTTATCAAACATTATTATTTGTATAGTCTATTAATTATAATTTATCTGAAAGTTAATCATCTGGAACTGTATTTATCTGAAATTTGTACCATCTCTCCTTGAAATTGTTATAGAGTTAGAAGTTAACTCTATATACACTACATAAGTTGGAGAGTTCAGAATAGGGTGAAATTTTTTCATAATTAAGGATATTCTCTTATCTAACCTCACTACCTCTACTGTAAAGAGAGATAGAAATAAGATATGTCCCATAAACCCCACAAGGTCATAATGAAGATTATATATTAGAAACACATGGAATGAGAAAGCTCATAGCTAGTATAACAGGACAGCTGGAAAAAACAACTTACTAAGAGAGAATTCTAATGAACTATGTTCTTTATTTGGAAGGTTAGGAACCAGAATCTTTGCTTTAAAATTCAGGAAAGATCTATGCTTCCACGCAGTCTGCATATGAATATAAATCAATCCCTAAATGACTTTCTTGACACAGGGCTTAGACAAGGAACATAAGAATATTTTGAGGAACCAGAATCCAAACTTAAGTATTTACATGCTCATAGTGAAAGAAGTACAGGGCAGTGATTTGTAACATTTTTGTTTACACATTCCCTGTCTTAGTCCATTTGTGCTACTATAACCAAATACCTGACACTGGGTAATTCATCAAGAACAAAAACCCATTTCTCACATTTCTGGAGCTAAGAAAGTCCAAGATAGAGGTTCCAGCAGATTTAGTTGTCTGATGAAGGCTATCTCAGTGTTCATGATGGTACCTTGCAGTCTCATCCCCTGAAAGAGAGAAACACTATCTCTTTACATGACCAAAGGCAGAAGGGCAAAAGTGACAAAGAGTTCCTGTCAAGTCCTTTTATAAGGGCATTTAATTTCATTCAGGAGGAAGGAGACCTTATGGAATAATCATCTCTTGAAGCCTCACCACTTAATATAATCACATTTTAATAACTGAATTTTGGAGAAGAAACCAAGCCATAGCACCCCTTCAGGGAATCTTGAAAAAATGAACCCTATTATTTTAAAAAAATTGTATCATTCTTTCTTCCTCTCAAATTCATGTCTACCATCTATTCCTCCTCAAAGTTTGGCCTATTTGACCTAATTGTTGTGATTACAATCTTTTAATCTCTCTATAAGACAGATGATAGATGATACCATTAATTTTTTAAATTTCCTAGCTTCTTCTGGACTTAGTTATTTTCAATATCAACTTTTCATAAATTTTAATAATTATTTAATATTAACAAGTAAAATTTTCATTAGGACTGGAGGTGTAGTTCAGTGATAGAATCCTTGCCTAAGGTATAGGTCATGTATAAGGTCATGGATTTGATCCCCAGCACTATGAAAAAAAAATGAAAAAATAAATGATAGATAAAACATTTCACCAGCTAAAAGGGGCTATGTTGAGTTTTTTCATGTATCTATGTCTGAAGATTGAGGAGAGGAGACAGGAGTAAGCATTAATTATATGCTTACATTTTCATCGATATAGCTCTAGGTGCTAAGGAT
Organism: Sciurus carolinensis; assembly: GCF_902686445.1. NCBI lineage: Eukaryota > Metazoa > Chordata > Mammalia > Rodentia > Sciuridae > Sciurus > Sciurus carolinensis. Next base: position 80,209,119 of record NC_062213.1, on the reverse strand, counting down.
TATTGTCACATAAATAAGCATATGGAAAAGGAGGAAATCTTTTATACTCTGTCACTAGAGTTCTTTAAATTGGCAGGTCTTTTAAAACAGCAAATACTTACTGAGCATTAAAACATTATTTTAAATGGTCTACAAATCAACTATTTACTTACATTCTAATTCAACTGGAGATACCATTTGATTTATAAAATGAGTTAGTACTAAGTCACTATCCTTCTCAACATGGAGAAAGAATTTGCAAGAAAAAAAGGAAGCTTTACTCAGACTTACCCGATAACCATTCATTATACTTTTTCTCTTAACCTAGAAACAATTAATTCAAGCTAAAACTGAGTAAAAACAAAACTTATAGAATTGAATATTCAATATTTGTTGTACTGATTAGAAGCTAAAACATACAGATTCATACTGAATTGCAATATTTTTGGTTGTGTCTATCTGCCTTAAAAAGATGAGACTGGCTACTGACATGCATGCAAGTCAATACCATGGTACCAGTTTTTGTAAAAAGAAAGATTTTTTTTAACAAAGAATTTTATTAAAAGTCAGATAAGGAGACTGAAGGCAGGCTCAAATCTGTCTCCCAGATCAGAAAGTGAGAGGGTTTTTAAGGGCTTATGGGAGCCGAAGGGTCTGATAACATCTTGGATCCTGATTGGATGCAGCTGTCCTTCACAGTTTTCACTATTTCAGTCCTGCGCTGTAACTGCATGGTCAGCTCCCCTTGCCCTTGACTGTAGTTCATGGAACTCCCGGCTCTGAATCTTGGGTTCCATTGGTCTGAGACATTTTAGTCCAGTGTAGTTTAGAGTCATCCATAGGTTATGCACCCGGGTAGAAAGGGGTTTGTCAATTCCAGTATCTCAGACTGCTCCTTTGTTTTGTAAAGTAGGAAATAGGTCATCATTGAAAGGAGAAGAAAGAAAGAAGTATGATTTCCAAAGCATGGCCACATGAAGGGTGCTGTCACAGCAGATGCAGCTGGATGCTGAGATCACTTTCTGTTCCTTCCTCAGCAAACGCCCAGTGCCCTTTCATCCACTTTAGTGCTCGTTCAGTCTGAATGCCCCTCTGAGCTCCATGTGGCTCATTCCAGGTGGACTGTTTGGGGCTTCTGGGGAATGGCCATTTCTAGTTGATGCATGGTCATGGTGCCATCTTTATTGGCTGCATCTTTGCTCGGGGATCCCAAGGATGTCAGTGTCCATCCAACTCTAAAGGCAGCTCTTCTGCTTGAGCGCAGCAACTCCTCTCCTGCGTGGGTAGGGAAAAGTCTCATCCAGATGGGATTGAAGCCAAAACTGAAAATGGATCATTCCTCAAGGAAAGCAGGGATAGTTGAGAATGACAACAGCTGAGGAGTCTGGTTGGATAAGGACTGGCAAGTACCTGCTGAATTTAGAAACAAGGGCATCACAGTTACAGTATTTGAGAGCAGTTAGATGAGAGGAATGCAGCCAGTCAGCTGAATGGGAGCCAAAGATGCAGAAAAAACCCCTTGCAGAAGCCCAAGAATCACTACCTTGTCATTCCCCTTGGAAAACGTTTCCCAGTTCCTCCATGTCAAAACAACCAGGAGTCCTGACACAAGAAACATTAATTTTTCTTAAGATATTCATCACATTCTGCCTTTTAGTGGAGACATGATTTATCTGCCTTCCTATGTTATAAACTTTATGAAGACATAAAGTCAATCTTCAGGCACCCTTTAATTCACTCACCACATATACAACACATTCCTCACACACACAACGCATACATACACTCTGCACACATGTATCATGAACACTATGCACACATAAATGCACAGCACGCACAAACCACATATACACAGGATGCACCACACTTACACTCCTCACACACACCACAACTACAATACACACTACACGGATACTACACATACAAACACTATACATACAACAAATCACAAAATGCACGGCTCTCACTATATACACATACACCACACACACACATCACAAACGTACTACACATACTGCATAGTTATGCACACAGACACCACACATGCACAACACACTTACATACACCCTAGGCAAAGTGTTTAAATTAGTTCCCACACACAATAGTTGTTTCACCAACATTCACTTGAATTGAATTAATGTATTCCACATTGAAAAACTTATAAGCAATTTTTTTATTATTTGTTCTAATTAGTTATACATGACAGCAGAATGCATTTTGACTCATTTGTGCACAAATGGAGCACAACTTTTCATTTCTCTGGTTGTACATGATGCAGAGTCACACCATTCATACATGTGCAATCATACATGTACATAGGGTAATAATGACCATCTCATTCCATCATCTTTCCCACCCCTATACTTCCCCACCCCTCCCCTAACCCTAACCCTCTGCCCAATCTAAAGTTCCTCCATTCTTCCCTTGTCCCTTGAATCAGCATTTACATATCAGAGAAAACATTTGGTTTTTTGGGATTGGCTTATTTTGCTTAGCATGATATACTCCAACTTCATTAATTTACCTGCAAATACCATAATCTCATTCTTCTTTAAAATGAATAATATTCCATTGTGCATATATACCACAGTTTCTTTATCCATTCATCTGTTGAAGAACATCTAGGTTGGTTCCATTGTTTAGCTATTGTGAATTGAGCTGCTATAAACATTGATGTGGCTGTGTCACTGTACTATGCTGATTTTAAGTCCTTGGGGTATAAACTAAGGAGTGGAATGACTGACTGGGTCAAATGGTGGTTCCATTCCCAGTTTTCTAAGGAATCTCCATACTACTTTTCAGAATGGTTGCACAAATTTGCAATCTCACTTGCAATATGAGCGTACCTTTTCCTCCACATCCTCACCAACACTTATTGCTGACAAGCAATTATTAAGATAAATATTCTACCTCACTGATGCATTGTCACATTCCATGGTGGTGAACTGGAAATTCTGTTCTTAATCATTTGATTTATTTTCATCTCAGCATCAGGTTTTCACCTTGAAATACAACAATTTAAGTAAATCTGCACCAGACATTAATCATATGCTTATTAAACATCTTTTTGAAGCCTGGATATACATGACACACCTTTTCAAGTTCATTGCTTGAGTTAGTTTTCAACTAGGTTGTCAACCAAATGTGAATACACTTGGCAAACAGTGGTTCTGTGAATAGTGTGAGGATTTGTCACACACGGCTCAGCTTGAAGCAATGCTTGTTGAGGTGCACTGGCCTCTCCTAGGTACCTCTTCTCTGGGGCACCATGTTCCAAGAGCTGATCCTCAACTTCTTAGTCCCAGGACCATGATTTCACCAAAACACTGAAAACCAGTCAGCCTTCCAGAGGTTCAGCTCCACAGATGGTGGCATTGTGAGCATAAGACCACCTCAACAGTTCAAAAAGTGAGTGACTGTCCAGGATTGGGACATCCAGGTAGTCCACTCAGCATGCACTTCTTCAGTTTACAGTCTCATCCATAGTGTTTATCAGAATTTCTTCTGGCCTGGAACTCTTTGGAACTGAGGATGACCCTGCCAGCAAACACTCTCTGGAATGAGTGTGCTTCTGCCCCGGCTAGAAAGATGGCCAGGTACCTGGTCACCTGAGGCAGCCTCTCTTCCCTGGATGGTGTTAAGTCACTCTTCATGCATTCAGTTCATTTTTCTCTCTTTTGGCCCATCCAGACAGTGTGCACAAAATGATTCAGACATTTACCAGGACTATACCTTGAGGTCTTGATTTTTAGGACTCATTTATATGTTGTTATCCAAAATATGTCTTATATAAGTCATATTTTGTTCCCTTCATATTTATTTCTTTTTCTGTGTGTGGTGCTGTGAATAAAACCTGGAGTTGCACACGCTAGGGAAGTGTGCTCCACCACTGAGCTACACGCCACCCCAGCATGTTTCTGATATGCAATCAGCTATTTCCTGCTGACAGTACTATCTATGTAAAGGTTTCTCTGTGGATTATGTGGAACCAGGACACCAGGAAGATGGGACCTGCCTAATCCACACTTTCAAGATCTCATTCTCAATCAAAATACCAGCCTTAGATGCTTTAAAATATTTACATTATTAGGAATATTGAAGTATACAAAGACCAACAAATAAGAAAATGATTGTCATTGAAAAGATAGATTATCAATCACAGCTTCCAAGAAGGGGTATGTCATTCTATTAAGTGAGGTGGTTCTGGAAAACACCAAAGATGGTCAACAGTAGGGATGGGGAGTGGGGACAAGAGACTTCATTGTGTTTTCCACTGAAAGGAATGAACAAGACATAGTAAGAAATTTCAAGGTTGACTCATTTGAGTAATTCCAGCAGACTCTCTAGAGCTAGTTTCCCAGGGTGATTATGGTGGGTGGTTAGGAACTCAGAGTGTGAGACCCTAATAAAGGAGGGACTTGTGGTATCAGTTCTGAATTGTTCAGCTTATATTTGAAAAGCATACTCATAGGCAAGTTGTTTACTCTCTCTAGGAATTGGCTAGCCCTGGGAGCATCAATATCTCCAGGGGTCAACAAGGCTCTAAATGTCAAAGCATCAAAATTCAGAAAACAAGAGACCTGATTAATAACTCCTCAGGGAGTCTGGAAAGGGTAGTTTTGGCTCTACAACCTCTGCAAATGAGACAAACACACTAGCAGGAGGTCTGGGTAGATGCTAAAGGCCATTGCACCTGTTCAATGCAGGACTTTCTGTATGGCTTGAGGAAGACTCAAGAGCCTTGTGCTCAGGCAGTCACAGCCAAGAAAGAAATGAGAGGAAACAGCACACACCACTGTTTGTTATGGTTCGGATATGATGTGTCCCCCCAAAGCTCATGTGTGAGAGAATATAGGAATGTTTAGAGGTGAAATGATTCAATTATGAGAGCTGTGATCTAATCTGCAAATTAATCCATTTTATGGGTTAATAATTTGAATGGATTAATGGGTGGCAATTTTAGGCAGGTAGGGCATGGCCGAAGGAATTATGTCACTGGGAGTGTGCCCTTGGGGATTATATTATCCCTGGCTTCCTATACTCAAGCCCTTTCTCTCTCCTGGCTGTCATGAATTGAGCAGCTTTCCTCCACCATGCCTTTCTGCCATGATGTTCTGCCTCACCTCAGACCCAGAGCAATGGAGTCAGCCTACCACAGGTTGAATCTCTGAAACCACGGGCCAAAATAGACATTTCCCTATCAAAGTTATTCTTGTCAGGTCTTTTGGCACAGTGACAAAAAAGTTCATTAGCTTTTACAAGGTAAAGGGAAATAAGGGACACTAGAGTTGGCATAGGTACTTATCTGAGTTAATAAAAAGGACAGGAAACACTCATCTGAGGAGTCTTAAGGAAGCCTATGGAAATTGCATTGAAGTGTATTTTGGGAGATTGGTAACATTTGAGAGAATGGAGTCAAAGGATATTCCGGGTAAAAACAAGAACCAGAGCAGCAGCATTGGATTAGTCAGTGTTCTCTAGAGGAATAGAACCAACAGGGTATGTGGACGCATGATTATAAAGCAGAATTTATTATGGTGACTTAATCAAAAAATATATGATCACAATGGCCATCTCCAAGAAGTTGGAGCCTTGGAACAAGAGGAACCAATGAGGTATCTTCAGTTCAAAACCAAAGGCCTGGAAGTTCCCTGGAGAATCATTGAGGAGAGTCCACATTGAATGAGTGAAGAAGTTGAAGTCTAATGTATACAGGTGATGGCAGCAGCAATAGATGTACCCACTCAGAAGAATGGAACTTGCACCCACTGTAACTTCCTCCTTCTTCCACCTTTTGATCCATCTGTACCTCAACCTATTGAACAGAGATGCCCACATTCAGGGTAGGTCTCCCCCTTCAGTGCTATTCCACATGCCATTTGTCTCTTGAAACACCTTCATAGACACACCCAGAAGTCTCTTAACACTAGATGTTTTCTATCCATTTCTCATACCAATCACATTGACAATCCAGACTAACCATCATGGGGACAGTAGGGATTAGAGTGGGGTGTGCTTTTAGAGAACAGTAAGTGTCATTCAACTCCTAAACTGTCATGGAGGAGAAGAATGGACTCTAGGCTAGACAGAGATTTTTAAAAATTCATCCTTGCCAGCATTTATCATCATCTGTATTCTTAAAACTGTCACATTTTTAAGTCAACATTTAAAGTCCTCTGGAGAGGATGTGAAGAAGGAACACTTTTACACTGTTGGTGCGATTGTAAGTTAGTACAGCTGTTGCAGGAAACAGACTGGTCTAGAAGCAGCAAGCAGCACTTGGAAAGGAGGAGAACTTTATTTTACACCGGAGGGCCCAGAGGAAAACAAAAACACCAAATTCTGAGCCCTGATCCACAGTTTCCCAAAATATTTACAGGTTATTTGATCATCTTAGACCCATCCTATCATTGGGGTTTTTTCCTCTTTTTTAAAAAAATTCCTAATCTATGCGACTGAAGGTCTTATTCAGGGTCTCTATCATAAAGCATGCTCACAGAACAAATAAGAAGAAATGGCTCTTTTCACAGACATCTATTACATTTCAGGAGGGAGGAATCAGACTCTTGGGGCAGTAATTGACAGTGTAAAAGGTAAGGAACCATGGTTAATTAGGCTTCCTAGAGAAAGGCAAAGAGAATGAAAGGGAGGTGACCCATTCCCCGGGCCTTGGACTCTTACCGTAACATTTTTGTAATTTCATTTCACAACCACGTCTGGTTTTGCCATCACATTTCCCCCACTTTGATGCCATTTTAAACCCTTTTAAAGGCATCCCCTCTGTCCATGTTCTCCAAGTTAATCCACTGGGAACTCCAGAGGACCATTTGGAATTTCATGGCCTGCTAAACAGGAGACAAATCAGAACAGTGTGTTAAGGATGCAGGGACCAAACAGGAGTGTCAGGAGGAGCATGACAGTAAACTAGACCAAGGTAGAAAATAAGAGTAGTCCATTTGTCCCAGGTAGCAGTTGGTTCCTCAAGCTTCTGCCATGTGAAGATTAGCCAGCTTCTGGAGTGACTAAAGCAGACCTGTTGTCCTTGGGAGCTGTCAGGGTATAGCTTGTTTATTTTGGATGGTCAACTGGCCCAGTGCAGTTGGATCAAGAATGCACTGCCAACCACCAGAGGCTACTTCTACCCTGCTGTGATGAATCCAAGGGACTACCTTTTCTATCTTTACTGTAATAGGGCTGGATGAAAAGACAGTGAATGGACCCCTCCAAAGAAGCTTTTGGAATTGGACTTGACTATATTATTGTTTCAAAAAAAAGCAAGTAGCATCTCCTGCTTTAAAGGGGTGGGCATGATGCTTTTTAATTTTAGATCTTTTTATATACTTCTTATAATGAGAGGAGGGTGCCCACAGAGAATCTCATAGGGGGAGAATCCTGTCTGCCTAATAGGGCTTGATCTAATTATTAACAGAGCAACTGGCAACACCTGATCCAGCGTAGGTTGATTTCCTGATACAGTTAGTTGTAACTTCCTGGTGATCTCTAACCCCTTTGCTGTCAATTTGCCACCTTAGCTATGGATGTTGACCCTTGAGCAACTGTGCTTTATAACTCTCCTGCCAGGTGTTTAAGACCAACTTGGTCAAAATTGACCTTGTCCCTATCCACCATTAAGAATCAGCTGAAATTCCTTAGGGAACTTATGAGAAGACTCTTAGCTTCTCTAGTGCCATATGCTAGGATAGATCAAGGTCTTGCTGATATGGCTTCCGTTGGAAGCATTAGGCAATCATTTCCCTTTTCAGTGACCCTCCTCTTTGCAGAATGTGCCCTAGTCGACTTCCTATTATCTAGGGTTCCATTGATCTCTCTGATTGGGAGTTCATGTGGCCCACAGTTGTAAAACCCTTAGAGAAGTCCCTGTTGTTCCCTGGGTTTGAGCTGACCTCAGAGAGCAAGAGCCAAATATTGGCTATTTTCCTTGGCCCTTTTTATCTTTAGTCTCTAATTTTGGTTTTAATCACTCAGCAGGCCAGTTTTACCAGTCTCAAAATAGGAGTACTGGGTTTTAACTTTAATGTCTATACTTTTATAGTTACTTACCTCTTCCATTTAATTGAGGTCAGTATTATACTGGAAAGTCAGTTTTATATTTTGTCTAGCTTATAGCTAATGGCTCATTATCTCAAATTAACTCTGGTTATTATATTAGAAGCTGTGCTTCTGTAAAGTACTAACAGATAACAGTTATAAAGTTTAAAAGGAAAAATAAAATGAAACTAACAAGAGTAAAAACATATTTAGTTTATATTATAGCTATGAACCAAAAAATATAATTTTGTAATTCTAAACTTTTAATTAGCTACATATTATATTTTCTTTTTATTTTAAGATCAAAGTAATCCTTGTAACAAAAACCTATCTTTTGAACTTAACTTTAAATAAACTTGAGTGGTTATTCTAACATGGAATAAGGTGAGAGACAGAATTTTAACTCAGGTGTGGTGGCCTCTTGACAAAACTTAAGTCTTTATCACCTTTAAACAGGTCAGGCTCTCCTTATTATCTTTCAAAAATGCGTTTAAATTTCAATTTCAGTGTGAAGAGTAACACAAAATTGTGTATATAACTTATTAACAACAGGTTACTTTATCCAGCTATAAAACATCAAATGACATGAATAAATACCAACCAAATTTGTTGTTTTTATACAAATCTGAGACTTTTGCTACAGATATTTTTAGTTTAGAGAACACCAACTTGTCAAAGTGCTCTCCTAACTTTCACATTTAACTAAGTTTACCTTTTAAAATACAATTTAGAATCTAGAGTGTATGGTAACAATAATCAGAGGTCTGCACGGATTAACAAAAAAATCAAAGGATAGCCTTAAGCCTTAAATCTCTTATCCATTTAGGAAATAGTGTTAGTGATCAGAAATTGACTTAGTCAAACAAAGTAAACAGATATAAGACAGATCTTCAAATGACAGTGTGGCCATGTACAAAAGAGAGCACTAATTGGTTATTTTTCCAGTAAACTTACATAAACTTTCATTTTATAAACTTTTAAAAATGTTAATGGACCTTTATTTTATTCATTTATTTGTATGTGGTACTGAGAATTGAACCCAGTGCTTCACACATGCTAAGCAAGCTCTCTACCACTGAGTCACAACCCCAGCCCCTCATTTTATAAACTTTTATATAACATTTAGACAAGGCCTAGACAGATGGAGTTTTCAGATGCATACATGTACCTAGTCACATATTTTGGGTCTCAACTATATTGGTATAAACTAAATAACAGCTGTTTGTTTAACCAGTTACAAAGTAATCATTTAAGACTTTAAAACAGGTACAAACCCTAATTCCTTTAACATAGTTTCCCTAAGTAATAAAACCTAACAAATACAAGAAAATTATCTTGATAGATAAGAGCAAACCAATGTTTTAGACTCTACTTCATATCAGCATATTAAAGTTCAAATAACTGATTGTGCTAATTAAAGCCAATTTAATCACAGATTAAATTGAGATTCACCTTCTGCAGAACTTCTGCAACTTACTTAGATATTTGCAACTTGCTTACATCCTTAGTTCTGTCCTCTCATCTTGGACTTTAGCACAAGAATATTACTTTACCAGACAAAATACTTTCTCATTCAGGAACATTTCTTTTGCCTTCTAATATATTTTCATACCATAACTGTCTTTTACCTTTTTTCCTTTTTGGATTCTGACCATTTTTAAAATTTATACTTTGAAACAATCCGTATGAATATTTTTATTTATTTAATTTACATGACAAATCTTATCCCAGAAGAGGGATCAGACAATCTAGTACATACAAAAACTTTTCCTTAATATTTTTTTTTTCAGGTTGCTGTCAAAGTGTTGGAGCACAGGATATTTTGAGCCTGATCTGTCTCCCTTATCTTCATCATAATGTCATCAACTTTACGTGAGTTCCCCACTGTCAATTGTACACAGAGGCTCCTTTTGGGACTTTCTCTTACACTAGGCATATTAATATGCAATGAAGGAGGGCCTTTCCATCCTTTTCCTAAGGCTTCCTTGAAGATCCCTTTGCGGAAGCTGCCTACAAAGCCACATATGGCCTTAGTTCCTGTCTTTTTTTTTCCCCCCTCTGGGTACAGTTACTTATTCTGCCAGTTTCCTCAGGCATTTAGTTTGATGAGATACTCTAAAAATAAGAACTGCTTTGTCCTAGTGATAGATATCCCCTGGCCAAATGGGGTGTCCTGTCAGAGCCTAAAAGAGGAGACTATCCCTGTCCCCAGGTCATAAACTAACAGTGTACTGAAACCTATTGCCACATACTTTGTGACCAGCAGCTTCCCTCTCCCAGGGTTAAAGGGGCTGGAAGGCAGGGAAGAGGCCAGGTTCTCTGGTCATTTTTTCTATAGCCCAGGTAAATTTTCTGGCTTCCCCCTGTAGCACACCCCTCACCCCCCACCACCACCACTCCCCACCCCTGGTTTAGGGCTATGTCCTTGACTCACAGTGAGATGATCATGATCTGTGGCTGCCTAGGCCAGGCTGAGAAACAATACTGGGTGTGCCAGCCCTGGGTTTAAAAGACTTAAATCTTTTTTTTTAACCCTTTATTCTGGTGTCCTGTTATCCTTGCACACCAGAGGCAGTGCCTTTTGGCACCTTTAACTTAGTGCCTGACTGTTCAGACTCCTTATAAAGTGACTGAATAAATGCCTGCACATATAGAATCTCTTTTATATATTTAACCCCTGACAGACCAACTTTAACTGTAAGATTGTATAATTATCCAGAAAACCATTTAAAGGCCAGATAATGACAGTGATACATGTTTCTCTTAAATAGGCCCATACCTATAGGTCACATATTCAGCCAAGATTTTTTTAAGAGACTACTGGTAAGATCAGTATAATATGGCCCATATCCTAAAGGTCCAGTAACAGATACGAAAAAAGATAAACAAGAAAGCAAAGCCAGGACTGACAGGCTCTTGAGAACCTTTAAAACAGAAGAACATGCACATAGAAATTTTTCCTTAGCTTGGAGAGCGAAGGACACAGGGCGGGTAGAGGAACGAGAGCCTCTGCAGCTGGCTTCCCCCTCTCTGCTGGCATCATTCCCGGAGTCAGAAGTCGGGTGGGTTGACCTTGAGGGGGCCGAAAGATTGAGCCAGAATACTGAAGGATTCTTGGGACCAAATAAAACAACAGTATTTTATCATCCTCTGAGTTTTTTTTTTTTTTTTTTCCTTCTTTTAATCCTTGTATGTAGAACATACCTGAAGGTAGAATTTTAACCCTTAATCATCTTGTTTTTAGTGAAGACTAGAAAGAAAACAATCTTAAACTTTCCATTGACCAACAATTAAAAACACACACATTTATGATATTTATCCCATTTATGTTAAATCTGATTTACCCATTTTTTAACTTAGGTAACCCATGAAAACCAAGTTTAGGTAACATCTTAAGTCATCCGTTTTTGAAGGGAAATCCTAGAAGCAAAGGACATTAATCATACTTTAAACGATTTATACAAAAGAACACCCTCCATCATCTGATCACCTAGGGAAAAAAAAGTGTGGGTTAGTGATTTTAGAGACATCTTTATTTTTATCTCTATTCATTTTAAGTCACATGAAATTAATTTTTTAGTGTATTCGAGAGTTAACCCTTGAATAAAGACAGCAGAAAGAAAAGCAAAGGGCAATAAATTTCAGTTAGACAAAACAAGACTAATTGGCTCAGGAGAAAAGATGAATTTGTCATTAAAAAAGAAAAAAACAAAAACAAAACTTGAGCTCAGAAAAACAGACTAAAAATGGTACGGCCGTAATTACACATGGAACAACTTCCACAAGTATTTTCATACTCACACACTCAGGAATTTTAAAACACTGTCTCCCCCCTTTCAGAGTGTCCCTTACTGATGACTCCCCTGCTGGAGTCCCTGATACCTGTGGCCCCACTACAGGGGGCCTTGGGAGGTGACCAAGCTCCCGTTTGATCCTACTGACAGGTCTGATCAGGGTTCCAGATCCCAGGATTTTACCTTTATCTTGACAATTGTGCAGGTGCGAGTCCAACTCTCCAGGGAGTCCAGTGGCAGTCGCTGTGGAGGTGCAGGTCTCCCAGGTGAAGGAGATTCCAAACTATAGGGTGGCACCACCTCATTCGATTTGAGGGGCACCACCACTCCAGCATAAGCGGCCAGCAGCACCGGTAGCACAAAGGGCCAGCATGATTGTTGCTTCCCAGTCAGGGAACCAAAATGTTGCGAGAAACAGATTGGTCAAGAAGCACTCAGAGAGGAGGAGAACTTTATTGCATACCGGCGGGCCCAGAGGAAAACAAAACTCCAAATTCTGAGCCCCGGTCCTCAGTTTCTCACAATATTTATAGGTTATTTGACATCATCTTAGACCCATCCTATCATTGGGGGTTTTCCTCTTTTAAAAAAAAAAATTCCTCATCTATGTGGCTGAAGGCCTTGTGCAGGGTCTCTAACCTAAAGCACGCTCACAGAACAGATAAGAAGAAACAGCTCTTTTCACAGACATCTATTACATTTCAGGAGGGAGTAGTCAGACTCTTGGGGCAGTTATTGACAATGCAAAATGTAGCGACCCATGGTTAATTAGGTTTCCTGGAGAAAGGCTGAGAGAGGGAAGGGAAACTGACCCCTTTCCTAGGCATTGGACTCTTACCATAACGTTTTTGTAATTTCATTTCACAACCAGATCTGGTTTTGCCATCACTCAACCACTATGGAAATCAGTATGGAGGTTACTCAAAAGACTAGGAATGGAACTACCATATGATACAGGTTTACCACTCCTTGGTATTTATCCTAAAGAATTAGTCATCTTACTACAGTGATATATGTACACCTATGTTTACAGCAGCACAATTCACAATAGCCAAACTATGAAATCAGCATAGGTGTCCATCAGTGAATGAATGAATAAAGAAAATGTAGTTTTACTCAGACATAAAGAAAAAAGAAATTATGTCATTTGCAGGAAAATGGATGGAACTTGAGGACGTTGTGTTAAGCAAATAAGACAAACTCAGAAAGTCAAAGATTGTATGTTTTTCTCATATGTAGAAACTAGAGAGGAGAAAGGAAAAGAAAGGGGGTGGGGTGGGGGATCTCATGAAAATTAAAGGGAGACCAATAAAGTAGAGGAAAGGGGCCAGAGGAAGGGAGGAGGGGAAGGAAAGCAGAAATGCTAAGGAATGATATTGGACAAATATTCTGTGCATGTACCAATATGTAACAACAAAGTCCACAATTATGTACAAACGTAATGCACCAATTTAAAAATAAAAAAGCATGGCCTTAAGTTTTTCATTCAGGTTGTTGACCCAGTTTGAGCTCTTTTTTAATATGGTGTCAGATAGAGATTTATTTACCTTCCTATTTGTTTAGCATATGGATATGTAATTGCTCAAGAAATATTTGTTGAAATGACTATCATTTTTCAAAGATACTGAATTGCCCATGCACCCTGACAAATCAGCTGTCATATTATTTGTGATCTAGTTCTGTACTAGAGACTTCTAAATCCCATTGACTTATATGTTTATTTTTATGCCAAAATCACCATCACCAATTACTGTGCCTTTAGAGAAAATGTTTACATTAGGCACTCTAAGTCTCCAAATTTGTTATTCCTTTGGGTCTTCTAAGTCCTTTGCATTTCGGTATAAATTTTTAATTCAAGTGAGTTCATTCTCTTTATTTTCTAATTTAACATAGGCTGTTCTAAAACCTTGCCTTTCATATAGTATGCAGTTTCATTGATTGATTGCTAAGCGATTGACATAATGTCAAAAAGGTAATAAACTCTGCATCCATGTGCTGCTATTCAAAATGGTGTAAGCGCAGTATTTATCTCTTAAAATTATCTTTTATTCAAAATTCATCTTATGTGATCAAGTAGAGCACGTTAGCATACAAGAAGACCTGCATTTAACCCCCAGCATAACACACACACACACACACACTCAAAATCAACTTGCCAAGCATATATTATATATCTGTTCTATGCCAGGTGTTCTGCATGTATTGTTTTCTTCATCTTCAGAGTAACCATGAGCACCTGGCATGAGGGCAGAGTTTGTCAAACTCACCCGCAAGAGGTCTGTGTTGGTGCAGACCTGGCAAAAACTGATTTGAAGGGATTTCCAAGAGAAGAAAGGAATTTTCACAGATACAGAGGTTATGTCCCAACAGTTTCCCTCATGCTCCTGGGCTTGTCCTCCAGATGCTTCATACCATTGAACCCCTATCAGGATGATGACCATGACCCCGACTCACAGGTAGCACATCTCAGCTTGTGTTCCTGAACCTACAATGATCATAATAACCTAGAAAGCATTAAAAAAACTATTTCTGGACCTTAGACCAAATCTATTAAAGCTGAATTTCTGAGTATTTCTAGTACTGCCTTTTTAAAAGTTCAATAAATCTTTTAGAAACAACTGCAGTAAGCCCTGAACCATACAGATTCACTTGTTATTGTTTTTCCCTCACCAATAAACTTGTTTTCTACTATTCTCATCCCTTTTGCTAAGACAGCAAAATTTAAACAGAACCCTGTGTCCCAAACCTCTATCATTGGTTTAATTTCTAAATTAAAAAGACACTTATCTGGTTCACTCCAAAACTTTTTTAATTACACAGTGACATGAAAACTGTGTGAAATACTTAGCCCTAATCTAGAGTCAGTACTGAAAAGGAAAATTAAGGACACTGAAGTGATGGACATTAATTCAATTGAAAAAAGCTGGATATGGATAGTAAATCAGATAAAAGTGAAAACACACTTATTCAGTTGATCAGTGTTCTGTGGTTGTATAAGAGGATACTCCTATTTTTAGAAAATACATATTGCTATATTTAAGCCTAAAGAATCATGATGTAAAGGCATTATTCACAGAACTTGCAAAAGACATTTCTTTAATTCATTCAAAAGAATAAGAGACTCAGAATAGTCAGCACATTTATGAGCAAGAGCAATGCAGAAGGCATGACAATCTCTGATCTGAAATTATACTACAGAACTATAGTAACAAAAACAGCATGGTATTGGTATCAAAATAGACATAAAGACCAATGGAATAGAACGAAAGACACAGAGATAAACCCACATACCCACAGTCATCTGATATTTGACAAAGGCCAAAAATATTTGTTGGAGAAAAGACAACCTTTTTAACAAATGGTGCTGAGAAAACTGGATAACCACATGTAGAAGAATGAAACTAGACCCCTATCTCTCACTGTTAGGTCGGGACTTTAGGGGCTACATGAGAGAGAGCAAAATGACTGAGGCAGTGGACAGCACGCCAAACAGTGACCAATCAAACAGGGGCAGGTAAACTCCACTGGTCCTTATGTTCACCTATCACTCAGCAGGACCCCTGCCTATTCTGGCCTATAAAGACCCTGGGCAGTTGGGGCTACGTGCAATTTTCTCTGGCTCTTTACCCTAACCTGTACCCCCAGGGCTGGGAATTTTGCAAAGAGCCAAATTCCAATAAAGTTTGCTTCAGCCCTTTCTGTCCGCTTTTGTTTGGCCACCAGCCCCTGCCTTCGAGCTTACATTCACTTCAGCTCAAAAGTCAAATCAAATGGATCAAAGACTTAGGAATTAGACCAGAAATCTGGCAACTACTAGAAGAAAACATAGGGTCAACACTCTATCATATAAATGCAGGCAATGACTTTCTCAACAAGATCCCTAAAGCTCAAGAAATAAAACCAAGAATCAATATGTGAGATGCCATAAAATTAAAAAGCTTCTGCACAGCAAAGGAAACAATTAAGAACATGAATAGAGAACCTACAGAATGGGAAAAAATCTTCACCAGCTATTTCTCTGACAGGGGATTCATATCTGACTGTATAAAGAACTCAAAAAATACCATCAGAAAAACCTCAGATAATCTAATCAATAAATGGGCTAAAGAACTAAACAGATATTTCTCAAAAGAAGAAATAAAAATGGCCAATATATGAAAAAATGTTCAATATCTCTAGGAATCAAGAAAATGCAAATCAAAACTACACTAAGATTTCATATCATTTCAGTTAGAATGGCAATTATCAAGAACACAAACAATAATAAATGCTGGCAAGGATGTGTGGGGCAAGATACACTCATACATTGCTGGTAGGATTGCAGACTAGTGCAACCAATCCGGAAAGCAGTATGGAGAATCCTTGAAAAACAAGAATTGGAACCACCCTATGACCCAACTATTCTACTCCTTGGTATTTATCCAAAAGAACTAAAATCAGCATGCTATCATAATGCAGCCACCTCAATGTTTATAGCAGCGCAATTCACAATAGCCAAATTATGGAATCAACCCAGATATTCATCAATAGATGAATGGACTAATAAATTGTGGCATATATACACAACAGAGTTTTTTCAGCCATAAATAAGAATGAAATTAGGGCATTTTCTGGTAAATGGAGAGAAATGGAGAATATCATGCTAAGTGAAATAAGCCAGTCTCAAAAAATCAGGGTCAAATTTTTTTCATATGTAGAAGCTAGAGCAAAATAAAGGAAGGAGGGGAAGACCAGATATCATAAAGCTGTAGGGAAGATCAATAGAGTAGAAGGAGATCAAGAGGAAGAAAGGAATGATGGGAAAAGGGAGGAAATACAGAATGAATTTTTTAAAATTGTGATAAATGAATATAAATATACCACAGAGGATTTCACCTTTATGTATAAGTAGAAAGAACCAATCAAAAATAAATAAATAGATGAACTAAAGGAAGATCAGTAGACTAGAGAAAGGAGAATAGGAGGAGGGAGACGGGAGGGAAAAGTGGGGTGGACATGAACTGAAATCAAATTTCAAGAATGTACAAATTTGTCGAGATGAACTCAACTACTGTGTATAACTATAAAGCTCTAATACAAAATTAAAGGAAAGAATCATGATGTATATAACTCACCATCAAGTGGCTCAGGAAAATAATGTGTGTGTGTGTGTATGTGTGTGTGTGTGGAGAGAGAGAGAGAGAACAAGCACATCCAAATGATAAATTGGGTAAAATATTTTTTTAATTGTGAATTTGTATAAACAGTTTTGTGCTACTTTTTATTTAGAAACTTTTTGTAAATTTGAAATTATTGCCAAACAGAAATTAAGGGGAAAATTTAATTTCATGTTGATTTTTAGCAGTCTTTTACATCAGTCAAGCTCTTCACACAGAATCAACTCATAATCCCTGGGAAATTTTCTGCATTTTAAAGGAACTAAATGGAACCACCAGTTCCAGTGCAATATGCTTGCATAAATAGAACAGTGTGAAGTTACTAAGCAACTCAAGGCACCTTTCCCTGGCTCTATTTAAAGACTAAGTCAGGTTTTCCTTTTTAAAACTTATTTGAATAGAATCCAACTATTTTGTGCACTTCGATTCTTTTTTCTCTTATTTTCCAATTCTCCAAAATCCTTCACGAGGGTTGGTTTACAGGTATGCATTTCATACAAACTACCAATATTGACCAAGCAACTACTGCATGTAGGAGCTCATGTTAGGCATTGGGAAGAGCAGGCCTAGCAACAGTCTGGGGCAGGGGACGGGTTTTGGGGGCGGGCGGTGGCAGGGGCATGCTTGACATAGCCTGATTCCAAGTCATACCTGAAGAGGCAGGAATGGGCATGCATGTACTGTGTGTGTGCCTGCACCACACACACGCGCACACACACGCACACACACAAAGTAACTTTCTACAAGGGTTGGAGGACAGGGCAATGCCCTTTTTTAAAAAAAGTTTTAGTTGTAGATGGACACAATACCTTTATTTTATTTGCCTATTTTTATGTGGTACTGAGGAATGCCCTTTTAAAGAATCCTGGAAGGGCAGCTCAGAAAGCAACCTCAGGACTCAGCAGAGAACACCATTAGCTGAAACCAAGAATTGACAGGAAGACCAGTGTTCACTGCGCGTGAGCTGGGTCTGAGGCTGACTCCCCATTCTCACTGAACCCTGTCAACATCCAAGTGGAGAAACTAAGTTGTAGTCAACCTCAACAACACAATGGGGTGGGAAGAGATCCTCCAATAATTCTTCAGAAATGACAGAATACTGCATTGCAAATATTCACGCCACAGTAAGCTAGGGGCATGTTCAAGAAGGTTGAGGCAAGGGAAAGTTTAAGAGGTAAAAAGGGAGAGATTTATGTAAGCTACTAAGATCAAAAGTTCATTGGTCTTGGAGACCTGAGGCAGAAGTTGGCAGCAGCTCATTGGTGGAGAAGCTGTTACTGGGTCAGTGCTCTGTCCAGAGCATCTTGTCTGAATTGCTGCAGACTTAAAGAATGTTAAACATTGTTACAGAAATCTGTGCACACATAGGCGGCATGCAAAGTACAAGGCGCCTGCAGAACAAGAAATTTCCTTGGAACCTTTAGAAAGTCCTTGAGAGTGTACTTATCTCAGACAGGCAGACATGTCCCTCCCCTCTTCATCACTTCTAAGTTCCAATTTTGTCTGGGTCTGACAAGTATAATTTCATCTTGGTATCATCAGCTTTCACAGTCACATAGCTGATGGGTAGGGGAGCAGAGATTTCAACTTCTATCTCACCTCCACAGCCATGGCTGGGTTTTGTTTGGTTTTTATTTTAAGAGTTACTCTAAATATTTCACCATGAATATTTAACAATAAAATTCTGAAGATCAGCAACATCTTTTTCTTCCTCCTGAGCAAAGTGAGGACTTTAGAACACAAACTCAGATCATGATCCTCCAAGACGTTCAACTACTATACAATATTTTTCTTCTATTTTTTAAAAATGTTATCCTCCCAAATTAGTTATCATTCATTTTTCTTATTCCCTCAAGTTCTATTTCTGAACTCCATTCTGTCTACTGGGTCATATGTTGACCCTTATTTGATATCACATCAATTTGAATGCTTTAAACCAGATACTGTTAAGTTCCCCAAATGTGTTCTTTTTTTCAAAATTATTTTGGTTCTTCTAGGTCATTTGTATTTCCATATAAATTTTAAATTGGCTTGTTGATTTCTTGAAAAAAGGATGGCATTGTTTTGAGATTTATTGAATTTATGGACCAATTAAGAAGTATCAATGTGTCAATCATATAGCATCTTCCAATCCATGATCATCATATAGCTCTTCATTTATATTGTCTTCTTTAATTCATCTCAGCAATCCTTTATGGTTTTAAGTGTACAGGTTTGTGCATATTTTATTGGATTTTATGTAGTATTTCATATTTTCTGCTATTTTAAATTTTAATTTGTACTTATGGGCTGCTAGCAAAGAGAAATGCATTTGATCTTTATATATTGACTTTGCATCTCATTTGCTAGTTCAAGGAATATTTATACCTTATTTCAGATTTTCTACAGAGATGATAATGTCATCTGTGAATAAATACAATTCTATATTTTCATTTCCATTTCCTTGCTTTCTTTTGTTTGCTGTCTTATACAAATGAGAACTTACATTTCAACATTAACTAGAACAAACATTGCTGACTTATTCCGTATTTTAGGGGTAAAACATTGAATCTTCAACCAGTTTATATTTCAACTGTAGATTTTTAGTAGGTTGCCTGGTAAAATTGAGGAATGTTCCTTTTATCCCTAGTTTTCAGGGAGTTTTATAGTGAATAAATATTGAATTTTGTCAAATTATTTCTTTGCATATATTGAAATTATATGATTTTTACATTTAGTCTATACATTTAATGAGCTACACTGATTGATTTTTTAAATGTTAAATCTACCTTGAATTCCTGTGATAAACCCTACTTGTATAAAAAAGATGTATTATCTTTTTTATATATTGTTGGATTCAGGTTGCTCAAATTTTGTTAAAATTTTTACATCAACGTGCATGGAAAATGTTGGCTATAGTTTTCCTTCTTGTAATTTTTATTTATATATTTACTTATTTACTTTTTTATTTATTTTTGGCTTGTGGTAACATAGTAATTTTGGTCTCTGAAAAAAATAAATTCAGAAGTATTTCCTCCTCTTCCTTTGTCAGAGAAATTGCTATAAAATTGCTATTTTTTCCTTAATTGAGTATATTTCATCAGAGAAACTACTTGGATATGAAGCTTTCTGTTCTCTGTTGAAATATTTTTACCTAAAAATTCAATTTCTTAGCCAGGCGAGGTGGTACATTCCTATAATTCCAGTGGTTCAGGAAGCTGAAGCAGGAGGATTATGAGTTCAAAGCCAGCCTCAGCAAAAGCAAGGTGCTAAGCAACTCAGTGAAACCCTGTCTCTAAATAAAATACAAAATAGGGCTGGGGATGCAGCTCAGTGGCTGAGTGCCCCTGAGTTCAATTCCTGATACAAAAAAACAAAAAACAAAAACAAAAAAAAGGTAAAAAAATTCAGTTTCTTTGGTTGTTTCAGAACTGTCGAACCTTAAGGGAAATTGAGACATAAATTGATTAAGAAGCAAAGTCATTATTTCTTCATATATTTGATCCTTCCTGTCCTCTCCTCATAGTTTATTATTCATATGCAGATCACTTGATATCTTTTCAATCTTTTTTCTCTCTGTGCTTTTATTGTTGTTTTCAGTATTACTATGCTTTTCTTCTGCAACGTCTAATTTTCTATTAATCCAATCAAGTGTGTATGTCATATCTAATAATATCCCTTTTATCTCCACAAGTTTAGGTCTTTCTTAGTATCTTCAATCTCTCTCCTCATCATATTTATGTTTTCCTTTAGATTCGTGAGCATTTGAGAGTATTAAAATAGGGTTATTTTTCAACTTTGTTGTCTATTAAAAGTCTCATTTTATAATTTCTGGGTTTGTTTCTCTTGAGTGATTTTTCTCCTGGTTTTGAATTATTTCCTTTCTTTCTTCTTTCTTTTTTTTTTTTTTTTTTTGTCTTTGCATGTTTTAGATATTTTTAATTGTATGTTAGACATTGTGACATTTATATTGTATACTGGATTTAATTTTATTCTTTTGAAGTGAGTTGACACACAGGTTACTTAGGAACAATGATTATTTCACAGCTTGCTGTTAAGCTTGTTAGAGCAGTTCCCAAGCAGCCATTATTAATCTAAGGATAATTTAGCTCCACAGGTAAGGTATGACTCTTCTAAAATCTCAAGCTGACTTTCCATGTATTACAAAGTCTCTCCACCCTACAGGTTAGAATATACATTGTTCCCAGACATGTATGAGTTCTGGGTTTGTTTAGCCTACTGTTCTTCAGCTTTGTGGAGACTCCCTCCATGAATGCAAAAATCAGTATTCAAAAATTTTGAAGGGGTCCCTCTTTAGATCTTCAGAGTTTGCACTATATAGCTCCCTTCTCTCCAGTATCTGCCCCACAATTCTGGCAGCTTTGGTCTCTACAAATGCTGATACTCTTCTCTGCCACTGAGCTGAACCACTAGGCAGTCAGCCAGAATGATCCCAAGGCATATCTTAATTTCTTCTTTCAGGGATTGCACCAAAAGGGATGTTTTATATATTTTGTCTGACTTTTTAGTTGTTTACTGTGGGGCAGTTTGGTGAACAGATTCAAGGGCAGTCCATGGTACTGCATCCTAGTGATCATACCTATGTGTGCTCTTGTCCCCTTGAGTGTGGGCAGGACTTAGGACTTTCTTCTAACCAATAGAATCTGGTAAAAGTGGCAGGCTGTATGTAATCGTAATACCTAAAATTTGAATGTCCACCTTGGGAGAAGATAGTCTCTCTCCCTTGATAACTTTGAAGAAACAAGTTGCCATATGAGCTGCCAGTTGGAAAGGCCCACAGTCAAAGGGCTAAGTGTGACCTCTGGCCAAAAGGGAGTAAAATGTTGAACCGCTCAAGCCAGCAGCCTGCAAGAAACTCAACTTTTCCAATAGCCATGTGAGCATGAGAGTGAAGTCCTCCCCAGACTTCAGAGACCACCAGCTTGGACAACCTTCATTACAACTAGGGAACAATTAAAATAAAACAGATAAAGGCAGATTGAGGTGCCCCAAATCATTAGACCAAAAGAACCTAAGAGATCAGCCGTCAGTCCCACATACCTCCATGTAAGATTTTGACCCTGTGCAACATGCTATAGTGTATGTAACTGAGAGTTACAGTTTTCATTAGAGCAGAATACTGAAATGTCGGAGATAGCCACGAGGGTCATCTAGCCCCTTTCTCAGTTCTTTTCCCCAAAATTTCTTTGATTTTTCCTTTCTCTGCTTCCTTCCTGAAAGCTGAGTTAGGTATATTTTCTAAGTTCCCCAATCCCTTTCTTCCAAGACAGCTTGCCAGCCTGTTTGCACCAATCTGAATTCCTGACAAACAACTGATATAACCCCTTTCCCTTCTTGTGCTTTTTGCCTTTAAAACTTGCTTAAAATCTATAAGACTCCAGAGCATATTTCAGTCAGCCTAAAATTTGTGTCCAAATAAACCCTCTTTTTTCCTCAATCACTTTGTGCCTCAGTTTCTCTCTAAGGGACTACAAACTCTAAAGCAAAAGACCCAGTGGAGCCACACACAGATCTCCGACCCACAGGATATAATAAATATATGTTATTTGATCCTCTGAGTTTGTAGTAACAGTATTGTATAGCAAAAGAAAACTAATGCAGAGGTAATCCTTAGAGCAGTTAATGCTTCATGGGCAGAAGCAGAAGTCCAGCTCCACTCCCCCTCACTCCTGAATCCAGACACATCCCTAGACCCTTTTTAATCTTTTATTTCAAGACAGGGTTTTGCAAAGTTGCCTAGGCTGGCCTTGAACTTATAATTCTCTTGCCTCAGTCTCCTGAGTTGCTGGCATTACAGGTGTGCACCATCTCACCTGGCTCCAGATCCACTCTTAAAAGAATATATTCTATTTCTACTTCCTCAAAAAGAATCTAAAAATCTATACACATTCTTGTTTTCCATAGAAGACATAAAATAAGAATTTATTCTCATTAAAATAAGAATAAATGTGAGAGAACGATCAACTGGCCCACATATAAAGGTCTTTTACAGGGTAGAGATTAAGAACACAGTGGTTGGAGTTTAAATCCTGGCCTTGCCACCTGTGTCCTGTTACCCCTCACCCCCCTTCTCCGCAGTGCCCTTCTCTGTAAAGTGAGGCTAACACCTACACACAGCAGCCCCGAGGGCCACAGATGGGCCAGTTCAAGGAGAGTGCCTATCACAGTGCCAAGGGCATGAGAGTTCAACACATTCTGGTTATCAGTTTGTTCTTTCTGGTGAAATTAGTAGGATTAAATAGCATTTTTTCAGTCTTTGGTTATCAGTAGTAGGAACATGCAGATCTGGAGGAGTATTCTAGAATAACCATGCAGCAAATATTTATCAAGCTCCACTTTGTACAGGTATTGGCTGAACTTTAGATATATTTTGGTGAATAAAATATACATAGTCTCCAATCCTGTGATCCTTACAATCTAGTGTGGAGGACATTAAATGATAGATAGACGGATAGGAAGATAGATAAAACAACGACTATAATTAGTTTGATCAAGAAATCTCATTGAAACTAATAAATAAGATGATATTTTTCCAGCAACTATTCCTATATTACTCCAGTAAGTCCCAAGTTTTCCATTCTGCAAATATTTCAATGAACTTGATGCATGAATTAAAATAGGTTAAAAATCTTAATCTAGAGCTTATATGCTAATATTAATTAGTATTATGATCATCAAAAGTATATTATCATTTAATTACACTACATATTATATAGTATTACCAAATTTAAGTTTTTATAGGTTTTCCACATTTGGGACAATCAGGCAAAATAGATTAATTTCCTCCATCAAATTAATTTGCTCCATTTTACCAAGTTAGTACCCTTAATGGAGTTTCAGCCTGATTCTCTACTTTACAGTTACTTTTAATTATTAAAACAATCTGGTCAATCTATCAATTTCATAGCCAATTAAATTTCTTCTCTCATTGATACAAAGTTTCAGTTAGACATGGGAAATAAAATTTAGGGATCTATTCACACAGCGTGGTGACCATAGTTAATAATAATGTATTGCATATTTCAAAATTGCTAAATGAATAGGTTTTAAACATTTTCACAACAAAAAGTAGGTAAGTTGTTGTATATTGTAATTAGCTTGATTTAATCTTTGTATAATATACACATACATTAAAGCAACACACTGTAGCCTATAAACATAATTATCATTTGTCAATTAAAAATAACAAATGAACAAACAACACATTTTTAAAAATTACTCTCCCTCTTCTGCAGCACTCCTTCCTGCTGGGTGGGAGGGCTTCTGCAGCTGGAGGGGTGGAAGTACAAAGAAATTCTGTTTTACCTCTCACACAAACACCACCTTTTAACTGCCCATCCCTTTGCTTTGGAAAGAGCAAGAAAAAGAAAAATGATATTTCCCTTCATGATTCTGCTCCTGTTGAGTTTGCCTACTTGGTTATAACTGTTAATCCATTGTATGAGCAAGAACATGGTGAGCATGAGACTGCTGCTGTGTTTTTATTAATTTTAGTTGTCTGAAATTGGTTTATTGTCCCCAATAATTCCCACTAACAAATGAATCCCAAGCAGCCCCCTGACATACAAGTGGTACTTTGCAAGATTTGATGTGTCTTTCAGCTGTTTCCCAGAAGTGGCATTATGCAAAAGTTCTCAGATGCATCTACTTACCTTTTCCCACCTGCAGTGATCACCAGAGAACCACAGTTCCTAGTCTCTCCTGTCTACACAGCCCCAGTTCCCTCACCCTAAAGGAGATCTTGCTCCTCTTTCTACTTCTCCAAACTATCATTCCATCTTTCTTCATGTATGTTCCCCCAGGTCTGGCAGCAAAAGGATATGCCGGCCAATGCCATAGTTCAGAGGATATCCTAATGAGAAGTAAATGAAACACCAGTATCCCTTACTTTCAGCACTCACAAATTTTGTAGCTTTGTATAATCATGATTCAGGGAGGGGGCCCTCTTGGTTATAGTAGAGGCACCCTCTCACCCAACCTGTGGGCCAGTCCATAGTCTTTTCATAAACATTGCCACCTTCCCAAAGGTCACCTATCTCTGTATGTCCCCTGCCATACTACCATTTCATCTCCCATTTTTGAAGATTGAAACCTGATGCCTCCTTGGTTGCCAAGGTCAAGGAAGAAAAGTTAGAGCTTCTCCATTGTGGGTCTTTCACAATCTCAGCCTGAAAGTAACAAATCTCACCAGCCCCTCCAGCCATTTCACTTGTGTTTTTCGAATGGGAAGGGACTGGGAGGAGCAGTCTTCATGGACCCAGAAGGAAAGAGTAGTGTCCACCTTGAAAAGGAAAGGAAGGTGTTCACCTCCCTGTTAAAAGTTTCAAGTTATTACAAATTAGGTTGCATTTAATGATATCCCTAATCTCTAATATCTGATTTCTGATTTTCTATAATACATTTCTAGACCACTTTTGGGGATTCCAGAGGTGGATGTTCACATTGTTTCAGAAAATTCCATCCTTTTTAGAAAGATGGAATTGCTTATTTTCTTTGGTTTTGCCTGTAAGTATTTTACCTCAATGTGAAGGTTCCCAGTGCCCTAACAAGTAAGTGCCACCCTGTCCTCCATTGATGAGAAGGCCCAGGCATCCACTCAAGGTCAGGACCCAGAACAGTGATTAGAATGTGGGAGACCCAGAAAAGGCAAAGATATGAAATCCAGAGAAATGAACATAAAGTGTGGATAGTGGGCACCTTCTCAACCTTTATGGTTAGCAAGGCACTTCTTCCAGTAACTTCCTCAGGGCAGGTGAGCCCACTGCACATGTATATTTCTCTAAAAGTTTCCATCAGAATAGGAGCCAGCTTTTAAAAAGAGTCCTTTTATTTTTACTTAATCCATGCTTTTCCACACCCTTGGTTCTCCTAGAAATTCACTACCTAGAGAATGTACACCCTCATGTTACTTCCAGAGATGCTAACAGCTTCTGAAGAGAACTGGGCATAAGCTCTTTCATGGTGCCTTGGGTCTTTAGAGCACATCTTTGTTTATAACAGATGCTAGTTATGTTATGATCATAGCTTGGTATGGACCAAACCCAGCCCATAAATGATGAACTTTCTAGAAACTGCTCTCTCTTACAGTTTGGTAAAAATATTAAGCTCTAGTGTCTGAGAGGTTAGGTGAGGTTCAGCCTTCCAAGGACAAAAATAAGAGAGAGCAGGAGAGGTAGAAGACAGCAAACTGAAGTGGATGTTGAAATTTCTGAGTTGATGGGAACATTGACATCCCCTTATTATTAGTAAGAGCATGAGGATCTGGGACTCTGGCAGAGCTTTCTATAGCAATTTATGAGTCACCCCGATTCCCATTTAAGGCAGCCCTGCAGCTCTGTGTAATTACATGGAACACAGTCTCAGCAGTAGTCTCTTGACAAACTTAAATTATATGTAGAAACTTGCTGTGCTAGTTAGTTTTCCTTATTGTAATGGAAGACTGAGATCATCAGGTTATAAGGAAGAAAGATTTTCTCTGATTCATGGTTTTGAATGTTTCAGCCCAGCATCATTTGGCCCATTGCTTTTGTGCCTTTGGAAAGGCAATGTATCCTGTCGGGGAGCACATAGCAAAGCAAAGTCATTTATTTCATGGCCAGAATACAAAGAGGGTGAAAGAGGATGAGACTGGGGTCCTACAATCCCCTTTGAGGGCACATCTCCAGTGACCTGAAACCTCTCACTAAGCCCTACTTCTTCAAGTTCCCACTACCTCCCAATAGCACCATGCTTGGGACCAAGCCTCTAACACTTGGGCCTTTAGGGGACACCCCAGATCCAAACCATAGCCCTGGGTCCCAAAGGCCCATGTCAGTCTCACAATCAAAATGTACTCAGTTTATCCCAAGAGTGTCCAAAGCATTGCTTAAAAGTCCAAATCCAAAGTCTCTTCTAAGGTTCAGCATAAAGAGCTTTGAGTCCTATAAAAAAAATTTTAAGTTACGTACTTCCAAAATATAATGGTGGGAATGGCACAGGTTACATATCCCATTCAAAGCAAGAACGAATTGAACCAAAGCAACACTAAAACTCAGCAGGACAAACAACAACTCCTACGGCTCTATGTCCAGCATCCAGGGATGCTTTGGGATGAGGCTCCCAAGGGTGTAGGAAGACCAGCTTAGCTGGTTGCAGCACACATGGCCACTCTCCCAGGCTGGCTTTGCATGCTGCCTGCAGATTCCTTTGGCAGGTGTTCCACATTCATTTCACGGCCTTCCAAGCTTTCCTTTGAAGTCTTAGTGGAAGCCTCCGCATCCCTATAAAACTCTTGTTTTCTGCATCCCTACAAAACTAGCATTGCATGGATGATGCCAAGATCTGCTGCTGGCACTAACTGTACTTGGGCCCACTTGACCACTGCAGTCTGAATGCCTTGCCTGCTTAGACCATCCTTGGTGAGGAGAGTGCCCCGGGCTCTCTTCTTAAAATACTCTGTCCTAGATTGTCTTTGAAATAAATTTGCATTTCTCTATCTCCAAGTCTGTAATGGCCATGGCATTCCTAAAGATATCCTCAGGACATCTCTCCTATTGTCCCCATTGCAGAGCACTTGGCTTCTCCTACTTTTTTAATTATTATTTTTCAGTTTGACTTCTTTTTAATGCTACTAATGTCCTTGGTAACTGTGCCTTCCATGTCAGCATCTTAAAATGCTTTTCTGGTCAAATTGTAAGATTTCCAAATTTTTCTGCTGTGCTCTTCTGAGCTCCTGATTCTCCCTGTAAATTGGGATAAAAGTGGCCAGTAATACCCAAGCTACTGCCTGAATGCTCTGCTGTCTTGAAATTTCCTTCACCAGATGAACTAGTCCATTACCTTTAAACTCAGCCTCCCACAACATTTCAGGGCATAGACAAAATGCATTTAAATCCCTTACTAAGATGTGACAAGAATGGCCTCTAGCCCAATTTCCAATAGAGTCCTCATTTCCATCTGAAACCTCATCAATATCAGCTCTACTGTCCACATTCCTATCAACATTCTGGTCTTCTGAGCCCTTGCCAGATCAACTGATAAACACTGCTTTACAGCACTCTAGACTTTTTCTAGTCTAGTTTTTTTTTTTTTTTTTTTTCCAAACTCCTTCTGCAGGTCAATTTTTAGAGTTTTTCTGCATCATCAGGCAAATACAAGTCAGAGCCTAGGAAGACCTGAAGTTTCTGAAAGTGAACTCACAAGAACTCTCAAGAATGTTTCGGAGAGGAAAGAGGAGGGAAACTGACCACATTCCTCACCTCCAATCTTCAGGTAGGGATAAAACAGAACAACCCTGGTTGTGAAGTAGAGTCATGTATTCATAAAGCATCTGAAGAAATCCAGATGTGCAGGTGGCATACAATCTATCCTATATGCACTGTCTACCTGCTTATAGGTGCAGAGTGGCCTCCATTTTATCCCAGCCTGTCACCACTGAGGAGTACATGAGTAACAAAATGTCCAGACCCTCTTGGTTGAGTCCTCTGGGTTTTCTTTGGGATCAGGAAACCCTATGCTGGGGCTTCTGTAGTCCTGGTTGAACACAGCATACAGCTTTTTCTGGTATGTCTACTGTTTGCTTTTTGTTTGTTTGGAGTTTCAGTTTGGGTTTGGTTGAAGTCACTGTGATAGCAGCTATTCCCAGACCTGGGAATGAGGGTGAAAACTTTGAACCAGGCTCTCTGCTCTGAATGCAAAGGGAACACAGGAGATGCTGGGAATATCTGGAGAGAAAGAAAAAGCCAGAAAGAAATAGAATGGGGCAGTCCTCAGAGTTTCCACAACAGTCAACACCAATTCCTGTATGTTCATAACCAAGGTCACAGCAAGATCATGAACACTGAATGCTTCAGAATGACTTTCACAGAGCCAGAGAGGTCTCTCCTGGCATAAACTCTTAATATCAGACTAATCCAGGAAATGGTGTAATTTTAAATATAATCTCAAATAACAACACTTCTGTGCTTATCTGGGAGACATTAAGTAGGATACCTAATTCCTGGATGAGGTATAAGCACTTGCCTTTAGTTCTCTAAGTTAATGAGACAGGAATTACTTGTCTACACAAATAAAAGAATTACACAAATTATAGGAACTACACAAATAAAAGAATAAGTATTTGTTTTATGTCATTTATTCTGAAAAAGACAAAGAAAAAGTGATTCAGTTCTGCTGTATGGTAGATAGGAAATGGACCATCCCAGCTCTGTGCAGCTGACTCCAGAACAAACCCGTCATGAACACAAGAGGCCTCCCTCTGATAATTCCCCATGATTCAGCCTCAAGAAGGCAATGTGCCCAGCACACAGTCACATGCTGGAATCTTTCCTCTCTTATTTGTAATAAAAGCTGAAAATACCAGATTACAGGTTTTGAATCTATACTAAGTGGTAAACACCTTCCAAACTTTTCCAGGTTCAGGAAAATCTGACTTATATGAATAAATAAATAAACATGAGCTGACCTCCTGGCTGAGCAATGGTAGCCTGGCCACAGCCGTGTTCACTCAGTCCTGCACCA
The DNA here is from genome assembly GCF_902686445.1 of Sciurus carolinensis. NCBI lineage: Eukaryota > Metazoa > Chordata > Mammalia > Rodentia > Sciuridae > Sciurus > Sciurus carolinensis. The sequence continues at coordinate 80,179,643 of NC_062213.1, read as the reverse complement.
AGAATGGCACTGCTGAGTGGAAAGTAGGGTCCAGTTGGACAACCCAGTGAAAAGGCAGAACCACCTTTTCCTCTAGGAAAATATGAAACACAGTCCCTGCATGTAGATCTGAGGTGGGCAACACTGACTGCATCATATGCTGCTCTCTGGCCCCATGCTTTTCAGCAACATCCTGGGACTCTGGAGACTGGAGGGGGCTGCTGTGTACATAGGATACATCTCCCAACACTGTGGGGGACGAAGGGAAGCATGGTCAATTACCACCCACTTGGAACAAGCAAATGCCCTTGGTATACTTCATGACGGGCTGGGAAGAGCAATCATTCTTCCATGAATGAGATTCCCAGAAAGCATGAATTTTAAGCCTACACCATTAGCCATCTATCTCCTACTTTTCTGGCTTCTCATCTGCTTCTTTATGTTCTTTCTGCTAAGTGTCAGAAGGACTCAGCCCTTATCTCTCAACCTTTGCTCATGGCCTTTTGAGAAACTTTTCTTCCCTAGTATTGGATTTAGCAAGGAGAGTCCTGGTTAACTCCTCCGGTTTTGCATTTCCATCTGATTCTCACTCTTAGTTCTTTAAAAACCAGTTCCACTTATTCCCTCTTCCAATTCTAGCAGTATATGGAATTGTTTCCAGGAAAGAAGTCTCAAAACCTGACATCACCTTCCCTAAAGCATTCAGTCAGTCCCTAACCTTTTTAAGCAGTCTAAACAATGGCTTAAAATAAATCAAATGTAACTAAAAAGAAAAACTTAAAAAAAACTCATATAGACATGAAGTCTAAACTTAGCTATTTACTAATAAAGAGACTTTGAACAACTTAGTTACTTACCTTCCTCCTCTGTAAAATGGGATAAACAGTTTTTATACTATTGTGAAGAAGAAGTGAGGTAACAAACATAAAGCATTTGGCATGGCACCTGGCATATGGTGAAAGCTCAATCCCCAAGTTTCTGCCCTGGTTTAGTCACTTGTATGGCCTACCTGAACAACATCCAATGCCTCCTCACCTGTCTGCACTCATCACACCTGGATAGCCTACAGTGCCTTCTCATCTGTCTGCAATTATCACCTCTTTAGCCACAGGTGCTACACAAAACTAAAATTCTAGGCAACAGCCTCCTATGTAGTACTGAAATTAAATGTGCTCCATTATCCTGGTCTAAATTCTCTCACAGATTTTTTTCCATGCCCCTACTGCCCTCCCCTAGTGATTCTACACAGTCTTATTTGTTTCCAGCAACACCTGCAGCTCAGATCAAGAGACACACCTTCCACTTTCACTGGTCCTGTGGAAACCTCCCAAAGATTCTGCCCAATTATCTTCTGCAGTAGATCCCAGCATACATACTCATATACCTGACAGAGGAGGCAGTTCACCCTACTTTCCCTTCTCTGATATTTTAAAACTCTTACAAGTTCTCAGTTGCTGTTCCCTTACAATTCACTAAAACTCCAAATCAACTCCCCAAAAATGTGCCCTGGATCTTCTGTAGTGAATGAGATGATCCCACTGAAGAAGTTTCAATTTTCATCCCACATCCCAGTAGATGCTTCCATCTCAAATGTCCTTGGAGCCAATTCTGACTGTGTTTCTAAGGCTGGTGGTTCACATTCAGGGGAAATGCTTAAAAGGAGAAGCTTAGAGGAGAGACATGGAGGTGGGGTTGGCTGATGAGGAAGGAGAAAAGTCTCACTTCCAGGAAGTGAGACTCACATCGTGCACTGAGTTCATGGCCCATGGTCAGTGTTATAGTTTGGATATGGAATGTCCCCCAAAATCTCATGAGTTGAAAACATGGTCCTCCATACAACAAAGTTCAGAGGTGGTGCTTTTAGGCAATGATTGGATCATGAGGGCTCCGACTTCATCAGTGAAGACAACTGGGAGGTGGGGCGTAGTTGGAAAATGTAGGTTAGGTCACTGGAGGCTGCCCTGGAAGGTTCTATCCTCTCCCTAGCCACTTCTCCCTTCTCCCCCGCCCCCTCTCTCTCCATTCCAGGCTGCTATGAGTTGAGTAACTTTCCTCCATTACCCCCTCTACCATGATGTTTCTCCTTCAAGTCAGTCAACCATGGAATAAATTCTCTAAACCATGAGCCAAAATAAAACTTTCCTTTTCTAACTTGTTCTCATCAGGTATTTTTGTCACAGCAACGAAAATCTGACTAACACAGTCGGCAAGAAGCAAAACAGGTGGAAGAGCAGTCAGAATGAATGGGAGAGATGAAAGAAGGAGGGGAAATGCCAACATCAGGAAGGGCTTAACTTGGAACTTAACTTCCAAGTTAAGTGGAAGAAAATCCATGACTTTACCTGGAGCTAGCTTGGGACTGGAGGCAAAAGAGGTAGAATATTGCTGATGGCCCCTGGGATGAGGAATGATTCATGAGACATGACTTCCTCCTCTCTCTGAAGAGAATAAAGTCATCGTGCACTTTGCATAAACACTGAAGTGAAAGTTTGCTGCCATTTTGATCTTAACATCAGACCAATCTCTCCAGAATGCTTACGTGATCATTCACTATTCAAAAGTTGTTTGTGGCTCTCCCACAGGACAAAGCCCCATCTTTGGGGAGCATTTGAAACCTTGACAACAGGTTCCCATCATGGGATCCCACCCACTGCCCACAACCTGCACTCTCCAGATTAGCTTCGGGTACGGCTCCTGTGCAATCACTCCTCAGATTATTGCTTCATCCAATTCTACTGCAGCTAGTAACCAGGCTCCAGGGTCTACTTCTTGCCATATCTCATTCTACTCTTGGGTCCTGAGAAAGCACCTCTTGCTTTCTATATTCATGGAGTACTATTTCTTCTACTCTGAACCAGATACAGAAAGACAAACACCACATGATCTCACTTATTTGTAGAATCTAAAAAATTTGTTCTCATAGAAGTAGAAAATAGAACAAGTTACCAGAGACAGGGGCAGGGATGGGGGACAGAGGAATGTAGAGATAAAGGCCAACAAAAACAAAGTTGTAGTTAGAAGAAATAAATTCCAGTGTTCTATTGCACAGCAGGTTGAATATAGTTAGCAATAATGTAATATTTCAGAATAACTAGAAGACACTCAGAGCAACCACTGGGGCTCCGGGTGGCTGCCTGAGGAGGAGCTGCGTGGCGAGCTGTTTGGACTCAGAGCAATTGCTTCTGAACACTGGGGGACTGACCGGAGGAAGAGGAGGAGGAGAGCGTGGAGGGTCGCTTGGTCTAGGAGTGACTGCATCAGAGCTCCGGGTGGCTGCTCAGAGGAGGAGGTGAGTGGTGAGTTGTTTGGACTCAAAGCGACCGCTCCTGAACACCAGTGGCCTGCGCGGAGGAGGAGTGCGGTGGGTCGCTTGGTCTCGGAGTGACCGCTCCTGAATACCCAGGGGGCTACCCCGAGGAGGAGGAGGAACAGGGCAGGTCACTTGGACTCGGAGTGACTGCCTAGGGCTACGGGCGGTTGGCGGGAGGTGGAGACGCGAAGTGAGTTGCTTGGACTCCTAGTGACTGCGTGGTAACACCGGGCGGCTGTCCAGAGGAGGAGGTGTGTGGCGGGTCTCTGGGTATCGGAGCTATTGTACGGAGCTCCAGGAGGCGGCTCAGAGGAGGGGCTGCATAGCCAGGCGATTAGGTGCAGAGCAGGGTCCCAGGACCTAGGCGGTTTCTTGCTGGAAGAGTCCCTCAGAGACACGCTTAGGGGCAGAGCGAAGGTTCCAGGACTGCGGGCAGATTCTCTGAGGAGAGGCAGCCTAAGGAGACTCGTCTGTAAAGGGTGAGGCTCCCAGGCCAAGGAGGTAGGTCCGGGCCCCTGGGACCATTGGAGAGGAAGGCAGCCCAGTCCAGGGGGTAGTTGTAGATTGAGGGGAACCTCTAGGAGGGGAACTGACCAGCGAGACTTCCCCACTGGGTGAGTCTTCCCTGCCAGGTGAGGTTTTCCCACAAGGACAGTAAAACCAGAGACACAGGCACAAACAGGACTTGCCTCAGCCTGCAGCCTAGTTCCCCTTTGGATGACCATTGGTCAACAAGTGGAGGCACCTCTGCCCACTATCAGGGAATATACCCCACCTGAGGGTCACCACCCCTACAGAGGCAGTTTCCTTGTGGAGCACCACATTGTCAACTTACTCCAAGACTTCAGGCTACTGAAGGATAAGAGGGGATATACTAGCAATCTTCAGGGACATTTTAAGTCAATAGAGGAAATCTGCAGTATCTTAATGATCCACTGATTCCTGAACAATATGAGAAAACAAGGGAAGAAAATACCCCCAAAAAATCTAGATGTTACATCAATAAAATCCAATGACAGCATGGCAGAAGATATGACAGAAAGGGAGTTCAGAATGTACATAATTAAAATGATCAGGGAAGCAAACGATGAGATGTAAGAGCAAATGCAGGCATTGAATGATCACACCAATCGACAGTTAAAAGAGCAAATACAGGAAGCAAAAGATCAGTTCAATAAAGAGTTAGAGATATTGAAAAGAAAAAACAAACAGAAATCCTTGAAATGAAGGAAACAATAAACCAAAAGAACTCCATAGAAAGCATAACTAATAGGATAGAACACCTGGAAAACAGAACCTCAGATATTGAAGAAAAAATATTTAACCTTGAAAACAAAGTTGAACAAACAGAGAAGATGGTAAGAAATCATGAACAGAATCTGCAAGAACTATGGGATATCATGAAAAGGCCAAATTTGAGAATTATTGGGATTGAGGAAGGCTTAGAGAAACAAACCAAAGGAATGAACAATCTATTCAATGAAATAATATCAGAAAATTTCCCAAATATGAAGAATGAAATGGAAAATCAAGTTCAAGAGGCTTATAGGACTCCAAATACACAAAATTACAACAGACCCACACCAAGGCACGTTATAATGAAAATACCTAACATACAAAATAAAGACAGAATTTTAAAGGCTGTGAGAGAAAGAACCAAATTACATTCAGGGGGAAACCAATACGGATATCGGCAGATTTTTCAATCCAGACCCTAAAAGCTAGAAGGGCCTGGAACAACATTTTTCAAGCTCTGAAAGAAAATGGATGCCAACCAAGAATCTTATACCCAGCAAAACTTACCTTCAAATTTGATGATGAAATAAAATCATTCCATGATAAAAGCTAAAAGAATTTACAAAAAGAAAGCCAGCATTACAGAACATTCTCAGCAAAATATTCCATGAGGAAGAGATAAAAAACAAAGAAGCAAATCAGCAAAGGGAGGAATTATCCTAAAGGAACTGTCAAATAAAGGAGGAACCAAGTTGTGTAAAAAAAATAAATACATAAATAAAATTTTAAAAATGAACCAAATGACCAGGAATACAAATCATATCTCAATAATAACCCTGAATATTAATGGCCTGAATTCACCAATCAAAAGACATAGACTGGCAGATTGGATTAAAAAGAAAGATCCAACAATATGTTGCCTGCAAGAGACTCACCTCATAGAAAGAGATACCCATAGACTAAAGGTGAAAGGATGGGGAAAAACATACCATGCACATGGATTCAGCAAAAAAGCTGGAGTATCCATCCTCATTTCAGATAATGTGGACTTCAAGCCAAAGTTAGTCAGAAGGGATAAAGAAGGACATTTCATACTGCTTAAGGGAACCATAAATCAGCAAGATATAACAATCATAAACATCTATGCCCCAAACAGTGGCTCATCCATGTATGTCAAACAAATCCTTCTCAATTTTAGAAACCAAATAGACCACAACACAATAATACTAGATGATTTTAACACGCCTCTTTCACCACTGGACAGATCTTCCAAACAAAAATTGAACAAAGAAACCATAGATCTCAATAACACAATAATTTAGACTTAACAGACATTTATAGAATATACCATCCAACCAAGAGCAAATACACTTTCTTCTCAGCAGCACATGGATCCTTCTCTAAAATAGACCATATATTATGCCACAAAGCTAATGTTAGCAAATACAAGAAGATAGAGACACTACCTTGTATTCTATCAGATCATAATGGATTGAAGTTAGAAATAAATGAAAGAGTAAAAAACAGAAACTACTCCAACATCTGGAGATTAAATAATATGCTATGATATGATGAATGGATAACTGAAGATATTAGGAAGGAAATTGAAAAATTCTTAGAGGTAAATGAAAACAAAGAAACATCATATCAAAATCTCTGGGACACTATGAAAGCAGTACTTAGAGGAAAATTTATTTCATGGAGTGCATTTAATAAAAGAAGTAAATCTCAAAAAATAAACGACCTAACACTACAGCTCAAAGCCCTAGAAAAAGAAGAACAGACCAACACCAAAAGTAGTAGAAGACAGGAAATAGTTAAACTCAGAGCTGAAATCAACGAAATTGAAACAAAAGAAACAATACAAAAAATTGACACAATAAATAGTAGGTTCTTCGAAAAAATAAAAAAAAATTGATAAACCTTTAGCCACACTAACAAAGAGAAGATGAGAGAAAACCCAAATCACTAAAATTCGGAATGAACAAGGAAATATCACAACAGACACGACTGAAATACAAAACATAATTAGAAGCTATTTTGAAAATCTATACTCCAACAAAACAGAAAATTTCGAAGACATCAACAGGTTTCTAGAGACATATGAATTGCCTAAACTGAATGAGGAGGACATACTAATTTCAAGTAATGAAATAGAAGAAAAATCCTACCAACAAAGAAAAGTCCGGGACCAGATGGATTCTCAGCCGAGTTCTACAAAACCTTTAAAGAAGAGCTCATTCCAATACTTCTCAAAGTATTCCATAAAATAGAAGAGGAGGGAACCCTCCTAAACTCATTCTATGAAGCCAATATTACCCTGATACCTAAACCAGACAGAGACACATCGAGGAAAGAAAATTTCAGACCAATATCCTTAATGAACATCGATGCAAAAATTCTCAACAAAATTTGCATACAAATCGCATACAAAACATATTAAATCACAAATCGCATACAAAAACATATTAAAAAGATAGTGCACCATGATCAAGTGGGTTTCCTCCCAGGGATGCAAGGTTGGTTCAACATCAGGTAATCAACACATGTAATTCACCATATCAATAGACTTAAAGTCAAGAATCACATGATTATTTCAATAGATGCAGAAAAAGCATCATGCTCAAAACACTAGAAAAAATAGGGATAGTGGGAACATTCCTTAACATTGTAAAGGCCATCTATGCTAAGCCCATGGATAATATCTTTCTAAATGGTGAAAAACTGAAAGCATTCCCCCTAAAATCTGGAACAAGGCAGGGATGCCCTCTTTCACCGCTTCTATTTAATATCATCCTTGAAACGCTAGCCAGAGCAATTAGACAGACCAAAGAAATTAAAAGGATAGGAACAGGAAAAGAAGAACTCAAACTATCCCTATTTGCTGATGATAGGTTATATAATTAGAGGAACCAGGAAATTCCACCAGAAAACTTTTAGAACTCATAAGTGAATTCAGTAAAGTAGCACATAAATCTAATGCATTTTTATACATAAGTGATGAATCTTCAGAAAGAGAAATTAGGAAAACTACCCCATTCACAATAGCTTCAAAAAAATAAATACTTGGGAATCAATCTCACAAAAGAGGTGAAAGACCTCTACAATGAGAACTACAGAACACTAAAGAAAGAAATTCAAGAAAACCTTAGAAGATGGAAAGATCTCCCATGTTCTTGGATAGGAAGAATTAATATTGTCAAAATGGCCATACTACCAAAAGTGCTATACAGATTCAATGCAATTCCAATGAAAATCCCAATGATGTACCTTACAGAAATAGAGCAAGCAATTATGAAATTCATCTGGAAGAATAAAAAACCCAGAATAGCTAAAGCAATCCTCAGTAGAAAGAATGAAGCAGGGGGTATTGCAATACCAGATCTTCAACTCTACTACAAAGCAATAGTAACAAAAACGGCATGGTATTGGTACCAAAATAGACAGGTAGATCAATGGTACAGAATAGAGGACATGGACACAAACCCAAATAAATACAATTTTCTCATACTAGACAAAGGGGCCAAAAATATGCAATGGAGAAAAGATAACCTCTTCAACAAATGGTGCTGGGAGAATTGGAAATCCATATGCAACAGAATGAAACTAAACCCATATCTCTCACCATGCACGAAACTAAACTCAAAATGGATTAAGGACCTCGGAATCAGACCAGAGACCTTGCATCTTATAGAAGAAAAAGTAGGTCCAGAGCTTCAACATGTCGGCTTAGGACTAGACTTCCTCAACAGGACTCCCATAGCACAAGAAATAAAAGCAAGAATCAATAACTGGGATAGATTCAAACTAAAAAGCTTTCTCTCAGCAAAGGAAACTATCAGCAATTGGAAGAAAGAGCCTACAGAGTGGGAGAAAATCTTTGCCAATCATACTTCAGATAGAGCACTAATCTCCAGAATCTATAAAGAACTCAAAAAACTCAACACCAATACTACAAATAACCCAATCGACAAATGGGCTAAGGAAATGAATAAACACTTCACAGAAGAAGATCTACAAGCAATCAACAAACATGGAAAAATGTTCAACATGTCTAGTAATCAGAGAAATGCAAATCAAAACCACCCTACGATTCCATCTCACCCCAATTAGAATGGTGATTATCAAGAACACAAGCAACAACAGGTGTTGGCGAGGATGTGGGGAGAAAGGTACACTCATACATTGCTGGTGGGGTTGCAAATTAGTGTAGCCACTCTGGAAAGCAGTGTGGAGACTCCTTAGAAAACTTGGAATGGAACCACCATTTGACCCAGCTATCCCACTCCTTGGCCTATACCCAAAGGACTTAAAATCAGCATACTACAGAGATACAGCCACATCAATGTTCATTGCTGCTCAGTTCACAATAGCCAGATTGTGGAACCAACCTAGATGTCCTTCAACTGATGAATGGATAAAGAAACTGTGGCATATATATATACAATGGAATATTACTCAGCCATAAAGAATGATAAAATTATGGCATTTGCAGGCAAATGGATGAAACTGGAGAATATCATGCTAAGTAAGATAAGCCAATCTCAAAAAACCAAAGGAAGAATGATCTTGCTGATAAGTGGATGATGACATATAATCGCGGGTGGGAGGGGTTAGTTTAGGGTTAGAGTTAGGGTTAGGGAGGGGGCAAGAATGGAGGAAGGAAGGACTGTATAGAGGGAAAAGAGGGATGGGAGGGTGGGAGGGAAGGGAAAAAAATAACAGAATGAATCAAACAACATTACCCTATGTAAATTTATGATTACACAAATGATATGCCTTTATGCCATGTACTAACAGAGAAACAACATGTACCCCATTTGTTTACAATAAAAAAAAAAGAATAACTAGAAGAGAAGACACTGAATGTTCTCACCGCAAAGAAATAATATATGTTTGAGGTCACAGAAATACTAATTAACCTGATTTAATCAATACATACTACACATGTATCAAAGTGACACACTGTACCCCATAAATATGTATAGTTATTAAGTGCCAATCAAAAATAACTTTCAAAATGTTTACTAGAAAAATAAAAACTCATTGTCATAACAGACTGATTTGGTCATACCGTCACCAGGGGAGTACTGAGTCATAAAATGAGTGGACAAAGTTCCTGCCTGGAGGAGTTGAATATATTAAGTATACACATGCACATGCACACACACAATCACGTCAAAACCCTCAACTGATATCTGAGGTCAAGTTCCCTAAAAGACTGTGATTGGTAAAACCTCAGCTGGCAAGATCAAAGGTTTTTTCATTTGTTTGTTTTTGTTTCTTGTGGAGTGCTTTGGTACCGGGGATTGAAGCGGGGTGTTTAAACCACTGAACTACATCCCCAGGCCTTTTTTAAAAATTTTATTTTGAGACAGGGCTTCACTAGGTTGCTTAGGAGCTCACTAAATTGCTGAGGCTGGCTTCGAACTCATGATTCTCCTGAACTGTGGGATTACAGGCATGCACCACTGCATACAGAAAGAAAAAATTTTAATGGAAAAGAGAAATATGTATACATTTTACATATTTGTCAGTGTAGATTTCTGCCAGTCCATGAATGTTCAAACTCCTTCCATTTGTTGTGCATGTGCTAGTAAATACAAGAAGAGGTGTTTCCATGAGTTGTACAATCTATTCTTGCAGGGGACCTTCCCCTACATTAATTTATTGAAATCCAGAACATTGCACAGAGTGAGTTTTTTACAGCTTCCCTGAAATGCAGACCTTTTTTTTTTTTTTTTTTTTTTTTTTTGGCAAGGTTCTGAACCAAATCCTCTCAATTTGAAATTTGATTTCTTTTGCACATTTGCTTTCCCAAAACTCCCTGAAGTAACCTTGTACAGTATCAGCCCACCAGGTGCATAAATTCACACAACATGCAGGCGAAGTGTTCTCAGCTGTGGGCAGCCCAGATGACCAGCCTTTCCCTTCACTACTCACCCACACAGAACGTGCAGAGAGGAAGAGCAATGACTCTTGAGAGCAGCAACAATGACCTGCACATATAAAAGTCCTTATTTGTCCTGAAAATACTTCAAACCTGCAAAAGACTAGGAAGGACAGGTCCTGAAGGCCCAGGAGCAATTCAGATGGTGTGGTCAAGTTCAGAGTGGAACCCCACCATCTACCAACTAGTGACACAAACAAAACCAATCTTGATACTGGTGTACATAGTATTTAATAGAGAACAATTATATTACATGAATAGAAAAAAAATGTGATTTTAAATCTTAATCCAACCCCACATCTACCTATAGCTGAATGGGTGCCCTCATTTCTGAAGACCTATTTGGTTCATGCCTCTCACTCTATGCTTTCTTACCTTTGGAAGAATTCTTATCTTTGCATATATCATTTCTCCCCTCACACCTCCCAAGATGGTTGCAGTTTTCTTGTGAGAAATGATGGTGCTTTCTGAATTTCTTTATATGCCATTTGGTCTTTGACCCAGAAAGGAAGGAAGGTTTCTGATGCTGGGGCCACATTCCTGGGAGCACTGATGATGCTGGACCCAGACTCAACCATCACAGTACAGAAGAAGTGGCCCTGGAAGTGACAAACAGTCCATCAACCCCATATCAACTTTATTCACAGGTCCTTGGTGCAGGGCATCCCTATCTTTGCTAGAGGAGCCAGCTTTAACACCTCCCTGAACTTAAGTGAGGTAATTCTGGCAGGAAACCATCTGAATGCCAACTATTACTCATAAAGTTATCTTTTATGGTCCTCTTCCTACATCTTATCAGTGGGAAAAGGAGAAAATGTGGGGGAAGGAGCTATAAATCTTGTGTTAGTCAGCTTTTCATTGCTGTGACCAAAATGCATAAAAAGAACAAAATGGAGGAAGAAGAGTTTATCTTGGGCTCACTATTTCAGTGATTCATTCCATGATCAGTCAACTCCTGGGACAGAGGGGACACAGAACATGATGGCAGAACGGCATGGCACAGGGAAACTGCTTAGTTCATGGCAGCCGGGGACAAACTACAAACCCCAAAGGCATGTCCCTAGTGACCTACCTCATCCAGCCCATACCCTACTGTCTATAGTTACCAGTCAGTTAATTCATATCAGTGGCTAAACCTACCGATGAGGTTACAGCTTGTAATTTAATCATTTCACCTCTGATCATTCTTGCATTGTCTCACACATGAGCTTTTGGGAGAACACCTCATATCTAAACCACAACAGACATGTCTAGTATTTTGTGATGCTGAAGGTCATGGTTTAAGTTTATGGGTGTTGAGAAGTAAGTTCCAGCTTTCCTGTTTGTGTTTTCACTGTCCAGGCTGAGCATGGTACTTAGCAGGTCATAAATATTAATTCCTTCAAAATTGTCTACAATTAGCAGCAGCTTGGTAGGAAAAAACAAGATAATCAGGAATTCAGTTTACTTCTCAATGTCAAAAATGTAAATACACCAATACTATTCAATAATAACTGAATAATTTAATATGTAGTCACTCAGACATCTTCCTCTTGGAAGAATAATTTTTGTTAAAATGGAATTTTAATACCATTTAATGGGATTTTATCTAAAAATATGGATACGACATTTCTAAGAGTATAACTACCAAAGGTCTATGTTTCATTCATGTAGTATGATGTGAAAGGCCACAGCCCTTGAAAGAAGACCTCCTCCTCCCAGTTGCCCCCACTTGCCCTGCGGATGTTCACAGTGACTCAAAACATTTCAGAACAGAATCCAGAGCAGTGAGAAGAGGAATCATTTTGGAGGAACTGTACCAAAATCATACCTATCAAGGACATTGTGTGTCCTTTTTGCATTGAAAGATGTTAAGAGCCCAAATCCAGTGAGTGACTTCATGTTTATGGATTATATTTCCCTACCTTGAAATGTGCCACTAAGATCCTTCCCAGAAGGCCAGGAATAGATTTTCCTCAGTACAAGTGCACCGCATAAAAGACTGGAAGTCCAGACAGGTGTTCACAAAAGCACCACTTCCAGCCTCAGGAACTCACACTGCCACCCGCCCTGCCTGCAGCAGGATTTAGGGAGCATCCTCTCTGGTGTGCCCTTTGTGGGGAGACAAATATGAAAAGTAGGGCAGGATTTAGGGTATCTGCTTCCAGGGCCCCCAGCATCAGATTCTGACTGTGCTCACAAGAGGACTAAGTATCACAGAGGCCAGTCTTGGGACGTTGTAATTGTCATCAGGAGGAACTCCATACTGCTAGATCCATGTCCATGTTAGGGTCGTCCTTCCAAGAGCCTCCTCTTGCAAGCTTTTCTTATTCACTGGTTCCCCTGACAAGCCATACCCATAGAGAAACTGATGACAAAGTACTAAGGAAAATCCCCACGCCAGTGGGTTCTGGACCCAGATGAACAGACTCACTCTGGAAATCCTTTGCAACTACCCGCCCATGAAAAGTGGAGCTCATACTGAATAAATATTAGTGCAAGTAAGGATTATTCAATATTGTTATGAAATGAAAACTTCATCTGCTTTACAGCATAGCCTTGTTGGGAAAGGACTGGAAAAAACATTTGCATTCTAAGTAGTCGTTGTTTGGGTGACTTGTTCTTACACTGGCAACCATGTAAACTAAAATCCAGGTCTGTAAGCAGAACTCTGACAAGTACCCTGCTCCCTCTCAATCCTCCAAGGTCTTTGGAAGGTCACGCTCTCCAACAACCCACAATGAAGTCCACTTCAAGTGATGGTGGTGTGCACAGTGGGTACCGGCACTTGAGAGATTAACATGCATGTCTTCCCTTCTTTGACAAAGGGAGCTCTGTTAGGTTCAGGTACCTCCCTTCCTCCACCTGCTTTCAGGTAAATGGAGCTGTTATAAAGTAAGCAAGGTCATCCCGCTGAATCCCCCTGTCCTGCCATTGACTGTGCACTTCTTTTGAACAGAGAGAAGTACATAATGTTTGTAGGGATTTCCATAGGGACACAGAAAGAAATACGTGGACAGAAGCTGGGGCAAGTCTGGGGTCAGTCAGCTTGCAGCTGGTAGATGCATAGAAGAGACTGAGCTAAGATAAAAGAACAGGATGCCCCTGGACATTTTTTTTCTTTTTTTTTAGTACCAGGTATTGAACCCAAAGGTCCTTAACCGCTGAGCCACACATCCCCAGCCCATTTTTATATTTTATTTAGAGACAGGGTCTTGCTGAGTTGCTAAGGACCTCACTAAGTGGCTGAGGCTGGCTTTGAACTTGTGATCCTCCTGCCTCAACCTCCTGAGTCACTGGGATCACAGGTGTGCACCCCTGGACTTGTAGAGGACAAGGCAAATTATTTTAAGCTAGTTCGAGTCAAGTTTTCTACTGCTTAGACAAAAGCTTCTTAAAAGACACAGCTATGTAAAAGATTAGACCTTATAACTCGACACTAAATACTTTGCAAGCCAAAGTTATTAAAAGAAATCCAAAATTCCATTTCCTGTGGTCTTACAATTAAGTGGTAGAATAAAAGTGCCATGAATCATAGAACTGGGGTTCTAATTGGAATTTGGGGGTTCATTTAATCTATTCCAGATTCTAAATCTGGTCAAAGTTTGTCTGGTCAAAATTTTCAGGAACCACTTGGATGAAAACATAAAGATTATAGTTATTAAAAATATGCAAGTGGTCAAAGCTGAGGGGCACTGCTAATAAAAACTAATAACAGATTAAGGATATGAAAATTTGAACAGAATTTATTTACATATGAAAATAATTTCCCATGGCCAGATATGATATATTCCAGAACTGTAAAGATTTGTTAGCATTAGGAACCCATAGATTAATTTGAGGATCACCTTAGGAGATCACATCAATAGGGCAAATATGAACTTCCATATGAACTTCCAATAGATACCACTGGAGCATTGACAAAACTCAGTATCTGTCACTGAATGGGGTAAACTGACGCAGAGTAAACTAGGAGAAGGCATATTCCATGACATGATAAATGTTGAGGCCAACAGCTCTATCTTGCACAATAATGAAACACTAGGGGCTTTAAAATTAAGATCTACAAAAAAGTGCTATTAAATAGCAATAGCCTGTGAAATAAGACCAAGATAGTAACTAATAAGGAGCATTTCAAGTTCTAATAATTTCTGAAATTTTAAAAAAATTTTTTTACAGACTGCATTTTGATTCATTGTACACAAATGGGGCACATCATTTCATTTCTATGGTTGTGCACGATGTAGATTCATATCATTCGTGTAATCATACATGTACATAGGGTAATGATGTCTGTCTCATTCCACCATTTTTCATACCCCCCTCCTTCTCATTTCCCTCTACGTAATCTAAAGTTCCTCCATTCTTCTCTCACTCCCCGCCCCATTATATATCATCATCCACTTATCAGGGAAAACATTTGGCCTTTGGTTTTTTGGAATTGGTTTATTTCACTTAGCATGATATTCTCCAATCCCATCCATTTATCTGCAAATGCCATAATATTATTCTTCTTTATGGCTGAATAATATTCCATTGCATATATATACTACAGTTTCTTTATCCACTCATCTTTTGAAGGGCATTTAGGTCAGTTCCACAATCTAGCTATTATGAATTGAACTGCTATAAACATTGATGTGGCTGCATTACTGTAGTATGCTAATTTTAAATCCTTTGCGTATAAACTGAGAAGTGGGATAACTGGGTCAAAAGGTGGGTCCATTCCAAGGTTTCTGAGGATTCTCCACACTGCTTTCCAGAGTGGCTGTACCAATTTGCAACTCCACCAGCAATGTACAAGTGTGCCTTTTTCCCCACATCCACACCAACATCTATTATCTGAACATCATCTTAACCTTTTCAACTCGGTGAAGTAGGTGCCATCACCTACTTCATCATTTTCAATTTTACAAACAATGAACCAAAGCCTAAAGAAATTTGATAATATCTCATTGATAATATGAGGCAAAGCTATATTTAACCTAGATCTCTCTGTTAATGATAGAACAGAAAGAATGGGCATATCTATTGAAAAGTAAATAAAATTATCATTACTTGCAGGATATGTGATTATATATCTAGGAAAAAAGGATGAGTGAATGGATGAGTGCAGAGAGATACATAGACTAAAAGACAGATTGGACAAGGAAATAAACTCACCTTGGTAGTCCCAAAGGATTGCGAACTCCTTCTACTCTGGCCCTGCAAATCTCCCTCTACTTCAACACCAGCCTGACCCTTGCAATTGACCAAAATCTGCTTTTCCCCATACAATCTTGTTCCATATTCCATCATGCAAACTTGACCACAGCACCTTCTTGTCTGGTATGGATTACATCCATACAAAGATACTCCATGAGTGTCTTTCAATATGTTTCAGGCTCCCTCGGGGGCAATGATCAGCTTAACCCACTCAGTGGGAACATGTAAGGACACCCAAAGAAGATGGGAAGGCAGGAGACAGTCTCTGAAGAAGCAGCTACCTCTCAGAAAGTGCCACAGAGCAAGGCAGTGGTTCTCAGGACACACCACCAACTTTCCAACAGGCTGATGGTGCAATGTTTCTCAACCTCACTCCTTCCTCCACTCAGCTGTCATCCAACTCACCTCCCCACTCTCCTCTCTGCCTCATGGACTTTTGCTTATGGTTTTTATTGCCTTTTTCTCTTGCCAGGTGGCTCTTGGTTTACATCAATCTCACTGCCTGCTACATTCATTTAAGTTTCGTAAGCTAATACCTCAAAAGAGAAGGCCACACCAGACTACCTGCAGCAGGCCACCTGAGACTGTCAGTCTTCTCCCGTTTGCTGCCTATGGACCAGGCTCTCACCTGGATCCAACCAGAGCTTCACAGAGCAACCAAGGTAAAGTCCCTGCACAAAGCCCAGCCAAGGTCATTCCTAGGCAATAAGGGACAGGCCCTGAGATGATTGTTCTCAACACACGAAAATGTCCTCTTGTAGTTTGGTGACACCCTGCTCAAAATTTCACTTATGCAATTATTTCTCCAACGATTTCTCATTTGTGCAATCAGAAGAGGGTGACAGCCACATGATCTGATTGATATCCTGATGTGCATCCTGAAATCATGTGACACAGGTTTACCTAACCTTTATACACCAAAATGTTACCTACATGTTTTAGCATTGAAATAGAAACATTTTAAAACGACAAAAATAACGTTTTTGAATGAACATTTTAAAATAAAGTAGAAGCTTAAGAAGGAGATTTGTTTGGTGTTATTCCAAAGGTAGAATTTGGCCCCAATGCTGAAAAATACAAAAAAAAAAAAAAAAAAAAAAAAAAAAAAACCCGATACTGGCTAAAAATAAGAAATACTCTAGCGCAGTTTCCAGTCACGCAGGGTGCCTGACACTGGTATAGATCTAGTAGAGGCAGGTTCTGCACCTGTCCTTTTCACTTCATGAACTACATTTCATATTAACTACACATTACACTCTCCTTTGAATCCTCATTTTAACCCTTCCAACTCTAGATGCTAAACATTGTTAGAATACACAACCTCTAAAATCTTTTCAATTCTCACTTGGCATTCCAGAATAGCTCCTCTCCCTGCACTGGTAGCAGTGGGTTTCTTGGAGGGGGACCCGCTCAAAGAGTCAAATTTGTGTGTGTGATGATAGGAGGCCCAGATCCCTGCTTGTTGCTGTAGTTATTGGTATTGCAGGGCTCAGGTCTACATTCTTGTTATTTCCTTTGTATCTCCTCTCTTCTATGTTCCTTCCACTTCTCTCCCCTTCTTTGGGGTTAGGAAAGTATTTTTAGTACTCCATTTTATCTCCACTTGTGACCCTTCAGCTTTATTTCTTACTTTCAGTTTATTGTGGTAGAGTTTGCTCCAAGAATTAGATGTGCATTCTGAAATCATCAGTTCACTTTTCTATTATGTCACACCGCTTGATGTCTAATATAATCACCTTACAAGGCAATAGTCCCATTTCCTCCTCCCTGTAACCTTTGTGTCATTGCTCCACATATTTTAATACCATATGTTACAAACACTGTTATTTGGTGCCTTGTGTACATTGGCTCCTTCAACTAGTCCCTGATATTTTCTTCCTTCCTTAGAGAAGGGAAAAAGACAAAGTTGGGAAGGTGCAGCACCTTGGACCAGAATGGCTTCAAACATAGAAGTGTTCCTTCAGCAATTCTACCACAATTTTGAGTACTTAACACTTTCTCTCTTAAGAACCGAAAGAAAATATGAACTTGGTGTCAGATTTTGCATACAGTATTGAGGGATCTTAAAATTTCTTCTTTCCAACTGACTTTCCCACTGGCAACTTGTTAAGGAAGTTAAAGGAGCCACATCTCTTAAACAGAACATTTTGTACAACAAAAGAGAAATCTCTTCTTGATATCTGAAAGATTTCGTCACCAGGTTTAGATTTGGCCACCTACAAAAAATTCACTATTAGCAAACTATACAGATAGAAAGTAGAAAAGGGTTTGCTATGGGTGTGGGGAGAAGGAATTAATGTTTAAGGGTACAGTTTCCATTTTATAAGATGAAAAGTTATGGTTACAGATGGTGATGATGTTTTCACATTACGAACATGTTTAATAAACTGAATTATATACTTGAAAAAAAAAAAGACACCTCAGCTGGCCTAGAATGCTAGGACCTGGTCTTCTTGGTTGGGTTCTTATAAAACCAGGAAAGATGTAAAGTGCTTGTTTGTGTCTCAGAAGAAGACACATTCCTTCAGGATGATTTTTGTTTCTGATAAGGCCCTCCAGAGAAGAAACCAAAGTCACCCAGCCCCACTCTAGGTGAACTAAATTTTGTTCATTGTCATTATATTGCTAAATTCTCCGTGGGAGGATACAATTTAGGTATTTTTAAACATAGAATGTATGAAGCATGATCTAGAACTGTGCATGTGCGGGAATCCACATGCAAGGGTGGGTCTCCCCGGTATGAATATGCTTGTCTTCCCAGTGAAATTCCCTTGTTTCCTTTGTTCAGAGAGACACTGCTTTGGGAGTCATCCCCATGCTCTTCTTGCTTGCTGTAAGTGATCGCCCTTCCTTCAGTTTTCTCTCTTGGTTTGCTCATGGGCTTTGTGCTCGCCAAGGGGCAAAACCCACTGTGTTTGGTTAAACACAGAGGTAATGAAGAGATAATTCAATCCTATAATATTAATGGTTTTATGTAAATTGTGTATATACAGGTGTAATAACACATTTTGTAACTATTGGGCTTTGTTTGGACTGATTTTTAAATGCTTAATAGCATTTGTTCTACCACGTGTATGCCTGATGAGGTTTACGAGCATTTACTACTTAGATTTGGTTTGTCAGATTTATTCATTGGCTGTTAAGTGTCTGCAATTCAACTGAACATGTAAACTTCGAGGGTTTAATCACTGAATGTTAATAAAAAGAATTAAGAAAAAAATGAAAGTGAAAAGGTTTAATGGAAAAAAAGGTGCTTAGAGATAGTTAATTTTAATATATAGGATAATAATTAAAATATGATGACATGGGAATATTGCTTCCCATGTACAAAAGCACTTCTTGGAAATTAAAGAACTAACAATTCCCAACAGAATGACTGTTACTGATTTCTGCTTTAGAACTACAGGGCTGTGAATAACGAAACTAAAATCAGAACCTATAACATCAAAGCATCACTGTGTTCTCATGAAAATCAGAAGACTGCAGTGTTCCTGGTTATCAGAACTTTCAGATGTTGAATGTTTAAAAAATTTAATTTATAGACCATTAACAGGAAAACTGATCTGCTACATATAGAAACTGTAGTTATCATGAGAAAAGTTCTATTTAGTATTTTCCAGGTTTCTGCAAGTAAAAAATATCTAGGACTAATCAATTTTAAAACTTTAAAACTTGCAGTCAAAAAAAAATAATTGGTTTGACCAAGTCATGGAAATTCTGGCAAATATTAAGTGTACCCTTTAAGGAAAATCCCTGAGTCACAAGAACCCACTAACAAAAACACCTATCATTTTAACTTTCCCACAAGATCTCTATGTTGAAAGTGAACAGATGAGCCTATGAGTATCTTTCTACAGAAGAAACAACATAAGAATTATTAGCCTTAGCACATTAACTGAACAACTCAACATTCAGAAAACTGCTAGGAATAAGAAGAAAAAAAAAAGAAATAAAAAACTGAAAAAGGATGAAAATAAGAGTCAAAGAGACCAGCTAATGGTTTTTTGTTGTTGTTGTTGTTGTCATCATTGTCTTGGTAGGGGAAAGTACTTGTCACATATATACTGCTAAAGAGCTGTAGTTCCAGAAATAAAGGAGCAGGAGAGAAATAAGATCTTTTTTGGCAATATTTAAACCAAAATTATTAAAACAAAACAAATGTATAACTAAAAAGAACAAAATTTTTTATTAAAAAAATGAGGTACTTTAAGAAATAAACTAACCTATAGGTAAAATTTTTCATGGAACTTCATGAACAAATCTTTGGGACCATAGGATGTTAAAAATTAAGATTTCAAAGTCTCTAAATATAGTCAATCCCCATGTAAGAATGTTTTCGCTAATGACAGACTGCATATACAATGATGGTCCCATAAGATTATAATGAAGCTAAAAAATTCCTATCTTATAGTGACATTGTAGCTGTTGTGACATCTGAGCCTAACATGTTACTTGTTTGTGTGGTGATGCTGCTATAAATATGCCTACTGTGCTTCACAGTCTTACAAAAGTAGCCCACATACAATTATAAGATACTTAATACTTGATAGTGACAATAAATAACTATGAGCTGGGCACAGTGGCGCATTCCTGTAATCCCAATGGTTTGGGAGGCTGAGGCAGGAAGTTCACTGCCAGCCTCAGCAACTTAATGAGGCCCTAAGCAGCTTAGCAAGACCCTGTCTCAAAATAAAAAATAAAAAGGGCTGGGGATGTGGTTCAGTAGTTAAAATCTGTTTAATCTCTGGTCTCCCATCCCCCAAAAAGACTATGTCACTGGTTTATGTACTGGCTATGCTATACTTTCTATTGCTATTTTAAAGTATACTCCTTTTACATGTTTAGTAAAGTTTATTGCAAAACAGTAAAAGTTTATTGTAAAAGAGCATGCAGTTACACCAGCAGCAGGCTCATTTACCTCCTGTTTACCCCATCTCTTAACTGCATCAAGTGTACAAATCAAGCGATTGACCTAGACCATCTAGGTTTGTATTAAGTACATTCTGTGACGTATGCACAACCAAAATGCCTAAGGACATACTTCTACAGAATACAGCCCATCATTAAGCAATGCAGTATGTATTGTTCACTCTAACAGTTACAGTGTTTGTGTCTGTGTAATACTGACAGATAAGAGATGATTCAAAGATAATTTCAAAACATTTATTTGCCATTCACTACTTTGCAACAATTCTCTCAATCTGGTTTGAAAGGGATAACAGGTGACTTTTGTTTAAAGTCCAAGTAAGGAATAAGAATGAAAAATAAAACATCTGGAGTGAGAATTCTTTAATAACTATATTAATTTTCATAGAACAATAAATACAGAAATTGCAAGCAGTATATGTAACAGTAATATTTTCCTTAGATACAGAAAACACCTACTTTTATACAATTGAACAAGTGAACACTTTTTCAAAATCAGTACTGGAAACAGCTACACAACAGAAGAAAATCACAAGTAAAATTAAAAACTATATTCTTGACCCTAAATACTGAGGTTCCCACTCCAGGTAGTCCTCACCGGTAAGGGGAAGGTGGAAGAAGACAGTTCAGCTTCGAGCTGCAGCAGTCTGAGGCTGCTCAGATTGGAGCTGCTTGCCAAGATATTCCCTAGAAAATAAGAGTAAAATGACATGGCAAATTAGAACTTCACTTAGAGAAAATCACTTTCATGATCTAAAAATTACTAATAAAACAATCCTGGAAAATAAAACAACTTCATATTTCAAAAGTACCTATACTAAATTCTACCCTTGTTCATGCAAAAACAACTCATGATACATACAAACTAGTAACTGAACACACAAATAGGTAATATAAGCTAATGTAATTACTTCTAAGGGAAAGTCTACTTCTTGTTCACATAAAGGTCTGCTTATTACTGCCAGCATTTCTGCAATCTGTGTTCAAAAATCAACTTAATTATGATTCCAATGAGGATCTTATTTCCAAAGAAGAGTAAGTCGTTGTGTCTAATTTATGTGACCACCAAAAGGGAAGCGATCTTATAAATTTTATCAAACAGGAAAAGAAAATGTTTGGGGGCACTATTACTGCTGCTACTCTGGGAAGGCCTGCAACTAGGGAGTATTTGTGGCTGCATAGGTTTGTTTTATTTTCCTGTGGGGAGGGAGATAATATTACAAAATTTCCAGGTCTTGTATATGTACTTTTTTTAATACATACCTAAGAACTTAAGCCTGAAATTAGATATGCTTCATTTTAAGGAGGGCTACTTTTGAACATTAGCCTATTTTACTACAGTTTCTTAGAAAACATTGAAAAGAATGAATTCAAAAACACCATTTAACCCTTTAATTATAATAAGCTATGGTTCTTTCAGTAAAAGACCCATGTCAAAGACCAGGTTCTAAATGTAAGTTTCTAAGACAGCAGGCAAGAGCAAGTGGCAAAGCCCCCAAGAACTCAGACTATGAAATGCTAGGTGATCACCAAGAGTCCTTGTGAATTTTACACACAATGCTTCCAAGTGCTCCATCCTCTCCAGAGACCTGAAGGGTGGTTCAATCCCCTCCAGATAGAACTATTGTGTACAGGACAAAAGGGTCCTTCACATAAGAGATTCTGTTGAAGCACAGTCAAAATAAGAGGACACTAAAACACAGCAAAAGTGAGATGTCCTGGCAGAGAATTTAAAGACATGCCCAACCATGGCTTCCTCCCCAACCCTCTCTTGCTCCTGTTTGTGTTCCTAGTCAAAGTCATGTAATATGGATGATGGCCTTTCCTACACTCCCATTTTTTCATACATAGAAGGCAGCCTAGAGGCATCTACTTCTTCATGGCCTAACATGTAGAAAACTCAGCACCACTTTTCCCATCTGCTCATGAGAGTTTATGTAATTTCCAATTTGGGGGAGGACCAGGGCACTCACAGATTTAAAGCCAGTACAACTGAAAACTTGTACTCCAAGAGTCAGAACTTTGTAAGACTAACATGAAGACTATAGGTCACAAAATGCCAAAAGTCCATCAAGAAAAAGCAGATAGGTCCATGGAAAGAAGAATCAAATCCTTTCCTAAGGCTTTTCTGAAATTGCTCAGTTAGTTATGGCAGGTGGCTTGTTAAAATAACAGATGGAGTTGAATCATGCTCAAATGAAAGGATAATATACTTTGGAAAAGACCGAATCTGCCCAATACTTTGGAGTGAATCTGCTCCTTTAGCTTGGCTTAATAAAACATTATAGTCTGCTTCCCTGATCCCAAGTAAGAACATGCAGTCAACTGAAATATTCCGAAGACCTAGGGAGCCAAGCTACTCAGAATCCTCTGTGCCCCAAGAACAGGGAGTTTGGATCAAGTGGCTGCAGGCTGGGAACACAGACTGGCTAGTACCATTCCACCCTTTATCACAAAGCATTTATGGAAATTTCCTTACAGGTCTGGCCACAGGCCATCCTCCAGTACCTTATAGCATTCCAGTGAAGTGGGTGTTACTGTCTCCATTTTATAAGTGAAGGACCAGAACCCCAGAAAAATGTCAACAACGGAACAAAATGACTTCAGGGCTGACCAGGGCTCTCATCCCATCCTCCCCCTGCTGTGGGGCTGCCTAGCCTCCAAGAAGAGCTGGGAAGCTGCAGAATGTAGAGACTGTTACTATGTTTATTGATCAGAAAACAATTAGGGTATAACTAATTACTTCAAGTTAAAGTTACATTATTGTCAGATAAAGGAAAAATTCGAATGAATCTTACTTCAGAGAATTATAATCTATAATAAAGGACTCCAAAGAGATGTTTAAAATGATTTAGCATGCCTTTCTATGTATGAAGATCAATATAACAATAAAATTCAATTTTTAATTCACTCAAGAGGTGCCCAATTTGTATCAGCAATCAACAGGAGTTTGACATTAAATCTTTACTTCTACTTAAAAAGCAAAATTTGAAAAGTATAATATTTTTCTTTCCTTTAACTTCATCCATAACTGAAGTCTCTTGGGATCCCAACATCTCTAGAGTTGAAACAAGGGGGAGTTTTGAAGACCCACTCCACTTGGAAAAATCCCAGAACAAAAGATAGAACGCTATATGTGCCAGAAGAGTTTATATCTAGCAAAGAAATACTGAAAACTGTTCTTGGGTTCCTACAAAACACCAAGAGACAGCTGAGATTTGGCAGAGGCAGTCTGAAGGTGACATGTTCTACTGAGGTTCTATTCTGCAGTGAGCCAATATACCTGGGAGTCAGCAGCTAGACTACATTAACCCTCAGAATAACAAAAAGGCTTTGCTGTATTACAATTAAGCACCATACCTTCACAGTATAAAACTTGTTTAAAGAGGAAAACATTTTTATTTTTTTTAAATCTAACTGAAGACACTATGATAGTATTCAACATGCTAACTTCACCTATATAACTGAAACACATGATAACTTCAGCAACATTATTTCATGCCAGGAGAAAAGTGAATTTTCTATTGGCAAACATTAATCAATGAAAACCACTAAGTCATTCTTATTTTCCCTTTCTGCTGACTCAGTAGAAAATCCATCACCTTTGAATTATGCAATTATAAAACAAGTGACTTAGTCTTGTTTTCTTAAAAGCTAATTCACTATTGTTTAATCATAACTTTAGTGGTTCTTCCAGTTTTTCTGATTTTGAACATTAAACATAAAGCAAATTTTGTTTTAATAAGCTAAAAAATAAAATTTTGTTCCTCCTATGTAACAACAGAACCAAATAAAAATCACAGCACTCTGTCTCATCTGCATCAAATTTATAGAAACACTTAAATTCTAAAAGTTAAGTAATATATAGTCAGACTGTTACCACAACATTTCAAAATCAGCATAGGAAACATCACAACAAATACCTACTATTTTATAACCTGAAACTGACTAAGAACTACACTAATTGCTTTGACATACATTTTCTTACTCTTCACAATAACATCTGTAAAAAGTATGATGAACCCCAGTTTAGAGAAACTAGAAGTTAGCAATGATGAATGACATACTGTAAGGTTAGGATAACTAGTTAGTGGTGATAATTGTATTTATAATCAAGTCTGTCAAATTTTAAAACTCAGTTTTAATGAACCATAAAATGAAAAGGAGAATAAGAGAGACAGTGGTTTTCACTGATTAATATGTTTGCCAGCAGAAAATTCACCTTTCTCCTGGCACTAAATTATATAGCTGAAGTTAGCATGCGTTTCAATTGTATAGGTGAAGTTAGCATCACCACCATAGTGTCTTCAGTCTCAGTTTTAATGAGCAAAGTACTGCCTCATAGCACCATATTCTACCTCCCACTGGTTGGAGACATGTTATTGGATAAAAATTAGAATGAAGAACATAAGAACTTCACAATGTGAATCCTCAATTTTTTTCTCAAATATATTTTCATAGTCACTTAGCTACTTCATTTATAGCAGCATCTAAATTCAAAGGTAGATTAGCAGAATCATTAAATAGGTAACCCACAGCATTAAAGAAAAAGTCAATGATTCTAAAAATAGCCTATTTATGCAAGTTGTAGTCCTAAGACCCAAAATGTGCATTTGAAAAAAAATGCATTGAAGAGCCAGAAGAGGATTTTGAATGTTCTTACCACAAAAAAAAAAAAAAATTCAAGAAGTTTTATCATCGTACAATATATACATAAACTAAAAGATCAGGTTGTAGCCCATAATCATTGTGTCAAACAAAACTGAAAATAAAACAAGCCAAAAAGAATTTATAATAAACATAATTTATGCAATATTTGTGATATGATATTTCTTTCTACAAGAATTCCAGTAATCAAATCTTTTTAAATGAGTTATAAAATCTAAATACCTCTAGCCAAATCGTGAGTTTCTTTAGCTCTGGTTTATGTTGCAGAAGAGTCCCTCTATACCCATATCTACCTGCTATCACTAGGCCAGCAATGCCTTACCCGCTTCATCATTTTCTAAGGTATGGTTATGACATGCACACACTGAGCCACTCAAAGCATCAGAATTGGCAGCAAATACTCCTTTTCCTTTTAAAGATGTTGGTTCCTGATCTGCAAGGACTTATGACCAATGGCAATCTATACAATGTAGACCATGCCCTAGCTGACCATATTACATACAAATCCAAAAGCTTTCCTAGCCTACACAATTGTCCTTTAGATAATGATTTCCCCATGAGATACACAAAAACTAAAATATTTCAAAACATATAGGCCAGTTGTTTCTTCAATATGAATTATAATCACCTGCAATGAGTTTGAGCTATATAAAGAATAAAGATTATGCAACTTTGATATACTACATACAAGGCAACAAGAGTTGTTAAAGGTTTATCTGATATTGCCTGGTAATGAAGAATATCAACTATAAATTTGGGGTGTACCTGGCTTCCTCCCTCTTATTTTTCTCCCCATATCCACGGGCCTCCAGGTCTTACCGATTCTGTTTCCTCAGTATACAGAACCTACCCTATCCTCCTCACCCTTGATCCTGCCTTACTTAGTCATATATTCCTCATCCATGGCTTGGAAGCAACTGCAGCCTCCTCACTGGCATTTTTCCTCCTGTGTTACCTCCTCCAATACAGTAGCCCCCACTCTCTCTAAAATGGTATTGCTAAAATAACACTGTTATTATTTTTATTATTGTTTGGTAGATTTCCACTACCTTCAGGAAAGAATTCATATTTCTCAACACAGCAAAGATGGCTTGTCATGATCTGGTCATTAGGCATATCTCCAATTTTACTTTTAGCTTCATAACCAGACTCTAGTCATCCAGAACCACTGGTAACTCCCCAAATGGATTGGGCTCTCTCTACCTCAAGGTGTCTGCATACACAGCTCTCATCCCCTAGCACTCCCTTCTTCCTCTTGGTTCCACCCTCCCCCCACTACCTCCTCCTAATCTGTTAATGGCTCCCACCTACTCTCTGCCCAGAACCTTCCATGGCCTGCACAAGACCCACTCTTCAAAAACCATGTAGACCTTTCCCACAATGTCACAATTAAGCCTATGATTGTTGCCCCCACCACAGGATGAACAATCTAGCATTCACCCCAAAAGATATTCAGAAAAGTTAGATTTGTTTAAATTTGAACATCAAATATAAGCCAAAAAAGTATGTGATTAATGAACCTACCACCTACTCTCACCAACTTTCTATCACAAAAGTTTTCAAATTGAATTCAAATGAATTTAAGTAGAATCTATAATTAACTATTTTTTCAGTTAATAAATCATCAATAGAAATGGCACAACTACTTCCAAAGGTTTTAATTTCTTAAAAATTTCAAACATTTAAAAACAAAAAATTAGCCAGGTGCAGTGGCACATGCCTATAATCTCAGTGGTTTGAGAGGTTAAGGCAGGAGGATAGCAAGTTCAAAGTCAGCCTCAGCAAATTAGCAAAGCTCTGTCTCAAATATAAAAAATAAAAAGGGCCAAGAAGATGGTGGAATAGAAAGGTTGTTTCCCTGGTAGCTCTGAAGCAAGAAAAGCAGACAGCTAGTTTTTCAGCAAGGTGGATAAATGAACAAGAATTAGGGGGGAGAACTTTACTGGAATTTAATACTGGACATTCAAAACAGACTAGGGATTGAGGAGATCAAATACAATAAAACAAGGGAAAACTCTCCAGACCCACAGTCACTGCAGCAGCTGGAGGCAGAATGGTCTTTCTGTGAATGCAGTAAAGCAATAAGGGAATTAAAGGAACCCCGTTCTCGGGAGAACTGAGGCATGTCGGGGAATAAAAAGTTTAGAGATCAGAGTTACTGCTTACAGTAAACTGCACTGCTCAATATCCTTGTACAGGAAAGAAGCCACCATCTCTCTCCCCATGGCATGCAGAAGGAATCATTTTTCAGCCAAGTCACAGAGGCCAGTAGCTAGGGGAGTCGATTTCTGGCAGACCTGAGCCTGACTTCAAAAACAAGCTAGGCAAACCCACACTGTATGGCAGAGAGTATCCTAGTGACCAGGAGAAAAATCAAGCATGGAGAGAGGTTTATACAGGGGAATATTGGTCTTGGAAACCCACCTAGCTTCCCCCGGCCCTTCCAATCCAGTTGCTTGCAGGACCAGCTAGGAGAGAAGCTCCTGACCAGGAATTCGAAAGGGCAGGGGTGGGAGAGATTGAGTTTGGATCAGAGACCAGGAATCATGGGGTCCAAAGGCAACACAGTGGGCTAAGAACAGGCTCCTACATCACACGAATGTCACCCAAAGGAGATTCCTGGAGAGTAGTCTTCCAGCATGGACCAGCAATTGCTGCGTCCTGGAGGTGTACTGACTTAAAAATCTCCAGACCAATTGGCATTCAGCAAAGAGAATGGAGTATACCTAAGCCTACACCCCACTTCACAGAGTTCCACCCCCAGGATTAACCCTCTCAATCCTATCAACCCCACCCACCCTGAGGGTGGAGCAACCATCATACTCTAGACAACCCTACCTAACTGCTGAGAAGGGAAGTTGAGAAATCTCTGAAATCCAATAGTACATTTCAATTTTGTTTTGTGTTCTTTTATTTTTACTTTCTTCTATTTTTAATAGTTTTAGATGTTTACTTTATATATATTTTCTCTCCTTTATCTGTTTCCCTTGATTCTCTCTCTTTTCTCCTGCTAACAGCCAACCTCCATTAGCCAATCTCTATTATTCCCTTTTTTACGCTTCCTAAAATTTTTCTCTTCTATCTACTCTCCTCCCTCCTCATAAACCATATCCTACACAACTTCTGTTCTCTCTTTGTCCACCACTGGAAATTGTAAAACCTTTTGCAAACTTACCGTTTTTATTGTAGGCAATGACTAAACACATAATTTCTGTTTATTTCAACAAAACTGTAGACATCTTAGTAGGGGCTATATGGTTTAATATTGCATACTGTTTGCACTGGTGGCTGTTATTAAAAGGGTAGGTACTGGAAATGTTCAGGGATACTATAAGTCTACAGGGTAGAAACTGTACTGCCTCAGATCCACACTGCTAGATGGGTGGACACACAAACAACATGAAAAAGCAAGGGAACAAATCACACCAAAGAAACCAAGATTCTCCAATAATAGAATTCACTGACGCCACAGTGGAAGAAATGTCAGCAAAGGAGTTTAGAATATACATAATTAAACTGATCCACAAGGTAAAGGAAAATATAAGGAGTAAAATCAGAGATAAAATTCAGGAGGTGAAAGATCACTTCAATAAAGAGATAGAGATTCTGAAAAGAAATCAAGCAGAAATCCTTGGAATGAAGGAATCAATAAACTAAATTTAAAATTCAATGGAAAGCATTACCAACACACTAGACCACTTGGAAGACAATGTCAGGGAATGAATACAAAATATATAATCTTAAAAATAAAACTGACCATGAACAGAAGATACTAAGAGACCATGAAGAGAACATCCAAGAAATATGGAATAACCTAAAAAGACCAAACTTAAGGTTTACTGGGATAGATGAAAATGCAGAGATACAAACCAAAGGTATGCACAATCTTTTCAATAAAATAATATTGGAAAATTTCCTAAAACTGAAGAATGAAATGGAAAATCAAATATAAGAGGCTTACAGGACCCCAAATGTACAAAATTACAACAGACCCACATCAAGGCACATTATAAGAAAATGCCTAGCATAAAGAATAAGGATAGAATTTTAAAGGCCCCAAGAGAAAAATGTGAGAGTATGTTTAGGGGGAAAATAATTCCAATCTCAGCTGATTTCTCAATCCAGACCCTCCAAGCTAGGAGGTCTTGGAACAACATATACCAAACTCTGAAAGAAAATGGATGCCAACCAAGAAACTTATACCAAGCAAAATTAAGCTCCACATTTAATGACAAAATTAAAACTTTCCAAGATAAACAAAAGTTAAAAGAATTCACAACTAGAAAGCCTACACTACAGAACATTCTCAGCAAAATATTTTGTGAGGAGGAAGTGAAAAACAACACCACAAGTCAGCAAAGTGAGGAATTACACTGAAGGAAAAGCCAATCGAAGGAGAAACCAAGACAAGATAAAAACCAAAAATAAACCAAAATGACAGGGAATACAAATTGTATCTCAATAATAAACCTGAATGTTAGTGGCGTAAGCTTATCAATCAAAAGACATAGACTGGCAGATTGAACTTTAAAAAAAGACCCAACAATATGCTGCCTTCAAGAGACTCCTCTCATTGGAATAGACATCCACAGACTGAAGGTAAAAGGTTGGGAAAAAAACATCCCACTCACATGGACTCCATACACAAGCTGGGGTTTCCATTCTCATATCGGATAAAGTAGACTTCAAGCAAAAGTTAATCAAAAGGGACAAAGAGGATCATCGTGGAGGAGGCGGCTCAGCACAGCGCTTGGACTCGAGCAGCCACTGGGGCTCCGGGCAGCTGCCTGGGGAGGAGCTGCGTGGCGAGTTGTTTAGACCTGGAACGACCGCTTCTGAACACCGGGGGGTTGCCCGGAGGAAGAGGAGAAGCTCGGCGGGTCACTTGGTCTAGGAGTGACTGCATCAGAGCCACAGGCGGTTGCCAGAGGAGGAGCTGCGTGGTGAGCTGTTTGAACTCAGAGCGAGCGCTCCTGAACACCGGGGGACTGCCCGGAGGAAGAGGAGGAGCGCTGCGGGACGCTTGGTCTAGGAGTGACTGCATCAGAGACACAGGCAGTTGCCAGAGGAGGAGCTGCGTGGTGAACTGTTTGAACTCAGAGCCAGCGCTCCTGAACACAGGGAGGTTGCCCGGAGGAAGAGGAGGAGCGCAGCGGGTTGCTTGACCTAGGAGTGACAGCATCAGAGCCACAGGCAGTTGCCAGAGGAGGAGCTGCGTGACGAGCTGTTTGATCTCAGAACAACTGCTCCAGAACACTGGTGGCCTGCCTGGAGGAGGAGAGCGGTGGGACGCTTGGTCTAGGAGTGACTGCATCAGAGCCACAGGTGGTTGCCAGAGGAGGAGGCGAGTGGTGAGTTGATTGGACTAAAAGCAACCGCTCCTGAACACCAGTGGCCTGCCTGGAGGAGGAGCGTGGTGAGTCACTTGGTCTCAGAGCCACCGCTCCTGAACACCCGGGGGGCTACCCCAAGGAGGAGGAGGAGGAACAGGGCGGGTCACTTGGACTTGGAGTGACTGCCTAGGGCTACGGGTGGTTGGCGGGAGGAGGAGACCCGAAGTGAGTTGTTTGGACTCCTAGTGACTGTGTCAGAGGCCGGGCGGCTGTCCGGAGGAGGAGGTGTGTGGTGGGTCTCTGGGTCTCGGAGCTGTTGTGCGGGGCTCCAGGTGGTGGCTCGGGGGAGGGGCTGCGTAGCCAGGCGATTGGTGCAGAGCAGGGTCCCAGGAGCTAGGTGGCTTCTTGCTGGAAGAGCCGCACAGAGACACGCCTAGGGGCGGAGCGAAGTTTCCAGGGCGGCGGACAGATTCTTTCGGAGAGGCAGCCTAAGGAGACTCGCCTGCGAAGGGTGAGGCTCCCAGGCCCAGGACGTAGGTCCGGGCCCCTGGGATCGTTGCAGAGGAAGACAGCCCAGCCCAGGTGGTAGTTGTAGATTGAGGGGAACCTCTAGGAGGGCAACTGACAAGCGAGACGTCCCCACCGAGTGAGTCTTCCCGGCCGGGGAAGGTTTTCCCACAGGGACGGTAAAACCAGAGACACAGGCACAAACAGGCCTTGCCTCAGCCCACAGTCTAGTTCCCCATTGGATGACCATTGGTCAACAAGTGGAGGCACCTCTGCCCACTAGCGGGGAATATATGCCACCTGAGGGTCACCACCCCTAGAGAGGCAGCTTCTTCGTGGAGCTCTGCATTATCGACCTCCTCCAAGACTTCAGGCTACTGAAGGATAAGAGGGGATATACTAGCAATCTTCAGGGACATTATAAGTTGATAGAGGAAATCTGCAATATCTTAATGACCCACTGACTCCTGAACAATATGAGAAAACAAGGGAAGAAAAGCCCCAAACAAATCTAGATGTTACATCAATAAAATCCAATGACAGCATGGCAGAAGAAATGACAGAAAGGGAGTTCAGAATGTACATAATTAAAATGATTAGGGAAGCAAACGATGAGATGAAAGAGCAAATGCAGGCATTGAACGATCGCACCAATCGACAGTTAACAGAGCAAATTCAGGAAGCAAAAGATCATTTCAATAAAGAGTTAGAGATATTGAAAAAAAAACCAAACAGAAATCCTTGAAATGAAGGAAACAATAAACCAAATTAAGAACTCCATAGAAAGCATAACCAATAGGATAGAGCAGCTGGAAGACAGAACTTCAGTTATTGAAGACAAAATATTTAACCTCGAAAACAAAGTTGAACAAACAGAGAAGATGGTGAGAAATCATGAACAGAATCTCCAAGAACTATGGGATATCATGAAAAGGCCAAATTTGAGAATTATTGGGATCGAGGAAGGCTTAGAGAAACAAACCAAAGGAATGAACAATCTATTTGAAGAAATAATATCAGAAAATTTCCCAAATCTGAAGAATGAAATGGAAAACCAAGTCCAAGCGGCTTATAGGACTCCAAATACACAAAATTACAACAGACCCACACCAAGGCACATTATAATGAAAATACATAACATACAAAATAAAGACAGAATTTTAAAGGCTGTGAGAGAAAAGAACCAAATTACATTCAGGGGGAAGCCAATACGGATATCAGCAGATTTTTCAATCCAGACCCTAAAAGCTAGAAGGGCCTGGAACAACATTTTTCAAGCTCTGAAAGAAAATGGATGCCAACCAAGAATCTTATACCCAGCAAAACTTACCTTCAAATTTGACGATGAAATAAAATCATTCCATGATAAACAAAAGCTAAAGGAATTTACAAAAAGAAAGCCAGCATTACAGAACATTCTCAGCAAAATATTCCATGAGGAAGAGATAAAAAACAAAGAAGCAAATCAGCAAAGGGAGGAATTATCCTAAAGGAACTGTCAAATAAAGGTGGAACCAAGATGTGTCAAAAATTTTAAATATGAACCAAATGACTGGGAATACAAATCATATCTCAATAATAACCCTGAATATTAATGGCCTGAATTCATCAATCAAAAGACATAGACTGGCAGATTGGATTAAAAAGAAAGATCCAACAATATGTTGCCTGCATATCACCTCATAGAAAGAGATACCCATAGACTAAAGGTGAAAGGATGGGGAAAAACATACCATGCACATGGACTCAGCAAAAAAGCTGGAATATCCATCCTCATTTCAGATAATGTGGACTTCAAGCCAATGTTAGTCAGAAGGGATAAAGAAGGACATTTCATACTGCTTAAGGGAAGCATAAATCAGCAAGATATAACAATCATAAACATCTATGCCCCAAACAGTGGCTCATCCATGTATGTTAAACAAATCCTTCTCAATTTTAGAAACCAAATAGACCATAACACAATAATACTAGGTGATTTTAACACGCCTCTTTCACCACTGGACAGATCTTCCAAACAAAAATTGAACAAAGAAACCATAGATCTCAATAACACAATAATTTAGACTTAACAGACATTTATAGAATATACCATCCAACCAAGAGCGAATACACTTTCTTCTCAGCAGCACATGGATCCTTCTCTAAAATAGACCATATATTATGCCACAAAGCTAATGTCAGCAAATACAAGAAGATAGAGACACTACCTTGTATTCTATCAGATCATAATGGATTGAAGTTACAAATTAATGAAAGAGTAAAAAACAGAAACTACTCCAACACCTGGAGATTAAACAATATGCTACTATATGATGAATGTATAACAGAAGATATTAGGAAGGAAATTAAAAAATTCTTAGAGGTAAATGAGAACAAAGAAACATCATATCAAAATCTCTGGGACACTATGAAAGCAGTACTTAGAGGAAGATTTATTTCATGGAGCGCATTTAATAAAAGAAGTAAAACTCAAAAAACAAATGACCTAACACTACAGCTCAAAGCCCTAGAAAAAGAAGAACAGACCAACACCAAAAGTAGTAGAAGACAGGAAATAGTTAAACTCAGAGCTGAAATCAACGAAATTGAAACGAAAGAAACAATACAAAAAATTGACAAAATAAATAGTTGGTTCTTCGAAAAAAGAAACAAAATTGATAAACCTTTAGCCACACTAACAAAAAGAAGACGAGAGAAAACCCAAATCACTAAAATTCGGAATGAACAAGGAAATATCACAACAGACACGACTGAAATACAAAACATAATTAGAAGCTATTTTGAAAATCTATACTCCAACAAAATAGAAAATTTCGAAGACATCAACAGGTTTCTAGAGACATATGAATTGCCTAAACTGAACGAGGAGGACATACACTATTTAAATAGACCAATTTCAAGTAATGAAATAGAAGAAGTCATCAATAGCCTACCAACAAGGAAAAGTCCAGGACCAGATAGGTTCTCAGCCGAGTTCTACAAAACCTTTAAAGAAGAGCTCATTCCAATACTTCTCAAAGTATTCCAGAAAATAGAAGAGGCGGGAACCCTCCCAAACTCATTCTATGAAGCCAATATCACCCTGATACCTAAACCAGACAGACACACATCGAGGAAAGAAAATTTCAGACCAATATCCTTAATGAACATCGACGCAAAAATTCTCACAAAATTTTAGCAAATCGCATACAAAAACATATTAAAAAGTGCACCATGATCAAGTGGGTTTCATCCCAGGGATGCAAGGTTGGTTCAACATCAGGAAATCAATAAATGTCATTCACCATATCAATAGACTTAAAGTCAAGAATCACATGATTATTTCAATAGATGCAGAAAAAGCATTTGATAAAATACAGCACCCCTTCATGCTCAAAACACTAGAAAAAATAGGGATAGTGGGAACATTCCTTAACATTGTAAAGGCCATCTACGCTAAACCCATGGCTAATATCATTCTAAATGGTGAAAAACTGAAAGCATTCCCTCTAAAAACTGGAACAAGGCAGGGATGCCCTCTTTCACCACTTCTATTCAATATCGTCCTTGAAACTCTAGCCAGAGCAATTAGACAGACCAAAGAAATTAAAGGGATACGAATAGGAAAAGAAGAACTCAAACTATCCCTATTTGCTTATGACATGATTGTATACTTAGAGGAACCAGGAAATTCCACCAGAAAACTTTTAGATCTCATAAGTGAATTCAGTAAAGTAGCGGGATATAAGATCAATGCACATAAATCTAAGGCATTTTTATACATAAGCGATGAATCTTCAGAAAGAGAAATCAGGAAAACTACCCCATTCACAATAATTTCGAAAAAAATAAAATAGTTGGGAATCAATCTCACAAAAGAGGTGAAAGACCTCTACAATGAGAACTACAGAACACTAAAGAAAGAAATTCAAGAAAACCTTAGAAGATGGAAAGATCTCCCATGTTCTTGGATAGGAAGAATTAATATTGTCAAAATGGCCATACTACCAAAAGTGCTATACAGATTCAATGCAATTCCAATTAAAATCCCAATGATGTACCTTACAGAAATAGAGCAAGCAATTATGAAATTCATCTGGAAGAATAAAAAACCCAGAATAGCCAAAGCAATCCTTGGCAGAAAGAGTGAAGCAGGGGGTATCACAATACCAGATCTTCAACTCTACTACAAAGCAACAGTAACAAAAACAGCATGGTATTGGTACCAAAATAGAAAGGTGGATCAATGGTACAGAATAGAGGACACGGACACAAACCCAAATAAATACAATTTTCTCATACTAGACAAAGGGGCCAAAAATATGCAATGGAGAAAAGATAGCCTCTTCAACAAATAGTGCTGGGAGAATTGGAAATCCATATGCAACAGAATGAAACTAAACCCATATCTCTCACCATGCACAAAACTAAACTCAAAATGGATTAAGGATCTCGGAATCAGACCAGAGACCCTGCATCTTATAGAAGAAAAAGTAGGTCCAGAGCTTCAACATGTCGGCTTAGGACTAGACTTCCTCAACAGTACTCCCATAGCACAAGAAATAAAAGCAAGAATCAATAACTGGGATAGATTCAAACTAAATAGCTTTATCTCAGCAAAGGAAACTATCAGCAATGCGAACAGAGAGCCTACAGAGTGGGAGAAAATCTTTGCCAATCATACTTCAGATAGAGCGCTAATCTCCAGAATCTATAAAGAACTCAAAAAACTCTACACCAAGAATGCAAATAATCCAATTGACAAATGGGCTAAGGAAATGAATAGACACTTCACAGAAGAAGATATACAAGCAATCAACAAACATATGGAAAAATGTTCAACATCTCTAGTAATAAGAGAAATGCAAATAAAAACTACCGTAAGATTCCATCTCACCCCAATTAGAAAGGCGATTATCAAGAATACAAGCAACAACAGGTGTTGGCGAGGATGTGGGGAGAAAGGTACACTCTTACATTGCTGGTGGGGCTGCAAATTAGTGCAGCCACTCTGGAAATCAGTGTGGAGACTCCTTAGAAAACTTGGAATGGAACCACCATTTGAGCCAGCTATCCCACTCCTTGGCTTATACCCAAAGGACTTAAAATCAGCATATTACAGAGATACAGCCACGTCAATGTTCATAGCTGCTCAGTTCACAATAGCCAGATTGTGGAACCAAGCTAGATGTCCTTCAACTGATGAATGGATAAAGAAAATGTGGTATATATATACAATGGAATATTACTCAGCCATAAAGAATGATAAAATTATGGCATTTGCAGGCAAATGGATGAAATTGGAGAATATCATGCTACGTGAGATAAGCCAATCTCAAAAAACCAAAGGACGAATGATATCGCTAATAAGTGGATGATGACACATAATGGGGGGTGGGAGGGGTTAGTGTTAGGGTTAGAGTTAGGGTTAGGGAGGGGGACAAGAATGGAGGAAGGAAGAACTGTATAGAGGGAAAAGAGGGATGGGTGGGGTGGGGGGGAAGGGGAAAAAAATAACAGAATGAATCAAACAACATTACCCTATGTAAATTTATGATTACACAAATGGTATGCCTTTACGCCATGTACAAACAGAGAAACAACATGTATCCCATCTGTTTATAATAATAAAATAAAATTTAAAAAAAGAATAGAAAATAGCCAAATAAATAACCTAACATTACACCCCAAAGCCCTAGAAAAAGAAGAACAGATCAACACCAAAAGCAGAAGACAAGAAATAATTAAAATCAGAGCTAAGATCAATGAAATGAAACAAAAGAAACAATCCAAAACATTGACAAAACAAAAAGTTGGCTCTTTGAAAAGTTAAATAAAATTGATAAACCCTTATAGCCAGGCTAACTAAGATAAAGAGAAAACTCAAATTACTAAAATTCATGATGAAAAAGAAAATATAATGATGAACACTACTGAAATACAGACACTAATAATAATAATCAAGCTATTTTGAAAATGTATACTCCAATAAAATAGAAAATCCTGAAGACATCAACAAATTTCTTAAAGACATATGACCTATGCAAACTGAATCAGGAGGACAAACACAATTTAAAGAGATTAATTTCAAGCAATGTAATAGAAGATGCCATCAAAAGCCTATCAACTAAGAAAAGTCCAAAACCAGACAAAGGCACATTCTACAAACCTTCAAGTAAGAATTAATACCAATACTTCTCAAACTATTCCATGAAATAGAAAAGGAGAGAACCCTTCCAAACTCATTCTACTAAGCTAATATCACCCAGATACCAAAACCAAACAAACACACATCAAGGAAAGAAAACTTCAGACCAATATCCCCAATTAACATAGGTGCAAAAATTCTCGATAAAATTCTGGCAAATCACATACAAAAAGATGTTAAAAAGGTAGTGCACCATGATCAAGTAGGGTTCATCCCAGGGATACAAGGTTGGTTCAACATATGGAAATCAATAAACAAATTCACCACATCAATAGAATTAAAGACAAGAATCAAATGATTATCCCAATAGGTACAGAAAAGCATTTGAAAAAATACAGTACCCCTTTCATGTTCAAAACACTAGAAAAATCAGGAATAGTAGGAAGATACTTCAATATTTTAAAAGCTATGTATGCTAAATCCAACGCTAACATCATTCTAAATGGAGAAAAATTGAAAGCATTCCCTCTAAAAATCACAACAAGACAAGGACACCCTCTTTCACCACTTCCATTAAACATCATCCTTAAACTCTAGTCAGAGCAATTAGAAGAAAGAAATTAAAGGGATACAAATAGGAAAAGAAGAATTCAAGTTATCCCTGTTTGCCAACAACATAAAAAATAAAATATGTGGGACTCAATCTAACAAAAGAGGTGAAAGACCTCTACAATGAAAACTACAGAACATTAAAGAAAGAAATTAAAGAAAAAACCTTAGAAGATAGAAGGATCTTCCATGCTCTTGGATAAGCAGAATTAACACTGTCAAATGGCCACACTACCAGAAGCACTATACAGATTTAATGCAATTCCTATTAAAATCCCAATGACATTTTTCGTCAAAATAGAAAAGCAGTCATGAAATTCATTTGGAAAGATAAGAGGCCCAAAATAGCTAAAGCAATCCTTAGCAAATGAAGCAGGAAGCATCACAATACAAGACCTTAAATAATACTACAGAGCTATAGTAACAAAAATGGCACAAGTATTGGCACCAAAACAGACATGTAGACCAATGGTATAGAATAAAAGACACAGAGACAAACCCACATAAATATAGTTATCTCATACTAGACAAAGGCACCAAAATATACACTGGAGAATAGATAGCCTCTTCAACAAATGGTGCTGGGAAAACTGGAAATCCATATGCAGCAAAATGAAATTAAACCCCTGTCTCTCACCCTGCACAAAATTCAACTCAAAGTAGATCAAGGACTTAGGCATTAGAACACAGATCCTGAACCTAATAGAAGAAAAAGTAGGACCAAATCTCCACCATGTCAGCTTAGGAACTGACTTCCTAGCCAGACTCCCAAAGCACAAGAAGTAAAATCAAAAATCAATAAATGGGATGGAATTAAACTAAAAAGCTGCTTCACAGTAAAGGAAACAATAATGTGAAGAGAGAGCCTACAAAAGGGGAGAGAAAATCTTTGCCACCTGCACCTCAGACAGAGCATTAATATCCAGGATATATAAAGAACTCAAAAAACTTTACACCATTAAAAACAAATAACCCAATCAATAAATGGACAAAGGAACTGAACAGACACATCACAGGAGAAGAAATACAATGGGTCAACAAACATAAGAAAAAGTGTTCAATATCTCTATCAATTAGAGAAATGTAAATTAAAACTACACTGAGATTTCATCTCACTCCAGTCAGAATGGCAATTATCAAGAATCCAAGCAACATTATATGTTGGTAAGGATATGGGGCTCATACACTGCTGATGGTACTGCAAATTGGTGCAACCACTCTGGAAAGCAGTATGGAGACTCCTCAGAAAACCAGAAATGGAACCATCATTTGTCCCAGTTATCCCACTCAGTTTATACCCAAAGGACTTAAAAGCAGCATACTACAGTGACATCAATACTACAGCAAAATCAATGTTTATAGCAGCTCAATTCATAATAGCTAAACTATGGAACTAACCTAGGTACCCTTTAACAGATAAATGGATGAAGAAAATGTAGTATATATACATGATGGAATATTACTCAGCCATAAAGAATAAAATTGTGGCATTTGCCAGTAAATGGATGAAATTGGAGAATAAGTGAAATAAGCCAAACCCAAAAAACCAAAAGCTTAATGTTTTCTCTTGTAAGTGGATGCTAATTCACAATAAGGGGTGGGGGGTGGAGAAGAATAGCAGTATTTAGGATTAGACAAAGGGGAATGAAAGGAAAGGAGGAGGATTGGGAATAGGAAAGATACTAGAATGAATCAGATAATTACTATCCTATGTACATAAATGATTATATGACCAGTGTAATTCTACATCATATATAACTAGAAGGTTGAGAAATTATACTCCATATATATATATATATATAATATGTCAAAATACATTCTACTATTATGTATAACTAATTAGAACAAACAAAAATGTATATATATAAAATAAAGAAATAAATAGAAATTTTGAAAAGGATATTTCATCTAGTAGACTGGCAAATATTTAAGTAATTTGATAATATCCAATGTTATAAAAGGCATAGAAAAATGAACCCTTTTATAAAGTGCTGGCAGAAATAAAAATTGATATAACCTCTGCCAAACTATTTTGGTAAAACTAGACAGATTATTTAAACCCTGTTTGATGGAAATTTAATGACATAATTTATTCATGACAAAGTTATTCCCTTAACCAGCCTAAACATGTATCACAAAACATTTTATCACAATTTCATCATCTGGTTGTCAACTATATTTATACTGGTATGTACATACATAAGAGTTAAACTCAATAATTTATAGGATTATTTCCTTTAAACTGTATTTCTAATCCAATGAATAAAGAACCCAATGAATTCCAGCATTTATAATTATTCTTCAGGTATACAGATCATTTAGATGACTTTGTTTTTTTTTTTTTTTGCGGTGCTGGGGATCGAACTCAGGGCCTTGTGCTTGCAAGGCAAGCACTCTACCAACTGAGCTATCTCCCCAGCCCAGATGACTTTGGTTTTAAAAATGAATATTACAGACCCTTTCAATGCCTTTGTCTACTTGTTCTGTTAATTGTTATGCAGCTGTGCTATTCATTGATGCATTAAAACTCATTCAAGGGGGATTAATTCAAAAAAATTAAAAGGCTAGGGATACAGATCAGTGGCTAGGCTCCCCTGGGTTCAATCCCAGGTAACAAAAAAAAAAAAAAAAAATTCTAGGCAATGTCTATGCCAGGATAATTGCCAAATATTAATTTTCAAATGATTTTTCTAAAATTCTTAAAGGAGGAAGAGGCTTTGAGGGTCATCAACCCACCAAAAATTATGGCTTGCTCAATCATCTAGTGAATGCAAGTAATCTAGCCTAGAAAAACTTTAAACGCTCATAATTTTAAAGGTGGGAGTATACAGTAGGTTTAACTTCTGGGAAGGGAAAGTTGCCAGTTGCTCTCCCAATATCCTTTTCCTCTCCTTCCAAATGAAGAGAACACTTGAATTTTACTAGAGACATGGCCTATCAGAGCAAAAACTTCATTTTCCAGTTTCGTTGCAGCTATGTGCAGTCATCAGACTGAGTACTGACCAATAAGGTTTTTTAGCAGAAGTAGCAGGGGGGATTCTTGGGAGCCTTCCCACTGCCTGGCACATCCATCACTATCACTAATAGGCATGAGGATGGCAGTATGCTGAACTGGAAGAACTGTGGGCCCCTTAGCACTTCTAGTCTGCCCAGAGTCCCACATTTTGATGTGAGACAGAAACAAACATCCATCTTGTTTACGATATGGTTATTTTGGGTTTCTGTTATATAATTAGCGGAATCTATCCTTCCCATTAGTTCTTCTCGAGTAAAAATATTAGTATCTGTACTAGATACACACTGGAAAGTGTATATGACTGGATCAGTTAACTGGGGATCTAAAAAATATTGCATTAACAGCCTATCCATACACAAATAAATCCAAATACAGGCAGTAGAACTCAAAGATTTGTTTTTTTCCAAATACTAAAATTCAGAAACCTTCCTCAGAGTCCTGTTTCAATATGCAGCAGTCTTGACCCAATTTTCACCTGACATTTGTGGTCCCCTTCTTCTAAATCTCAACCACACAGATGAACAAAAAGACTACTGGAACAGCTACTGAGCCAGAACAAACTAAATAAAAGTTTAATAACAAACAATGCAGAAAATCTTTAGTATCCTAGAAAATGGTCAGCAAAGTTAACATAAAACTCTGACTGTATAATAATGTTGTATAACTTACACAAAATGAGAAACAAACAATAAAAAAATTCTGGAAAAAAAATGCCAGAGTGTGATGACTTCTTTTATATTGCCCTTTAGAAAGAACTTTAAGTTTCAAATAAAATATTAATTATGTTTCTAAAAGCATAATACAATGAGCAAACTGCTCTACAGAGTACTGACCATTGACAAATTATTTAATGGGTGAAATTTTTAATTAGAAATATTTAATTAGTAAAATTCAAATTCTCTCTTTTAAACATGTAAGACCACAATTTATACTCAAAATTATCCAAAGATAATCTGAGTAAAAAAATTAACAGATATCTATTCTTTGAAAATGTTAGTTTTTCTAGTTTTATGCCACAAATGAGGACACTTCCAACAACAGTACAGATTCTATGTGTACCACAATCCTACACATTTTCTTTTGTTTTTAATAACTGACCATGGATATATGCCCTTAATTTATCATATTTGCTCTCATTTGTCATAATATAAACAAATGTGAAGCTTTTATTCTCCCTGAAATTTTCAGGAAACTAACTGGTCCCTACATGACTTTGTGCCCATTCTTATACAGTCACAATCTTTTAAAAGTATGCCTTTAATATTTTAAATTTAATGTACTTAAAATAATTTCTTTCTATCAAGAAGTAAACAAGACTGAAGTAAATTAAGGCTATCCAATTCTGAAGTGATACTATTCTGCCATATACCAGAAGGAACTTCAAAATATTAAAAAACAGAAGTACAAACTACTAAACTATTTTATTACCAACAAAGAACTTCTGTATACTTGAAACCCTAAAGCACAAAAAGACAAACTATAAAAGTAGTACAAAAAAATAACCCAGCACCACAAAACTAAAACAGAAGAGTCATATTACTTCAAAGAGACCACAAGTGATAATTTTTTTTCTAAAGTATGAATGTAAATAAAGTTAATTCCAGATCCAGTTACTTGAGAGAGGAAAAAAAAAAAAAACAGGTCTTGAAATTGCCAGGTTAAAATCACTACTTATAAAAAAATTCTGAAATGGACATTTAAAATAAATTTGATACAGGTCTTTAAAAATATTTTAAACTTCTAATGATACAAGTTATACAATCAATTTTATTATTAAGTGAATAGAACAAGAAAAGTGACCAAATGAGATAGAAATTGCCCTTGTGATTTAAAAAGTCAAGATACCCAAAACAAGTACAAGCAGTATTCATTTAATCTACAAAATCTGAAGGCTATAAGAGTTATATTTACTTGATTAAATTACTCATAATACATTCTTCTACTCCTAAAAAGATCTGGAAAAATACTTAGCTGATGGGACTCTGGCTGAGGTCCAGTTTCCCTAGAAATCATTTGCTTATCCCCAAGGTGACCAGTCACCTTTCCTTTCAGTGGCAACAGAAACATCACCCTAAATATAAAAGTTACATGGGAAATGGACGGAAAGGCATCTCTTTCCATCAACAAAGAACCAGGAGCAGCAGGCAGTGATTAAAGGAAGCAAAAAGATGAGAAGGCAAGGTAATCAACCTACTGGGGCCTATCCATTAGTTCCCACTGGTCTTCAGGCCTTGGGAGAGAAGTGTCTGATTGCTGGGCTGGACCTGCACACAGCCAAGCTTCTCTGCACAGAAGTCAGGGTGTGAGAGGAAGAAAAGAAGGGAAAAGAGAAGAAGAAAAAAAAAAAGTCCTATCATTGAACAAACAGCAGACATGGTAGCTGCAACTGAGACAGAAATGGCAAGGACTTGGAAGCAAGAATGAAAAAGAACAATATGGACAATGAAAACAGGAGAGAAGGGACAAAAGCAGGAGGAGCTCCATAGCAGCACCATTCAAGTGGCAAAGCAAAGCCCTGAAAAGCACCTTGTTAGGAAGAAGTGTCCCTGGTTGGGGAGGGGAAACAATCGACCACATGCCTGAAAGGTCCAAATAAGCCTTACTGAAAAGCACAATGGAGTGACACCAAGTTTGGGGTTAACAGATTGAGGTTCAAATCCAACTCCCAAATGGGAGAATATGAGCAATTAACCAGACCTATACACCAGACTTCATACCTGTGAACATAAGAATAGTAACATCTGTGAAGAGACATAGGAAGCTAAACAAAGTATGTCCCTGGTTGGTGCCACTTGGTAACTCACTAATGTCAATCTCTTCCCTCCCATAGTTTGAAAGGAAATCATTGTACTGCATCCCATCTATTATCTGTAGCACACAATAACTGAATGTTCAGAGTATTGAACAATACTCTGAACATTCTTAAAAAGAGTCATACCATTCATGTGGCTTACCGAGTAAGCGCTAGGTCCCAGCACCACAAAACAAATAAAATAAGAGTCACATTACTTCCTATCCACTACCTAATCCCATTCCCAATTCCCAAATTACAAGTTTGAAACTCAGAAAGTTAAAAAGTTTAGCTTTAATGAAAAAAATACTTATTTTGCATGAATTGGACACCTTACCCCACCTACCAATATTTACCAGTTTCTTTCAATAAGCATTTATTTGCTAAAATGAGTCCAGACAACAGTTGTTTAACCTCACTATTAGAAGTATTAGGAAAGGAAGTGTGTCTACTCATTTACTGGTATACAATCCCCGCCTGATTACTCCTTCCTGAGTAATAATCCCATCCTGCCTCTTCAGAGGCCTCTCACCATCAATTACCCAGCACTTCAATCTTCCATTTCTACCATTCTAACTCCCCGATGGCAGCGTTTAAGCATCTCCTACTTAAAAACAAATTATAATAATATAAATCCAATCTCCACCTCAGGCTTCCACTAAATGCTGGCCTCCTTCCTCCCTCTCCCATTGAAGTATCTTGAAGAGTGTGACCACAATGGCTTAATGTTTACTCTGTCACCATCCTTGACATGCTGCAATCTGCCTTCTGTGGCCACCAAGGGTCCTAGTCCAGATAACCACTGGCATTCTTGCTGCCACATCTAAAGTATGCTTTTCAGCCTTCCCTTTGTGTGTCCTGTTGACTTTATTTTACTCTGCTCGCTACTTATCCAATCCTTTTTTATCTTTTGTTTCCCTAACAGCATATGTTCCCTCTAATTTCCCATCATTTCTCTTTAGAGTACAGAAATCTTTCTT
Organism: Sciurus carolinensis; assembly: GCF_902686445.1. Classification (NCBI taxonomy): domain Eukaryota; kingdom Metazoa; phylum Chordata; class Mammalia; order Rodentia; family Sciuridae; genus Sciurus; species Sciurus carolinensis. The sequence continues at coordinate 80,135,024 of NC_062213.1, read as the reverse complement.
ACCACCTCTCCCATTATATAAAATCCACTCTTCTTCTATTGGTGCCTTCAATGTTTTCTGTCACAGTGATTTGTAACCTTTTGTGGATCACATACCTCTTTGAGAATCTGATGGAAATCACGGACCCTTCCCCCACTGGAGACTATTTCAGGGAAACCATCCAAACACCTCCCAGGGAAGGAGCTCCTGTTCTACATAAACTTTTCTTCGGAGTAAGCTTGCCCTTTTCCATGACATTCAATTCTTACTCCATTCATTAAATCTATCATTCTTGCTCACATCTTGCTCCTCAATTCCAAACCTATATTTCTTTGGCTATTACACATAGACATCAAATTCAATGTGTCCAAATAATGAACTCACTGCCATTTAAATCCTGTTTCTCCATCTAAATTCCCGTATTCATAAATGAAATATAGCCAGTTCCAAGCCAGAAGCCTAAATGCCACACTGGATAGACTCATTCACCACCAGCTCCATTCAATAATCAAGTTCTGACAACACTTCTTCTTTTCTTTTTTTTTTTTTTTCTTTCTTTTTGGTGGTACTTTGGATTGAACCTAGAGTTGCTCTACCTCTGAGTTAAATCCATAACCCTTTTCATTTTTTATTTTGAAACAGGATCTCATTAAATTGTAAAGGCTGGCCTCAAACTTGCAATTCTCCTGCCTCAGTCTTCCAAGGTGCTAAGATTATAGGTATGCACCACTATATCCAGCTACTTCTATACTTTAATATTTCAAAAAAGTGGTCTTTTTTCCTCCATTTGTGCCATCACCATTATCATTTAGAGCATAATTATTTCATCTCTGAATAGTCCCCTAACTCGTTTCCTCCCTTCTAAATTTGCCATATGTCAGGAAGGATGACATTAGGAAGCACAATTCTTTTCATGATACCCTCAGACTTAAAAATCCTCCAACACTTCCTGTTGTTCTCAGGAAAATGTATGAATTTCAAAGTGACAAGAAAAGCTCCCTACATCACCAGCCTCATTTCCCCTTCGTGAGTCCATCCTGAGCCTCACCAAGGCTGATAGCAACTTGGCCTGTGTGGCTACTGGCCTTTAAAATGGAGGAAGGCCAGATCCAGCTACATAGAGTGAAAACTCATAGAGGAAATTCAAGAAGTGGTATGAAAAAATATCTAGTTAAATATTCTCATAATGTGTTATGATTTGGTTCTTAAATGTCCTCCATAGGCTCATATGTTAAAGGCTTGGTCCCCTGTCTATGGAGCTTATTGGGAGGTAGTAGAGTTTAGGAAGAAGTTTGGTCATTGAGGGCATACCCCTGAAGGAGATATTGGGACCCCAACCCCTTTGTGACCCCTTTTGCTTCCTGTTCACTGTGAGTGAGCATTCTTCTCTACCATGTTTGCCCACCATGACGTTCTGCTTTGCCTCAGGCCCCAAAACAGTAAAATCAACTGACAATAGACTGAAACTCCCTAGCCAAAACAAACCTTTCCTCCCTTAAGTTGTTTATCTCAGGTATTTTGTCATATTAATGGAAAGCTGATCTAACACACAAAGATTACTCGTTGAAATGATAATGTAGATACATTAAGTTAAATAAAATGTATTATTGAAATTAACCTCAATGTTCTTCTCATTTTTTTTAATGTGGCTACTAGAAAAGTTTTGATTTTCTCATGTAGTTTGTATTTGAGTCTCACATTATATTTCCTCCAGGCAGAGCTGCTCTTAATTATATGATTTTGTGCAGTTCCTTCAGCTTTGTCCTTTCTGGCAACATCTCCTACTCAACAATACTAGTTAGGTGTTATTCTGAGTCAGGCATTGAGTATGAGCTGACATGAAAGCAAGCAAAGCACAAAGACTCACCCTCAGGGAGCCCTGGAACACCTTCCTCCCTCTTTTTTTTTTTTTTTTTAATTTATTTTTATTGTAAACAAATGGGATACATGTTGTTTCTGTTTGTACATGAAGTAAAGGCATACCATTTGTGTAATCATACATTTACATAGGGTAATGGTGTTTGATTCATTCTGTTATTTTTTCCTTTCTCCCTCTTAAGCTCCTGCTTAAGGCCTCAGAATAAGCATTCTTCTTCCAGAAGACTGTCCTGATTTCACCAGGTAAAATGCCTCCCTTTCCCTAAAGAATACAAAGCACAGTCCTATCTTAGCATGTGCTATCATTTTCTGTGCTTTCAGTATTCCTGCTTAGTCTCTAAATTCCCTGCAATGTCATTATCAGAGTCTACAACAAAGCCCAGCACAAAACAGCTGCTCAATAAATGGTTAATGAACAAACTAATAACTCATATAATTAGTACTTGTGGTTTCAGTTCTAATGATGACTGAGGACTGGAGATATGATAACAGGGACTTAAAAATCTTTGAGCCAAAGCAGGTGTTCTCTTCAAATCCCCACCTTCAACAAGCACCAGAAACCAGCACATTTTGTTCAACCAGGACAATTTTTTTAAAGTTATAGTTTGTATCTTTAAAATAGTACAACCAGAGAAAAATGTATTCAGCATTTTAGGAAACCAGAAGTAGAAAGTGTGAAGCAAGTTCACAGTGCACTGGTCACCAACCTGACCGTGTCTGTGACACCAAGCACATGATAAATTATATAAAGCAGGTTTATTACTTACAGATAGGCAGGAAGGGATGAAAAAAGTCTAGGATTTACTACGAGCACATACCCCAAGTCTTAGGAAAACTGCCTGAGGCAGACAAAGTCTCAACTACAAGTGGCCCACTTGCACACAACTAAGGCTTCCCAGAAAGCAGTCACCTTGGATTTTATACTCTGGGGGTCACACAGCATGCTGGGCTGAAGCATTAAAAGACATTTTGTTGGAGTGAGAATGGGGAACTGAAATGCCTAGGCTGCTCTGGCCAACTCTGCCCATCTGCAGGATGTTGCTCCCCAATACACTCCAGTTATTTTTGAGAACTATAAATGAGAAAGAGGAAAGAAATGGGTCAGTTCAAGGCTATCTGGAGAACTGTTCCACAGAATGAGGGGTCAGTCCTTCAGTGCCCTTGTAAGGGACAGGCCTCAGTTACTCTACTTGTCCAAGACATCCCATTGCATGGGTTTAGCTTAGCAGGTAAAGGAGAGAAAATGGCCAATGAACAATCCAGGATAGAAGTAAGGGAGCTTCCTACATCCAGAAATTTGAAAGGGCACACCCAAACCGAGTCAGCTAAATTTGGGAAGCTGAACCAGAGAATCAGGAAAGCACTATGGTTTATTACCCTGCTGCATTGATGCAACCAAGGCAGTCGGAAAAGCCAGTCTATAGACAAAAACAAATCAGATAAGCTATAAACGCGAGCAATCATATGGCCCAAAAGAGAAGGCAGATGGAAGAAGCTGCTGCTCTACTTCCTGCCAGTTTTCAGTTTCAGTGGATGGTGTGACTTCACCTACAATTCGTTTCTGTAAGCTACCTGCTGTCCTTACAATGTATCTTACTATATTTAAGTTAACTAGAGTATGCTTTTGTTCCTTACAAATAAACCATTTCTAATGAAGATAAAGAACAGGGGGAAATTGGTTTACTATCTTTCCCTGATAGAATCAATTACATTCTGTTTCACTGATAGAAATTCTAGTGGCTAATTCATTTCTTTAACATTTACATCATTTCTTAGATAAATGTGTAGGATCCTCTGGCAATCTATAAAAATACTGCAAAGTGTAGTGCTCAGTGGACTACCTGGTGAGCGGACGAGGCACCGCAGGTCCGCAGCTGCCAACGCAGCGAGCGCTCTGCCCGCGTGAACCCGCCAGGTGTCGCCTGGCTCTGGCATGCAGCAGGCAGGCGCTGGGTTTGCCCAGCAGTGTGGCTCTCGCTTCGAGCCTCCCGATGCCTACGACCAGCGCACCCTACAACCTAGTGGGGCTCCTTCCTGGGCGGCCAGGCGCAGGACACGCCTGCGGGGAAGGCAAGGAGGCATGACAGCACCCCCAGCTGTCAGTCTGCCATTCTAGCCAGCCATTGGTCCACCTGTCAGCTTGTGCTAGGCAGCCATTGGCTTAATCCATAGCCCACGAATTCTAACTGCTCAGCAATTGGACCTATTGTCCTACTAAAGCGAAGCTCCCCCGTTCATGCTCTCTCTCCAGTGCTCTCTCTCTTCTCAGGGCAGACACTGTTAGTCTGCCTAATAAAATCTCTTGTGTGAGTTCCGTGTCTAGAGTGGTTTGTCTGGGCGCCTTTTCACTTTTCACAAAGATTTTAAGGTTATCATTTAAGAATCATTTGTTACCATACTACATTTTTACCAAAGATCTAAGTTAATAAAATCAGAACTTACAGCTTTACTGAAAATAATGTTAAAGAAACATTAGGACAAAATATCAAAATTGTCATAGGTTGTCAAAAGACAGTAAACTGGATATATTTGATTTTAAGTACACAAAAGATATCTTAGAAAATCGGTGCATGTGTATGCCTAACATGTATACACATGAATATAACCACAAAAATTTCGTACATAAGCAGAACAAAATTAAACAAATGAAAAAAGTAGTCTCAAAATTATGCTAAATGTTCTGACAATTTTAACATATTAGTCATGAATATATAAACCCTACCAAATACATCTTGTCCATTTCTATGTCTAAAAAAATGAAGAAAATTAACATCTGCAGTAATCTATTTTACAATTTATTTTCTTAAAATTGTATTCATGTGGGAGAACACTCACTCTGATATCCCAAATAAAATCTCTAGTACGAATTCTGCTGAAAAGCTTGGTCATTAAAGAAAAAAGAAAAGAAAAGAAAAGCTTAGTTAGAAGAAATTTTTCTAATAGCTTTATTATGTCCATTATATTTATTATGTCTCTAGAAGAGATCAAAGATATGCCATTTTCAGAAAATCATAGCCAAGATGGGAAGCTGACATGGAGTCATATTTTTTTCAAGATAACTACCTGAAGTGAATAAAATAAAAAATTTATCTTATTTCATTTCTCCTTTCCTTCTAGTATCTTGTAAATAATACTCGGGTGCCAGAAGCAAAGAAAAAATGAAAATAAGATAAAATTCTCACTGGCTACCAAAAGGTAGGCTCTGGAAAGCCAAGTGTCTGGCCTCTAGCCTCCTCCCCAGTCTCCCTGTACAATCCAGACAAAGGTTTTTATTGAATCATTGCTTTATCTCTGCTTAAGATTCAATTTCCTGTGTGCCGATGAATATAGACCTCTGACTCAAAGGCATTACACCTATTAAAAAAAAAAGTAAAATCTCAAAAGGAATTTTGCAACCTTTATAGTAATAATTAACTCAGGTAAGAAAGCACCAATGGATGCTAGATAATTGAGAAAGAATCTATTGGGGAACACAAGTATAAACAGTCTTGAGGTACCTCCCCACAGCTTACTCACTCATTACAAAGGGAAAATAAGTTCATGTTTTATCATGGACAAACCTAATATACTTCTGTAACCAGTGATCAAAATTAACACTACCAAAAATAGGGCAAATGAACTCAGGAGTTGTCAGAAACACTGACAATACATCCCTTTTTATGGGTGTCCTGCCAAAACACATGAAGTGAATATAATCTGGAGGAAACATCAGATGAACCTAAATGGAGCAGTATTCTACAGAGCAATCACCCTGTAATCTTTATAGACTACAATGTTTAGAAAGATCAAGAACTGTTCTGCTTAAAGGAGATTAAAGAGACATGAGGTATGGTCTTGGACTAGACAAAAAATATTTGCTATCAGACAACAGTATAAACAGGAGACAAGGAAATTTGAATATGAGCTATATGCTGCACAGTATATAAAAGAACATTCCTCTGGGGAAGAAAGGTCAAGTATTTAGGGTTAAAGGGTCATACTGTCTACAACTCATATAGTTCAGAAAAAGAGAGCACAACACAAATGTAGCAAAATGTCAACAACTAGTGAGTCTAGGTGACAGGTTTACTAGACGAGTTCACTGCACTAGTCTTACAATTTTTCAGCAGTTGAAACTGCTTCAAGTTTTAAAAAAATAAATAGAAGACAAAGTCTCATAAGAAAAAAATTTTTTCTTTCCTACTTCCATTTTCCATCATAACCAGAAGGGTGGAAGCTCCTGCTTACAGTTATGGAAGCAGGAAGGGTCAACTGTACCAACTCAGGATTTGCCAGAGCTCTAAAGATAAATCCCATTACTTATATTTTAAAAATTCTAAAAGAAATAAAATTGGTACTCATATTACTGTGATTAAGTTGTCCTGAAATGCTAAGGCAATACATGCTTTGAAGGTGGCCTTGGCCTCAATCCAGCCACTCTGAGTCCCAATTTCCTCTGTGGCAACCTGCTGTGACTCCTACATACAGCATACTCATCCAGTGCCTTTGTCTGGAAATCCTCCCTATTCTCCAACCACATCTTCACCAACTCACTCCTTGCTCTTAATACTTCATCTAAGCACACCCTACTCAGACCTGGGTCCCAAGCTCCTGTAACACCTGTATGTACTGTCATACTCAAGGCACTGTGTGCTAGGCCTTTATGTTCCACTTTGTATTTCTCTACTACTTTAGCATACACCGAATCGTTTAACAAACATTCCTGCCCAAGTTTCAATCAGGAGACTGATCACAGAAATAAATGTAAATACCCCTTTAATTTCCTCAACTGAGAAAAAAACTGAGTACAAATGGGACAGAATAGTGTTCAAACCAAACACTAAATTTTTCTCCTGTTTCTAGAATAGTTAAACAAGGTACGAAAACTGTCATCCAAGAGACTGTTTCAGGCCTCTACAAGGACCTGGCCCTTAGTTAAGCCCTTAAGGAAAATGTGCCAAGTCAAGTCAACATGTAACAGCACGTAGAGGGAGTGGTTGTGGAGTTTTTTTTGTTTGTTTTTTTAAGAGCTGGGAAAAGAACCCAGCTCACACTCAGCAAGCGCTCTACAACTGAGCTACACCCCAGCCCTGTGGTGGAACTTTGATAAGGCCTGGGTGTCAGAAATCTGATCTTTCAGGGAAACTTTTGCCCCCTTCAAACATCTGGGCATTATTTTCTTGAATCCATTTTGTTAATGGATGACAAATTCTATTAACTCACCTAAGGGAGGTTCAATTTAGGCTATTAAAAAAGTAACTACTGCATAATTCCTATGAAATGTAAATTGATAAAAAGTTAAGGAATATTTATACCAAAAGCTACCTTTCATAAGATGATAGGCTTTATGCCCAACCTCTCTCTTTTTTTTTTTTTTTTTTTTTTTTTTTTTGCCAATTCCTCAGGTTTAAATAGTGATTACAAAAAAAAAAAAAAAAAAAAAAAAACTGTCAGTTCATTTCTGTTACCTATGACGTTTTTTTCCTCGTCAGGATGTAACATCTGGGTGGTACACATACAAGGAAACTAAGAAAATAATTCAAAAATCTAATCTAAATCTAAATCTAAATCTCTTTTATAAATCTCGCTTACTCCTTAGTGAATTTTTACCATATTCTACAGTTAGATTTATCATTTGAATCATACACACATACATACAAACACACACACACACAAGCCCATGAAATGAAATAAGCCAAGTGAACACGAATGTATCTTCTGCACTCACAGGAAGAGAAAAGATAGCATTTAGAAGCCAAGCAAGTCAATGCACAATTTTATTTGTTTTTCTCTACTCTTACTGGACAAGGTTTTTTCTTATTTTTGGTTTTGGTTTCGGTTTTGGTTGGTCTCTGCTTTCACTGATTCTCACAAACCCAGTTCTAGAAACAAAATGATGTACCCCATTTGTGTATAATGAATCAAAATGCAGTTTGTAAAAATTTTTTTAAAAAGACTATGTAATAAAAATCAGAAAAAATAAAATCTGTTTGCTCAAGAAGCCGATCCTAATCAAAGCCACATTAACGGAACCCACAGATACTTGCACCTCAGTTACACATACCCTTGTGTGAATCTGTATTTGATTTTATATTTAATTATAAAGTGCACAGATTCCATTATCCTTCAGGGTTTTATTTTCTTTTATGTTTTACTTTCAAAAATGCTCTTTGCCCATCTTTTCCAAATATTTATTTTGGCTGGTACTTTGTAACAATCTAAGATTTATGTTTTTGGTGGCATTTCCAAATCAATTATAATTCAGTGATACACAGTGTCCAGAAAAATTAAGTTAGTATAGCCTCAAGAGAAACTTCTGACAAGCAAAACAGAGGCAATTTGACACTGAAAGAATGAATTGTTCAGCTGAGAGTGAAACAATTCCTCCACTTTACTAAGAATTGGTTTTAACTTTCTTTTTTTCTTTTTCTTTTTTTTTTTTTTTTTTTTGGGGGGTGTGTGTGTGTGTGTGTGTGCGCGCGCATGTGTGCCTTTTTGAGTATCAAACCCATGGCCTCAAGAATACTAGGTAAGTATTGTACCACTGAGATAGACCCTCAGCCCTGATTTTTTTTTAAAAATCCAGTTATATCTGGTTTTTTTGTTTTGTTTAAATGCATAAAACATATGACACGAAAGATACATTCAAAGGCTCCTCCACTAAAATTATCCTAAGAATAGGTGGAAAATTCCAGGCTTCCCAGAGAGAGACAATAGTTTTCTAAATCAATTCTGGAAAAATGTTAAATCTGGAAATGTTATATGTTTATTAAAAAATTATATGGAATCTTTAGTAACATTAATGATAAAAAGTTAAAGTACATGAGGGATTTTGTTTCTTCAATTCAGTTCATAAGTAAGACTTTTTTTAAAGACTTTTAATTGCTGTATTTATAAGTAAACAATTACAAAATAACTAAAATATCCTAAGTGGTATAAACATCAAGAGAATAAAGCAGTATTATCCATACCCTTGGCTTGCTGAATTTCTGTTATATTAATTTTCCTATATATAAAAGATCTAGAGAGGGTTAACACTCTTATAACTTATTCCTTTGGTTGGAAAAAAATCTATACAAATAGAAAATTCTGCATGAGATTGATTCTCTACCTACAAAATTCTGTGTTTCTTTCCTGAAGTCCTGAGCTGTCCATATGCACATACTGTTGCTTCTGAATTAGAAGGCTGATTACATTTTAAATCATTCTGTAGGAAAAAAATGATGACATTTTACGATGTTGAATTATAAAATATGAACTAGGAGTACATACAGAAGTTCTCAAGAGTAAATGGTCATTATTTATTTTTGTCAAATCTATGAATATAAAAAAATCTAGCCATACTAAAAAGAATAAGGGATGCACCAGGAAAGCCACAGTGAAAACAGAACTGTATTTTGTCATTTGGAGGGAGGAGATCAGTGAGAAGGACTGCCCTGCTAAAGGTCTCCTAAACAGAGAGAGACCTAGTATGTGCTGACCAGCCCATCTCTCCAACTCTACTGCAACTCTATTCCTCCCCCAGCATGCCTGAGTGTATGCAGGAATATCTGTAATCTATTACCCCACATCAATACAGATGTCAAGGAGAAGGGGAAAAACAATGGCCATTCTAAGACCTGCAAATTCATGGAAATAGTTTTGAAATCAAAATTGTGAAAAAGAATTAAGTATTTTCACACTATTATAACTCCATACTGCATGTTACATAAATTCAAACTTATCTCTATACTACAAAAAAAAACTGAATATTTAACTCCTTAAAAAAGAATCAAATCAAGATCCATAGCCAGCCCAGTTCACCATTTCCTAAGTATCCAATTACCCTTACAATGTATTACACTTAAAAATTTTTAATTCCCTGAGGAGAAAAATAAATGCTAACTTTACTCTATCCAAAATTATGATTTAATCTAATACACAGAAACTTTAGGAATAAAACAGTATCAAAAAACTAAAAATCATCTAGGATAGAAAAGTAAAAAGCAAGTCAAAGTTGAAAGTCTGGAAAGCACCCGGGGATGTCAGGAAAGGCTGCTGCTGCCTGGCAGACATACTTCTATTTTCATCTACAATTATATTTTAATTATTTACAAGTAATTTACTTCACTATGGAGTACTAAAATAAATCATTTTAAAAATTAAGTTAAAAACAAAATCTAAGTGAAGGTTAACTCAGTTTTCAGGTCTTGGTACGAAAGTAAACAATTTCAAGACATCGGTTAAAAATTCTCCCAATAAACACCAGGAGCATTTTAAAAACATAATCTCCAAAAAACCTGTTTTAGGTAAATAGAAAAGTCATCTTTACCAGAATAGTTTAATAAAGACAACTAGGTTTCACAGAGATATGGATCCAAGTTCATTTTACATTTGGGGATTTTAAGTTTGCAAATTTAGCCTTACATTAATCCAATGTAGAAATAAATTGCTATTATTTGAGTAGTCTTCAATCTCTAGCATAAAGAGTCATGCAAATGTAAAAGTCACAACAAAATGTAAAGGTCACATGTAAATTCTTATCTTCCTGCATATAAAATCTTCCTTTACCTCTTATTAATGTATAAGAAAATACTGAAACTATGTTTCTCCATTAAATGCAAAAGAAATTTATCATAACTGAAATACTGAAGTTAAAATAGCTTGGCACACTCTGATACATGGATGGTGATACATAAGGGGAGGTGGGTAAAGGAAGAATGGAGGAACTTTGAACTGGGTAGAAGGGAATGAAGGGAGGGGAAGGGCCACTGAAGTGAGAAAGATGGTGAAATGAGACAGACATCATTACCCTATGTACCTGTATGACTGCACAAATGGTATGACTCTACATCATGTACAACCAGAGAAATGAAAAGTTGTACTCCATTTATGTACAATGAATTGAAATGCATTCTGCTATCACATATAACTAAATAGAACAAATTAAGAAAATAGCTTGGCACATAATTAGAGGGGGTAAAGGATACTCTCTCTTCAGCTAGTCCATGACAGAAAGTAAATAAACCAGTTTCTGTTTATAAAAATACATATAATCATACATAGGAAAAATGTACTATGAGACTAAGTTGCTGAATTCAAGAAAAAAAATTCAAATTTTAATTCATCTTAAATGCATCATCATTTGAACAACAAAAATTCACAATGGAAAAAAAAATCTCCCCTACTGGTCAAGAGAAAAGGTTAACGTCCTACTTCATACTCATCTTTTCTTTCACATCTGGAGTATATACATTTTTTAGAAAAAAGAAAAATACTAATCCCAAAATCAAATTTAAGAAAAAGAATTAAATTTTTTCATTAATACGAGAATTATATTTTAGTATGCCTAATATCAAGAAAAAGGGAAAATAAAACTGACTTTCAAAAGGAACTTTAGAAAAACATCAATATAAGTTCATTGATCCCCACAGCCTTGAACTCTATTAAATGCTAAAATTCCATAAACTAATTTCATAGAGGAAATATAAACAAGCCAAAAGATATCGAAATACTAAATAATTCATTTATGTTGAAAAATCTACCTCAAGGTAAAGTGAAACAAGGAGAGAAATCCAGTGACACTTTAAGTTTTGTCCTCTTACTATTTAGATAAAAAGTCATGCCCTCTACTTTGATTCCATTCTTTTTGCACTTAAGATAATGAAAAAGTACAAACATTTTCAGTCCATTAAGTGATGTTGGTACTGGCTCTGAGAGCCACCTGAAGTCCACTGACCTCTTATCTCAACTTTTATTGTCTGGTCCAGGCCTTCAACCACCTCTATCAAAGACCATCATAAGAACCAACTATAACAGTCTTCTTGATTTCAGACTTACCCCTGTCAAAGGTATCTTTTAAAACTATAAATCAAATTCTGTCATTCTCCTATTTATAAACTTTTCCATAGCTTTCATTTCACCTTCTAGAAGTAATTGTCAAGCAGCATGACAAACTCCATGATCCTATCCCTGCCTAACTTTCAACATATTTTCCCATGTTGGTCCTTGTACTGTCCCTTTAAGTTAGAGTTGCTTATCCTCATTACTAACATAGAACATTTTTTAAAGTAGGGGCTGTCTGTGTACTGTAGGATGTTTACCAGCATCCCTGGCCTCTATCCTTTAGGTACCAATAACAGCACCACCCTCAAGTGTCACAACCAAATATGTCTCCATGCATAGATTTAAACAAGCCAAGCTCATTCCTGCTTCCTGGGCCTTCTCCCCTCTCCTTTTTTCTATATGAAATAGTAATAAGCCCAAATAAATTAGCTATCTGGCTGGTTCCTCATCATTATCATCTCAGCCTACTCAAGAGAGACCTTCTCTAATCATTCTCTATAAAGTTGTACTGACCTCCATCCTATTATTAGCCCAGCACTTAACAGTGTACAAAGCAAGTACTCAAAAAGCAGTTGTGAGAATGCATAAATGTCAGGGTTCATGTGAAAAGTGCTTAAGTGTCAGGACCGTAACATTTAATATAGGAGGCCACAGCAATACTCCTGAATATTTACATTTGCCTGCATCTTTAAATTTACCCATTCAAATGCACCATAACTCTTTCCTTTAGAAGTGCTGGGAACATTATTTTCAGTTATAAGCACTGCATATTTGTTACTTGTGTCTTAACAGAAACAGTCTAAAACAAGAGCATCCTTCAGTAAGGTAAAGAATAGAGAGGCATTTGAACTGTTCAGAAGAGTACTGAACAATCAACCTGCAGCTAAAAACAGTCAGGAAAAATGGAATGCTCATCTGTTCTATCTTATAAACAAAGGGCTTACCATTATGTCTAAGCAGTTGCTCTTTATTTTATGTGAATACAAAAGGTCAATAATCGTCATTTTAAAAATAAAAACAGATGAGAGGAAAGAAGAACTAGTTACTTCTAATGCAAAAGGATATAATGAATGAAATGTAAGCATTGAATTTGAGTTAATCAATCAGCTTTTAGTGTTTTCATATGAACTGATAAAATTCATTCAGGTTAACCATAGGCTGAATAGTGAGACCTTACAAAACTGTAAAATCAGGGGCCCAACTAGATTCCATTTTTCAACTCCAAAAAAGACCGAATGACTTACATCACAAGGGTTCTTTCAATAACTTCTGGAGTTTTTTTTTAATTAGTATTTTGACTATGTCTTTCTTAAGAGTATTAGTGTAGTTCATTTTCAAATTATCATGTCATTGCTCTAAATTAGTAAAATACAATTATAGGATTTTAATCAAAGTCACTAACTTTAAGAAGAAGCATTCATTAGAGCATTTACAGAACTTTTAGGATGCGTAAACAAGAGCTTGCAAGTCAATGTACAAGTGTGAGTGAAGAGCTGAGGCATACCAGTTGTGCACCATGAGCTTCTGCACAGCCAGCAGAGCATTGTAGCGGACCTGCTGGTCTTCATGATGCATGTGGTTCATTACCAGCTGCTTCCCACCGAGCTGCTCAATAACCCTGCAGACAGAAGAAAGTTGGTGAAGATGCCACAATTACTTTCAAACTCATGCTGTTCACAAGCAAAAAGTTCAAATACTAAAGGATTTTCAAAAATTACAATAGGTGGAAGTAAACGGACATGTGTCTTCTTATATCATTTGTCTCTGAATTGTAGCTGTAAAGTATTAAAATATATTCTCTTCTGAATTCTTAATGATAAATCCAACTCTTAATCTCCTTTCTGAGTCAGAGGAGAAAGGAGATCATCTACCTGGACACCTCATAGGCCATAGAGTACTCTAGATGATCATTTTCTGGATAGTTGAGTATTAACTTCTTTATTACCAGTATTCCTGGCTTGTTTAAAATCAATAATGAGTACCGCCTATTACTTATTACTTACATAAGATCAATATTAAGTCCAGCAGTTACCATGCTGTGCAACAGATACAAGCTTGATGCAGATAGTAAGGCAAAGAGGGTTAAAGAGCATCCATGTTAATTTCCTGGAAAAGATCTGATTTTATGATATCTGCCCATTTTTCATAACCATGGGATATGCCATGTAACCTCCTGGGCAATGAAACAGAGGAGAAAATTCATGTCTTCAAGAGAACCAAGATGACTGACAACCAACACTGCGCTCTATCACTGAATCCCCTGACACCCTGAAAATTTACTTACTACAAAGTAAAGTGAAAATGGTTATTTTATTCATAAATAGAAAGAGGTTCTCTGTTCTTTGCAAAGGTATAATTCTAAACAGATTTATGGAGTCTCTTTTAAACTCTAGCACAACAGTGTGAATTTCCATTGTCCATTCTGTATCCACCAGTATGATCTGATTGGCAATATCTATTATTTGTCAAGTACAAGAGACACCTTAATGAAATAATGCATTCAGTGGTTGCATTAACCTCGCAGATAAGTAAGGCTTCTAATATCAGTAAGAAATGAGTGGATGAGGGTCAGGGATGAGAGGGAGGCTCTCATCTGCACACCTTTTCATATTTTATTTTAGGAATCTTTTCAAAAATATGTTGAATTTGTGGGGGAAGAGTACAATGTAAGAATAATCAAACATTAACTGAGTGCTTACTATGTGCCAGGCACTGTGCTTTGAAATGTTATCTGATATACCAGCTCAGTTATTAATCAGATGGGTTACATTTAACAACTTCTTTGTTGTCTAATAAGGTAAATTCCTCCATGCCAACAGGGAAAACAAAGGCATCTCTATTATAGCATTGCTGTAAAGATTAAAGGACACAAAGCCCAAGTCCCTGCAGTGTGGTAAGCCCAAGTCCGCTGCTAGGATGATACTGGTTTTGATGACACCAAGGCTACTTGCTACTTCCCTTCAACCCAAGCTCCTAACTATTATAATCCAAGTGATCTTTGCAAAATACTGAATATGATTTTCCATGCTTAAAATAATTCAGTCACTACCACCACTCTTAACAAAAGGATCTAAATCCTTAAAATAGTCGACAAGGCCCTTTACAGGCTCATTTGGAGCTCCTGCCTAGCTTCAGAGAGCAGGATAACATACTTCTTGTTCCCGGGGCTTGCTCTGCACATTCAGTTTATGGTCAAAAGCACTATTATTCCTACCTGAAAGAAACTTATTTGACACGCACATTTTCTCCACAGGCACTTCACAGCCTCTTAGGCCTAGGAACCTACTGAGTACTTCAGCATTATACTGCTACACTGGGGAACCATTTTAAACAACAAAATCAATAACAACAACAACAAAAAAGCCCACAAGACCCAGATATGCAAACAATGTGGCACTAAATAGACCATGTAAATGATTCTCATTGATAGTGGGACAGGAAACAAAAGGAGGCAGATCATAGCCTTGTTCTACCTCAGTTGAAAATGTGTCCATTGATGACTCAACTTTTCACCACTCTATACAGGTCCATGATTGAACACAAGAGTGCCATGAGTGTTGATATGGGGATTACAAATTCATTTTAGTAGGTAGTGAAATTTACCAATCTAAAATCTGCCAATAATGAGAATCAACATACAGTCTCAGAAAGCTGCCATATTATGTATAAAATATGATGATTGAAAAAACAAAGGGATCAGATATCATTTATAATAAAAATATGAGCACTTTTCTACATGTTGGACACTGTGCTCAATGCACCCTATTTTTTTAATCTCCTGTAACCCCATGACAAATGTATTACCAAGGAAAATACAAAGGATTGTTTTTGACATTTTAAATCCCTGCCTCTCATACTATCTTCTCATACTAGGACCAGTCAAGAAAATTCTGTAGAACTTTGCTTTTAATAATTGATATCAGATATGTGTATACACATATTTACTGAAAGCATTCATTTTCAATCTACATGATTCTGCTCTCCACCTCACAGAATCCAGCAGGTCCTAGAGTAGAGATAATCTTACCCCACTGGAACTCACTGCTATAAAATAAATGGTCATTTCTTGTCTTCTCAATTCCAGATGCAAGTGAAGCACCAATTAGATTCAGATTATAAATATATCCAAGATGCTTGGGGAAAAAAAACTGAGAAAAGAATCTTCCAGTTGGCAGATTTCAATGAGAGATCATTTTAATAAAAGAATATTTTGATGATTTAATTTGGAATTAAGATTCAAGTACTTCATTTTTTAGCTATTGTCTAATATGGATAACCTTGCTAACTATATTTCAAAACACACTGAGTCAATAAAATAGCACATTAAGCTTTAAAGACTTTGATATTATAATACATGATTATTAAGTTCAGAACATTTGAGGAATGCACCAGCTGGTGAAACAGAGAAATGTAATTTTAGAATACACTTTAAATATCCTACAAAGCACAGAACTATATTTGTTCTAAAGGTCTTTTTCCCTCTTAATATAGTTTGATTCAGATGAGTTTTTATAAAATATTCTGATAAGGAGTCTGTTGTTTAGAATTGTTTAGAAGCTAATGAAATTATATCACTATATTATGATTCCATGCATATTATTAAAAACTAATTATTAAGTTTCAGGTATGATACCATTTACATGAAGTGGATACTTCTGTATCTATGTACCAATATGCCCTCTAGAGCCCTTAAGTTCAATGAGCACAGAAACCACACCTATTTTGTCCCCCTTGTAATTAGGAAGGTCATTAATTCTTAAAAAACAAAAGGGTAAAATAGGGAAGCACTTTCTAAACATAAAAGTATTAGAAGAAACCACAAGGCTCCAAGGGGCAATACTCAAAATGGTAATCAACATATTAATAAAACATCAATGATTTCATGAACAATTTTCACTATGTAATAACTGTAATTTCTGTATGATAAGAAATTACAAACAGAAGTTGTTAATGTAATAATGTAATTTAACATAACAATGCTCCTGCTTGACATAATAATATAAATATCAAATTTTTAAAATGTTTATCTTAAATGCTAATATTCCTATTAAATCAAGTAAGTAGTCAAAGTATCAATTAAAACCACAAGATGCCATTTTCTCCTACAAGAGGTTAAAGAAAAATAGCACTTGGTGCTATAGTGAACATCATGAAAACAATGTTCTCATACATTGTTAATGAAGAGTCTGAATTGGCCTACATTTAATAATGTTTTTAAAGCACTCACATGCTTCATTTTCATTAAATCTATTTCAGGGACCCAGCAAAGGGAAAGTAATTGGAATGCAAAGATAGTCCATTCTAATAATAATAAAAAATTGGAAACAAACCAAATTTCCAATAATAAAAATTAGAAGCTGAAATACAGGTAACTAGGTAGCATTAGATTATATTTTTAAAATTTAAATGGGAAATATTGACATAAACAACTAAAAGCAAGGGATAAAAGAGGAGATATTACATGACCACAGTTTTAGAACAAAAAATATATATGCATAGGGGAAGAATGAAAAATTGTTATATTCATCTCATGGTTTGCAGTACCAGGGTGCTGTTTTTCCTTCATTATTCTTTTCTGTAGTTTTCAAGTTTCTATAATGAGTACTTATTACTTTTCATGAAACTATAATTTTCAAGACAGAAATTAATTGGGTTTGGTGGATAAAAGGTTTGTGCCACTATCAAAACAATCTACTTGCATGTGCTGTGCTAGGCTTGGAACAAAGGAAATAAGAAATACTTTGCTGAAAGAGTTGCCAAAAGAATTCATACTTGTTCTCTTAAAAAACAGACTTATGTCAGGTAAGTATTATGCCCTACTGTATGGTGAGTACTATGCCTAGTCAGATAATAATTGCTACTTTTGAGAAGTTCACAATCTAGTTGGGGGAAGGAATATAATCAGGTTATCATCATACTAATTGCAAAATATTACATAATGGAGATATTATACAGAATACTGTGCTTCTATGCTTGAAGATAAGCATCTCCCTCAAGTCACATACAGGCTTGTTTTATGATGTTTAAGTATTTATAAACAATAAGGACAAAGAAGTAGTCATGAGTAATTATGGAATGCTAAAATCTTCAAATACAATCATAGCTCCACCAATTTTTTTCTCACATTCTAAAAGGTCCTGAGTTTGTTAGTTTCAACACTGTTACTGAATAAATATGATAAATCTGTGGGTATATATGTATATATGTATATATATTCTCATAATAGAACTTTGATGAATATATTAACATTGCTAATAACAAAAGCAGTTGATAATTATTGAGTATTTATTGTACACTGTTCTAAACCCTGTATTTGGAATAACTTCATTGACCTCATTAGAAAGGAATATTATCTTTCCAATTTTATGGAATAAAGAACCAATTAGCAAGTAGAATTGCAACAATTAAAACACAGCTTTTCCATACAAAATAAAACAGCCCTTTTGTCCCATTTAATGTTTTTTCCTTGATATAATAATGGCACCCTGATTTTCTAATTTTTTCTAAGAAAACCTGTACATCTTTTTGTTGTTAATGTATCTAAGTGCATTTAATCATGTGACCAAAATCACCTCCTCTCTAACACCTGACTTGTCTCCATAATACTTTGAAATATATAATTTCAATATTATGTTTCTAGTGTAACTTTTCTTTAAAGATGTTGTATTTTACTTTGAACTTGCTAAGGTCAATCGCAGCACATAATTCATCTCTGTAACTACGAATAGTAGTAGAAAAATAACACAAAAAAATCACAAAAAGATTATTGAATTGAATTATACAAACCAGAGAAAATCTTAACATGAAATTTCTAATGTGATCTCTGATAGCTACTACATAATACTATTATTGCAAGTGCTCTTATATTTTTATACTACTCATTTTTAATTGTTTTTATCATAATTCCCACTATTAAGGTAATCTTGATTCCATTACTCAATTAATTCCTCTACTAAACCACTCTGTTTTACATAAGCACATTACTTAGGATTCTATGTTGAAGATTTCAAGAAATCCAAATGAAATTAATCATTTTCTCTTACCGTTTGCCTCGTGGATAATGTCGTACATATTCTCCAACATCATGAGCTGCAACAGCTAAGACTTGTGGGTCATCTGACACCTCCAGAAGTTTTGTCAAGATTCTGTAATAAATTTAATTCACAGAGATCAAATTCTATTTTTTTTCTACAGAACACAGGCATAATCTAACATCTTCAAAGTAAACGTTTATAAACATAATCATATTCTTCTAAGGACTTCATTATTGGGCTGGGGAGATAGCTCAGTTGGTAGAGTGCTTGCCTTGCAAGCACAAAGCCCTGGGTTCAATCCCCAGCACCTCAAAAAAAAAAAAAAAAAAAAAAAGACTTCATTATTATGCATTAATTAGCAGTTTTTAAGCCTTTATACATATGTAACAGCTTAACTTGATTCACAACATATACCATGCTTGAGTCCCAAAATATCACAGGCTCCTTCTCCCTTTAAAGAAAGACAGAATATGAGTAAAAATAATTTTAATATAAGACTATCGGTGGATCTTTGCTAATTATATTTGTTAAATAAATCACTTGTAAATTATAGGGCCAATTGTTAGTTTTGGGACAGATCTTCTTGGCTCTCTACAATAAAGATGATAGACTGAGCACTAAGACACTCTCTCTTGCCCTATCTCTAATAAAAGACTGGGACTAAATCTAATTGCTAAAGCAACTGAATGTTTTCAAGAAGATGGCAGCCTAAATCTACCCTTTTGACTCTTTTGCTTATCTAATACTTTCCCTCATGCAACCATACAGAGTAAAACTTCTGTAGGAGCCTCACAGGTATTCTGAAACTATGAACTAGGGATTGAAGCAGAGAAGGCTGCTCTCTACCTCTCTCCTCAAAGACCACAGTGAGAGGGTGCAACCACCCAGTTGATGTACAAGTCCGTGGGTGATGCTGCTCAGAATCGAAGGAGCTGGAGAAAGACTGCCTTCCTCCTATTCAAGAAGCACATCATATCTGTTAAACTGTTCAAGGGTCCAGAAATGTGAATGGGAAACTTCTCACCTCCTTCTACAAGCAGAGAATAACTATAATAACCAATCAGGGTAAGTAATGTTTAAATAGCTAGGTAGAACACTAACATAAAAACAACTGTTTTTTAATATGCAGATATAGTCACTCAGAAATAAAGACATAGAAACCTTAAATTATCAAACTGAACTCAGTAGTGAATTGAAAAAAAAAATGTATTCAGCTCTCAGCTCAAATGTACCCTCTGGCTTAAGAGCTCCATCACTTTAAGACAGTACTCTCTGTGATACTCTTCTCATACCTCATTTTGCTTCATAGTACTAATTGCCACCCACCATTACATTCTCTTTCCTTAATTGTTTAGTCTTTCCCAAATACAATGTAAGCTTAATGAAAATAAAGACTTTTATTTGCCAACGTATGTAACAACTAGAACCATACTGACTATTCAAAAGATGCTCCAACAAAAACTCATAAGAAAAACATAAATAAATAATTTAAGTGTTACATTGGTGATGCCAAATGGGAAAAATAATTTTGACAGCTCCTGACGGAATGTAACATACACAGACCCAGAAATTCTATTTTTAAAACACTTCCTTACAGAAATGTTTTCACATTTCCACAAGGATGTATACGTTCACCACCTTTAAAATGTCTATAACAGGGCTGGGGGTATACTTCAGTGGCAGAGTACATGCCTAGCATGCACAAGGTCCTGATTAAATCCCCAGTACAAATAAAAGAGAGAGATAGACAGACAGACAGACACTAAGTCATTTTAAGTGACTCCAAGTTGTAATACGTAAAAAAGCAGCAAACTAACACTCTTAAACGCCCTTAGTATGATGGCAAATGTAGAAAAATTCATCATCACTTATCATCATTCATTATATTTACCCAGATGAAGTATGCCTAGGCCCCAAAAGAACACTGAAGAGTCTACCTTTGGTTCTGGTTCCCCCAGGAAGCAATCTGAGTTGGAAGAGCAGTGAAGAAACCTGTTCTCTTTAGCTGTATATGCCTTCAGGAGTGCTAGAATGGCTTGGACCAGGTCTATTTGACATAACTTGGATTTCATAGATTTAGCGATACACACATTAAAAAAGGTTATCTAATTTTATCAGGATGCTTAAGATGTTATTATCCCTTGAAATTGCTAACTATTTTTAAATATTTAATAAAAAAATTGAAACCGCTGAGTGGTTCATTTGT
The DNA here is from genome assembly GCF_902686445.1 of Sciurus carolinensis. Classification (NCBI taxonomy): domain Eukaryota; kingdom Metazoa; phylum Chordata; class Mammalia; order Rodentia; family Sciuridae; genus Sciurus; species Sciurus carolinensis. The sequence goes on along the minus strand of NC_062213.1, from coordinate 80,114,123 downwards.
ATACAAACCATTCATTTACAAAATATGTCCTATTTCTTAAAATCGTAGTAGGAAACAAAACACATCTTTGCTTTTATTATTTGCATTACAGCAACTACGTGAGAGCAATAAAACCCTATATTTGTTCAAAATTTTTATCAATCTATGAAATTTGCTTACTTTGGTTTCTAGATAACATTTATTTGGCAATGTATTCTAAGACTGAGGCCTAAGATTGCTGAGTACCTTTTCCTGTCACATCTTAGCCTATCAGCTAGCTAAAATCTATTAAAAGGAAGCACTGATAAAGACCCCTGTTGTCAATCAAGAAAACATTTCATCGTGAAGTAAATGCACACCTTCTATTTTCTGGATTAAATGGAAATTGAAATTTGCATTTCCAAGTTATAAAGAAGAAAGGAATGACCACTTATTATACATATTATGCATGTTTCAAACTGTGTAAATATATTCTCCGTAACACCCATAAGTGATGAAATGGAAGTCAGAGAAGTTAGTTAATATGCCTTCCAACATTTCAAATCTTGAAATGATGTTGAAAAAGGTGAAACTGAAATCTTAATTATTATCTGCCAACTGTCCAGCCACACACACACAGCACAACTGCACCCTGATAGCAATTCCTTCAACTCCAGCATATAAAATCAAAAAAATGAAACAAGACATACATTCAATTTTCCATATATTTATGTTTTGAACACTTCAAATAATGCACATCTTTTATAACAGGACAATTTACAAGTTATCCTAAAGTTAAGTTAAATTCAACTGAAAACATTTAATTTTAATATATTTTAATAAGATATGACTTTAGGAAATTATAAGCAAATTGTGTTAAAATTTCTTAAGCATAACATAATACTTATTCTGAATACCTCAAACTGGAGGGAAGTCAGCAGATTATAGCTCAAGTCAAACTTAGTTGCCATCTCCCTTTGTAATAAAGTTTACACACACAGCCATGCTCATATTTTACTTATTATTCATAGCTGCTTTGTCACCATAATGTAAAAGTTAAATAGTTGAGACAGGGAGTAAATGATTCAACAAGTATAAAATATATAACATCTGGGCCTCTATAGAAAAAAAAGTGTATCAATCCCTGCCTTAAATCATCCTCCATGTGGCTGAAATCCTGATACCTGAAATATGATGTAAAACCAACAGCAATGGTACCTCCTGGACACTTGGAATCACAGGTCCTACTCTAAACATATTGAGTTAGAATTTACATTGGAACATGATCCCATTAATATTTGAAAACAGTCTTAGACTCAAAGAACACTAGAATTAGAAGGAATCACAGAAACTTTTTAGTCAAATCTACCAAACACAGAAATTATTTTAATGGGGCTGGGGTTGTGTCTCAGTGGTATAGTGCTCACCTAGAAGGTGTGAGGCACTGGGTTCAATCTTTAGTACCACATAAAAATAAATAAAATAAAGCTATTAAAAAAGGGTTTAGTTTAAAAAAAAAGAAAGAAATGATTTTAATGGTTCCTTTGGGGGGTCATTTAGTCCAGTGAATAGCTTCAGCAACAATGAAAGCACCTTCCTACTATCCGTAAGTCTGTTAAGTGTGCTTTCTATTTTTAATATTTAAATCATTGATAGAAATGTCCAAAATAGGTTATAAAAAATACTCTTTGGGTAAGCAAAAAGAGTTCCCTCCCAAGTCATCTCTGAGTGTAGTTTGTAAGTCAATAATAGATTCATCAATCATAATCTAAACTTCCATCACTTTAACTACAAGCTGTGATTCTGTCAAACATTCCAATGGCACCCAGAGAGCAACATACCACAGCTTTGTAGTTAAAACAAACATGACTTACAACTCTGATGTTTGTCAGAAAGGCTATCTTAAAGTGTCTATATATAAATTCAAAATCAAATTTAAGCTATTCTTCTGATTGATCACTCAACAAATTTGCTCTGCTCTCTTTCACAATGTTTCCCTGTTTTATAAACTTGTTTGCTCTTTGGTTTTGCTTTTAACTATCATCTCCATGGTTTTTGATATTTCAGGATATTTTCTTATTCAAAACACATACCTACTTCAAAACTATAACATAAAAGCTCCAAGATATTTTCTGAATACCACTGTACTCAAAGGTGACAGAGGAAAAAACAAACATATCACATACTTGCTAAGTCTGAAATTACCCAAAAATAGGTCATAGCCTGACATAAGTGTGGTTCTCCACAGATAAAAAGGTCAGCCCTCACAGTGCTTTTAAAATAGCAGCATTAAGTAATGACTGCATCTGCATCTATCTTATCAGATGGTTTAAAGAACAGCACTAGTATACCCTTCTCTTCAATCATCCTATGCAACTAATTTTCAGGAATATGATGAACAATGATTTCAAATATCATCATCATGGAAACATAAAAGAAACAACATACCACTGTTTCTGGTTATTCAGAAAAAACAAAAAGGATCATACAAAGGTAAAAAGGAACAATATGATGGAGTAGTAAGAATTAAAACCTAATGCCAGGATGTGCACTTCAAAGGCTCTTATTATGTGTATTATACCTAGAAATAAGGTCTAAACAAGAGATATATACATGCCTAAATATATTTCATCAAATACATGTATTTACCTTTTCTCTTTCTGTCTCAGACTACACTGTTCAATATGGCAGCCACTAATCACGTATGGCTATATAGGCAAGTGATCTACCACTGAGCTACATCCCAGTCCTGCATGTAGCTATTTAAAGTTAAATTGATAAAAAAAATAATAAATTCTAAAATTAAGGGTTTTTGGTGATACCAGCAACATATCAAGTACTCTTTGGCCATAAACTACTGTACTGAGTAGTACAAATATAAACAATTGCTACTATCACAGAAAAGTTTCATGGAAACTGAAGTACAAAGTGAAAAATTATAAAAGGCATCTGTAAGAACATCAAAAAAACCAAATGCACTGGAATAAATATAATGAAATATAAGCAATACCATAACATTATCTGAACGTAATCTACATAAACAAAGGAATGTGCCATGTTCATGGACTGGAGCACCATAGCAAGTTTTTTTAATATCAGTTCCTTCTAGAATGAACTACTGATTTCATCTGAGTCAAAATCTCATTAAGACCATTTACTTGACAAGTTGATCCTAAAATACATATGGAAACATAAAAGGCAAAATCCAAGACACCTTGGAAAAACAACAAATTTGGAACACTCATGTAATGACTCACTATAAAGCATGGCAATTAATGTAGCACTGGAGTAAGAACAGATAGATAATGGAATAAAATAAAGAATTCAGAAAGACATTTGCAAAATAGAGATTCTAGCCAAAGCAATTAGGCAAGAAACAGAAATATATTCAGATTGGAAAGTAACAAGTAAAACTCTCTATTTGCAAATGTCATAATCTTGTATTAGAAAATGCAAAAGAATTCAATTAAAAGCTTTTGAAACTAACAAAAAGAGTTCCAAAAGACTGAAAAATATGAGATCAACCCATAAAAATAAAATATATTTCTTTAAGCTTGCAGCAAGTAATTGAAAATGAAATTAAGGAAAGTTCCATTTGTACTAGCATTAAAAGAAAAAATATTAAGAATAAATTTAACAAAAGAAATGTAAAACTTGCACTCTAAAAATTTAAAGAATGGTCAAAAGAAACATGATCTAAAAAACCAGGAAAACTCTTATTTAGCATCTATGTATTAAATATCATTACGAGTTATTTATAGCTTCAACATAATCTCTGCTAGAGTTGCAACTGGCTTCTTTATGGAATTTAACAAGGGGATTCTAAAATTCATAAGAAATGGCAGGAGACCAAGAATAGGCAAAACTATCTAAGAAAAATAATAGACTGCTAGTATCCTATTCAACATACAAAGTGCATGGAAGTCATTACCCCTTCCTCACAACTAAAAAGCTTGAAAATGAACTCTTCTTAAATTCATCAGAGAACTGAGGTATATATAAGTGTACACTATTACCATGTAAGCTCGAGAGAGGTAAACACAGAGAATCAGAGCTTACTGAGAGCAGAAGTTACTGCTGGCAGGAATATTTCAAGTATAACTGACTAACTGCTAAAGATTGAGTGATGACTAGCTTAAAAGGGGGGAAAAAGTCCTAGAGGCCCAATTTCAGGTGGTGGGGGAGGGGATTCACAGTGCTTGGGCTAATCTAAAACTACCTGTATCTATTAAAGAAATTCAATCAAGAATGAATCTTACAAAACAGAAAACAATGGCCCAGTTTCAGGAGTGAACTCTGTCAAACATTCAAAGAGAAAATGACACCAATTTTCTACAAAATCTTCCAGAAAACAGAAGCAGAAGGAATACTTTTTAAATCATTCTATAAGACCAACATTACCATAATCCCAAAATCAGATAAAGAATCATAAGAAAGGTAAATTACAAAGCACTATTTATTATCAGCATAGATGTAAAAAGAAACCCTCAACAAATACTAACAAATCAAATCAAACAGTATAAAAAGAATTATGCATCATGACCAAGCAGGACTGATTCCAAGTGTGCAAACATGATTCAATATTTGAGAATCAATTAAAATAATTCATCCTATCAACAGGCTAAAGAAGAAAAATTACATGATATCATCAATAGGTACAAAACATCATTTGACAAACTTCAAAATCCATGCATGATAAAAAGAAAATTCTCAGTAAACTAAGAATAAAAGGAATTTCCTAACTTGATAAAGATGATGTACAAAAAAATCTACAACTAAATCATACTGAATGGTGGACACTAGATGTTTTCATCACTCATATTTGCTCTCATATTGGAAGTACAGCTAGTGTAATAATAAGCCAAAAAAGGAACTACAGCAAAGATACAGTATATAGAGTTAATACTTAACAGTTTTCCTATACACCATCAATGAACAATTAGAATTTGAAGTTAAAAACACAGCACCATTAGTTAGCACCCTCCAAAAATGAAATACTTAGGTATAAATCCAACAAAATATGTAAAAGATCTATATGAGGAAAACGAATGAAAGAAATTAAAGAAAATCTAAGTAAATGGAGATTCCATGTTCCTAAGAGGCAAGATACAATAATGTGAAATTGTCAATTCTTCCCAACTGGATCTATAGATTCAATGTAATTCCAATAAAAATTATTTTTGTGGATACTGACAAATTAAATCTTGTTTCCATTTGTTTAGTTAGGGAAAGGCAAAAGACTCAGAAAGGTTAGTACAATAATGAAGAACAACAAAATCATAGGACTGACCCCACCAATTTCAAGACTTACTCTAAAGTTATAGTAGTCAAAGATAGTGTGGTATTTTTTAAATTTATTTTTATTGTAAACAAATGGGGTACATCTTGTTTCTCTGTTTGTACATGAAGTAGAGACATACCATTTGTGTAATCATACATTTATATAGGGTAATGGGTGTATAATTCATTCTGTTATTTTCCCCCCACCCCTTCCACCCCTCTTTTCCCTCTATACAGTACCTCCTTCCTCATTCTTGCCCCCCTCCCACCACCCATTATGTATCATCATCTGCTTATCAGCGAGATCATTCATCCTTTGGTTGAGATTGGCTTATCTCACTTAACATGATATTCTCCAATTTCATCCGTTTGCCTGCAAATGCCATATAATTTTATTATTCTTTATGGCTGAGTAATATTCCATTGTATATATATACCACAGTTTCTTTATCCATTCATCAATTGAGGGGCATCTAGGTTGATTCCACAATCTGGCTATTGTGAAGTGAGCAGCTAAGAACACTGATGTGGCTGCATCACTGTAGTATGCTGATTTTAAGTCCTTTGGGTATAGGCCAAGGAGTGGGATAGCTGGGTCAAATGGTGGTTATTCCAAGTTTTCTGAGGAATCTCCACACTGCATTCCAGAGTGGCTGCACCAATTTGCAACCCCACCAGCAATGTATGAGTGTACCTTTTCCCCACATCCTCGCCAACACCTATTATTGTTGCTTGTATTCTTGATAATCACCATTGTACTTGGGGTGAGACGGAATCTAGGGTAGTTTTGATTTTCATTTCTCTTATTACTAGATGTCGAACATTTTTTCATATATCTGTTAATTGCTTGTAGATCTTCTGTGAAGTGTCTGTTCATTTCCTTAGCCCATTTGTTGATTGGATTATTTGTATTCCTGGTGTAGAGTTTTTTGAGTTCTTTATATATTCTGGAAATTAGTGTTCTATCTGAAGTGAACTGCTTTCATAGTGTCCCAGAGACAGAGATATGCTGTATCTTTGTTCTCATTTACCTCTAAGAATTTTTTTCCCCCTGATGTCTTCTGGTATCCATTCATCATTCAATAGCGTATTATTTAATCTCCAGGTGCTGGAGTAGTTTCTGTTTTTTATTCTTTCATTTATTTATAATTTCAATCCATTATGATCTGATAGAAAACAAGATAGTATCTCTATCTTCTTGTATTTGCTAACAGTACCTTTGTGGCATAAAATATGGTCTATTTTAGAGAAGGATTCATGTGCTGCTGAGAAGAAAGTGTATTCGCTCTTTGTTGGATCGTATATTCTATAAATGTCCATTAAGTCTAAATTATTGTGTTATTAAGATCTATGGTTTCTTTGTTCAATTTTTGTTTGGAAGATCTGTCCAGTGGTGAGAGAGGTGTGTTAAAGTCACCTAGTATTATCGTGTTGAGGTCTATTTGATATCTGAAATTGAGAAGGATTTGTTTGAGGTACATGGATGAGCCACTGTTTGGGGCATAGATATTTATGATTGTTATGTCTTGCTGATTTATGCTTCCCTTAAACAGTATGAAATGTCCTTCTTTATCCCTTCTAACTTTGGCTTGAAGTTCACATTATCTGATATGAGGATGGATACTCTGGCTTTTTTGCTGAGTCCATGTGCATGGTATGTTTTTTCCATTCCTTTCATCTTTAGTCTATGGGTATCTCTTTCTATGAGGTGAGTCTCTTGCAGGCAGCGTATTGTTGGGTCTTTCTTTTTAATCCAATTTGCCAGTCTATGTCTTTTGATTGATGAGTTCAGGCCATTAACATTCAGGGTTATTATTGAGATATGATTTGTATTCCCGGTCATTTGGTTCATTTTTGTTTTTTGACACAACTTGGTTTCTCTTTTATTTGGCTGTTCCTTTAGGGTAGTTCCTCCCTTTGCTGATTTACATCATTGTTTTTTATCTCTTCCTCATGGAATATTTTGCTGAGAATGTTCTGTAAAGCTGGCTTTCTTTTTGTAAATTCTTTTAGCTTTTGTTTAGCATGGAATGATTTTATTTCATCATCAAATCTGAAGATAAGCTTTGCTGGGTATAAGATTCTTGGTTGGCATCCATTTTCTTTCAGAGCTTGAAAGATGATGTTCCGGCCCTTCTAGCTTTTAGGATCTGGTTTGAAAAATCTGTTGATAACCGTATTGGTATCCCCTGAAAGTAATTTGATTCTTTTCTCTCGCAGTCTTTAAAATTCTGTCTTTATTTTGTATGTTAGGTATTTTCATTATAGTGTGCCTTGGTGTGGGTCTGTTGGAATTTTGTATATTTGGAGACCTATAAGCCTCTTGTACTTGATTTTCCATTTCATTCTTCAGATTTGGGAAATTTTCTGATATTATTTCATTGAATAGATTGTTCATTCCTTTGATTTGTTTCTCTAAGCCTTCCTCAATCCCAATAATTCTTAAATTTGGCCTTTTCATAATATTCCATAATTCTTGTAGATTCTGTTCATGAATTCTTACCATCGTCTCTGTTTGGTCAACTTTGTTTTCAAGATTAAATATTTTGTCTTCAATGTCTGAGGTTCTGTCTTCCAGGTGTTCTATCCTATTGGTTATGCTTTCTGTGGAGTTTTTAATTTGCTTTATTGTTTCCTTCGTTTCAAGGATTTCTGTTTGTTTTTTTTTTTTCAGGATCTCTAACTTTTTATTGAAATGATCTTTTGCTTCCTGCATTTGCTCTTTAACTGTTGATTGGTGCGATCAACCAAAGCCTGCATTTGCTCTTTCATCTCATCATTTGCTTCCCTGATCATTATAATTATGTACATTCTGAACTCCCTTTGTGACATTTCTTCTGCCATGCTGTCATTGGATTTTATTGATGTAGCATCTAGGTTTGTTTGAGACATTTTCTTCCCTTGTTTTCTCATATTGTTCAGGTATCTACCCCTCTAGTACTGAAACTCTGAGATATTGCAGATTTCCTCTACTGACCTATACTGTCCCTGTAGATTTCCAATAACTCACCTCCTAGCCTTCAGTAGCCTGAAATCTTAGAGGAACTTGATAATGCAGTGCTCCACAAGGAAGCTGCCCCTCTAGGGGTGGTAGCCTTCAGGTGGGGTATATTCCCTGCTAGTGGGCAGAGGCACCTCCACATTGTTGACAGATCATCAGTCAAAAAGAGGACTATCCTGCAGGCTGGGGCATGGCTGGTCTGGACCTGTGTCTCTGGTTCTACTACCCTCGTGGGAAAACCTCACCCAGCAGGGAAGACTCACCCAATGGGGAGTCTCACTGGGCAGCTCTCCACCAAGAAGTTTCCTTCGGTCCAGAACTAACACCTGGGCTGGGCAGTCCTCCTCTGCGATGTTCCTGGGGTCTGGAACTAACTCCTGGGCCAGGAAGCCTCACCCTGCTAAGCCCATGGCCAAAATCATTCTAAAAATGGTGAAAAACTGAAAGCATTTTCCCCTAAAAACTGGAACAAGGCAGGGATGCCCTCTCTCACCACTTCTATTCAACATTGTCCTTGAAACTCTAGCCAGAGGAATTAGGCAGACCAAAGAAATTAAAGGGATACAAATAGGAAAAGAACTCAAACTACCCCTATTTGCTGATGACATGATTATATATTTAGAGGAACTGGGAAATTCCACCAGAAAACTTTCAGAATTCATAAGTGAATTCAGTAAAGTAGCAGATATAAGATCAACGCTCATAAGTCTAATGCATTTTAATACATAAGTGATGATCCTCAGAAAGAGAAGTTAGGATAACTACCCCATTCACAATAGACTCAAAAAAAATAAGAATAAAATACTTGGGAATCAATGTGACAGTGTGGTATTAAAAGTGATTACATCACTAGATTACTGGAACAGAAGAGAAAGTTCAGAAATAGACCCACACAAATATAGTCAACTGATATTGATGAAGAAGCAGGTTCAAGTCAATACAGCAAAGTCAAGTCTTTGCAAAACCTATAGAAATGTACGATACAAAAAGTGAATCTCAAGGGAAAAAATGGACTTCAGTTAATAATAAAATATCAAATGCTAGCTTATCGACTGTAATAAATGGACCATACTAATGCAAGACGTTAAAATCAGAAGAAACTGCTGATGGGAACGGAAAGGAAATATAAGAATGCTGTGTACTTTCTGCTCCATTTTTATGTAAATCTAAAATTTTTCTAAAAATTAAAATCTATTATCTTAAAAAGTTACAGTAATGTAATTTGTGCATTGTTTCTTTTTTTTAATTTTCATTTATTTTAATTGTAAACAAATGGGATACATGTTGTTTCTGTTTGTACATGGAGTAACAGCATACCATTTGTGTAATCATACATTTACATAGGGTAATGATGTTTGATTCATTCTATTATTTTTTCATTTCCTCCCACCCCTCTTTTCCTCCTACAGAGTCCCTCCTTCCTCCAGTCTTGCCTCCCTCACACCCCCCCATTATGTGTCATCATGCACTTATCAGTGAGATGATTCATCCTTTGGTTTTTTTTACATTGGCTTATCTCACTTAGAATGATATTCTCCAATTTCATCCATTTGCCTGTAAATGCCATAATTTTATTATTCTTTATAGCTGAGTAATATTCCATTCTATACCACAGTTTCTTTAGCCATTCATCAACTGAAGGACATCTAGGTTGGTTCCACAATCTGGCTATTGTGAATTGAGTAGCTATGAACATTGATGTGGCTGTATCTCTGTAATATGCTGATTTTAAATCCTTTGGGTATAGGCCAAGGAGTGGGATAGCTGGGTCAAATGGTGGGTCCATTCCAAGTTTTTGAAGGAATCATCACACTGCCTTCCAGAGTGGCTGCACTAATTTGCAGCCCCACCAGCAATGTATGAGTGTATCTTTTTTCCCACATCCTCTTCAACACCTATTGTTGCTTGTGTTCTTGATAATCGCCATTCTAAATGGGGTGAGATGGAATCTTAGTGTAGTTTTGATTTGCATTTCTCTTATTACTAAAGATGGTGAACATTTTTTCATATGTTTGTTGATTGCTTGTAGATCTTCTTCTGTGAAGTGTCTGTTCATATCCTTAGCCCATTTGTTGATTGGATTATTTGTATTCTTCGTGTAGAGCTTTCTGAGTTCTTTATATATTCTGGAAATCAGTGCTCTATCTGAAGTATGAGTGGCAAAGATTTTCTTCCACTCTGTAGGCTCTCTGTTCGCATTGCTGATAGTTTCCTTTGCTGAGAGAAAGCTTTTTAGTTTGAATCTATCCCAGTTATTGATTCTTGCTTTTATTTCTTGTGCTATGGGAATCCTGTTAAGGAAGTCTGATCCTAAGCTAACAAGTTGAAGATTTGGACCTACTTTTTCTTGTATAAGATGAGGGTCTCTGGTCTGATTTCAAGGTCCTTGATCCATTGTGAGTTGATTTTTGTGCAGGGTGAGAGATAGGGGTTTAGTTTCATTCTGTTGCATATGGATTTCCAATTTTCCCCAGTACCATTTGTTGAAGAGGCTATCTTTTCTCCATTGCATATTTTTGGCACCTATGTCTAGTATGAGAAAACTGTATTTACTTGGGTTTGTGTCTGTGTCCTCTATTCTGTATCATTGATCTTCCTTTCTATTTTGGTGCCAATACCATGCCGTTTTTGTTACTATTGCTTTGTAGTAGAGTTGAAGGTCTGGTATTGCGATACCCCCTGTTTCATTCTTCCTGCTAAGGATTGCTTTAGCTATTCTGGGTTTCTTATTCTTCCAGATGAATTTCATGATTGCTTGCTCTATTTCTGTAAGGTACATCATTGGGATTTTAATTGGCATTCCATTGAATCTGTATAGCACTTTTGGTAGTATGGCCATTTTGACAATATTAAATCTGCCTATCCAAGAACACAGGAGATCTTTCCATCTTCTAAGGTCTTCCTCAATTTCTTTCTTCAGTGTTTTGTAGTTTTCATTGTAGAGATCTTTTACCTCTTTGGTTAGATTGATTCCCAAGTATTTTTTTTTTTTTGAGGCTACTACAAATGGAGTTGTTTTCCTCATTTCCCTTTCAGCTGTTTCGTCGCTTGCGTATAAAAATGCTTTAGATTTATGCGTGTTGATTTTATAGCCTGCGATTTTGCTGAATTCGTTGATGAGGTCTAGAGGTTTTCTGGAGGAGGTTTTTGGATCCTCTAAATACAGAATCATGTCATCAGCAATTAGGGACAGTTTAAGTTCGTCTTTTCCTATTCGTATCCCTTTAATTTATTTCTTTTTTTTTTTTTTGTAACAAATGGGATACATGTTTTTCTGTTTGTACATGGAGTAAAGGCGTACCACCTATGTAATCATAAATTTACATAGGGTAATGTTGTTTGATTCATTCTCTTATTTTTTCCCTTCCCCCCACCCCTCCTACCCCTCTTTTCCCTCTATACAGTCCTTCCTCCATTCTTGCCCCCCTCACTAACCCTAACTCTAAACTAACCCTAACCCCTCCCACCTCAAATTACGTGTCACCATCGACTAATCAGTGTGATCATTCGTCCTTTGTTTTTTTGAGATTGGCTTATCTCCCTTACCATGATATTCTCCAATTTCATCCATTTGCCTGCAAATGCCATAATTTTATCATTCTTTATGGCTCAGTAATATTCCATTGTATATATATATACCACAGTTTCTTTATGCATTCATCAACTGAAGGGCATCTAGGTTGGTTCCACAACCTGGCTATTGTGAATTGAGCAGCTATGAACATTGATATGGTTGTATCTCTGTGGTATGCTGATTTTAAGTCCTTTGGGTATAGGCCAAGGAGTGGGATAGCTGGGTCAAATGGTGGTTCCATTCCAAGTTTTCTGAGGAATCTCCACACTGCCTTCCAGAGTGGCTGCACTAATTTGCAGCCCCACCAGCAATGTATGAGTGTACCTTTCTCCCCACATCCTCGCCAACACCTGTTGTTGCTTGTGTTCTTGATAATTGCCTTTCTAATTGGGGTGAGATGGAATCTTAGGGTGGTTTTGATTTGCATTTCTCTTATTACTAGAGATGTTGAACATTTTTTCATATGTTTGTTGATTGCTTGTAGATCTTCTTCTGTGAAGTGTCTGTTCATTTCCTTAGCCCATTTGTCAACTGGGTTATTTGCATTCTTGGTGTAGAGTTTTTTGAGTTCTTTATAGATTCTGGAGATTAGTGCTCTATCTGATGTATGATTGGCAAAGATTTTCTCATTCTGTAGTCTCTCTCTTCGCATTGCTGATAGTTTCCTTTGCTGAGAGAAAGCTTTTTAGTTTGAATCTATCCCAGTTATTGATTCTTGCTTTTATTTCTTATGCTATGGGAGTCCTGTTGAGGAAGTCTGGTCCTAAACTGACATGTTGAAGATGTAGACCTACATTTTCTTCTATAATCTGCAGAGTCTCTGCTCTGATTCCAAGGACCTTAATCCATTTTGGTTTAGTTTCGAGCACGGTGAGAGATATGAGTTTAGTTTCATTCTGTTGCATATGGATTTCCAATTCTCCCAGCACCATTTGTTGAAGAGCCTACCTTTTCTCCACTGCATATTTTTGGCGCCTTTGTCTAGTATGAGAAAACTGTATTTATTTGGGTTTGTGTCCATGTCCTCTATTCTGTACCACTTTATACCTTTCTATTTTGGTACCAATACAATGATGTTTTTGTTACTATTGCTTTGTAGCAGAGTTGAAGATCTGATATTGGGATACCCCTGCTTCACTCTTTCTACTGAGGATTGCTTTAGCTATTCTGGGTTTCTTATTCTTCCAGATGAATTTCATAATTCCTTGCTCTATTTCTGTAAGGTACATCATTGGGATTTTAATTGGAATTGCATTGAATCTGTATAGCACTTTAGGTAGTATGGCCATTTTGACAATATTAATTCTGCCTATCCAAGAACATGGGAGATCTTTCCATCTTCTAAGGTTTTCTTTAATTTCTTTCTTTAGTGTTCTGTAGTTCTCATTGTAGAAGTCTCTCACCTCTTTTGTGAGATTGATTCCTAAGTATTTTATTTTTTTCGATGCTATTGTGAATGGGGTAGTTTTCCTAACTTCTCTTTCTGAAGATTCATTACTTATGTATAAAAATGCATTGGATTTATGAGCATTGATCTTGTAACCTGATACCTTACTGAATTCACTTATGAGTTCTAAAAGTTTTCTGGTGGAATTTCCTAGTTCCTCTAAGTACATAATCATATCATCAGCAGACAGGGATAGTTGAGTCCTTCTTTTCCTATTCGTATCCCTTTAATTTCTTTGGTCTGTCTAATTGCTCTGGCTAGCGTTTCAAGGACGATATTTAATAGAAGTGGTGAAAGAGGGCATCCCTGCCTTGTTCCAGTTTTTAGAGGGAATGCTTTCAGTTTTTCACCATTTAGAATGATATTAGCCATGGGTTTAGCGTAGATGGCCTGTACAATGTTAAGGAATGTTCCCACTATCCCTATTTTTTCTAAGTGTTTTGAGCATGAAGGGGTGCTGTATTTTATCAAATGCTTTCTCTGCATCTATTGAAATAATCATATGATTCTTGACTTTAAGTCTATTGAGATGGTGAATGACATTTATTGATTTCCTGATGTTGAACCAGCCTTGCATCCCTGGGATGAAACCCACTTGATCATGGTGCACTATCTTTTTAATATGCTTTTGTATGCGATTTGCTAAAATTTTGTGAGAATTTTTGTGTTGATGTTCATTAAGGATATTGGTCTGAAATTTTCTTTCCTCGATGTGTCTCTGTCTGGTTTAGGTATCAGGGTGATATTGGCTTCACAGAATGAGTTTGGGAGGGTTCCCTCCTCTTCTATTTCATGGAGTACTTTGAGAAGTATTGGAATGAGCTCTTCTTTAAAGGTTTTGTAGAACTCGGCTGAGAAACCATCTGGTCCTGGACTTTTCTTTGTTGGTAGGATTTTGATGAGTTCTTCTATTTCATTACTTAAAATTGGTCTATTTAAATTGTGTATGTCCTCCTCGTTCAGTTTAGGCAATTCATATGTCTCTAAAAACCTGTTGATGTTTTCAAAATTTTCTATTTTGTTGGAGTATAGATTTTCAAAATAGCTTCTAATTATGTTTTGTATTTCAATCGTGTCTGTTGTGATATTTCCTTGTTCATTCCGAATTTTAGTGATTTGGGTTTTCTCTCGTCTTCTCTTTGTTAGTGTGGCTAAAGGTTTATCAATTTTGTTTCTTTTTTCGAAGAACCAACTATTTATTTTGTCAATTTTTTGTATTGTTTCTTTCGTTTCAATTTCGTTGATTTCAGCTCTGAGTTCAACTATTTCCTGTCTTCTACTACTTTTGGTGTTGGTCTGTTCTTCTTTTTCTAGGGCTTTGAGCTGTAGTGTTAGGTCGTTTATTTGTTGAGTTTTACTTCTTTTATTGAATGCGCTCCATGAAATAAATTTTCCTCTAAGTACTGCTTTCATAGTGTCCCAGAGATTTTGATATGATGTTTCTTTGTTCTCATTTACCTCTAAGAATTTTTTAATTTCCTTCCTAATGTCTTCTGTTATCCATTCATCATATAATAGCATATTGTTTAATCTCCAGGTGTTGGAGTAGTTTCTGTTTTTTACTCTTTCATTTATTTCTAATTTCAATCCATTATGATCTGATAGAATACAAGGTAGTGTCTCTATCTTCTTGTATTTGCTGACATTAGCTTTGTGGCATAATATATTTTCTATTTTAGAGAAGGATCCATGTTCTGCTGAGAAGAAAGTGTATTTGCTCTTGGTTGGATGGTATATTCTATAAATGTCTGTTAAGTCTAAATTATTGTGTTATTGAGATCTATGGTTTCTTTGTTCAATTTTTATTTGGAAGATCTGTCCAGTGGTGAGAGAGGCGTGTTAAAATCATGTAGTATTATTGTGTTTTGGTCAATTTGGTTTCTGAAATTGAGAAGGATTTGTTTGATATACATGGTTGAGCCACTGTTTGGGGCATAGATGTTTATGGTTGTTATATCTTGCTGATTTATGGTTCCCTTAAGCAGTATGAAATGTCCTTCTTTATCCCTTCTGACTAACTTTGGCTTAAAGTCCACATTATCTGAAATGAGGATGGATATTCCAGCTTTTTTGCTGAGTCCATGTGCATGGTATGTTTTCCCCCATCCTTTCACCTTTAGTCTATGGGTATCTCTTTCTATAAGATGAGTCTCTTGCAGGCAACCTATTGTTGGATCTTTCTTTTTAATCCAATCTGTCAGTGTATGTCTTTTGTTGGATGAGTTTAGGCCATTAATATTCAGGGTTATTATTGATATATGATTTGTATTCCCGGTCATTTGGTTCATTTTTTTAATTTTATTTATTTTTTTTGACACGACTTGGTTCCTCCTTTATTTAATAATTCCTTTAGGATAATTCCTCCCTTTGCTGATTTGCTTCTTTGTTTTTCATCTCTTCCTCATGGAATATTTTGCTGAGAATGTTCTGTAATGCTGGCTTTCTTTTTGTAAATTCTTTTAGCTTTTGTTTATCATGGAAGGATTTTATTTCATCATCAAATTTGAAGGTAAGTTTTGCTAGGTATAAGATTCTTGGTTGGCTTCCATTTTCTTTCAGAGCTTGAAAAATTTTGTTCAAGGCCCTTCTAGCTTTTAGGGTCTGGATTGAAAAATCTGCTGATATCCATATTGGTTTCCCCCTGAATGTAATTTGGTTCTTTTCTCTCGCAGTCTTTAAAATTCTGTCTTTATTTTGTATGTTCGGTATTTTCATTATAATGTGCCTTGGTGTGGGTCTGTTGTAATTTTGTATATTTGGAGTCCTATAAGCCTCTTGAAATTGGTATTCCATTTCATTCTTCATATTTGGGAAATTTTCTGATATTATTTCATTGAATAGATTGTTCATGCCTTTGGTCTGTTTCTCTATGCCTTCCTCAATCTCAATAATTCTCACATTTGGCCTTTTCATGATATCCCATAGTTCTTGGAGATTCTGTTCATGAATTCTTACCATCTTCTCTGTTTGTTCAACTTTGTTTTCGAGGTTAAATATTTTGTCTTCAATATCTGAGGTTCTGTCTTCCAGGTGTTCTATCCTATTGGTTGTGCTTTCTATGGAGTTCTTAATTTGGTTTATTGTTTCCTTCATTTCAAGGATTTCTGTTTGGTTTTTTTTCAATGTCTCTAACTCTTTATTGAAATGATCTTTTGCTTCCTGTATTTGCTCTCTTAACTGTCGATTGGTGCGATCATTCAATGCCTGCATTTGCTCTTTCATCTCATCATTCAATGCCTGCATTTGCTCTTTCATCTCATCGTTTGCTTCCCTGATCATTTTAATTATGTACATTCTGAACTCCCTTTCTGTCATTTCTTCTGCCATGCTGTCATTGGATTTTATTGATGTAACATCTAGATTTGTTTGGGGCATTTTCTTCCCTTGTTTTCTCATATTGTTCAGGTCAGTGGACTGCTGAGATACTGCAGATTTCCTCTATTGTCTTACAATGTCCCTGAAGATTTCTAATATATCCCCTCTTAGCCTTCAGTAGCCTGAAGTCTTGGAGGAACTGCGGTGCTCCACAAGGAAGCTGCCTCTCTAGGGGTGGTGGCCTTCAGGTGGGGTATATTCCCTGATAGTGGGCAGAGGTGCCTCCACTTGTTGACCAATGGTCATCCAAAGGGGAACTAGGCTGCGGGCTGAGGCAAGTCCTGTTTGTGCCTGTGTCTCTGGTTTTACCGTCCTTGTGGGAAAACCTCACTCAGCAGGAAAGACTCACCCGGTGGGGAGGTCTCACTGGTCAGTTTCCATCCTAGAGGTTCCCCCTCAATCCACACCTACCACCTGGGCTGGGCTGCCTTCCTCTGCAACGTTCCCAGGGACCCGGACCTACTTCCTGGGTCTGGGAGCCTCACCCTTCGCAGACGAGTCTCCTTAGGCTGCCTCTCCTCAGAGAATCTGCCCACAGTTCTGGAAACTTTGCTCCGCCCCTCAGCTTGTCTCTGTGCGGCTCTTCCACCAAGAAGCCGCCTAGGTCCTGGGACCCTGCTCTGCACCTAAATCGCCTGGCTATGCAGCCCCTCCTCTGAGCAGCCACCTGGAGCCCTGTACAGTACTCCAAGTCCCAGCGACCCGCCGCACTCCTCCTCCTCCTCCGGGCAGCTCCCCGGTGTTCAGGAGCGGTCGCTCTGAGTCCAAACAGCTCACCACACAGCTCCTCCTCTGGTCAGCTGCCCGTAGCCCTGATGCGGCCGCTCCAAGTCCAAGCGACCCGCCGCGCTCCTCCTCCTCCTCCCGGCAGCCCCCCAGTGTTCGGGTGCAGTCACTCTGAGTCCAAACAGCTCGCTGCGCAGCTCCTCCTCTGGGCAGCCCCCCAGAGCCCCAGTGGCTTGCTCTGAGTCCAAGCGACCCGCCGCGCTCCTCCTCCTCCTCCTCCTGGCAGCCCCCCGGTTTTCAGGAGCGGTCGCTCTGAGTCCAAACAGCTCGCCGCGCACCTCCTCCTCTGGACAGCCCCCAGAGCTCCGTGGGTTGCTCCGAGCCCAAGCGCTGTGCTGAGCGGCCTCCTCTACAATGCTCCCAGTTGTCTGAGTTCACTGCTCCGGTGGGGGGAGGGGTGTCTCGTTGGGTAACTCTACTTCACAAAGTTCCCTGCATTCCGGGACTACCGCCCCATCCGGGACACCTCCCCAATGGGAGAGACTCACCCGGTGGCTTTGAGTTGGTCCCAAGTCTCTCAATATCTCCTCTTCTTGAATCCTGAGTCCTGGAGCAACATGAAATGCAGCCACCCTCTAGTCCGCCATCTTGAAACCCTCCTGTGCATTGTTTCTAACAGTCAAATCTGGCAATAAATTTAAGTGCCTATTACTTAGAGATTGATTAAATACAATGAACTCATTTTTAAAAAGAGAAGAAAAAAGGTCAAGGTTGTTTCCCATTTTCATAACTTACTATAAAGCTACAGTGATCAAGACAGTGTGGTACTGGCATCAGGACAATCATATACACCAGTACAGAGTCCAGAAATAAACTCGTACGTGTATACTCTGATAATTTTTCCAAAAGGGTCAGTGTGTTCAACACACTGAACAACCAGATAGCCACATGCAAAAGAATTAGACCTTCACCTCACACAAATATAAATATAACTCAAAGTAAATCACAGACCTAAATGTAAGAGCTAAAACTACAAAAATATTAGAGGAAACATAGGGATAAATCTTTGTAAGATGAATTTTGGTAATGGATTCTTCAATACAAAACTAAAAGCAGAAGGAACCAAAGAAAATACAAATTGGACTTGATCAAAATCCTAAAACTCTTATGCTTCAAAGAATACTATCAAGAAGGCAATGAAATATGAGTCAAGGATTTGCTGGTAAGGGGATGGAACTGGAGACTATCATTCTAAATGAAATAAGCCAGACCCTAAGAGTCAAAGGTCAAATTTTTTTTTGATATGCAGAAATTAGTCCAAAAAAAAGTGGGAGAATTCCATCAAAAGCGAAGAAAGACCAGTGAACTAGATGAAGGGGTTTGAGGGGTTAGGGAGGAGGGGCAGGATAAGGGAAGAATGGTGGAATGAATCTAACCTAACTTTCCTATGTACATATATGAATATGTCACAGTGAATCTCACCATTATGTACATCCACAAGACACTAATTGAAAAAAAAAAAAAAAAAAAGCAGAAAGCTTAGTAGAGTAGAAGGAAGGATGTTATATATAACTAAAAAGAATCAATAAAAAGAAAAATGTATATAAAGCAAGATATATATATGTGTGTGTATATACATATACACATATATACATACACACACATATATACACATACATCAAGGATTTGAACAGCTACTCCTCCAGAGAAAACACAGAATGGCCAATAAGCATAAGAAAAGACCTTTGAGATCATTAGCATCAGAAAATAAAAATAGAAACCCCAATGAGCTACCACTAAGATGACTACAATCAAAAAATCAGATAATAACAAATCTTAGTAAGGAGGTAGAAAAATCAGAATCCTCATGCACTATTGGTGGGAGTCTATAATTTTATAAATATTATAATTTTAATAGAATTATTTTAATACATTTTGTTATGATTTTACATTATAATTTCAATAATTTTAAATTATTATAATTTTATAATTGTGAAGCCACTTTGCAAAACTGTCTGGCAATTCCACAAAGAGTTAAATGAAGAGTTACCACATGACTAAACAATTTCACCCCTAGGTATCTACCCAAGCAAGAGAAACAAAAACTTTATATCCACATACCAACTTCTACAGCAAGTAATGCTGGTGGTATTATTCACAATAACCAAAAATAGAAACCACCCAAACATTCATTATTATTCATTATTTTTGAACTGATGAGTTCAAAAATAAAATGTAGTCTTATCCATACAATAAAATATGACTCAACCATAAAAAGGAATGAAGGAACATGAACCTTGAACACATGGTAACTGAAAGAAGCCAATTACAGAAAGGACAAATATATGACCCCATTAATGTGAGATTTCTATAATAGACAAATTGAGAAAGACATAAAGCAGATTGGTGGTTGTTTCAAACTGGGTAAATGGGTAGATAGAGAGGTGATAGCTAATGGGGATTCTTTCTGAAAATATTCTAATATCAACTATGAAATGGGTAGATAGAGAGGTGATAGCTAAAGGATATGGGGATTCTTTCTGAAAATGTTCTAATATCGACTACGTTGACATTCATGCACAACTGTAAATATACTAAAAACACTGAATCAGATATTTTAAATAGACGGCTGTACAATATGTAAATAACATCTCACTAAAAAAGGAAGATACCTGCACATATGTGGGTCACCTTACCATGATGAAAATAAGCCTGCAAAACACTGAAAAAATGTTATTTTCAACAAGGGTGCTGATTCAATTAGATATCCATATAAGGAAAAGAGTGGATTTTTTTCTTCTACTTCATATCTTACCCAAAAAACAATTCCAGATAGAGTGAACTTCTAAATGTAAGAGGTAAAACAATAAAGCCTCTATAAAATAAAATAGAAAGGTAGCTACGTGACCTTGAGTAGGCAAAAACTTCTTAACCAAGACACAGGGCATACAGGGAAAGATTAATAAATTGAGCCACATTAAAATTTAGAGCTTTGGGCTGAGGTTGTAGCTCAATGGTAGAGTGCATGCCTAGCACATGTAAGGCACTAAGTCAATCCTTAGCACCACATAAAAATAAATAAAGGTATTGTGTCCATCTCGAACTAATTTTTTTTTTAATCTGGAGCTTCTTTCATCCAAATGCCATAAAAAAGAGTAGCATGAGACAGAGAGTGACAAAATAGTTGTAATGAATATATGAAAAAATAACTCATACTCTGAATACAGAATTTCCATAAATATACAAAAATATATAAGAATGGGTACATCTCAAGGAAAAGATATCCAAATAAAAAGGAATTCAAGGGGCTGGGGAGATAGCTCAGTCGGTAGAGTGCTTGCCTTGTAAGCATGAGGCCCTGGGGTTCAATCCCCAGCACCCAAAAAAAAAAAAGAATTCAACTAAACTATTCAGCATGAAAACATAAATTAAAACCACAGAATACATAAGATTTAAAGAATGACAAAACAAAAGTTAATGAGGATTTGAAATAACAGGCATTAAAGAGTATAAAGTGGAATAAAAACTTACTTCAAGAGTTCATAATTCTTCTCATTTAGCCTCACAGCATTCTCTCTCCAAAATTTCTCAGATTTGTGCACAGGACTCCATTCCAACCTTCCAGATTTAAGTTCTGAACTATATTCATCAAATGAGCTATAAAAATTTTTAAGTGAATATAGTATATAAGAAGAATTTGAGTTATTCTAAAGTTAAGCATAATCAAATGTCTTCACTGGTGATTTAATTATGAAGACTGACAATAGATAGTAACAAACTATCCCTAAATAAAGTTTAAATAGATTAGATAACCTTTAATAAATCATGTGAAATTTTATTCAAAATACTAAGGTCAAAATTTTATTCAAAGTACTCGCTCCTGAAAATTTGAATACTGCATGAACTATTTAAATGAGCACTTGTTTTCAAACTCCTTACCCCAACAAGTACATGAGTATGTATCAGAAAAACAATGGTAAATCTATCACAATTTCTACTGTGACACTTGAAATACTGTTGTTTGCCAGATTACTAGGCACAATAATGTGAACATACATAAAGGCAGAGTACTTTAACATAAAATAAAATATCATACCCTAATACCATTAGACTATATCACAAACTATGATTATACATCATAAAAATAAAATCACAAATATTTCTACAATGTTTTACAATGTGACTACCAATAATATAGAGGTAATTTATTAATTGAAATAATCCATCATACATTAATTGAAAACATCTATAAATTACAACAAACTGAAATGTATTTTAATTCAAAAACCCAATAGGTGTACAGTAACTTGGTTATACAAAACTTAATAATATGATAATCTTTAATGTGGTCAGCTAGTAGACAATGTCAGAGCATGCTTAGATTTTCTTTCAAGTAAAAAAAGAGATG
Organism: Sciurus carolinensis; assembly: GCF_902686445.1. Taxonomy (NCBI): domain Eukaryota; kingdom Metazoa; phylum Chordata; class Mammalia; order Rodentia; family Sciuridae; genus Sciurus; species Sciurus carolinensis. The sequence continues at coordinate 80,092,354 of NC_062213.1, read as the reverse complement.
TAGCCATTAAATGTTGACTAGTAATTCAGTATAAGCATGATGAGTAGGTGATTGGGGTGTCCTGTTCAAATAAAGTAGTTAGTTTATTGTAGGGCCACTTGGTATAAAAAGTAAATTAGACCAGGCACAGTGACACACACCTGTAATCCCAGCAACTCTGGAGGCTAAGGCAGGAGAATCGCGAGTTCAAAGCCAGTCTCAGCAAAAACAAGGTGCTAAGAAACTCAGTGAGACCCTGTCTCTAAATAAATTACAAAATAGGACCGGGGATGTGGCTCAGTGGTCAAATGACCCTGAGTTCAATCCCCAGTACCCTCTCCACCAAAAAAATTAAACTAATATTTTTTTAATATTCATATCCTACACCTTATAACAACAAACATAGAGATATGCCAACTGTACATATCACCCTCATTCACTGTATGTAAATATAATGGGAGGAATCTCCCCAAAGGAGAAGAAATAACACACAGTTCTAACCAACTGTTGCCATATAAAAATGGTATCTCAAGAGAAGACAACATATCTTAGGGAATGCTCTTGATTTTCATTCTTTGCAATCAATTCATATTTTCTGAAAAAAACTATGCAACTCAGCATGTGCACCTGTAATACCAACCCCTCAGGAGGTTGAGACAGAAGGATCCCTTGAGCCCAGGAGTTCACAACCAGCCTGGGCAACACAGCAAAACCTCCCACCCTCTGCCAAAAACAAAATAAAACAAAAAGCTATGCGAGTACAAGTCAAACAAAGTCCAACAGATTCAGTATATGAGAAATTTTTAAAGTAATAATACTAACACACCTAAGGTCCTGGACACTTTCACCAAGTTTTTCCAAAAGAAATTTGATGTCTTCACTGATATCTTCATCATCATACTTCTGCTGTTCCAAGTTCTCCAATTGTTTCAGAACTTTGCACTGAATCATAGCCAAAGCATATTCTTGGCGAGTTTCTCTTTCAGTTGACTTTTCTAAAAAGTTCTGGGTTAGACAAAGAGATAATTTAAAAACTTTATAATTTGTTATGTGATGTTCCCAGACTTATTTCCTTTTATTCCCTCTCTCCTTCTCCTGTTCTCAGATTTAACTATCACTTTTAAGTGAATGACTTCATCTTGGATTTCTCTTTCCTGAGTGCCTGTCCCTTATAAGAATTCTATCTTTGATTACTTACATACATTTATGGTTTCAATCTGAAATGTCTCTCAAACACCCAGGTGTTAAAGGCTTAGTCCCCAGCCCATGGTGTTACCAGGAGGCAGTGAGAACTTTAAAAGCCAGAGCCTAATGGAAGAAGTTATGTCGCTGGAGGAATACCTTTGAAGGTGAAGGGGATATTGAGACCTTGGCCCCTTCTTTCTCCCTTTGCTTTCTGGCCACCATGAGGTGAGTAGCTTCCTTTACCCCATGCTCCCCATATAATATGCCCCTCTGCTACAGGCCCAAAGGCAATGGGGCCAAGAAACCACAAAACTGAAACTTCTGAAACCATGAGCCATAATAAACCTTTCCTCTGTATGGGTTGATTATCTGAGGTATTGTGTCACCATGATAAAAGTTGACTAACACACATACTTACTGGCTTACTAAAATCTTTATTGACCCAGACAAACTTCACAACACTGAACATTAAAATCAAAATCCATCACAATCATTTCTCATGGCTCTGCTCCAGAGCACACTACAGTGAACTCCATTTGTTGCCCAGTTAGAACACTACGGATACTAAGAAAAAGAGTACCCCTCTAATTATTTCTCTAGTTAACAGTCAGTTACATATTCCCCCCTTAGCAATCTATGCACATAGAACAGTAGTTATAAAATTCTCTTGACTGAAAATTTTTATGACATTCAGACAAGTTCCCTAACTTTCTTCTGAGCTTTTCTATTTTAAGAGTACTTATGAAGACAGTAAAGGAATCAACAAATTAATAAACTGTTCACTGAATTAACCTAGGAACAAAAACAAACAAGGAATTTTAACTAAGCTTATAAAAAAGACCTATGAAATCCCCCAAAAAATTCATATAACAATTAATTCTAAATAAAGTATACTGAAATTTCTTTTTGCAAGCAAGTTATAATAACCCTAACAGTTATGCTAAATACAGAAAGAGACTGAGCTTAGCATGTGGAAATCAGTGAGACCAATGTCTACTGTTCTTTCCCTTTACGTTCCCTCAGATTTTAAGTGCCTTGAGAGTAATGTCTCATTCTTCTTTATATCACTTGTGCTTGACTCAGAATCTGGCTCAGAATTGATATTAAAAAAATTGTGAACCTAATATTGCTCCTTAGTGCTTATATCTATAATATCACAAATTACCTGCAATCTTCTTTTATTATAAATATATGAATACAGTAGCAATAGCATAATTCAATCTGCTTTCAGAATTACTTCAAAACTAAAATATGAACTTTCACTCAAGTAGGACAAAGAACCTAGTTGATAAATCCCTCTCTTGTGAGAAACAACTATAAAACCTAGACACAATAAGAAAGCAACTACAAAAAGGAAAAGCAAACAGAGGCAGACAAACTCTGCAGTTCACACTCTCTTGGGGAATCAATACAAATACCTGTCACTGAAATTTTTATTTTGAGACCAAGTACAATCTGTGCATTGGGCACAATGGCAGTCAGAGAACCTGCAGTAAAGCCAAAAAATAGTCTTTCTAGCCTAGACAGAAAGTGAAGCTAGACAACCATACATGCTGACAAGAAGAGAGGAATTCCAGAAGACTGACAGCTAGAAAGGAGATTCAAATTTCACCTAATCACATTTGACCAACCCCTTAAACATGCATGCACAGGACAGACTCAAAGCAGCTCTGCTAAAGACAGAATGTCTGCAACCAGAGCTGCCACCCAAGGAACAAAGTCTCTGTTCAAAATTGGTCAAGAGAACCATCCACCAAAACAAAGAAAGCAAATTTCAGATGAGAAAAACAGCAGAGTGTAAAATCTCCACAACACAGCATTTCAGGTTACAATCTAAAACCATTTGACACCAAACAAATCATAACGAAATGGAATACAGTCTCAGAAGAATCAATTGAGTCCAGTTCCAGGATGCATCAGATGTTAGAACTAACAGGATTTCAAGGCAACTATAATAACAATCCTCAATTAAATAAAATACAGTTTTCATGGACAAAAATCTCAGAAGAAAAATAGAAATTATTTTAAAGTATCAAATGGAAATTTTTGATGTGAGATCTCCAACTTCTGAAATTAAAAATTAGTTGATGCCAAAGTCAGGTGGGAGCTGTGGCAGCTGCCGCTGCTGCTGCCACTGCCATAGTTTGTCACCAGAAGGAAGATGGCATATCTGGAGGAACAGTTGTCTGATGAGGAGAAGGTACATATAGCAGCAAAATTCATCATTGATGCCCCTCCTGGAGAGTTTAATGAGGTTTTTAATAATGTTTGATTACTGCTTAATAATGATAATGTTCTCAGGGAAGGAGCAGCCCATGCATTTGCACAGTATAACTTGTACCAGTTTACTCCAGTAAAAATTGAAGGTTATGAAGATCAGGTATTGATAACAGAACATGACGACTTGGGAAATAGAAACTTTTTGGATCCAAAAAACAGAATCTGTTTCAAATTTGATCACCTTAAGAAAGGAAGAACTGATCCAAGACCTTACAAAGCAGAAAATGCAATTGAATCATGGAGAACTTCAGTAGAAACTGCTCTTCGAGCTTACGTAAAAGAACATTACCCAAATGGAGTCTGCACTGTGTATGGTAAAAAAAAAAAAAAAATAGATGGACAACAAACCATTATTGCATGCATAGAAAGCCATCAGTTCCGGAGCTGGGGAGATAGCTCAGTTGGTAGAGTGCTTGCCTTGCAAGCACAAGGCCCTGGGTTTGATCCCCAGCACCAAAAAAAAAAAAAAAGAAAGCCATCAGTTCCAAGCAAAAAACTTTTGGAATGCTCATTGGAGGTCAGAGTGGAAGTTTACAATCACTCCTTCAACCACACAAGTGGTTGGGATCTTGAAAATTCAGATTCATTATTATGAAGATGGTAATATTCAGCTAGTGAGTCATAAAGATACACAAGATTATCTAACAGTGTCTAGTGGGGTGCAGACAGCAAAAGAATTTATAAAGATTGTAGAAGCTGCAGAAAATGAATACCAGACTGCCATCAGTGAGAATTATCAGACAATGTCAGACACTACTTTCAAAGCCTTACGTCGACAGTTGCCAGTTACATGAACTAAGATTGATTGGAACAAGATTCTTAGCTACAAGATTGGCAAAGAGATGCAGAATGCATAAGATGAACATTGCAGACCGGATCATTTTAGTGTCTTTGCATTTAAAAAAATTGTTGCAAAAGTATTCAGAACTATCAAGCTGCCCAGTCATCATGGGCTATTGCCATTTAAAATCACTGTAATTAATTAGTTTGGTTAGAGCACAAAGCTTAGCTATCAACCATTGTTTTTCATTTCTTTTGTTCAAAGAAGGCTGAAAATGAATTTAGTTTAAATATCTTTTACTTTGTGTTATTCTTTCCTTTCTTACAATGAAAGGATGATTCCTCTTATGGTTAAAAAGTCTTTGAAAGCATTTCAAAATATTTTACTTACTGTAACCCTAATATTGTCTTTTGGCTTATGAAATGGGTAGCCTTTGATATAAGCTCACTTCTTTTTAATGGGATCAGTAACAGACATTCTAGTTTAAGGTGGTTGATAGACTTAGCCATATATGCTGCTAAAGAAATTGTCTACCTTTTCCCCCTCACCTCTTCCACTTATGTAAGATTGAGATTAGAGGGAAAGCATTTTTTGTATTAATTGTTTTAAACCTTTCAGTAAGGTTATTTAGCTAGTTAACTAAACTTTTTTTAAACAAGGCCAAGGTCTATTGCTATTTTGAGATTCTGAAATTAAATGAGAATACTTACTTTGGAAATGCATCTAATGCTTTTTTCTTGTGACAGTTACACAAATTAGCTTGAATTCCGTATGACCCTGAGTTATTTTTATCATAAAGCCACAAATGTATTATAACAAGGCAAATTGTAATATATATAATCCTGAACTCATGACCACGTCTCAGTTTTTTTTTTTTTCCCGTGGATTGAAAACTACTGAAATTCAGAGTGACATTAAATTCAAATTTTCCTATTTGAGTAGAAAATCACCAGTAAATCCTACACTATTTTGAATATTTTCTTTGGATATTGTAATTCTCAACTCGTTGTAACTTAGAGAAACTGGGAGTACATATGGTGCACAGTCTTAAGTTTTTCCATCTTTCTATGCATTATGAGCATGTTTTCAATATTTAAAACAATAGATTTACTGATACTACAGGAATTTCACAAGCCTGTGGTGAATGTTAGTATTTACTATAAGGAGATGGGTGGATTTATGGGTTCACTGAGTAGCGTTTTGATGCTTATACTGGAGTGGAATCCATTTCTTACATACTCCCACAGACATCTGGGTCTAGAAATTTAAAAAAAAAAAAACCACTCTTATTATGTATAATAAAATACTTCATTAGCTTGAAAAAAATTAGTTGATGGACTTAAGAATCAAATGAAGATGAAATAGGAAAGAATAAGTGAACTAGAAAACAGATGATCAAATTATTCAAGGAGAAGAGAGAGAAAATATTTTTAAGAAATAAATAGAGGCTCAAAAACCCATCAGTTATATGAAATGCTCCAATATATGTGCAACTAGAATACCAAAAGGAGAGGACAGGGAATGGGGCTGAAATTTTATTTGAAGAAATATAGCTGACAATTTCCCACATATGATGTGAGAGAAATTTTCAGATATTCAATGGACACCAAGCCCAAGCAGATGCACATCACTTGTCAAGCTGAGAAAAGTTTGTTTGAAGGATATTTTTGTTGATTATAACATTAAATATAGAATTCTATGTTTACATTTCAGAGATAAAATGACAAAACTGAAGGACAGGCACCAAAGCAACCCCAGTAAGTACTTAAAGACTATAAGGGTTGGCAATGCTTTCATCTACTAAAATAGAAAACATTCATTATTTTGGTCAGTCCAATTTGGAACTGTTATCTAAAGTCAGAAAACTAGTCATATAAAGAATTCAAGGGCTGGGGTTGTGGCTCAGTGGTAAATGCGTTTGCCTAGCACAGGTGAGGCACTAGGTTCAATCCTCAACAATACATAAAAATAAATAAATAAAATAAAGGGATGGTGTTCATCTACAACTAAAAAATATTAAAATATATATATATATATATATATATATATATAAATTTTAAAAAGAATTCAATTAACCCAATAGAAGGTGAACTTTGAAAAAAGAGAGCAAAAAGCAAAGGAGCAAACAGAAAACAGTAAAATGGCAGATCCAACCTAATCACTTTAAATACCAGTGAAGTGAACACTCAGGTTAACAGGCAGACATTATTAAAACATATAAAAATTCAAGAACCAAGTATATATTGTCTAAAAGAGACAAACTTTAAATATAAAAATCACAGGGTGAAACTAAAAAGATGTAAAAAGACATACCATTCAAACCATAAGAATAAGAGAGCTGGCTTGTCATATAATTTCAAATAAACTATATATTTGAGAAGAGAACATTATCAGTGATAAAGGAGGAGGACCTTTCACAATGACACAAGGGGCCATTCATTAGAGAAATGCAACATATATAAATGTAATAATAGAGCTTCAAACTAACAGAATTAAAAGGAGAATAAACAAATCTACAATAATACCTAGAGATGTGAACAGCACACTGATAGAATCACTAAACAAAGAAAATCAGTACACAGAAAATCTGAATAATAACTATCAACCACCCTGACCTAATTGACAACTATAAAACACTATTCCCACCTACAAAATACAAATTCTTTTCAAGTGCACATGGTACATTATGAGTCATAAAACAACTCTCAACCTTCCAAGGGTTAAAATCTTACAGAATAGTTCTTTAGCTAAATGGAATTAAATTAAAGACCTGTAAATGTCTACTTTCTATTTGGAAATATAATCATGTGCTTCTAAAATATCCACAGGTCAAAGAAGAAATCAATGACATTAACATTTGAACAAGCCTGTGTCCTTTACTAAACTGTGAAATCCTAGTCCACATGATCCAACTAGATAACATAGATCATGTTTAATTCTTCCCTTAACCCCAGTTCCTATTATGACTATTCCTAAGAACTATTCTCTCCCAAGACATTATTTCCTTCTACAAATTCTTTTGAGATCTTAAATTGTGCAGAACCCTAATCTAATAACCTCTTCCTTTATGAAACTCTTCCCTTCCTTATTTCCTTTTGTGAGACTTTTCTTGTTCTCTTCTATTAAGTTTTCAGTTACTCTTTCCAGTTACATTTCCTACCACCATCTCTTCTAACTTTAGAAACATATTAAAGTTCTTTTGTTCACATGGTCCCTTATTAATTCCCCTGCATGTTTGTTTAAACTCTATATTTCATAATTATCATAATTAGTGGTTTCAACTATAACTTTGACACATTCAATATCTCAATAAGACAGTCTAGAATTCTCAAAATAATAGCACTTCCAAATTTAGTGATCTTTTATTCTCCCCTTTTCTTCAACTCTGTCAAATCAATCATTAAGCCAAATTTTTCCTTGAAAACAAGTTTTCATTTCATCTCTTCGTCTGATAAAGAATATAAAAAAAAATTTTTAAGTCAATAGACATGCAATTATTCTATCAAATTCCTGTAAGGTTTTAAATGTTCACTTTTACTTCCTGTATTATCCACTGCAGGTTATGAATGATTCACTGCATATGCTTGCACAGGTAATGAAGATCACACTTAATGCTCACTTTCACTTTCTGAACTTATAACTGCAGGCTATGAATGGTTCACTGCACTGCACTGCAGTGGTAATGCAGGTCACACTTTAAGATTAAAAATGTCACAGTCTTGCCAGGCATGGTGACCCATGCCTATAATTCCAGTGGCTCAGGATTCTGAGGCAGGAGGATCATGAGTTCAAAGGCAACTCAGCAAGACCTTGTCTCTAAATAAAATTCAAAAAAGGGTTGGAGATGTTGTTCAATGGTTAAGCACCCTGGGTTCAATCCCTGGTGCAAAAAAAAAGTCTAAGTCTTCCCAAAATTCATCCATACCTATATCTAATAAGCAAGATGGAGATTTAACCTGAGACATCTATGCAGAATTTCTGAAACAGGGAATAAGGGATAGATTTCAGAATACAATTTTTTCATGGCAATATAATTTTTCTATGCCAAAGAGGTGAGTGAAATAGTCCCCGTACACTCGAGCTAGAGCTGGCCTCTTTGAAAGGGTTACAACTATGAACTGCTTGCACAGGAAGATGTACATGCTCATAGCTATGAATGTATGAATAAGTGTGTATAGATGTGAATTAAAAGTTGTGATTAATATAGTTAATGAAAAGAAGATGTTAATTTTATGGTAATTCTTAAGCCTTTCTTATGAAAATTATACAGTTTTAAACAAATATAATTTCCTATATAATCACACATATGTAGCAAACTCTTGATTAAGCAGAACTAAAAAGGGAAATAAAATTCACAGCAGATATAGAACTCTGGACAACAAAGATAATCTCCAATGTCTGTCTCAGTCACAGCTCCAAAACCTTCTAACTTATTTTAGGAAATAAAGATTGACAAATCAATTTAACCAACAGCAAAAACATTTGCAAAGACCTGGGGTTCCACACCTACCATGAATAAGTGAGACTGACATTTTCAAAAATAAAATTCATCCCTCAAATGGAAAAATAATAATAATTAGCAGCTGCTAGATTTGCTCAGCTCATTGGGACTCGATAAGCTTCCTAAAGTCTCTAGCACAAAAATTTCCTTCTCAGTTTCAGGATGTGGGGAAATAATACATGACTAGATCATTCTCAGACAAGCTCATCAGAAAAATCTTTTTTAAAAGATATAGGGATTTGAGAATGATTTTTTCAAAACATTTTTCCCATTTGTTTAATGGTCTAAATCAAATGACTTTACTATGCCCTTATGAATGGCTTGATTTAGCTCAGTTGTATGTATCAAAATTGTGGATATCTAAAGACATTCTTTTGAATTTTAGTCCTTAGCATACTCACATAAATAACTGCATTAACCCAAAGTAGCATAGGAGAGCCCCCAAAACAAATATTTCTGCCAATGGTCTGGGTCTATTTAAATAATCTGAAATTTAAAAAACTAAGAGACAATGGAAGCCCAAAAATTGTCGTTAAAAAAATTCATACATTATGGGTATAAACTGACACTACAAATATAGTTTAAATAAGATTTTAAATCTTGCTTAATATTCATAAAATATCCATTCTCCCTTATAAATCAAACAAAATAGTGCTAGATCTTTGCCTGGGCTTACCATTAATAAGAATCCAACTTACAGAGAGAGAAGATTTAAAGAGGTAAACTGTTAGTATTCTATGATTTTACAGAGAGAAAAGACAGAAAAAATATGTATTGTATATTCACTATTACCAGACACCTCACTGTTACCTCATTGAATCCTTACCTTACCCAAACATGACGTTGGTTAAGTATTACTACACACCATTCACCAATGAGGAAACCATCTCAGAGTTCAAGTCCCTCCCCCAACACTAAACAAACAAGTGCTGAAATCTAGGTCTATTCACTCCAGACTCCAGTTTCACTTTCTACTGCACCACATCAAAAGGAAAATTAAGGAGCTATACTACTCTACTTCTCAAATTTCAATACAAAGGAGATACATAATCCAGAGAGCTCCCATATCAGTTCAAAGGAAAAACTAAGAATCTTAGTCTGGTGCTATACTTCTTGTGGCTTTTTGAGCTTTGTACATTGTAAACATGGTGAATTCATCAAGTCACCCAATCAACACAAAGATTTAAATAAAATATGAAGGCATTTTTTTAAAAAATGACTAACATACAGAAAAGGATACGTAGATGTAAACTGAAAAACAATACAGTTCACTTCCATATTAATAATTACTTAGGAAATTATTGATCTATCAACAGAAGTGAAAAAGTCATACAAAAAACAAAAATAATAACAATTCTAGATTATCTTTCTAGAATAATCTAATTGCAAGGACATTAAGTCAAAGGTGACTATTTTCCTAATGGTTTAACAATTACAATATATACCTTATTTTCTGAAAAGAGCTTTCAATACCAAGTTTATAAACAATGTTCAAATTAGGGGAAAAAAAGTTCATGGACTAACAGAAAACAGGAATTCTCTTCCTCTAGTCTTGCTTTCTGTGATGTTTTTATGCGAATTATTGTAATAAATGTCTAATATATATATTTTTTTTTGGTGTGGGGGGGGGTGGCTGTGCTAAGAATTGAACCCAGGACCTCACACACATACTAAGCTCTGCCCCTGAGCTACAACTCCAGCCTTAGTAACTTTAACATATAAACTGAAAAATAAGAAAGTTCACTTCTAGAATAATATAATTACACTGTTACCACATTGAAAACTAGCTGTGAGAGACTCTGAGATCGGCTGATTCTCAATTTAGCAGCAGCTTCAAGCAATAGACAGTATGTCATGGAATTTTATCATCATAGTTTTAAATAAGAGAACAAAGCAACCAAATGTTTAAAAAAAGGAACTGAAATTACTCAATAATCAACAAAAACATCAATAAATTCAATGCCACTATCCTATTCCTATAGAAAGTTTTTTCTTTCAGTGCTTTTTTGTTCAGTCTCTTGTATAGTGACACACATTTACTGGGGTTCTACTATATACCTAAGATTGATTTAGCACACATTTATTTTTCAAAAGGCATTATTACCCTATGGGTGTCAATAAGGTCTAGTGACAAATTTAGGAAAGATAATAGTACTCACACCAGAAACATAAAAAAAAAAAAAAGATAAAGTATGGAGAGGCAAAGCAAATGCCAAAGGCTCAGAGGCCAACCCAGGAGCCCAGCAAACCTGACCTCCACTGACCATGGCAGTTGTGCTCACTACCAACTTGAGTGCACACACCATCTGTAGTTGTTAATGTCAACCATGATCCACCCAAATTGTGAAGGAGGGCAAGAATTCAGAGACTTTCCTAGTTCCTTCCTTCTGTTTTTCAGTGCCTACTAAATTCATCTGAAATTGATGCCTTGTGTATGTAGGGAATAGAAATTATAAATAGCAAAATTTAAAATGTCAACAGGGTTCCATTGGAAAACTGTAGATAATTTATACTTTTTTCTTAATATTTCTCTCATTTTATTTTTAACTCTAAGATCATATGTTTATAAACAAATGAAAGAACTAAACTAGTTCCATTTTTTAAAAGGTAAATACTTCACTTAAACTAAAAGATTTTAGTAAAATATGGAGTCCTGTGAATATAATAGATTAATAAGGAGGAAAGACGAGAGAAATTCACATTAAACAAATGGAATTGAAAGGAGCTTTAATCTTCAGAGAATAAATATATCAAGTTGAAAAGTTGTAGTACATGCATAAATTTATTTCATATGAATAAATTTTTAAAAAGAATCAGTTCTTGTTTCATGTAGACAAAGGATGCAATAAGATAGCAAAAGCAGAGCTGACAAAGAGGCTTATTTGAAGAGACTGGGCTTTGGTGGGTTCTTCCTCTTTAAGAACTAGGCAGCACATCTGCCTAGTTCTCAAGAGGAAACGTTATGGTTACTTTTTTAAATATTGAGAAAGGCTCTAGTTAAGCTGCCCAGGTGACCTCAAATTTGCAATCCTCCTGCCTCAATTTCCCCCATTGCTGGAATTAAAGGTGTGCAACACTGTGCCAGATCAAGAGGAAACTTCTTAAAAGCCACAGAATAATTTTTATATATAAAAGAATATAACTTTTTATAAACACTGACAATTGAAAGCAAAAATAATGCCCAGGGCAACACTTAGTCAACAGCTATATGGCACTGATGTGTCCGGATGTGAATACAAGTTAGGGTGAGTTGATACCCAGGATAACTGAAACTGTTAGTGTTGGCCCCACAGTTCAATGCCCAGAATGGTTGATTTATAGAGCAAATCCATACCTTCAGAAAGTAAACAGCCACAAATGCCAGGGTGGCATGTTCAAGAGTCAGACTGTGTGCTGTATTTATTCTCCTAGAATTCACTGAGGGAGAGGGGAGTTATTCTACAGGTAATTCCAGAAGGTTCTTTCTTCACTTGTGAACTTTTATTAACCTCTCCCCACCTCTGAACTTATAAAATCCTAATCATCTCTTAAAAGATTCTTCAAGCTGTCTCCTCTCTGGAGTATTTCCTAAAATTCCCTATTTCACTCTCCAACATTTTTATGCTGGTTTTACTCTTGTATATATTTTTTTCTTGTATATTTTTTAATCAATGCATTGTACAGACATTATTTAATTTACTCAGTCTGTCTTCATCAAAAATAAGACCTTCAATGTCAAGCTATATCTTGGTGTTTCTATTACCTGTGTTTTATGTGTATAACACATAAAGGTGACTCAAAACTTTTTTGTGAATTAAAGGACACGAAGAAGACCCTATTTCTGGAATTTTTCATCATTACTAAATAAATAAGAATACAATTAATGAAACACTTAAATAATACACTGTTCAGCTCTTACAATAATTCAAAGTAAAGTCTCATTAATGTGATATACTTTTAAAACTGATTATTATTTAATCTGCACTAGACTGAAATTTGCCTTGACAACTCATGTAGAAAGAGTTTGCTAGAAATACCAATGGCAGGAATGTTTTCTCTGATAAGTGGATGATGATACATGATGGGGAGGGAGGATAAGGGAAGAATGGAGGAAGTATGGATTTTGTAGTGGGATATGAGGGGTGGAGAGGAAGTGAGGGGAAGGAAAGATAATGGAATGAGACAAACATTATCTTATGAACATGTATGATTACATAAATGGTGTGACTCTACTTCATGTACAACCAGAGAAATGAAAAGTTATATCCCATATGTGTACAATGAATAAAAAATAAATTAATTAATAAATAAATTAAAAAGATTAGTATATAAAACTAAGAACTGTAATTCCAGGAGGTATAAAAATATTAAATGCAATTTGTCACTCATTCACAACTACAGATTATATAGATAGTTATTAAATGTAATTAAAAAGTCAAAGGCAATAATGCCAAGATCATCAGAAAAGAAAGAAAGAAAGAAAGAAAGAAAGAAAGAAAGAAAGAAAGAAAGAAAAGAAAAACAAATGGCAGAGCTTCCACAGTGAGAGAGAGGAATAAGGAGGCACCTACATTAAACTAGTTCTTAAGAGTAAACTTCAGAGCCACAAAAAAAAATTTTTTTGGAACCCAGGGGCACTTAACCACTGAATCATATCCCCAAGCTCATTTTTATTTTTTATTTAAAACAGTATCTCACTAACTTGCTTAGGGCTCCAATTTGCAATCCTCCTGGCTCAGCCTCCCAAGAAGCTGGAATTACAGGCATTCACCACCATGCCCAGTAAGGGTAACAGAAAAATTTTTATATGAAAAAGTGTTACTTTTTATAAACATAACAGCTGAAAACAAATGTAATGCCCAGAGAAACACTTAGTCAATGATTGGTTGGCACTGAGCATATCCAGTAGGCCATACCGGATTTTACTTTCTACCTCACGAGAGGATCACACTGAATATCCCTTCTCCATGCCTTCAATCACTCTCTCAAGCTTCCTTAGGCAGCTAGGAAATACACAGGGTTCAACACTTTTAGGAGGTATTTTAAACAAAGGAATTCAACTTCTCCTCTCACATTACCTGTGGTTTTCCTTTTCATAGTTTCTCCCCTTTTAATGGCAGTCTTAAGGTCCCTGAAAAATGCACCAAAAGAAGAAAAAGGCAGAGGGGCAGGGGGATGTGATGGCAGATTGTTTAAGAAAAAGATTTTGGAGCTGATAAATTACACTGAAGTTTCAATCTTACACTAACTGAGGAATCAACTTCTTTTTTTAAATTTTTTTAGATGTTGATAGACCTTTATTTTATTCATTTATTTATGTTTGGAACTGAGAATCTAACCCAGTGCCTCACACATGCTAGGCAAGTGCTCTACCACTGAGCTGCAACCCCAGCCCAGAAATCAGCTTCTTAAATCTTGGTTTCCTAATCTATAAAATAAAAATAATAATAGAACCTATTGGTTAATCATGAAGATTACATAAAGCAATGCATGAAAATGACTCATTAGATGTAACAATTACGATTCTCAACATCAAATACAAGTTAGCATGGTGGCTAACAGCATAAGTCACACTGCCTGAGTTTGAATCCCTGCTCTTTTACTTCTTAGCTATTATGGCAAATTATTTAACTTCTCATGGCCTAATGAGAGGTCATGCATGGAGTTCTTGGAATAATTAAATGCATAAGACATTTAAATAATTACAACAGTGCCTGACACAGATAAATTCTCATAAACATTAGTTGTTATTATTAACTACAGACATCCAAAAAAGAGTTCCTACACATCAAATTTTAAAATTTAAAAGGTGACAAATGCTATTAATAAGCAATTTATAGAAAGAAAATAAATGGTGAATAAAATACTAAAAGAAGTTCAGCTTCATTCAGTATTAACAGAATGCAATTCAAAACGATTTAATTTTTCATCTAACATTTTGTAAAAATCAAAAGAAAGATAATATTAAATGGGCTAGAGTTGTGGTTCAGTGGTAGAGCACTTTGCCTGGCATGTGTGAGGCCCTGGGTTCGATACTCAGCACCACATGTAAATAAATAAAATAAAAGATCCATTGACAACCAAAAATATATTTTAAAAATATATATTAAATACTAGTGAGAGAGTAGAAAAGCACCAATTCCCAATACACAGTTGACAGAAATATAAATTGGCACATTTTTGGCAGGTGATTTGGCATTATCTAAAGTGTAAAACAGCATTATCTTTGACTCAGAAATTCCATCTCTAGAATTTAATTCAGAAGAATTATTCATCAAAGTGAGCATGCATACAAGAAATCAACTGAAATACCCACAAGCCCATCAATGGTATACGGATACTTAACACTTAAACCAACACGGTGGAATATAGCCATTAAGAGGAATGCTGAAGATCTATGTATAGAGAAATGAAAACATATTCATTATGAATTGTTAAGAATAAAGCTAAAGAAATAAGAAGACAGTAGAATGAATCCAACATAACTTTCCAATGCTCATATATGAATACACAACTGGTGTTAACTCCACATCATGGTATATTCCATGTATGTACAATATGTCAAATACACTCTACTGTTATGTACATCTAAAAAGAACACATTTTTAAAAATAAAGTCAAAGAATAATATTTATAATATGATGCTATTTTATTTTTAAATATGAAACAAAACCATACATCTATTTATATATTTATCTCTACAAAAAACCTCTAAAAAGTGTTAGTGACTGCATTTGACAAATGTGATGTCTATACTATTTACGTTTTTGTAATACATCTGTACTACTTTCTATTTTTGACTTGTTTATTTAAAGAAAGCAAAAGAACAAATAATGATCAAAAGCACAGTTTCTGAAGCAAACAACCAGTAATATTGCCTCTGCATCTCCATTTATAAAGCAAAGACCAACCCAAATACCAGTGATACCCCTATACCAATAATAACAATACCAATAATAACATACACCAATAATAACAATAATAATTATGTTATAGGGCTCTGATGAGCACTAAATGAGTTAACAAAGGGAAAGCCCTGAGAAATACCTGACACAGAAATGCTACATGAGATATGTCCACTATTATTAGTCTCAGGTAGAATTCTTAAGAGATACTACACCAAAAATGTCATCTCCCCAAATCCCATCTGAATCCTAAGGCAATCAACAAAATTATCAATAGACAACAGACAATTGTTATAGTGAAGACATCGGTTCTGGGGACCCAATTGATAATACTTTATTTCTGTGTTACAAATGCTGAGCAACCTACAATTCAGAGTCAAGTGTGGCTCCTTTCTTATTCTCAACTTCCTCATCTTTTCAAGGGAGGAAGTTGACTTATATAATTCACAAAATTCTAATATCCTAATAACATACCTACTGTTAAAAATAATTATACATATTTATAGTTCCCTTAGAAACATACTGCTAATCAGTAGATCCAGAATCTGAAATACAACTCCATAATAAAGTATGGGCCCCAGAGAAAAATCCTTTAATAGCGGTCTCGTGGCAAACGCCGAAGAAGGGAGACTTTCTTCATCTGAATGTAACCAAATTACCATTCCTTACAATTATTCTATAACTCATTGGTTTAGATGGTTTCCTCCCACCTGCTCTACAGACCCATGCCATAAACACAAATCAGTGATTATTTTACTATGTTTATCAGGACTATAAATAATACATAAAGGGCAAGTAATTTTTCCATCTGCTAAAAATTCATATATACCACACAAGAGAAAATGCCACTCTGTCTCACATAGACACACCACCACCACCACCACAAATAATAATGATAACAACAAACACTAAGCACTTACACGAAATGCTGCAAGAATGATTCTTGTTACTTTCTCTTTGACAGATTCTTGGAGGATGTCGGAGAGGACAGGAATGATATTGTAGCGACGCAGGTGTTCACACATTTGAGGACTGAATGCCAGGAGCCATATTGAAAAAATCATTTGATATTGGAGTTGAAAGCCACACTTGTTACTCAAAACTCCCATAATGCTGAAAGGGAACAGGCATTTAGAAAACATTTAATAAGATGACACAACAAAAAAGAGTGATTATTCTTTTTGTACCCTAATGGAAAAATCTCTCTGAATTATGTCCTCAGTTTCTTTTCCACCAGCAACAGCACACAGCCAAACAGCTACTCACAGAGGGCCATTTTCCACACAGCTCCTCTTAACCCTCTCTCCAAAAGTCACAGGACCTCAGGCAGCAGGAGCACTTGCTGCAAGGAAGCAACAAGAAAGGGAACCAAGACTTGTAATAGGGCACAGAGAATGGTAAGAAAAATGTGACAAGCAACACAGAAGTAAAATCAACAGGAAGTCATGACAAAACAAATGAACATCTTCAAGTCAAATTTTATATCAAGATTTTGAATCTGTGCAACCAAAAGAATAGATTTCATATACCCAGAAAACTCAGAGAAAGGAAGGGATGACTTTGGAGGAAATCTGTGATGAATCTGAATTTTACACAGTTGATCACAGAATTAGGGGGGTCAGAGAAAATCCTCAGTAACTTCTAGTTTGATCTTTTACTTCACTGAAAAGGAAGCCTGGAAAACTCCATGGATATGAAAGAGATTTCTCCAAGGCAGACAGTATATATAATAGAAGAGAACTAAGCAAATTTCCCTGCAGAATGCCTACATTCAAACAATGAAGGACAGAAATCATCAAATAAGACCATAAAAAATGACCACCAGGATTAAGGGGAGCTCAAACACACAAAATGTCCATAAAGTGACCCCTACTATAAACTGTGGACCTCAGTTAACAGTAGTGTGTCAATTATTGATGCCTCACTAAGGACAAATATACCATGCTAATTTAAGATGTCAATAACAGGAAATTTTGGTGTTGAAAGGAAAGGGGGACATATATGGAAACTCTCTACACTTAAATTTTTTTTTCTGTAAATCTAAAGTTGCTCTATAAGTAAAAGCTGAATTTTTTTAAAATCTAATTTTATAATCTAAACCAATTAACTTAGTAGAAAGCTTGTATCAGTGCTAATTCTCCATTTTTGTGATTTATATACAGTCCCGAATTATTAATTTTCTCATAGATGGTTCACTAATGTCAGTATCTCAACTGTTGAGAAATCATGTAATTTTATACTATCAGCATCCTAGAGACTGATTTCCTTGATCTCTGTTCCATTACTCAACTAAGTCTTCTACACTTGGTTTTGTGTTGTGGGGCTGAGAACCTGGGAACCACATTTCTGCTGTACCAGCTGGCTCCCTGTTAGGTTCCCTGTCGGCCAAAAGGGGACGCTAGAGGCCGACTGCAAGGATGGAAGAAGGAACTGTTGGCTTCCTGTTTCTGTGGCATCCAGTAGTTCTTTCCCTTGGCAGCAGTTGACCTCAGTTTGCAGTTCTTCCAGTTCAGCAGAAAAAACTTCATCGAACACCCTCAGAGACACCAGACCAAGCCAGTGGGGGGAGGGGAGGCTCTCCCCAGAGGACTGAGGACCTGCATGAGGCACTTCCTCAGAATTTAGAGATGTCAACATCAGAGGGATGGTACCTCCTCATCAAAGGTCCAAATTTTGGATGCATTCACCCCTCCTTCAAGCATGTAAGTTTCAGTGATCCTAACCTGTGACCATTGCTCCCCTTAGCTTTAGAGATGTACTTGCTACCTCTCTGACACTTGAGTCATTTTTTCATTTAGTTTTCAGAACAAATTAGATAGCAAATGTATACGTACTTAATAATTCTTCAAATCAAATTTTCTGACAAAATCAGTTTTATTTTGTTTTTTTCAATAACAAGAAGGTTTGACCCAGGGAGTTCACAGACAGTACACTATTGCTGAAAACAAAGTAAGAAAGATTTCAAAAGAGGGAGTTGTTGAAAACAATGATGTTTTCAGAGATGTTTAGGAGAGTTTTAAATTTACATACAATACATATGATTACATTAGAAAAGAAGTCTTCTACATCTAAATATTAGACACAAGAAATATCCTAATAAAGACCCTCTTTTCCAGAATAAGAACCCTTGGCAAGAAGTACATGCCAAGATACCAAGAACATAAAGACACAGGATATAATTAAATATACTGATTTAACATATTTGCTGAGGAGTTATGTGGAGGTACAGTGGTGCAAGGTACAGGGGAGATAAAGGGAAGCAAAAATGATCCTGTCCATGCTCTCAAATAGCTTACAGGCCACCATGGGTGGAGGGAGGATTCACTGAGGAAAGAACCTGAGAAGTGAATGGGACATTTATCACTATATAGGTCTTTGCTATCTCTCTCATTAAGAAGGCAAGTTAAATATGACTGCTAAGTTTTTTTAAAAAAATGCAAATTTGCAAGGGTGATGTAACTTTAAAATCACTGAGAAGGTCACTAAATTAAGTTATAGAATACTAAAGGCTGCCTTTGATGGGTTCTAATATTTTCTGACTAGATTATAAACTTCTTAAAGGGAAGAGTCATATATCTTTGTATTCTCCATTACATGCAGCACAATACATAAAGGAAGTATAACCAGCAAATCCAAGATTAGAAAGAAGACTAAAATCCATGAGGCCAAAATCAATATTTAGTATTGTTTTACTTTTTAATTAAGGTTATTTTAAATCAAACTAATAAAAGGAATAGGAAGACAAAATAGCTGGGTACCGGTTAACATACACTTTGAATGAGTCACTGCCCTCCAAACCCATAAGCATCTAGTACTTCATCACACAAATCACCCAATAATGTAAGATTTCAACAATTTTTTAAAAACCCACCTTTGAATTTTGCATTACCTTATACTTTCAAAATACTTCAAATTTGGGGGTATAAAAGTTCATAAATGCTAGTTGAATTGTGAAGGCAATTAACCCCAAGAAACGGCCACTTTTAACTTCAATATTTAAAAAGTCAATGCCAATCTTCAAACTGTGAAGTCTACAACATCAACACATGGAAAGTATTTTTTTCATCTTACATAAGTACATATATATTCAAAAATAGTGTTGTGTCATGTATACAGTGGGTTTTTTTTTTTTTTTTTTTTTTTTTTTTTTTTTTTTTTTACGGTGCTGGGGTTTGAACCCAGGGCCTTATGCTTGCAAGGCAAGCACTCTACCAACTGAGCTATATCCCCAGCCCTACAGTGGGTTTTTTAGCCAAAAAAGAAAGCAGACTATATTGATCAAAATGTACTTTTTTAGAATCACTTCCTCTCACTAAAATTACTTTAATTTTTTCCTCTTCATATTAGTCCTGCTTGTGATTTGAGAAGCACCAAAATCTTAAAACTTTCAATGCTAAGCAAGACAGGTGGAAAAGTAGAAAGTATGTTGTAACTCTGAAAAATGAAAGGACTAAATAACTTTTCTAAATTGCTACCCTATTAGCAAGTTTAGATATACCTTTATTAATGTCTAAAGATTTATTTATTTGATTACTGCTAATTTCATTAGTGGTCATTAACATACCAAAATACATAGAAGAAAAATGAAAGAGCCTAGAATATTTGGATATTCTTTTGTTGCTGAGTACTTAGTACTGTTGGTTGTTCTCCAAAATACTAAGTATGAGTAATTAAAACAGCAGCATTTAAAGTCCATATACCAAGAGAATCCACTGGACCAAATTTTAGAATCTGAGTTAATTTTTTGAACAATATAAATGTTTAAGAGATTGCCATTTCATGACTTTTATTTTCTCACAGACCTTCCAAAGGGGGAAAAAGTCTAATTTTTGTTTAGTAGAATAAAATTCATTTTATCTTGCAATGACTATATGGACCAAATTGAGCCTTTTTATAAATAAAGGATATATGGGATCTTGGTGATCTTGGGCTATTTCATCATCCTAGATATTATTTCATCATTATTCATTAATTTTTATTAATTATACTACTAAAAGACTAAAATAAAAAAGAGACCTGTGGAACAAGATACAATAGTGAAATAAATCATTATCCCTTCTTACTGCACTGCCCAAAATATGGCATCATCTTTGTGAAAAGTAAGAAGACCTGAAACTCCATTTTTGTAGTCCACATTTAGAAGAGTTAACATCACAATCTTAAGATTGATAGTCTTAAGATCTGCTTGCAAAGTTGGCCCTTGGCTGACTTCTGGGAACTTGGCTAGTAACCAGTTCCCTACATTAATACAAAATTTCCCCTAAATCTTAAGGGTAGCTTACTGTACCTATATAGTTTGTACAAACATTATGTTGACACATGCTGTGAACATCCACTGCTATGGTTTGAGTATCTGTGTCCTTCTAAAATTCATGTTAAAATCCTAACTGCCAAGGCAACAGTGTGATGAAGCGAGGTCTCTGGGATTAGGTCATAAGGGCAGAGCCCTCATGAATGCAATTAGTTCCCTTAACAGGAGCCTAAGAAACCATTTGGCCCTTCTGTCACATGAGGTTAGAGTGAAAAGACAGCCAACCATGAACCAGGGAGCAGGCCCTCACCAGACACCAAAACCATAGTACTTTGATCTTGGACTTGGTCATAAACCACTCAATCTAAGGTATTTTGATTTACATAGCAACTTTCTTTTTGGAGTCTGAAATTTTGATGTATTATAGGCAGGGGGTGTCTACGTTACTAACTTTCAGTAAAATCCTTGGAAGCTGAGACCATAATTGGTTTCTTGGACAGAAATCTCACACAAATATTGCTGCATTTTTGTTGATGGGGGAAGGGACACTCAGTGGGACCTCATGAAAGTTAGGGAGCATGAGAAAGCCCACAGGTAGATTCTTCCAGATTCAGTCTTTGGCTTTCTCACTTACAATCCAGTTGTGCATCCTGACCATATCTCTGCAATAAATTTTAGCTATGAGTCCCAGCTGCTGACTCTATGAGTCTTGCCAATGAATCTCCCAACAGCAGAAACACAGTTGAGAATTCAGAAATTTTTATTTTCTACCCATAATGATGATTAACAGAGAAATGCATTTCACAATTATTAATCAGAAGACAAGAGCAAAGTGAGAAATAGCATTCTATTCTAACAATGATGGTGAAAATGTGAGTGTTTAACTGAATATGTCATAAATGAATTTTCTCAGATTCAAGAATTAATGAGTAAGCAATATATTTTTTCTAAGGATGAAAAGGAAATACAATATTCTCCCCTGTTGGTATTAAACATGAAAGTCTTCAACACAATATTCCTCAACAATATTTTGCTCATGGATATGTGATGATCTTTTCATTGTTTTATGGTATTTATGTATCAAAATTTACTTACTACAAAAAGAGCTGTTATATTTAAATTCCTATTAAAATTTCTAATAGTTTTTACTTTCTCTTTATTTGTGATTGTTAATTTTTCATAAAAAGACTAAAACTGTATTTTTTAGAAGAACTCTAGACCAGATGGCAAATTGAAATGGCTATTTTTCCTGACAGACTCAGGGTTAAATAGCCATAAATATTTTGAAATTTTGCATATTCCTATAAGAATAATTACTAACTCACTGAATCAATAGAAACTGAGTAGTATGTGATTTAATCCAATTTAGCTGTTTGCAGAAGTCCAAGAAAGTCTAAGAAACTGCAAGTTTGCTGAGGGAATCCAGAATATGCAGGTGCCTTTCACAGGTATTTCCCTACAGTGGAGATGTAGCATAAAGGTCTGAAAGAGTTTGATAACATGCACGTATTGTCAACTATTACTCTAAATCCTTGCTTACTGAGGAATCTACTATTGATAACCTGACTTCGTATATATATTTTCCAGAAGAGAATGCCCTTACTAACTGAAAAGAGTATGTAATAAATTGGTTTTCCAGTGACAAAGCAGAAATTCCAGTATTTATTTTGGGATTTTCTTAGGTTGTTTGTTAACAGCTTCTAAAAGTTTTCATACCTACAAATCCATACCCTATAAGAATGGGCTAAATTGTATGGCTTACAAAGAATAATTTACATTTACTATTTTCTGGGGGCGAGGGGGATATTTCCTTATTGATTTTTAATCTGCATTCACCACAAAATACTTTTATAATTATTTTGTATTCTGAGTACTTAGAATTCATCTGTCCATCATTAGGATCTTAGAAGGCTTCAACCTCTTATAAATACACAAACCAAGTAAAGGAAGGGGAAATGTTCGGTTTGATAGTTATTGACTTATAAGAAGGTTAGCATAATCCATTGTTAAACAGACATGAAAAATATAAAATACTTCTGTTGGATGATTAAATGTATTAATTTCTTTGAAAATGTCAGGGAGAAATGCTTTTAAATGTTATTCTACAGTAAAAGTAAAGGGCACTCACCAGTTTACCCCATCTGCTTCCACCCAGGCAAAGCGGTACTCATTGACCCGGAGCATCAGCTGCAGACACCCAGCAACACACTGCACATACTGAGAACTCTACACAAAAAGAAGTACATAGTTTTAAAATGGGAAAGCATTTAAAGTCATGAAATTATGCACATCCATTTCTACATGAAAAGTTTAGATTTTTACTAAAATTTGTTAGCATCAGCACATCAGAAATTCCCTGATATCTTTTCAAAAGTTGGGCCTCATGTTTGCCTTTATCTCTGCTTCTTAGAAATGAAGATGATTTTGTTTCCCAAATTACATTTACACAATGCAAGACAATTTAGCAGATTATACCTCATAATGCAAGACAATTTATTTCCTTTATTAGGGAAATAAAGACATAAAGTAAAAGTATATTTGATATGGTTTGATAAATAAGCATATTGCCTTGCAACATTTCAAGTACTCCCAAATAGAAGTACTATAGGGAGAGATTAGTGTTCTACATGATTATACAAATACCAAAGAACAATAATAAAAATGAAAAGAATAGTGGATGCATCAAGACAGGCATATAACTAAATGACTTTAGACAAGTTACTGAACCTTTCTAATACAGTATTTAGTTTGTTAGTTCTTAATGAGGACAACATTGAATGGATACTATTTGTTTAAGGGAAATAATTCATTGAGCACATAGCTAGGTGTATTTTCAAACAAAGATCTGTATGGCACATTAAAAAAGTCAAATTAAACACCTGTAAAAGTCAGTTCATGACTTTTAAAACTGTCAGTTCAATAGCAACTACCTCATAGAAATTGAGTTTAAATCTGAAATTTAAAATAAATATGAATTATTCCCCTAGAAGTTGTAAACCCCTCCTTTTTACCAAAGCAAGTAGACACCACCTGGCCTGCACTCTTCTTTAAAGATTTATAATAAGTCTTTTATTTTTAAGAAGTGGAAAGACTAAAGGAAATTTCAGATTCTAGCTTTCATAAAGCGCATACTATTAAAAACAAACTTTTTAAAGGAAAGAATCATAGATATTATAAAAATTGACTAGACCTACTAATACATGACCACACTAAACTCTGTATTCTCATTTATATAACATTTGTAAAAATCTAACACTTCAGAGACAGTCTGGGCACTCAAATACAAAAATGCAATGATATTATATCATTTGGTAGAAATAGACAAATGTTATCAAAGAAAAGGTTATCTTATACTCCACCTAGAAAGTAGTAACACAGTTCAGACAACATATCCAGGAATATAACCTGCCTGAAAACTCAAAGCATTAGCATAAATTAATGACAAAAATAGTGCATTTTCAGCTCTAAAACAATCTCCATGATGGAACAAAATATGTATTTTTCCAATTAAACCAGAAGGTAGAAACCTTTGCTAAAGAAGAGGAATTCCACCTTTCACATTTAGAGAGAGATCTTGTAGAAGATTCTAGACATAAATGAAAATGAAAAAAAGCCATAAGAAAGGGTACTCTCTCCTCTTCCATTGATCATTTTTCCCTCAACACAAAAATTTCTTGATTTATTATAAGTCTTTTCTGTGTTTATTCACCATGTATATTGAAATCTGTAACACATTACAACTATGTATTCTTCACTATTGGTTGCAGCTTCATTAAAATGAGCACATTATAAATGAACTGGTCCTACAGCTGAGGGTCCTCTCCCTACTACACACTAAAGTAGTTGTCATACCTTTCCAGAGATTAATCTCAAAGTCTAGAGTGATGACAGCATGGCTTGCTAAATGACTAAATTCTTGTCTTCAATTAAAGTAGACCACATCAGTTCCTTGTCTTTCATTTAAGTTGTCTTCCTACTTTCTATTAAAAATTATTCAATGATTTGTTTTAAAGAAAATAATCAGCCTTGGATCAATCCAGTCACCATCTCTAACCCTACAGAAGGGCAATTTAATACTGCTAGAGAAAATCATACGACCATGCAAAGCCATAGCATTCTGGTCTGTTTTCTCCTCCATTCCCCAGAGTGGCTCTCACATATTCACCACTCTCCTTCTGACCTTTCCTCTTCCCTCACTCCCAGCAGGTAAGGAAAAAACAGAGACCACTATTAGAGAGTCACTCAGCTACAAACATGTCACCCCCAAGTTGACCCACATTTCCTACCATTCATGCCTGTCTCTCACCTAGGGACAAACATGGACAAACATGGTATTTCTCCCTAGGACAAACACCTAGGGAGAAACAGGTGTCCCCAAGATTCATAGCACCAGCAGGGTCTGTATTCTTATCCGCTTCCTCTCATATCATGCTCCATCAATTAGAACCCCCTATGAGTTCCCCCTCTCATTCCTTAAAACTTCCCAGGAACAGTCTGAGAAAAACTGAGCTCCTACACTTGTACACTGTCAAAGGACCCTGTGCTTCTCCTCAATAGGAAGTGGCACATATTTACTGTAATAATCGACTCTGTAATTACACATTTAATGCTGTCCTCCCAGACACAATGTAGCCCTCTGAAGGCAGGAGGCATGCCATTTTGTTCAGCACCTCATTCTCAGCATCATGCATTATACCTATGAGACACTCAATAAATACTTCTTGAATGAACAAACAAAAGAATGTGCAAATAAACTCTATACCTCATACTAATTCGAAATGAGCAATACCCAAGTAGATATGATTTAATGGCTTAAAAGTCTAAGACTGTGATCAAAATTGTTATACTGATAATAATCAAAACTGTGGAAATATATAATTTATCATTATTACCCTAACTCTTCTTGGAGCCAAGAAAATCTGATTGATTGTTCAAGTATTTCCTAGAAAAATTACAGACCTAATATAACTGCCTACTTTTTAAATTTAAATTGTCTGCAATTTCAGAACTCATAAAAATTTCTAATTTTCAGTTATGTCATCCTACTTTACTAGGAAACATTTATAGTACTAATAGCTCTTTTAGATCAATAGTTTCCATTTAAGTTGCTAAGGTAATTAATTTCTCCCCTAATGAAGTATGTATTTGGACTGACTTATCCAAGAGTCAAGCAAAAAAGATGTTTTAGATACTCATTGTACTATTTCCTGAATACTCTTTTTGTTTTAAAAACATTCAACCACATTTAGTTCTTTATTTTAAACATTTTCCTGTAATAAAAATAAATTTTTAACCCTTATAACTATCAAAAATATGTCAAAAATGAGCCAGGCACAGGATGCACTCCTGTTAATTCCAGTAACTTGGAAGTCCGAAGCAGAAGGATCACAATTTTGAGGCCAGCCTGGGCAACTTAAGAGAGACACCATCTTGAAATTAAATAAAATTTTAAAGGCTAGGGATGTAGCTCAGTGTTCAATCCCCAGTAATAAAAGAAAAAGAAAAAAAAAACTTATTTTTGCAAACACAATTTATTAATGTGTATATTTTTCAACATACTTTCAAAAAATAAAATTAAATATAAAATAAAAGGAGAAATAAAAATTTCCCATTTTAATAATACAAACTGTTCATTATTATATACAAACACTTCTTCAAATGGGGAACACAATGCTTACAACGTTGTTAAAATTTGTTGAAATTAAAATAATGAGTTAAAAGCTGGATGCAGTGGTGCAAGTCTATAATCCCAGTGAGCTAGAAGGTTGAGGCAAGAAAATCACAAATTCAAGGCCAGCCTCAGCAACTTAATGAGACCCTGCATAAAAATTACAAAAAAAAACCTCAAAATAAAAAGGGCTGAGGATATGACTAGTGGTAGAGCAACGTTGGGTTCAATCCTCAGTACCAAACAACAACAACAACAAAAAATATGAGTTTAGAGAAAGGTGGAAAGAAAAAAGCATCCCCTGAGGGATCCAGCAAAGCAAGGTTCTCTAGTGGAAGTCATTTTTACTTGCTCTGAATCAGGAAATTAAACAAACAAAAATATAACCAAGAAGTGAAACACCACAGGCTTAGAGGGAAAACTAAAGCAAATACTTTGATAATGTCAAGATTCTTGAAGACAATATAGGTTGACATTGGAGACTGTAAAAAAATAAAATAATGAAATCCTGGCATTTCCACTCACATACAGTTATTATTACAAAAGATAGATTTTTGATGGAAGGAAAGAAATGCAGGGGAAGAGGTAGGAGAAAACCTGAGCACCTACTATGTGGAAACTTCATAAGGAAACAACACATATTTTTTGTTTCATCTCAGTCTTCCAGCAACACTTTTAAGTGTATATTATTCTGCTTATTTTGTAATTGAAGAATCAGAATTTTAATGAGATGATAAAACTATTCCAAGTCCATACAACTAACTTGTAAAGGATCTCTAATCCAAGATGGCCTAACATCACTCTTTCAATCATACTGTATAACTTCTCAAGGAGTAAGAAATTCTCATTGCTGAGCAATTTTCATTTCTTCTGGAAATGTGCTACATACATTATCCCATTTTACTGTGAAGTCAGGTTGCTTATGGCAAAACTTTTAACATTTCCTACATGCAGAAAAAATAAACAGACATATGAGGAATAAAATAATAACAGTGATTTTCCTATGAAAGCATTTCTCTCCCTATTTCCCCCCCCCCCCCCCGGTACCGGGAATTGTACTTTACCACTAAGCTATATCACCAGTTCTTTTTTATTTTTTTATTTCAAGGCAGGGTCTTGCTAAGTTACAGGTATCAGCAGATTTCTCACTAAGTTACTGAGGCTGGTCTCAAACTTGCGATTCTCTTGCTTCAGCCTCCCAAGTTGCTAGGAGTTGACATATCCTTGCCTTTTCATTTTTGAAACACTGGTAAAAAAGCAGCAGTTGGGATCATGTATGTTTATTGTTTTGAACTGAAAATGAAAAGTTAGCAACTAAAATATTCATTATTCTTGTTAAAAAAAAAAGTCAGATAGACAGGTTAACATAGGAAGTGAACTCTCTCATAGTGTTCTTCTCACTGTCATGTATTATTCCTGAGAATCTACCACAACCTGCACTCTATGCAACAAACCTCAGTGATAGAAAAAAGACTGTCTTTACTTCTCAACACATTTAAGTGCATACTACTTACATAAATACTCTGATGTTGCTGAAAATACAAATTCACACCATATTACAGGAGAATAATCATATCAAATGAAAGGAAACTGTCAGAATACACCTTCCTGGTGAATACAGTCTCAGATTCATATTCTGCAGAATTACAAAGTCATTCAAGAATTGAGGAATTACGGCCCACACCAAGACCCGGCCCAGTCACCCAGCCCAGAGACCACATAGCAGCTGATCATCTATCAACACGTGGGGTCACCTCTGCTCACTAGCAAGGATTATTCCCAACCTGGAGGCCACCATCCCTACTGAGTCACCGCACTTATTGGGACACCATTCTTGGGACACCACATTATCAAGTTCCTCTCAAGCATCAGCTATTGAAGCCTAGGACTTTTGAATAGTACAGTATAGTTTTATTATAGTTTTTTTTTATTAGTAGTTATTCCTATTATACCTATTATTCCTACTTTTCTTTTATTGATATTTTTCTATTTTCCTCTTATCTATCTGTTTCCTTGGAGACTCCTCCCTTTTCTCATGCTAACAACCTATTTCTTTTATTCTCCTTTTTCCTACAACCAAGTGCCTCTATAGACTCACTTCTTATCTCATTAATGTTATTCCTACACCCCTCCCAATCCTCTTTGTCCACCATTAGAAATTGTGGCCCTTATTGCAAACCTATTGGTTATGCTGTAGACAATAATCAAAAGCATCAACTCTGTTTATTAAGACAATATGGTTAATATCTTAATTGGGACTATCTGGGTTAAGGATGCATATTGTTTGTATTATGTGCTGCTAATATTGATCTCTCACTTCAAGGTGAGGTATTGGGAAACCTGCAGGGACACTATAAGTCTAAAGGAGGGAAAATGCAATACCATGGATTTGCACTGCTAGAGGGGAAGATACATGAACAACATGAGAAAACAGGTGAAGAAAGTGTCCCAAACAAACCTACATGTCAAATCAATAGAATTCAATGAAAGGATGGCAGAACAAATGTCAGAAAGGGAGTTCAGAATGTACATAATTAAAATGATCCAAGAAGCAAAAGATAAGAGAGCAAATGCAAGCAATGAATGATCATACCAATAAAAGTTAAAAGAGCAAATGCAGGAAGCAAAAGATCATTTAAATAAAGAGATGGAGATTCTGAAAAAAAAAAAAAAAAACAGAAATCCTTGAAATGAAGGCAACAATAAACCAAATTAAAAACTCAATAGAAAGCATAACCAACAGACCAGATCACTTGGAAGACAGAATCTCAGACAATTAAGACAAAATATTTAATCTTGAAAATAAAGTTGGCCAAACATAGAAGATGATAAGAAATCACAAACAGAACTTCCAAGAATTATGGGATATCATAAGATCAAATTTAAGCCTTATTGGGACTGAGGAAGGCACAGAGATACAAACCAAAGGAATGAACTATCTATTCAATGAAATATAATCAGAAAATTTCCCAAACCTGAAGAATGAAATGGTAAATCAAATACAAGAGGTTTACAGGACACCAAACGTACAAAATTACAACAGATCCACACCAAGGCACATTATAATGAAAATATCTAACATACAAAATAAGAAGAGAATTTTAAAGGTTGCCAGAGAAAAGCATCAGATTACATATAGGGAGACACCAATACGGTATCAGCAGATTTCTCAGCCCACACCTGAAAAGCTAGGAGGACCTGGAACAACATAGTTCAAGCTCTGAAAGAAAATGGATGCCAACCAAGAATCTTATACCCAGTAAAACTGACCTTCAGACTTGATAATGAAATAAAATCCTTCCATGATTAAAAAAAGAAAAAAACAAAGAATTTACAAATAGAAAGTCTGCAGTAAAGAACATTCTCAGCAAAATATTCCATGAGGAAGAGATGAAAAACAGTGATGTAAGTCAGCAAAGGGAGGATCTACCCTAAAGGAATAGTCAATTAAAAGAGAAACCAGGTCAAGTTAAAAACCAAAAATAAGCTAAAATGACTAGGAATACCAGTCGTATCTCAATAATAACCCTGAATGTTAATGGCCTAAACTCATCAATCAGACAGACTGGTAGATTGGATTAAAAAGAAAAGACTCAACAATATGCTGCCTTCAAGAGACTCAATTCATAAAAAAAGATAGCCAGAGATTAAAAGTAAAAGGATGGGAAAAAACATACCAGCACATGGACTCAGTAAAAAACCGGGAATTTCCATTCTTATATAAGATAAAGGGAACTTCAACCGAAGTTAGAAGGGATAAAGAAGGACATTTCAGACTGCTTAAGAGAACCCTAAGACAGCAAGATATAACAATCATAAATATTTATGCCCCAAACAAAGGCGCACCCATGTACATTAAACAAATCCTTCTCAATTCCAGGAACCAAATAGACCACAACACAATAATACTAGGTGACTTTAACACACCTCTCTCACCACTGGACAGATCTTCCAAACAAAAATTGAACAAAGAAACCACAGAACTCAATAACACAATTAATAATTTAGACTAACAGACATATATATAATATTGCATCCATCAATGAGCAAATACACTTTCTTCTCAGCAGCACATGGATCCTTCTCTAAAATTGACCATATGTTATGCCACAAAGCTACTCTTAGCAAATACAAAAAAATAGAGATACTATTGTATTCTATCAGATTATAATGGAATGAAATTAGAAATCAATGATAAAATAAAAAACAGAAACTACTCCAACACCTAGAGATTAAATACTGTGCTACTGAATAATGCATGGATAAGAGAAGACATCAGGGAAGAGATAAAAAAGTTCTTAGAGGTAAACAAGAACAATGAAACAACATATCAAAATCTCTGAGACGCTATGAAAGCAGTACTAAGAGGAAAATTCATTGCATGGAGCACATTCCATAAAAGAAGAAAAAGTCAACAAATAAACAACCTAACATTACAGCTCAAAGCCCTAAGAAAAGAACAGATCAACACCAAAAGCAGTAGAAGACAGGAAATAGTTAAAATCAGAGCTAAAAATCAATGAAATTGAAACAAAAGAAACAATTCAAAAAACTGATAAAACAAAAAGTTGATTCTTTGAAAAAATAAACAAAATTGATAAACCCTTAGCCATACTAAGAAAGAGAAGGAGACAGAAAACTCAAATTACTAAAATTCTTTATGAAAAAGGAAATATCACTACAGACACTATTGATATACAAACATAATTAGAAGCTATTTTGAAAATCTATATTCCAACAAAACAGAAAATCTCAAAGACTTCAACAGGTTTCTAGAGACATATGATCCACCCAAACTGAATCAGGAGGACATACACAATTTAAATAGATCAATTTCAAATGAAGAAATAGAAGAAGTCATCAAAAGTTTACCAACCAAAAAAGTCAGGGACCAGATGAATTCTCAGCCAAGTTCTACAAGACCTTCAAAGAAGAACTCGTTCCAATACTCCTCAAAGTATTCCATAAAATAGAAAAGGAGGGAACCCTTCCAAACTCATTCTATGAAGCTAATACCACCCTGACACCAAAACCAAAGACACGAGGAAAGAAAATTTCAGACCAATATCCTGAATAAACAAAGATGCAAAAATTCTTAACAAAATTTTAGCAAATCATATATGAAAATATATTTAAAAGATAGTGCACCAAGTGGGTTTCATTCCAAGGATGCAAGGTTGGTTCAACATTCGGAAATCGATAAATGTAATTCACCACATCAACACACTGAAAAGTTAAGAATCATATGATTATTGCCATAGATGCAGAAAAAGCATTTGCTAAAAATACAGCACCCCTTCATGCTCAAAACACTAGAAAAAATAAAGATAGTAGAAACATACCTCAACATTGTAAAGGCTATCTATGCTAAACCCATAGCCAATATCATTCTAAATGGAGAAAAACTGAAAGCATTCCCCCTAAAAACTGGAACAAGGCAGGGATGCCCTCTCTCATCACTTCTATTCAACATCATCCTTGAAACTCTAGCCAGAGAAATTAGACAGACCAAAGAAATTAAATGGATACCAATAGGAAAAGAATAACTCAAACTATCACTATTTGCCAATGACATGATTCTATATTTAGAGGATCCAAACTATTCCACCAGAAAATTTCTAGAACTCATAAGTGAATTCAGCAAAGTAGCAGAGCACAAAATCAACACTCATAAATCTAATGCATTTTTATTCAAAAGTGATGACTCCTCTGAAAGAAATTAAGAAAACTACCCCATTCACAGCAGCCTCAAAAAAAAAAAAAAAAAAAAAAAAAAAAAAAAAAAAACTTGGGAATCAATCTAACAAAAGAGGTGAAAGACCTCTACAGAACACTAAAGAAAAAAATTAAAGAAAAACTTAGAAGATGGAAAGATCTCCCATGTTCTTGGATAGACAGAATTAATATTGTCAAAATGGTCATACTACCAAAAGTGCTATACAGATTCAATGCAGTTCCAATTAAAATCCCAATGATGTACCTCATAGAAATAAGAGAAAGCAATCATGAAATTCATCTGGAAGAATAAGAGACCCAGAATAGCTAAAGTAATCCTTAGCAGGAAGACCAAAGCAGGTGGTATCACAATACCAGATCTTCAACTATACTACAAAGCAATAGTAACAAAAACATCATGGTATTGGCACCAAAATAGACAGGTAGGTCAATGGTACAGAATGGAGGACACAGAGACAAATCCACATAAATACAGTTATCTCATACTAACAAAGGTGCCAAAAACATACAAAGGAGAAAAGATAGCCTCTTCAACAAATGGTGCTGGGAAAACTGGAAATCCATATGCAGCAAAATGAAATTAAACCCCTATCTCTCACTCTGCACAAAACTCAACTCAAAATGGATCAAGAACATAGGAATTAGACCACAGACCCTGCACCAAATAGAAGAAAAAATAGGTCCAAATCTTCATCGTGTCAGTTTAGGACCAGACTTCCTTATCATGAGTCCAAAAGCACAAGAAATAAAAGCAGGAATCAGTAACTGGCATAGATTCAAACTGAAAGGTTTTTTCTCAGCAAAGGAAACAATCAACAATCTGAAGAGAGAATCTAGAGAGTTCACACACAGTTCAGTTCAGATAGAGCACTAATCTCCAGAATATATAAGGAACTCAAAAAACTTTACACCAAGAATACAAATAAACCAATCAATAAATGGGCTAAGGAAATGAGCAGACACTTCACAGAAGAAGATCTACAAGCAATCAACAGATATATGAAAAAATGCTCAACATCTCTAGTAATAAGAGAAATGCAAATCAAAACTACGCTAAGATTTCATCTCACCACAATTAGAATGGCTATTATCAAGAATATAAGCAACAATAGGTGTTGGCGAGGATGTGGGGAAAAAGGTACAGTCATACATTGCTGTTGGGGTTGCAAATCAGTGCAGCCACTCTGGAAAGCAGTGTGGAGATTCCTCAGAAAACTCGGAATGGAACCACCATTTGACCCAGCTATCCCACTCCTTGGCCTATACCCAAAGGACTTAAAATCAGCATACTACAGTGACGTAGCTAACCAATGTTTATGGCAGCTCAATTCACAATAGGTAGATTGTGGAACCAACCTAAATACCCTTCAATAGATAAATGAATAAAGAAACTGTGGTATATATAAAGAAGAATAAAATTATGGCATTTGCAGGTAAATGGATGGAAATGAAGAATAGCATGCTAAGTGAAATAAGCCAATCCCAAAAAGCCAAAGGCCGAATTATTTCTCTGATAAGTGAATGACTGATACATATCAGAGGGTGGGAAGGAGGCAAGAATTGCCTTTAGGAAGAATGGATAGTATAGAGGAAAATGAGGGGTGGGGAGAAGAAAAATAATAGAATGAGACAAACATCATTACCCTATGTACACGTGTGATTACACAAATGGTGCAACTCTACTTGTGTACAACCAGAGAAATGGAAGTTGTACCCCATTTGTGTACAATGAATCAAAATTAAAAAAAAAACTGGCAGGAATAAATTATCTCCCTACAATTAAAAAAAAGGAATTACAGAATAAATACACAATAAAAGAAATACAAAAGCACTAGTGATACTGTACCAAAGTAAAACTAATGTTTTAAAATTATCTATGGACAATTTTCATTACTCTCAATGATGATGTCATATAACTTAAGTGCAAACAAAATTAAAGAGATAACACAGTATTCACCTATATTTTGAAATTTTGAACTCATGAAAAAAATCTGTATTGAAGCACAGAGCAGCTGTCTCATAGATACTGAATGAAAATATTCAGTGCATTGGTATCAGGAACAGATGAACTCTGGAAACATACTGACAAAAATAAACTGTAGCAACCACTCTTACATAAAATTTAAAGATCCTGATTTACAGTCCTATGAGCATTTAATATGTTTCATGACTACTGAATGACTCTCTTCTCTTAGAACAAAAAGTACATACATGTACACAGGTGTGGTTTCCTTGCTCCTATCAGAAAGACATCAACTTAAAGTGCACAGGACAATATCAGGGGTCAGTAGGGAACTGGAACCAAAGGAATTCTCATACTTTGTTGAGGGGTATACAAATTGATTTAGAAAACTGGCAAGATGTGCTAAAATTAAATTTATATAACTCGTTACCCAGCAATTCCATTCTAGAATTAGGCACTCCAGATGTATAAAGAATGTTCACGGCAAGATCTTTCACAATAGCCAAAACTAGAAGCAACCACTCAATATCCAGCAATAAGAAAAAAATAATGCTAAATGCAATCTGAATAAATTTCATAGACATAATGTTGAACAAGCAAATCCAGGTACATATAGACTTCATGCTGTATGAATATGACTTCAGTTGTATGCAGTTCAGGATCAGATTACACTAATTTATGGTAACAGATGATATAGTAATGATAACTATTGTCAGAGCTGAGTGAAGCAAGATCTCAAACAGGAAGAATTGCAAAGTATAAATTACAATGTATGAATTACAATGTATAAATTCATCCTACCAACTAACATCTGATCTGTGCACTTAACTTTACATAAGTTATGATATTAAAAAAAAAAAAGAGGAGTGTTGGGGATGTAGCTCAGTGACAGCCCACTTGCT
Organism: Sciurus carolinensis; assembly: GCF_902686445.1. NCBI lineage: Eukaryota > Metazoa > Chordata > Mammalia > Rodentia > Sciuridae > Sciurus > Sciurus carolinensis. Next base: position 80,057,224 of record NC_062213.1, on the reverse strand, counting down.
TACCATAAATGAAGCCCTGGGTTCAATCCCCAGTACTTCCAAAAAATAACGGTAGGGTGGGAATGAAGGAAAGCAAGAGAGGGGAGGAAACAAAGGAGAGAGTGAACACCATAACAAGAATCAGAAAAATTGCCATACTATCTTGGGTGCATCACTTAACCACTTCAAAATTGTTTCATCATCAATAAAAGAAAATAATAACAGCCCTACCAAACTAAAAAACTATGCTATAAAACAGAATTCAGTTTCCATAAAACACTAGATAATTATAGGGTATACTATTATTATTACCTAATATTCAGGAACTAAAATGCATATAGCCAAGAATTCTCTTGAAGATGACTTATGAAAAAGATCCTTTAGCCAATATTCATAAAATATCTAGATTAAATTAAGAAATATTCTTTAAAAATTTCACTGATATTTTACAAATTTATAAATGTCCAAGTTAACACCTTCAATATAATTTGCTTAATTAATAATGTAATTACATAACTATTGAGAATCTTATAAAGAAAAACTATTGTTAATATAACTAAGAAAACATGATTTACTTGATAAATTGCTAATTTATATACAACTTTCAAAAACACATCTAAGACATAGTATTAGGTTATCTTATTATTATAGGTGCTATGCTTTCAAAATGACATGTAAAAGGTAATCTTGTAATAAAATACTTCACCATTTAATTTTCTTTCACACTATGTGTTTATGTATGGGTGTGTGTATACATAAATGTGTGTGTGTACATGATCACTAGGAAATCCTAAAAATTCAATCAGAAAAATAATTAGGTTTCTTCCTTTTCTTAATATTCATTTTGTATACATATTTTAAAGATTCCCAATATTTAAAAGTATTAACTTCATGGTAAAAGAACAATGAAAAACCATCAAGAATTGCTTTGAGTAAATAACAATGCTCTTAACATTTACACTTAAGGCAAGTATAGTCACCCACCTTATCTACAGTGATATGTTCCAAGACCCCTTGCAGATACCTGAAACTGCAAATAGTCCTAAAGTCTAAATATGTTTTTTTCCTATACACGCATACCTATGATGAAGTTTAATTTGTATATTAGGCACAGTAAGGGATTAACAACTATAATAAAATAAAACAACTGCAACCACAGACTATGATAAAAGTTGTTTAAAACTCACAAGTTTTTTTTTATTTCTGGAATTTTCCACTTAATATTTTCAGACCACCACTAACTACTGGTAACTAGAGAACAAAACCACAAAAGAGTGGGGAACTACTATAAACAACTGCAAGTTACTATACGTCCCCACAGACTTCACAACTCACCATCTATAGCAGATTATGATTTCAGAACATTATGCATTGTGTGAATTACTGACACAACCCACTGATGTCTACTGCCTGGACAGCACTTCTCATGGACTTAGAAACAAAGCAAAGAATTAAACCAAGAATACCCTTCACCTCTTCTGAAAAACTGAAAAAAAATCACATCATCACAGCAATAAATTAAAAACAAGCCAAAGAAGTAAAACCAACCTCCATTAACAAGAACAGAACTGCTACAGAATTTAAGGAATGTAACGAAAAGCCAAAGAAACTAAATTGTTCCCCGCACCATTCTGAAATGTTGTCATGGCATGATAAAACATGGATGAATCTTGAAAACATTATGCTAAGTTAAAGAAGCTAGTCACAGAAAACCATGTACACAGCTTCATTTCTATGAAATGCTTAAAAGAGGCAAATCCAGACACATGAAGTAGATCTGTGGTTGCCAGGAACTGAAAGAGAACAGAAATGGGGAAAACTGTGATGTGTACAAGGTGCTTTTCAAATTTTTGAGGTGCTGAAATTTTTCACAGATTGTGGTAATGATTGTACAACTACATAAATGTACTAAAAACCACTGAACTGCAAGTGGATGAATTTTATAGTACATGAAATGCATTTAGTTTTTAAAACCTTAAATAAAATTGAAAATTTACTTCCTTACTCACACTAGCCACTTCCAAGTGCTATGTGACTAGCATGTGCCATAATGAATGGTAGAGATACACAAAGCTTCCTTCATCACAAAAAATTCTATTGGATGGAACTGTTCCAGAACACTGAGATATAAGATATAATCAGCAAGGAGAATTTGGCAATTCCAGACTTTCACTAATAATGAAACAATGTCCTCTAGAAATAACTAATGCTAGAGTAGATCTGCAACAAAAGTAGACAGGGAAGAGCTGCGGAAGCTAGCAGCCATTTTGCTCTCCTACACACAGGTATTAAGTGTAAGTGGTCAGAAGAAAAAGGAAAAAAGATTCCCAGATTCTAAGTCTCCCAAAGACTGTAAGAGATTACAGTATTCTCCCGTCAGGTGGTGAGCACAACAATTCACTTTCCAGATTGTGAAACTTCCTCAGAAGAAGAGATTTATAATGCACATTCAAACATCAGAAAAGACTAAGCAGATTGAGGTAAGCAGATGTAATTTGATGTTGTATATTATTTTCACAACTAGGTAAAGAGAACATAACACATTATAAGGAAAGTCCACCTTTGTAATATTACACATTCAATTAAAATATTTGTAATGATCCACTCATAACTTACGATGATGCTTCTGTGGATAATTTTTTTTTAAATGGTTGAATTATGTTTCTCATGCTGCACTGTACAAATTTTCTTGTTTTATACTGCCATCAAGGGGCAATATTATGTAATGCAGTATACCAAACTGCTTTCTACATTCTCTGAAAACCTAAAGGGGAATTTCAAGACACAACACTGGCTTATTTCAAAGTCTGAGTAGGTAATGTAACCTGAGGAATACTTAAAATTCCAATCCTGTGCAGTTGCCTCAAGAATAATTATCTCAGTAAGTAATTCATTTCACTGGGGTTTCTCCTACTCATTAGTTGTATGACCTGGGCAAACATGAGTAAAACAGTGGCAGGTACATAAGTGCTCAGTAAATATTAGCTATCACATTAACATTCATTCATTAAAATACAAGTACCAAAGGAAGGGCTAACACTGAACTTGAGGTCTGCTTTCCAAGTTCATAGGAAAAGTATTTTTCATCTGAAAAATAAAAGCCTTCAGGAAAAGTCAGAGAATATGTTCGGTTTGAGGGCATTAAGGTAAGAAGGTAAGAAATCAAAGGCCATCTTCTCCTTACGCACATTTAGCCCTGATGCTAATTTCATCTGGGATATATGTGTACGAATCTGCCAGATAAACTAAACATACTGCCAACTCAATCAGTTTTGTTCTTCCAATACACTGGACAGAAGAGCAAAATAAGAATGTCATGTCAGTAGAGCCTGCACCTCCTTACATCTGCTTTAATAACTTAAAATACCTGAAAAAGCATTTAAATAAGCTTATAGGAAAAATGATTCTGAAAATATCTTTAAAAAAAATCTACCAATGTCTAAAATATGCAAATTAAACAACTGTTTGAAATTTAAAACTAACAGAAATTCAAGTCACAAGAAATAATTTCCAGTTTAAATATTTGCTTATGACTAAATAACTAGGCTTCCTCTCTACCATTTCCTCTCCCCATCCTAGTCCCAAGAATGCTCATCTAGTTCTACACTGTATTCTGATTCCACTTCAGATTCCCTTTTCTGGCCTAACATACTATTGGTCAAATCCTTCAACTTGTGCCCCCAAGCTCCTGACTTTGACAATATATTCTGCTGCTATCTAGTCTTAGAACATACATAAAGGTATGTTCCATTCAGATCATGGAAGCTCCAGTAATCAAAATGGATATTAAATGCTTTGTACAGGGCTAAATTTAGTACTATTACAAACAGCTTGCATACACTACTCTCCAATGATGCTTTCAAGTCTACCTACTCTCTAAAGGTGCTTTCAAGAAATATTTCCAGCAAATGAAGCTAGTTAACACCTCACCTTCATTTCTCTTTTTCCCCCCATATCTTTCTCTCAACTGGTTCCAGTCATGCCCATCCTTACTAAACATTTTACCAGTTCCTGAGCTATTCTTAGAGTTCAGCAAAGTTAAACCATTCCCAAATGGTTTATCCAAGAAAGGAACTTGGGGAATCATGATTAGTCTTAATCCTTAACCTTCTGGTTCTACAAAAAGGTGAGGACAGAGACTGGTTAAAAGCAAAGGTGAAAGGGTCCAGGTCTGATTACCATGTAGTCCACAAAAAGTCCTAAGCAGCACCGTGCAACAACACATTTTAGGGCCATCAATGAACTGAATCTCTGTCAACTGTTTGATACATTGTTCACCCACTGGTTAGACAGATATTAACTAGCTTTATTTATTTTATTTATTTTGGCTCATGGGTTCAGAGTTTCAGACAACCATGTAAAGAAAGTAATTTCATGATTATTTATGCAGTTTTACACATGAATTGAGATGCTTGCTTTGATATTCAGGTCTAAAATAGACTCTAAAAGAGAACAGAAAGAACAAGTTTCTTGTCTACCATAGAAAAAGTCATCACCAAAGATCATATTTATATATAGTTTTTGTTATGGCTGGGATCTGAAATGTTCCCCCAAAAGTCTCATGCTTTAAAGTTTGGTCCCCATTTGATGGATTAATAATTTAAATAGACTACTGGAAGGTGGTGGACTACTGGCGGGTGGGGCATGGTTAGAGGAAGTAGGTTACTTGTGTCTTGGGGACTATATTCTCATCCTTTTTCCCTCTCCCTACCTCACTCTTCCCTTCCTCCCTCTCCTCCTCTACTTCCTGGCTACCATGAGCTGAGCAGCTTTCCTCCACCACACCCTTCCACCATAATGTTCTACCTCTTCTCAGGCCCAAAGCAGTGGAGCCAGCTGACCATGGACTGAAACTCTGAACCCATGAGCCAAAATAAATCTCTCCTCCCTTAAGTTGTAGAGCAGATATTTTGGTCACAGCAACAAAAAGCTAAATAACACCACTCTGCAATACAACTGTCCTAACTGGAGGTGTACAACAAACACATCAATATAACTGACCTAACTGGAGGTGGATAACACATCAAATCTATAGATTTACATTTGGGCAACTAGTAAACCCCTTCAAAATTTTAAAAGTCTAAGACTCAAAATAATTTATTTTTAGAGTGTTAGGAAGCCAGTAAAGTAAGGAGGAATGTACTTACATCACTTGAAGAGACTGTTCCTGTTTCAACAGCAACACCGCTACCACGAAGTTTCTATTACGAAATAAATTACTTATTACTTAGTTTTAACTTCTAACCTGACAGAAGCTTATAAAAGGGACCTCAGTGAATTTAATAATTATTTCCCTAATCCTATTTTATAAAAAGCATGAGGATATAAAATATTCTAAATATCATTATACTCTTCCAGATAATCTTGATAGATTACTAAAAATGCAAGAATAATCTGATGCTAATCTGCAGCTAAATTTCCTACGTGAAGCTAATGAAAATTTCCATTTCAGAATTTACTGAATTGTTTTTCCAATATGAAGACTGCCTCACACGGAACTACCTACATTATATTCTGTGGCAAAGCTTTTCAAAATAGGTGCCTGACAATAGGAGATAGTACATGAGACTGAAGATTAGGTTATCCATAGCAATACTAACAAATTATGACAATCAACACCTCAAATACTATATAGAAATGACCAAAGAAAATGTAAGGTAAAGAGTCAAAGGTTGAAAATGCAATGAGAAAAGTAACAATGAATTTCTCAAAGGAAATGTTTGTTTTATTCAGTAACTACCAAGTAGCTATCCCAAAAAATGCCAGTATAAAGTCAGAACAAAATATCCAAACCTGTAACTAACTTGAGCTTTTGAAAGTTTAATTCCTCTAAAATCAAGAAAATTATATCCTTTTTATGTGGGGGGAACATTTGAGAGAGAAAGAACACTTTTCATAGATGGCACTGTTCCATGACATTTGAGCAAAGTAGTAAATAAAATCACAAATAATCCTACACTACTTTCTTTAAATAAGAAGTCTACAATTTAATACTGATAAAAGGCTATTGAAGAACTTACTGCTCATAGCAAGAGAGCAAGACTAGAGTAAGCTGAAGCAGTGTACAGACAATGAGAAGCAAAGCCAGACAGCTGGTACCCTGAAGGGGCACACTGTAACAGGATGACTTGCAAAGCAGAAATGCCAAACCATAACTGAAAGTGCAAGACTGAGATAAAAAGACAGCAATAGATAGATACAGAAAAGATCTTGAAGACTAAATATTTATCTAATATCAAGAAGTTCAATTCTAATTAAAATTGTTCTAGACACTGAAATATTTCCTTCCACAAATGATGAGAGAAGACCTTTCCCACAATTGTTGTGATGTGGTTACAACCATGTAACTGTGTCATTAACAAATGAGGCAGTTTAAGCAATACTTCTATGAGGAAAAGTCTAAGGTTAAACTGCCCAAAAAGTGAATGGCAGATTATAGTAGCATACTCTCTGCCCTACCAATTTGTACTTTATGAATCCAGCTACAATACAGCCTTAAAAGAAAGCTAATGTTAAAGCAGAACGAGGTTTATTTAAAAGGATAATTTCAAAATAGAAAAAAAAGGATCAGTTTTTCCTATTTAACTAATAAGCATTCTGATTCCAAATGATACATATTTAGAAATTTAAAATTTCATTTTCACAAACCTATTTTTTATGCTTTAAATACTATTTGTTAAATACCAACTCAGTAAAACCATCAAATTGGTGGTTCTTATAAAAAATATTTTACAAAACTAAGCCCACAAAAAGTTAAAATTGATGTCATTGACATTAAAAAGATTTGTTTCATCCAAGACACTCTACATATCTCTAACCAAACATAAAAGGCAATTAGCCCAAGAGGCAGGCAATAAGGCAAAAAGTAAAGTTAAGCAAAGTGTCATGGCATCTCCCTCTCTGATACCTCAAATTAAAATCTATTAAAATAATAAGGTCACCTAAGACCTAAATTACAACTTTCCAAACACTTCTTTCAAATAGACACTTTTTTGTAACCTAAGGATGACAATATGACAATTATCAATATTACTTCTACTGGTTTCATTCTTCCATGTCACCTACCTACTACATTTTTTCCCCAGAATCCCCACCCTGACACCCAACTTTCTCTCCTTTTCTGAGCATCATTTCCACCAAACCTCCTCCTTATCACCTAACACTTAGACACTAGAAACCTAAAAGAAATACTCTGAAGAGCCATTATAAATGATCTATATTACCCACTTCTGAGGAAACACTTATTCAAATAAATACAGAAAATTTGTCAATTTCCTCAGAAAATCTGACATTTTTCCAGCTGTTACACTAGCAAGCCATCTTTCTCCATGAAGAAGTATTTTTAGAGAGGGCTGGAAGCAACCTAGATGACCAATAAGCAGTTTCACTTTGAGCCTTACTATTCAATTCCACAATCATACTATGGTATCAAAAAAACAAGGCACTATGTGAGTCATCTCACAGCTGGATTGGGCAGTTCCAGACTTACCTAGGACATCTGGAAGCCTAGAACAGACTTTTGACCAATACAAGGATAAGCAGATCAACTAACATTCTATAAATGCTGTCTGCAGTTTATAATACCACTGGTGGCACGCGGTTTGTTTAATGGTGCCACCAGTTAGATGACTTGACCGGTTATGTTACCAAAAGGAACTGAAAGACCTCACTAGAAGTTTTTGAAGAACTATCCCAAGAAACAAGATTTCTTGCACAAATCTTTATGACTCGAATTCCTGAGGCAGATGTGGAAGTAGCCTGGAAGTCCTTGGGTCCTGGAGCTCACCCACATATTCCCTCCATATGCACAACTACTTCTCCTTTATCAGAAGCCTTACGTGAGCATGCTCTTTGGAGTTGTGTAGGTCCTCGCAGTTCTCCAAGCTGTATAATCTTGGCAGCCACCTAGAAGGAAGACACTCCCTGACCACTGAAAAGCAAGAGTGGGAAAACCCAAGTGGCAGAAAAGACAGAAAGGTTTGAATTAAAGTCAAAGAAAGAAAAATAAAACATGCTACCACACCCAAGAGTAGTTTGGCTTATAAAGTTCAAAATGGGATTATTTTTAATAAAATGTTTTTTGTAATTCAACCTATGTACTATAAATAGCTTAAGAAAACATGGATGTTACGTTCCTTTGAAGATACTAAAAGAAATTTCTGTTACCTGTGAACTCAGCTGAGTTTTTATCCAATTGAAATAGTAATTTAAGTCACTGCCTTCCATAAGTTCTTTTCCCCAAGCTGCTAATTTGGCAATAATTCTTGCTGCCTGAAAACAAAAAAGGAATATATTTGAATACCTTACTGATTCAAAATATCACATCATTTATCTTAAAAGTCAGGACTTCTAATCACTTCGATGTATGGCTTTTATAGCACTCAATTTCTGCAAAATTAGTTTATAATTCATATTCTTAAATTTATTTTTAAATATGAACATTCAAAATGTACTTTAAAATATTTCCACTAAAGTGAACCAAAATTAGATGTTTTAAGAATCTCATTTCCAGCTACTTGGGAGGTTGAGACAAGAGGATCACAAGTTTGAGGCCAGCCTGGGCAACTTACAGAGACCATCTCAAAAGTAAAAGGGTTGGGATAACTAAAGGCCCTCAATTCAATTCCCAGTATTAATGGCATATGCACTACTTGTGCATACAAGTGAAAAGGAAAAGACAAAGAAACAAGAGATCCAACATTTTTACTCCTAGCATAAGCTCCACCAACACACGGCAAACCAACAATAATCTGACCCTCAAAAGCTGAAAGGCTGCCCAAAAGTAATATAACTCATCATGGGGCTTATGTTTGCTCTTTATATATTTGTCAACTTTATTATAACATTAGAAAGATATTTCAATCCACCATTTTTCATACCCTCCCCATTTCCTTCTACATAATCTAAAGTTCCTCCATTCTTCTCTCATCATTACCCTATGAACATGTATGATCACACAAATGGTATGAATCCACATTATGTACAATCATAGAAACGAAATGATGTACCCCATTTGTGTACAATGAATCAAAATGCAGTCTATAAAAAATTTAAAAATAAATAAAAATAAAAAAGAAAATACTAAACTAAGAACTTGAAAAAAAAAGATATTTCACTCAGGTAAACAGACAGTGAAAATAGCCCTCTACAATTTATAAGAAGGAAATATATTATTGCCTTTTTAAAAAGTTATTCTTAAAATGCAGATTATTCCATTAGTCTTCCTTTTTAACTTCCTATTTTATAAATATTTTATTACATATACAATATATGGATGCACTAATACATAAATAAATACAGAAACACATGGAGGACGAGGGGGAGAGACAACATACATGCACAAAAACGTTTCAGACAGTAACCTCTGATCTGAACAATTTAAAGCTACCTACTGAAACGAGGAGCAGACTCCAAGTTCTTCTTCCCCCTGACCTGGCCCTACTCCACTCCTGCCCTAGGCCCTCCACTGAACATAGAGAAGGCTTGTTTATGAAAGCATTTATTCTGCCAACCTTCCTCTTATCCCTTCTCCACACTCTATGAAAGATTCTTCAATGCCAGGGCTTCTAAAAACAGTTCTTCAAGCTAAGTCTACAACAAGACTGTTTAAGATATTAAAAAGCAGATAATTACTTAATTAAAATGAAATAAAACAGTTGCTGCTTCAAAGGAAAATTCAAGTTCTATATGGTACATTCTGGTAAATCCTGCTATAGAAAATGTGAGCTGTTTGCACATGTAAATTCACCACAGACTGATACCAGTGAACTCATCATTACCCAGTCATCTACAAAACTTTGTGTCAGAGTAACTATATCTCTTTCCAACTCACTAATGTCCCCTTTTTACTAAACACACCATTGAGGAAAACTAATGTCACGGTAGTTATGCCTCTGAGAACGGGCAGGTTACCAAGTCATAAATGGCCCAGGTGTTTCTTATCTAAATCAGAATGTGACCATAATTCTGTCAGTTTAAACACAAAAAAAAAAAGGCAAAATAAAATTTCTTAAAAATATATTCCTTTGTTATATCACCTATATACATATATTTTAAAAACAATGTGATCAATTCAGAATTTACCATATGAACAGTAAAAGGGTCCTGACGATTCAACATTGGCAGAAAGTAGGGCCAGGCAGTGCTCTTGCTACGTTTTGCATAGTCAAAGAAAATGCTGACACGCTGGTGATTTTCCTAAAAGAGAATAGAAACTGTATCACTAATCCAAATGAATTTCACTAATGAAAGCAATAATTGTGTCTCCTTCTCAACTTTTTATTTTACATCCCATTAGTGTGTGTTCTTTTTCCCCTCTGCCTATGTATATAATGAGTATCTCCCTCATTATTATTATGGGGCAGGGAGTGGAGATGGTGGTAGGGACAGATTCTTTACAAATAAAATCACCTTTATGAACATGATTATTTTAAATCACAAGGTGGGTCTCTACATTACATTTCTTCTCAGCCTGTGCCCTCTGACCTGCTGCTCCCAACCTATCTTGACACCTCTTTGGACACCAAAGTGTCAACATCCTGGCCACCATACAAAGGAAATCTAAATTAGGAGGGGGCATAACAACCTAGATGAGAGGTATTAACAAACAGGCAAGGAAAACAGAACTACATAAATCTCAAATGTTCAAAGTTACTTCCAGCATATCTTGATAGAAAACTCAGGACAGATAAACACAGAAAAAAACCAGCATATCACTCTAGAAGGGAGATGTAGGAGTTGGTTCAAATTATGCAAATATCTCCTAAACTTTTCTGCACATAACTAAAATCCACTTTCTCATTGGTTAAGTGAATATAGTTGCTAAGCAGTAATATTTTCTAAAACCACATAAATAATAACATCTTTTTCTTAATTCTTTTTAAATATACTGGTTTAATATTCATCTGTGCTAACAGCAACCTATCTGAGGAAGAGACTACCATCTTCCTAAGCAATTACTCATTAGTTCAGAATAACAGCTAAAATCATTATGATAATGACTTTGACAAAGGACTCAAAATTCAAGTAAGCCATTATTACTTCATTGGATCCAGGTTACAAACATTTAAGAGAATAAGGATAATGTCCTTCTAGTCTGGTGCACTGGGCAATTGCTGTTGATATGCAGGCACAGCAAATAAAATAATAAAGAAGAAAAAATACTTAGGCATAAGTTAATAAGAAATGTACAAAATTCTTTATGTGGAAAACATTACAACACTACTGAACAAACATGTATTTAAATAATTTGAATGACATCCCTTGTTCTTGAATAGAAAAATTCCATAAAGATATCATTTCTCACTAAATAGAAAATTTAAAGCAACTCAATAAAAATGGCAACAAACTGTTTTGTAGACCCAGATAAGCTAATTTCAATTTCATACAGAAGAATAGTCAGGAAAATACTGAAGAAAAGAAAAAGCTACGAAGGGATTTAGCCATAAGACCCTCTGTAATTAAAACTGGCTGGTACTGAGGCATAACACAAAGGCATTCCAAAATAATAGTACAGAGGGTTCAAAAATAAACCTAACTACATGAGAGGTTTACTGTCAAAGACAGCATCTCCAACCACTATGGCAAAAACAGATGTTTTAATAAACTGTACTTGGACAACTGAAGGGCCATTTGGAAAACAAATTTTAGATATATGCTTATAAAACACACAAGAATCAACTTTAAATGAATGAAATATGTAAATGTAAACAATGAAACTATGGAAGTACTAGAAGACATGAATGAATTCCTGTATAATTTAGGTATAAGGAAAAGTTTTTTATTAGGACTCGAAATCCAGATTTTAAAAATTTTTGATAGATTACATCATAAAAATAAAAATTTTTCATAATGCAAAAAATACCATAAGCAAAGTTAAAAGTTAAATGACAAACTGGGGGAAAATATCCATGCTAATGTATTACAGATATATCAGTTCATACATTTGTTAAAAGTTCATATGTACAATGTTCTTAAAAACAGGGCAGGAAGATCTAAACCTTCACAGAAAAACTAAATAGACAAAATAGATGAAATTATTCAGGGAGGCAAGGGACAAATATAAAAGTGCCTTTAAGAAGGGAAGATGAAAAAAAAAAAAAAAAAAAAAAAAAAAGAAGGGAAGATGTTCAATTTCAGATACTGGAATTTGCAAAAAAATGTGACAGCCTGACAATGACCTCCACTGGCAAAGGGAATGCAGAATTATATATGGAGTCCCCTTTTAACTAGCAATTCAATTTACCATAAGAATTTGCCATGGCTGGGGATATAGCTCAGTTGGTAGAGTGCTTGCCTTGCAAGCACAAGGCCCTGGGTTCAATCCCCAGCAGTGCAAAAAAAATAATAATAATAATAATTTACCATGAAGTATGCTCCCAATCATTTGAAAATACGCTTGTACGTAAGATTACTCTTTGCATCATTATTTTTGATTAATGGTAACCTCGATGCCATTACCTAGGGGACTGATCTTATGAACTATGTTACATTCACTATTGAGGTACTATGTGGTTATCAAAAACAGAATAGGGGGGATCTCCATGAACTCATAATGATTAGTTCCCTATGTATTAATTAGAACCGTGAACAAATAGGCAATGATATTTTGTTAAGTGAAAGAAGCAAAAAACAAAAGACTATATCCAATATTTCTGTAAAACAAAAAATATATACATGTATCTGCCTGCCCATTGTTGCAAAAAGAAAAACAACAAGGATAAACCAGACATCAATGATATTGATCACTTATAAGAAATAGGCAGGAATGGGGTGCAAGGGATGGAGTAAGACTACCAATATTTCTCTCAGAATAACTCCCTGTATAGTTTTGACTTTCTGGAAGCATGTCAATGTTTTACACACTCAATAAAAAAATAAAAATACATAAGGATAAAAGGAAAAAACTAAAGTAGAATGCCAACAGAAACAAATTATTCTAACAGTAGCTCAAGAAAAATAACATAACCTCTCTGAAAGAAACCTGAACACAATACTCTTGTTGCCAAAAAGAAAGTTTGGTCCTTGTCCCCAATGCCAATTCCATAATGAGGGCATGGTTTTGAGAAAAAGGAAAAAGAAGTTTTATTGCTTTGCTTGCAAAGGAGAAACACAGAGAACATCAGGAGGGATAGGGTTTTCTTGTTTTTTTGTTTTTTGGTTTTTGTTTTTTATTTTTATTGTAAACAAATGGGATACATGACAAGGGGGTTTTAAAGGAACTCTTCAAGGTTTACATTCCAGGTGTGCCCTGAGGGGGTCCCAGGCGCCCTGATGGTGTGTTAACATTCACTTGTTAATTTAGGAGATAGTCACTTCCTAGATCCTCTGGCAGATTTCTCCTTTCTGTGGAGCACAGATTACTCAGGTAATCTTGTTCCCTAATCCCAGGTTAGGGAGAGGGAGAAGAAGAAAAGGAAAAAAAGCCTCAGAGCTAGAATTCAAAAGGCAAAGTGGATCACTGTTACACTCTGACTACACACCCTCAGTTTAAAAGACAAAGACCCACAAATAAAAAAACTCCAGGTAAAAAGCTGTGCTTCACTGTCATAAGTACTGACAACTACTTTCTGTGTTTTATGGGGATAATAAATGAGTACATACAATGAGAAGAGGATCTTAAAATGTCACTATCACAAAAGAGTTACAGTGAATCCTATGGTGTTGAGCTGAAAAGGAATTGGGAGTTATCGGTGATTGGCAGTTTTTATTCTATCAATATTTTATGTGTACATACATATATAAAACATAGGCTGTAAGCCAACTCGCAACTCCCTCATTCCAGATGCAGTCCTACACAATAACCACGGTAAGCAATGCAGACAGTAACATTTCTGCTTTTTTGATGCTGTATCAACTGAGCTATCACAGTCTCTATTCTTGTTTTTCTTTACTGTTTTAAAGGAAAAGGTTTTAAAAGAGCCTGGGATTAATATCAGACAGGCCAGAACAGCCCAGGATTGCTATTAATCCTTCTTTACATTATAAAGTCACTACCTTTCTACCAGGATGGGTAGATAGCTCCATTCTTCTTAACTTGGAACAATGTCTTCTTAACTTGGAACAATGGTCACAGTGCAAGTCAAATAGCATGCTATGGGTACTTTTTTTCCTTCTTCTAAACGGAGCAACATTCCTTAAATTCCCTACGACTGACACCTTTCTTCAAATCTCTTGAGACTTGCAGGCACTGGACTCAACAGCTAGAGAGCCTGACTCATAAGACCTGCTCTACAAACCAATAATCTAAGTACAGATTATACTCTGGTATAAAATACAAAATAATAAATAGGTCCCTCTGCATTCAGGGGCAACTAAAGCAGTAAAGTTTTCTTTACTGCTTTAAGGAACAAAAGTACAGAATCCCCTGTGCCTAGCATTGGCCTAGAACATATAGGCATCAAAATTCACTGACTGAAAAAGCAAAGCCATGTCATCTTTAGTACACGAAATATCCAGAAAGCCTCATGTGATTCATCAGACTTTTTTGGTATTCAATGCAAAACTCTGAGGTATCTCAACAACATATGTATGCTACATATGGGTCACTTGATATTCTGAAAAACAAAAAATAGTTTATGTGTGAATACTTCCATCTTTAGCACTACCAATGTGATAAGTGAAATCTTACAGAAATGTTATTACTGTGAAGTAAACAAAAAGATGAAGTCACCAAAGTTATTAAGAAAAGAGAATACCTACCTGCAACATATCATCAACCATAGTTAGTATGTACTGCACTGTCTGTTCTTTGGAGATATGAGTCATCAGATTTATAAAAGTTTTAGCACACTAGGAAAAAGTGAAATTAATGTTAATTATTATTTTCATTTGCAAATATACCATTTTAATGGAACTTCAAAAAATCATTTCTCTTTCAAAAACAGAATATAAATTCTATTAGCTAGCAGAATTATAGAAAATGTACACCTTTTACAAATATTGTTGAAGTATGGGAGGACCTTACTATGACTTGCATCAGTTGTGTTGTTTTGTTATTGTTGTATTGGGTACTGAACCCAAGACCTCACACATGTATGCAAATGCTCTTTCACTGAGCTACATCCCCAGCTCTTTTTACTTTATTTTGAGACAGGGTCTAAGATGCCCAGGCTGGCCTCAACTTGTAATTCTCTTGCCTCTGCCCCTCAAATAGCTGGAATTACAGGTATGCACTACTGCACCTAGCAGATTTCTTTACCATTTCTACTGACAAACCTCAAAATGTTTACTACTGTTAAATAGACATACCTAGCCATGATCAATTCTAGATTACACAAGACAGCATAGTAGTATAGACAATTAAAATTTGTACGTAGATTTGAATCTTTCATTCTTTACTTTTTGGGCTTACTGAGAAGTAGAAAACTGGAACAAGAGTACTGCAGATTGTAATGAGAAGGCCTTTATCCATTTCCATTCTACAACATATAAACTACATAACGATCTCTCCAGAATTCAATAAAAATTGAAGCCAACAATAGATTATCTATTAATTTTCCAGAGATCACTATAAGAATCACACCAAGTAGTATTCAGGGCTCCTTCAACCACCCAGGGTCCTATATCAGAAAATCTGATCAGTGATAGAAGTGCATCTTATTTGGGGTCTAGGTTCTAAACTCAGTGTATAAATCAAATACGGCACAAAGTTATTTCTTAAAGTCCTTTAAATCACCCCAAAGTTATGTCTTTATGAATGCAACACCATTCAGAAATAGGTTTGGATTCATACTTCAAAAAATCTTTTGTACCCCAAGGATATATAAATTGAAATATGTTTCATTCTGTATTCATGCATTCAATAAATCCCCAATGTAACAAATAGCAAGCAATAAATCCTATGCTGTAGGAAAAATGTATATACCTTATCAAAATTATATTCATTCCAGAATTCATCCTGTATCTATCAGTCATCTTCCTTGGAAAGACAGTCTATTAACTACTGAACAGGGGAATTTTAAAGATTATAAAATATGCCTATAATAATCTACAAATCATTTAGAAAGAGTAATAAAGAACTGAAATTTTTAGTCAACAGATTAAAATGGAAACACTTTCACTTCTTTTAACAAAACAATATAAATTGCCCGTGACACTTTTGTTACAACTTTTGTTTTCCCCAATATAATTCTGCCTTTTTTAAAAAATCAAATCAGATGTTTATTTCTTGGCAACAACCCAGAAAAGGTTCATTACACTGGAGACA
Organism: Sciurus carolinensis; assembly: GCF_902686445.1. NCBI lineage: Eukaryota > Metazoa > Chordata > Mammalia > Rodentia > Sciuridae > Sciurus > Sciurus carolinensis. The sequence continues at coordinate 80,041,038 of NC_062213.1, read as the reverse complement.
GCAATTAAGAAAGAACTTGTTTACTTAACTAAAGAGTTTTACCTTATTAACACCATTTCCCCAGTCTTACTGAGTACATGATAGGGACTCAATATGAGTGTGTTGAATAAACACTGAATGAGATGCTCCTTTCAATGCATATGTGCTTGGCATGAGGAAGTTTTGCATAGGATGACACCAATAGCAAGCATCACAATGGAAAGGAGGGAACAGATTTGCTTACACAATTGAAACCTCAATATGGCAAAGAGCCCCATAAACCAAGTTTAAAATTCAACAAATGATTCAGAAAATATGGCATAGAGCTGGTATGTTTAACACATGAAGGAATCCGACAAATCAATAAGAAAGTTATAAAATTTCTACAGAAAAGTAAATAAAGAATATATAGAAGCAGTCGCTATGGAGATATAAAAGACCAAAAAATATTTTTAAATGTGTGACATTATTATACTAAGATACTGTTTTAGAATGAAAATTGAAATGCCCAAAATATAAGAATGAATGGTTAGACCCAGAACAGGTGCTGAAACATCTTCAGCATGCTTGTACACTGCTAGCAGGCCTTACAAATTGGTATAACCTATCAAAAGGACCTCTTTATAATGTATATCAAAACTCGTATAAATGTTCAAGTTGTTTGATCAACAATCACATTTCTAGAACTTATAATGAGGAAGTAAGAATGTTCATCTCAAGACTTCTTAGAGAAAAAAATGGAAATAACTAAATTATGTAGGGTACTGGTTTAGAATATGGTTCATTCATTAAATGGAAAACTACAAAATTATTTTTAAAAGCCACAGTAATATTGCTCCAGGTATAGGGAGAGGAGATATGCAGTTAAATGCAAAGAACAAAACCATGTACATATATCACCCTATTTTTTAAGTAAGTATGTAGGTTATATATGCATAAAAAATGTTTAGAGAGATAGTTGAAAGTGTTAACACAGGTCCACCTTGAACAGGAATATCAGGCAGAATAATAATGCTTATTTTATTCTTACTGTATTATAATATTTTCTTATTTTTCTACAACAAACATGTATCACAAAAGAAGGTAAAACTAAGTGTGGAGGCATGCAGCTATAGTCCCTCCTGCTGAGGCAGAAAGATCACAAATTCAAGGCCAACCTAGGCAATTTAGCAAGATCTGCCTTTTTATAAAAGATATAAGGATGAAGAGTGCTTTCCCAATATGCGCAAGGCCCTAGGTTCCAATCCCAGGACCACATTAAAAAAAAAAAAGGCAGCAAAATATCAACATATATGTAATTATATAAACATTTTAAATTATTGTATATGAAAAACTCCAATTCAAAGATAAACAATATATTAAAAAACACTTTTGCACCAAGTGCAGTGGCCCACACCTATAATCCCAGCAGCTTGGGTGGCTGAGGCAGGAGGCTCATGAGTTCAAAGTAAACCTCAGCAACTTAGTGATGCCCTCAGCAACTCAGCAACACCTTGTCTCTAAATAAAATACAAGAAGGGCTGGAAACGTGGTTCAGTGATTAAGCACCCCTGGGTTCAATCCCTGGTACCAAAAAAAAAAAAAAAAAAAAAACTTCTGCTATATAGATGGCAAATGTTAATAGATTTTCTATGTTAAAGGACTGTATAAGGAGCTAGGGGAATAGCTCAGTGGTAGAGTGCATGGTTGCATGTGCAGGCAAGTTCAATCCTCAACACCCCAAACAAGGCATAAAATTAAAAGAACCAAAATCTTATAGATTAAAATAAAAGAACCCCCAAAAGTTCAAAATAGATATAAAAACTGAACAAATCAAAGAGAAAAAATATAATCCCCTGTAATCAAAGTAATAAGAGATCACTTTTAACCTACAAAGTAGACAATTTTTAATTATTTTAGGCAATTCAAACATTACTAGTGAGAATGTAAAACAGAAAAAAAATCTTTAAAAACAATAAACTAATTTTAAAACTTTGGATGCTTTGAAATAGTAGCTTCTCTTCTAGAAATGTATTCTAAGAAGGTACACAAGAACAGAAAAGAATGGAGGCATAAACATACTCAATATGACTTTTTTCATAATTAACGAGAAAACCTGAAATGACTTAAATGTTTTCCAGTAAAAGAATTTTTAATTAAATTATAGTGCAGGGCCGGGGGTGTAGCTCAGTAGAATATATACTTGGTAAACACAAAGCTCTGGGTTACATCCTCAGCACCGCACACGCACAAAAAAAAATTATGGTGCATACCTACAATGCAATATCACAGTCATTTAGATTTTTTTCTAGGATTTTTTTTGGAGGGGTGGGTGCTGAGGATTGAATCCAGGGCCTGCAAGCATTCTACCACTGATCTGTACCTCCATCCCTTTCTAGAATTTTTTAATGGCATGGAGAAGTAAGTGCTCATAGCAAAATATATATATATATTATAGATAGATCACCTGGCTGCCTTCTGTTTGAAGCATTTCTTGCTTCTCTTCAGGACTTCTTTTCATTTCAAATCTTTGAATAAATTCACAATCTTCAGCAGAAATCATCTGCCCCCTAGAAAATAAGAGTAAGTTGTTTTGTTCAATAAGAGTTGAACGGTCACTGTGAGCAAATGATGGAGAAATTTCTAGACCTTCTCCTCTCTCCTTTGTATTATTTAATAAACATTATAGTCGGACATTGTTTTGGTCTAGGCTCCTGCACTGGGTCCCAACAAACTAAAAATCAAAATAGAGTCACTCATACTAAAGACCCCACATCACCAAACTGAAACTAAGCTGTTATTTGACCTTGAGAAATCAGGAGAGAGAACCGCCAAATTTCCTAAATGAGACAGTTTTACCAGGTATGATAATGAAGTTCACCCTGTTTAATCTTTACCAAAAAAGTAACCTGATTATTAACCAGTATTTTCCTATTGTTATGATTCTCTGTTCCCACCTTACAAAGAATGTAACTTTAAATGACCATTTGGTTTTTGTCCTCTATTTCTTCTTTCTTCAGCCTTTGTCTAACAAAACCAAACTCTTCTGCTCAGACCATCAGAACACATATTCTGTTTTATGGAGTGAAGTGTTACCTGATTCTAGAATCACAAGAAATGCCAATTAAGATCTTTAAATTTGTTTTAATATTTTTCTTTTGACAATAGGATTGACATACAACTTCTGCCATCAGAGAGACTTCAAAGTTAAGCTCTAACTTTTATTTAGTGATGATGTGATATCTGTGGAACTTGAGTTAATTTATCTACAAAATAGGGAAAACTGATGAAATTAAGTAATTCACACAAGATGGCCCACAGTATGCACTCACTAACGTCACCTCTTAGCATTAGCCAAAGTCTCACCCTTTATTCCCCTCCTATGCCAAATCATTTAATTGGCTGTTCAATTAATCACAACCAAAGTCACTTCACAGTAAATTTCTCCAATCATTTCCTTCAGCATATTTTTCCCTATATATTCAGAATAGATCATCCTCCTCTCTGAAAAATAACCTTTCCATTCTGATCTTGATACTTCACATAGTAATCTACATGATTCTGTTTTCCTCCCTGCTCCTGAGGGGTCCCTTCATCTCTGGCTTTTTGTTCTTCAAGATTTCTCCCCAAGGCTCAATCAAGCTATTTCTTTCAGGGAGATTCAAACCAACAGAGCCCCTCTTCCTTCTCAATTTTCACAGATTCAGCATCATCACCACTGAATCTGTCAATTTCTATTGCAAACCGGGCTTAACCTCTCAACTTCTCCACTCATCAAGGACTCAAACTTGTCACAGTCAACAATACCCTCATCCTAATCTTTTATGTGTGTGTGTGTGGTACCAGGGACTGAATCCAGGAGTGCTTAACCACTGAGCCACATTCCCAGCCCTTTTTATTTTTTGAGACAGTGTCTCACTAAGTAGCTTAGGGCTTCACTATGTTGCTGAGGCTGGCTTTGAACTTATGATCCTCCTGCCTTGGCCGGTGAGTGACTAGGGCATGCACCACTGTGCCATCTTCCCATCTTAATCTTTACTTCCAGACCCTTCTAAAATACACGTCAGCAGAGTCTCTGTAAGACTCTGGTTGGAAGGAGTCTGGAGGGAGTCACAACAAACTATCTGAAGCTCTACAAGCCCTGAAAATTCTTCCAAGCCTCAGCTCCCTGCCTGAAGCTCCCTTCACTGCAACCCCCAGCTCCTCAGGGTGAATAACTTCTATGAGTATTTTCATGTGTTGTATAAAAACTTCGCTGATGCTCCTAGTTCTTCCTTGTTTTACACACGCACAATATATTTCTCCATGTCACAATTCATTATTTGTTTAAAGGTGTGTTTCCTCATTGGACTTTAAACTAAAGAGGAAGGGAGGTGTATTATGATGCTTGTATCCTCAAGATACAGTTTTACTGGATTTCAGTTTGAGTAGAATACAGTCACATCCACTCATTTCTGTACTATTACAAAAAAGTTCAATCAAATATAAATACATTTCTGCTCTGTACTTAATAGAAGAAAAAGTAGGGCCAAATTTCCACCATGTCGGCTTAGAACTGACTTCCTCAACCAGACTCCTAAAGTATAAGAAGTAAAATCAAGAATCAATATGTGGGATGGAATCAAACTAAAAAGCTTCTTCTCAGCAAAGGAAACAATCAAGAACGTGAAGAGATAGCCTACAGAACGGGAGAAAACCTTTACCATCTGCACTTCAGATAGAGTACTAATCTCCAGGATATATAAAGAACTCAAAAAACTTAACACCAAAAAAATCAATAACCCAACCAATAAATGGGCTAAGGAACTGAACAGATAATTCACAGAAGAAATACAATCAATCAACAAACATACGAAAAAATGTTCACATCTCTAGCAATTAGAAAAATGCAAATCAAAACTACTGTAAGATTTCATCTCGCTTCTGTCAGAATGGCAATTATCAAGAATACAAGTAACAATAAGTGTTGGTGATGATGTGGGGAAAAATGTACACTCATACACTGCTGGTAGAACTGCAAATTGGTACAACTACTATGGAAAGCAGTATGGAGATTCCTCAGAAAACTTGGAATGGAACCACCATTTGACCTAGTATCCTCGGTCTATACCCAACGAACTTAAAATCAGCATACTACAGTGACGCAGTCACATCAGTTTATAGCAGCTCAATTCACAATAGCTAAACTATGGAACCATCCTAGATGCCCTTCAACAGATGAATGGATAAAGAAAATGTGGTACATATACACAATGGAATATTACTCAGTCTTAAAGAAGAATGACATTATGGCATTTTGCAGGTAAATTGATGGAACTGGAGAATATCATGCTAAATGAAATAAGCCAAACCCCAAAAAACCAAAGGCCAAATGATTTCTCTGATAAGCAGATGCTAATCCATAATGGGGAGGAGCGGGGGTGAAGAAACTCTGGATTGTGCAGAGGGGAGTGAAGGGAGGGGAGGGGATGTGGAGATGGGAAGGATGGGAAGATGGAATGAGATGGACATTATTACCCTATATACACATATGATTACACTACCAGTGTGACTCTATACTACGTTCAGCCAGAGGAAGAAGAAGTTGTGCTCCATTTGTGTACAATGTGTCAAAATGCATTCTACTGTCATATATAACTAATTAGAAGAAATTAAAAAATAAAAAAATATATAAATACATTTCTGAATACTGTATTTTTATAACATTAATTTGTGAAAGACAAGAGCATATTGGCCTTTTGACACTGAAAAACTCATCCATAGGTTTTATTATGTCAGCATATGTGATACAAAATTCATTGATTATAGATGCAATATTCTGCCCCTAACAATCTGTATGGTCTTTGGGGAAAAGCATATTCCACACCCTCTAGTATCCGCACATCAACAGGCACACAGTTAACATTTGGTGAATATTTGCATACAGACATATAGAACAGAAGGGTTTTATAAAAGAAACCTATGAATGGACAACAGAATAAAGGCAAAGAAAAAGTAATGTATGTAGTACAAAGGCCATGGAACAGGAACAAGAAAAACAGGCAAGTTAAGAGCTCTGTGTCACTAAAAACATTCCAAATGCCAATACTAGAGAAAGTTCTATCAGCCTGCTAGTACTATCTGATCAACAATATTATTCTATTTAGGTTATAAACAGATTCAGTCTTCATAAACATGAAACTTCCTGTCCTTCTGGACAAAAGTATTAGAAAACAGCTCAGAATCCTAATTTCACATGGAATTTAAGTAACTACAGAGAAATGCAAATCAAAGAACATTTTTAAATTCCTCTTCCTCCTCCAGTCCTTCAGTCAGTTGTCCCACCATAATCCAGCTCCTTAAAGTGATAATCTAGAAGTCATCCTAGACCTCTTTCACCCCACACATCAAATCAATCACCAAGATTTTCTCAAATCTATCCAATTCCACCCATCCTCACAACCTTAACTACTGCTATCACCTCTCCCTGGCTTAGGTTTGTTACCCACAAATCCACCCTTGGTAAAGTCATCCAACCAAGAGACAAATCTCATCATTTAACTCCCAGCTAAGAACTTCAATAGCTACAGCAATGATTTTAAAACTGTGCTGCTTAAATTCTAGTAAGATGGTGAATAGTCTTAAAAAGGTGGCTCTGAGGAACATGTTCCCAACTCCATTCACCTACAATTTTCACTTACTTTACATGCTGAGATTCCTTATTAGACCTCAAAGTCAACCATGGGCTCTACAGCTTACACATTACCCTGAAAAAGCACTGACTGACAGGATTAAGTCCAAACCCCTTCTAAGGTTACCCATGTATCCAGGACCTTCAAAATGGGCTCTGGCTACCTCTCAGCCTCAGCTCTCCCCACTGCCTGCTTCCAAAACATGAATGATTGTCACCTACTGCGCCATTTTTGCTTCCTTGCCTTTGCTCATGATGTGTGGTCTACTTGAAAGATTGCCCTTTTTTGTCACATGGCTAAATGCCATTCATTCTTCAAAACTCAGTTCAGAGACCATGCCCTTCAGGAAAAATTCCTGAAGGTATGATTAGCTATCCTTTTTCTTAGTACCAAATAGACCCTGGGCATTTTTCTATTAACATAGTTAACACACTAAATTAAAATGATCTGCTCGTGTAGTATAAGTTCCTTAGGGGACTGCATTCTATATCTTTTTACAGCTACAAAGGCTAGAAAAATGAATCAAAATGTGGTCAATAAAAGTTTGATGAGTGACTAAATTAACACATAAAATGATCATTTTTGTATACTATATATCCCTCCTACAACAAAACAAATTGCTAAATAAAAGCTACAGATTCTTCAGTTAGTTTTTATAATGTGTATGCAAATTTGAACTGAATTTCCTTAATATTTCACTGTTATAAATATAGCAACAGGCCTGAAGGCTATGGATTTCATTTCACATTTACTGTATTGAAGCTAAGAGCAGTTAAGTGATTAGACAGACACCAAACCAACAGAGAGAACCAAAATTCAAACCCAGCTCTTGAAACTCAAAATATTCATGATTCGTATTATAAGAACTATCTGGCAATCATCTGCCAGCACTCCGATCACCAGGGTATACTGGACTCACATGATGTGTTTAGGCCCTCCTCCCCTTCTTCCTCCCTCCACAGCCCATGAACATTCCTCCCATGTTTCCCACTCATTCAAAAAGTGCTTCTTCCCAGACATAGGAGAACAAAAGCACTATTAACTATTTCCCACTAGTCTCAAGTTGTTTCCACCATACTTTGCTGTCTCCCTGAAACAACTAGTTATTCTGAGGAACAGTTTCTTCCACATTTACTAGTATTTTTCCAGCATTTCTCTCATAGAAGCATGACCATGAAAAACTCTGATGCAAAAGCACATGATTATCCATGATTCACAGTACTTACTGAAGATAGGACTGCCAGTTTACTTTATTGGCTCGAACTTCTGCAGCCTTGGCTGCAATAATGTTGGTTGGAACAGCAGCATCCACAGCACCTCGAATATCCATTTTGGTCATCTAAATTTTATGATCTTGAATGCTTTTTAACAGATCTTCAGTTTAGATGCAAAGTAAAAACAGTACCAGACATTAATTTTTCATTTATAACTATTAATATCATCATCATCACTTTAATGTCCCCATGCATTCAACTCAAAATTAAATATCCTCAGCCTGAAAATACTAATGTTATATTTCAAATCTTGTCTGCTGTCCCATAAAAGGATTCTCTACAGGCTTTTTCTTTTCCAGGAAAGGTTTTTTATTTGTTAGTCCTAATATCACAGTGAGATTTTTAAAGTGACCATTTAAGATACTGATATCAGAAACGTGACTATATAGAATAGGCATACAAATTTGGAAATTTTTTTTTTTTGGTTGAGGATTGAACCCAGGGCCTTGTGCAGGCTAAGGAAACTATTTTAAATTTATACAATTGAGTTTGACTTTCCTCTTCTGATAGAGAAAAAATATAAATCTGCATGTTACAGATAAGGCCAATTACTATATTAATCACTAAGCATCATTTTGAAGTAACACATTAAAAATTATAAGACCTTCCTAAAATTCATTCAAACAAAAATATACATAGTGGTAAGGTAATTTCTCAGAAGACAGTGCTTTCAAGCAACCAAAATTCATAATATTTCCAAAATCAATTTTGGGAGAAATTTTTGGATCAAATACCTATTACAATTTATATACAACCAACGAGTGCCTGTGTTCATAACAAGAACCTACAATAATAAACATTTTACGTAATTCTCATGCCTAAAACTTAACAGATAATAGCTTATGCCTGATTTTACAACGACACAAAATATAAGTTCCCATTCGCAAAATATAAGTTATTGGTCATGGCCACAAAGAAGCTAAAATCATATCAGAAATTCTATTCCGAGTTCCTAATGACCTTAGTCAGTTTGAAATTTAACCTCTGTATCTGAGGATTTGCTGCCCAAACAAGCAAGTGCAGTTCAGGCTGCCGGGGACTTGGTTAAAACAGGCTCAACCCGGGCCAGGCTGGAACTCTGGAACCTACCAGGCCCAGCCCCAGAGGCCTTTCCTGGGGTGGCTCGGGTGCCTCAAGACTGTTATCTAGGTCCCTGAACCACTAGCACCTCCAGCAGGCTGGGGGCATGGCCTAATCCTGGAGAAAATATCCTTTTTATCCACCCCCTTCACTCCCCTGCCCACCTTTCAACGTTCCTTCGCCTTGAGGAGAAGGCTGTGCCTTTCCGCAAACCTGACTGAGGCCTGGAAGGAAAGAAATCTGGCAAGCCCAGGGGGGAGGACAGGTGGGGCCCGGAGGTAAGGGACAGCGCGCACCAAGGAAGCTGGGGAAACCGCAGTTGTAGTCTCACCGGGGCAGGTGCCTTACCTCTTGAATCCTGGGGACTCCACAACGCACCCAATGAAGACGAGAAGGGTGCGGCGGCCGGTGTGTCGGGGCCGCAGCCAGTCTGGGGCGCCGAGTCGGAGCCAAGTTGGCGCTCCTGCCGATTCCCGGGGCTTGAACGACAGCTGGAGACTTCAGGGCAGGAAAAGTGACGGGATTCCGGCACCAAGGAGACGTTGAGGGGGCACAGGTAGAAGGAAGCCCAAGCTGCCGCAGAATGACAGCAGCGCGGCTCACGTGAACCGTGACTGGTTCACGTGACCGCCGCGGAAGGCGGAAGCCGGGAAAGTCCAAAACACCCGGAGGAGGCGCGTTGCTCTGAGGAGGGTCGTGCTCGGTGTGACCACGACGTCTACCCCAGGAGCACACGGCTCGCGACTGCTGCGAGCAGAACCTGACCCGAACTCGCGCCCCCAAACCAGCGTCCCGCCGCGGGCAGCTCAGGACCCCGGTCGGAAATAGCGAACGAGGCCAAAACTTAACTGTCATTCTTTGAAAAGAGTGATTTAATGCCTTTCAATAGTTAGGTTTTCTTTTGGGTTTAAAAAGTCAATGAAGCAAGCATTCTTATTCCGATTTTAAATATAAAACTGAGACTGAGAAGTGAATCACAAAAGTCGTCTTGACCTAGGGTTGCAGATCTAGCAAATAATATATGTTCCATACAATAATTGCAATTATAATAAAAAGTTATTTATTTTTTATTTAAAATTCAGATTTAACTCAGCTTCCCATATTTTATCTGCCACCTCTCTCTTAAACCCAGGTTTTCCTTTTGGATGGCCGCGGCCACCCTTCTTTGTCTTAAGACAAAATGATACTACACTGGTAATACATATTTAACAGCATATTTTGGCGAAAAGCACTGGAAGTGAATTATAAATATAACCAATACGTTTCTACTGAATATATTGAGGTCAAGTTTTAAAACAAAACCAATATTGTAAGTTAAAAAAAGAAACATAGTAAATTTATAAAATTTTATTAAACCAACATAAATTTATTATCTTACTATTGGGTAGGTCAGAAGGCCCAAAGGAGTCTCATCAGTCCACCAAGCTTTTGGTAGGGTTGAGATCATTCTAGAGGCTCTAGAGAACTATCGGCCTGCCTTCTCAAATTTGTACAGGCTACCTGCATTCCTTGCCTCAAGACACACTTCCTCCATCTTTAAAGTCAGCAGCATCACTTCTGTCTTTTTCTACCACAGTTGGAAAGGGTTCTTCTCCACTTTTATGAACTCTGCTTATTATACTGGTTTCACCTGGATAATCCAAATTCACTCTGCCCATATCTAGGTCTTTAACCTTATCACATCTGCAACTTTAGTCCCTTTTGCCACTTAAGATTTTCACAGGTTCAGTACATGGACATTTTTAGGCAATCATTATTTTGACTATCACAAATTAGAAGGAATGATTACACAGTAACATAGATGGTTGTGTAAAGATAGACAGTGACCCTAATATTATATGTCTGTTATTTTTCTAAAGTAAAATGTAAATATACACAGATATAAGGGTATATATATATATATATATATATATATACACTTGTACTTTATTTAATATATAGTATTGTTCATGGAGCACAAAGAAGAAAATTTGGTAGATTTATCCAGACCACCCAGGGTCCATATATTTCAAGCAGTCATTACAGTAAAAACATTTTCAAAAGGAAAATGTTAATGTCATAGAAATTTGACATTACTGAACAGTATAAGGACTTTTTTTTTTTTTTTTTTTTTTTTTGCGGTACTGGGGATTGAACTCAGGGCCTTGTGCTTGCAAGGCAAGCACTCTACCAGCTGAGCAATCTCCCCAGCCCATATAAGGACTTTAAAACACTTCAATTCCATTTGCTGCCTTCTGATTTATGTTTTTTTCTTTTTCTTTTAAGTAAAATTTTAAAAATAATTGTAGCCAATGGGTAAAATGTTACCTTTTCTAAAATGTGATTCAGGGTGCAGTGGCACACGCCGGTAGTCCCAGCTACTCCAGAAGCTGAGCAGGAGGATCAAGGTCAGCCTGAGCAATTTAGTAAGACCCTGTCCCAAAATAAAATAAATAAAAAGATCAGAGGATGTAGTTTAGAAATAGAAAACTCCTGAATCCAATCCCCAGTACCACCTCAAAAAAAAAAAAAGAAGAATCGGCCAAATTAAATTATATTTTTATTTTGTGTGCATATATGAATATGTAACAACAAATTCCATCAGTATGTACAACTGTAATGCACCAATAAAAATGTGGGAAAAAAGAAGAAAACTGAGTTGTAGATACATAGATATTGCTTACATTATTCTGTTTATTCTTTTTCAGAAGACTGATCATTTGGATTGAGTTTTCCCCAACCCCTACCTGTGCTGAGGATTGAACCCAGGGCCTCAAGGATTCTAATCACAAGTTCTTCATCTGAAATACATCCCTAACCCAATTGAGCCCAATTTGAAGCAAAACTATAGCCTAAATTAATGAATTATTTGCTTACCAAGAAATCACTAGAATTAGAATCTAAAGGTTACAGATATAAACCTATAGGTCAGAAGCTGTACCTTTTTTGGGGGGGCGGGGCGGGGGAGTGGCAGGCATGGTGGTGATAGTAGAATTGAACCCAGGGCCTTACACATGCTAGGCAAGTGCTCAATCTCAGAACTACATCCCCAGTCGTGTTATTGTTTTTGTTTTCATTTTGAAACAGAGTCTTGCTAAATTGCCCAGGCTAGCCTCAAATTTATGATCCTCCTGCCTAGGCATCCCTAGTAGCTAGAATCGCAGGCATGCACCACTGCACCTGGATTTTAACTCTAATATTTTAAGTTTGATACATATTTCCAAGGTTCTGGGAGTGGGAAAGTGTCTTTGAAACTGTGGAAATTTGAAACTGTGGGACTTTAGGGGTTATTACAATATCTAAGGAGGGAGTGCTGCTGGTACTTGGTGCCCAGAGACCAAGGATAATAAATGGTAGAGATCAACATCAGAGGGTGTTTTCTGGCTAAAAATATCAGTAGTGATCCTATGGAAAACAGGTGAATGGCTCTCTGTTCACTAATCTGTCACTCTATATAAGAAGGCAGATTCCAGACTGTAGTGGGGACATGGCCTTACTATTACAGAATGGCATCCTTATGGAGCATCTGAATGCAAAACTCTGCACTGCCAGAAAGAAGTAGTATGAGTATATACCCTAAAGTTAAGTATGCACACACCATAATCCAGCAAACTTCCAGAAATCTCTCCTACAAAACTGTTAGCAAGAGTGTACAAAGATGAATGGACAAGGGTTTTCAGTGTAATGTTTCTTATAATAGCAAAACAAAAACAGAAAATAGTATGTGTTAGTAAGCCTGGGCTGTCATAACGAAATACCGTAGACCAGAGGGCTTAACCAACAAATTTACTTCTCACAGTTCTTAAGTTGGAATTCCAAGATTAAGGTGCTGGTCACTTAGTTGCTGGTAAGAGCCAACTTGCTGGTTTGTAGATAACCACTTTCTCTCTTGTGTCCTGCATGGTAAAAAGAGAAAGCAAGCTCTCTACTGTGTCTTCATATAAGAACAGTAATCCTATTGGTTTAGGGCTCTACTCTTCTGACCTCATTTAACCTTAAATATCTCTATAAGGACCGTATTTCCGAATACACTCATATTGGGGGTTGGAATTTCAACATATGAATTTGGAGGAGAGTGGGACACAAAATTCAGTCCCTAACACAACCAAAATTTAGTCCATCAATAGATGAATAGAGAAAATAATACAATGTCATACACTAAAATATTAAAAACATTTAGATAAAACTTGAGTTCTGACAGACTTTTATGCTATGTTAAATGAGAAAAGCATGCTCAAGTAAAATGTATAGAATAATATATTTTGTTGCTTAATTGAATATTTATATTGTGTGTTTATGTGTACATACCACTATAAAAATCTATAATGACACAAATAAAAGTGTTTCTCAAAATGGGTAACTCTAAGGAGTGGGAGGTGATATGTGGATTTTCACTTTTTTTTTTTTTTTTTCCAGTGATCAAACCCAGGGCACTTAATCACGGAATCACATCCCCAGCCCTATTTTAGTTTTTATTTTGAGAAAGGGACAGGGTATTACTAAGTTGCTTACGGCCTCACTAAGTTGCTGAGGCTGGTCTGGAACTTGTGATCCTCCTGCCTCAGCCTTCCAAGTCACTGGGATTACAGGCATGTACCACTGTACCTGGCCAGGGATTTTTACCTTTTACTTTAAATGCTCTGGATAATTCCATGTGTTTAAATCAGCATGTATTACTTTTTAACAGTTAAAAAATGAAGACAGAATTCACCAGTAAAGTCATCCAGGCCTGAAGTTTTCTTCATGGGAAGGTTATTTACTACAATTACCCTATTCAGGTAATATGTTTATTTTTAAGTGAACTTTAATAGTTTGCATCTTTTGAGGAAATTTTCCATTTCATCTTAAGTTGCATCATTTATTAATATAAAATTATTCATGAAATTCCCTATTATTCATTTGATATCTATAAAATTAGTATTAAGTTTACCTCTCATTCCTTATATTGGTAATTGGTAGTGTCTTTTGTAAAAAGATCCTTTTAACTAGAGGTTTATCAATTTTATATATCTCAAAGAATCAGCTTTTGGTTTCATTGATTTTTTTACTCCATTTAAATTCTGTTTTCTTTTCCTTTTTTTATTTTTTCAGGGCTGGGGATCAAAACCAGGACCTAGCACATTACTAGGCATGCACTCTACCACTGAGCTATCTCCCCAGCCCCTTTGTGGAAGCTTTTTAACTACAGTTTCCATTTCTTTGACAGATAAAAGGCTATTCGGAAAACCCATTTATTCTTAAGTGAACTTTGATAGCATTTTATGTCCATTTCATCTGACATTGGAACTTAATATATGTACATTAGACTTTAACATTATCGCGTAGTTCACAGATGCCCTGTTATTTGTTGTTTTCTATTTTCTTTTTGGGTTAATTTATTTTGTTCCATTTGTTGATTGTTATTTCTGTTTCTTTTTCTTTCTTTTTTACTTGGGGTAATTTCTTTGGTCATGTCTTCAGATTCATTAATTTTTTTTTTTTCTGGTGCTAAATTGCTGAGGCTGGCTTTGAATTTGCGATCCTCCTGCCTCAGCCTCCTGAGCTGCTGGGATTAGGGGTGTGCACACCATGCCCGGCTTCCCCTGGATTATATTACAACAAGTTGCAGATCACATATCACTTCTTCAAAAACATTTCCTAACTTCCCAGTTCCTTTGATCCCTTTTTTTTTTTTTTTTTTTTCCTATTAAAGCATAATTACAGTCCCATGTCAGCTGGACATTCTTTTTTTTTTTTTTTTTTTTTTTTTTTTTTTTTGGTGGGGGAGAGACGGTGGGTACCGGGAATTGAATTTAGGGGCATTCAACCACCACTGAGCCACATCCCCAGTCCTATTGTGTGTTTTCTTTAGAGACAGGGTCTCACTGAGTTGATTAGCAACTCACTTGCTAAGACAGGCTTTGATTTCAGGATCCTCCTGCCTCAGCCTCCAGAGTCACTGGGATTACAGGCATGTGCCACCAAGCCTGGCTTCACTAATGTTTTATTCTGTAATCCTGTCAGGTAAAGTTTTCATCTCTAAAATTTTGATCTGAGACATTTTTATATCTTCCACGTCACTACTTCACATTCACATTTTCCCCTTAGTTTCTTGAACTTGTGGAATACAGTTATAATAATTTTAATGTCTCTGTCTACTAATTCAAATATTTGTGTCATTTGAGGGTCAGTTTCCAGAGTTTGGCTTATTTCCTCTCCCTAGGTCATATATTTCTGCTTCTTTGTATGTGTGGAAATTGTTTAGTAGGTGCCAGTTCTGATGAATTTTACCTCCCTGGGTGTTTGGAATTGTTTTTATTCCTATAAATATTCTTGATATCTGTCCTGAAAAATACTTTTTTTACCCACAATTTGATCCTTTTGGATTTTGCTTTAAGCTTCATTAGGCAGGACCAGAGGAATATGTGCTTTAAGTTTAATTTTTCCAAATACTGAGGTAAAACACTTCTGAGTTCAAAGTACCCAATGCCTTGTGAATTTTAAGTGATCCCTTTCTGGTGTTTTGGAAAGGGTGCTATTCTAAGCCCTTCATGAGCTCCAAGGATGGTTTCCTATGTTACCCAGTGGTTCTTTTCCCAGCCTTGGCTGCTCACAGCACCGCACAATCAGTGCTCAGCTGGTCCCCTTGAGGACTCTCTGCAGATATCCAGGTTATCCCTCTGTGCAAATGTTCCTCTTCAGTCCACTGTTCTCGAAACTCTAGTTTCCTTGGCTTCTCTAGACTCCTGCTCCATCTCCTCACCTCCAGGGTAGCACTAGCCTCCACGTGGGTCCCCCTCCCTGAACCAGAGCTTAGAAACTTTCACTAAGCAGGAAACTAGGGCATCCATGGGGCTCACTTCATTTGTTATTGGCCACTTGGGGATCACTACCCTTTATTGATAATGCCCAATGTGCTAAGGTACCTTTTTTTTCCCCCCATGTTCTTAGTCAAAATTTTTAGCTGCTTAAGATGAGTAAATTAAGTCACTGTCATTTCCCTTAAACAGAAAAGAAAATCTGAGTTTCTTTTTAAAGTAAGTCTAGCCAGGCATAGTAGCACATGTCTATAATCCCAGCAACTTCAGAGGCTGAGGCAGGAGGATCCCAGGTTTGAAGCCAACCTGGGCAATTTAGTGAGACCCTGTCTCAAAACAAACAACAAAAAGGTCTGTGGATGTAGCTTGGTGGTAAAGTTTCCCTGGGTTCAGTGCTCAGTACAAGAAGAATGAAGAAAGAAGAGAAGAGAAGAGAAGAGAAGAGAAGAGAAGAGAAGAGAAGAGAAGAGAAGAGAAGAGAAGAGAAAGAGGGAGAGAGGGAGGGAGGAAGGAAGAAAGAGAAGGAAGGAAGGAAGGAAGGGAGGGAGGGAGGGAAGGAGGGAGGGAGAAAGAATCCAGTCAATCAATCAGGCTAAGGAATAAAGCTTACATAGAGGAGAAATAGAAACAGAGAAACAGATCATGTACTAATAAACTCCAAAAAGCTGAAACAGTTTTTATTTTTAAAATCAACAAAATATGTCCTGCTTTACTTCCAGCCCAAGGGGCAAATGGTAAATTAAACTTTCACCTAAATGTATTCAATTTCTTTGTTCTAGGAATGGTCCTTCTTTGGTCCTTCTTCAGCATCCAACATTTTCCCATGTCACCATTATTTTAAGCCCACACTTCTAAGGAAACTAGTTTCTACTAATGATATATAAAATATGTATCTCAGTGCCTCTGACACCGGAAGTCATATCAGGATGGAAGCCTTGAGACTTGAGAGAATAGAAGCAGAATTCTGGGATTTACAGAATGTAGTATTATAAATCGTGAGATGTCAATTATTTCTGAGAAAAGGATGAAGATTTGAACCAAACACCTGAAAAGTCAAATGTCAAAGTTTCCCTTCTTCACACATTTTACTGAGTGGTTATAGGACATGGATTGAATGTGAATGAAGCTGAAATAAGATTGGAATTTATATCATGGTGTGCCCAGAGGCTCATCAATAATACCCATGGAAGTTTCTTCCTGTATGTCAATGTGAAAGCAGTACATAGTCTATTAAATGATTATCATATTGCATATAACATTATATAAACATATTTGAACAAAACTGGTCTCTGTTTTCTGAAGCCTAAATTAAAATCAAGTGAAGATGAAAGGAATCAGTTAAATCAATATTTCTATATAGTTTAGGATGGGATGTGGATTGAAGACAATTTGAGTATCATCAGTGTCAAAAAAAATAAACCACGGACTGGAGTTGTGACTCAGTGGTACAGCACTTGCCTAGCATGTGTGAGGTACTGGGTTCAATCCTCATCCACATAAAAATAAATACAATAAAGGTCCATTGACAACTAAAAAAAATTTTTAAATAAATAAATAAACCTTAAGAATGAGCTACAGTCAGCAGGAACAATAGAAATTGAAGAATGCTAAAGCCATGATCCTGGGGAATGCATCATATATGAGCAGGAAGAGGAAAAAGAATGAAAAGAGCTGCTTGGATAAATAGGAAAAAAAAATTTACAGGAGACTGACAGCAATAGAGTATTTCAAAACACAGGGAATGGCTCACCATGTCAGATACTATACCCAAGTCAAGTAAAAGGTGAGGAGAAAAAAGATCCAAAATATTCGGTTAATATTCAGTCATTCCTGGTTTTGGTGGCACAATTTCCAATGGTGTTCTGTAGACAGAGAACAGTTTTATGGAATTTTTTAAAGGCTGAGGTTAGCAGTGGTCTTTCTGCTTTACTCCCAGCCCAAGAGGCAACTGACAAGTTACATGATTAAAACAATAGTTTTTATATGTTATTAAAGATTTATTCCTTTAACCTGTTTGGTATGACTTTAAATTCCAAAAACCAATCTTTAACTTCCTTTTTATACTTTAAGAAGCTAATATCTGGTCTGCTACCACCCTAAAACTTTATGACAAGATGATTTGTCACTACCATCAACTAAAATTGCTTATTTATAGGCCAGGTTTCAGAGAAAGCCAAGTAGAGAATCTAGAAATGTGTTCCTTTATTCATGCAGAAATTTTCCCTGAGGTATCAGCTAAACAGGGTCTTTCACCCCCCCCCCCACCTGCAACACAGGCAGTTCCTCCAACTGTCCAGTTAGCTCTGATGGTTGAAAGTTCCCTGTGTCCAGACCCCAGTGTGTACCTTCATCATCAAAGCACTTTTTAAATACAGCGCTTTAAGATATCATATCATAAAAATAAAATTTTATGCCATTTTAGTGAAGAAAGTCGGTGTTACACAGGAGTAACTCGAACTGCTACATGTTGTATGTGTATATTATTGTCCAGAGAATCTGTAAGGGGCAAAACTACCATGAATAATTTTTTTATTTGATGATTAACCAAAAATTAAACTTGCTAAAAATCAAAGAATTCAATATCTTGACATATTTTGTTTATAATAAGATAGCATTGACTTACATTTACAAACAAGGGGGATAAACTGTCATTTTAACAGTTCAATTCACTTGTTGAATTTTAAGACTGAAAGGAGGTAATAAGAAAAAATAGTCTTATCATAAATTTCATGTAAATTGAATCTAAAAGTGACTAAGTGAAAAATATCAATGTGTCAAGAGTAAATATACTGAAAAGAGATTAAAAAGAGAAAACTTTATTTTAATTCTGGGGGAACTACAATTAAAAATCAGAAATAAAAACAGGTTAAACCACTGTTATAAAAATTGGTAAAAAATTGACATATATAGGTATTTTATGGGCAGAATTGTTCTCCTCATTTCCCCAACCTCCACAAATCTCATAAAGTCCTAGCCCAATAGACTGTAGAATATGACTATAGTTGGAGGCATGGTGCTGAAAGATATAATTTGCTTAAAAAGATGTCATTAGACTGGATCCTGATCCAAGATGTCTTTATAAAAAGAAGAGATTAGGGCACAGGCATTGCCAGAAAATGTGTGCTGCCTCCCTATTTCCTGTAGAACAAAATCCAGACTCCCTGGGCCAGCTGTCAATGTCCTCTGTAATATGTACCCAACAGCCCACAAAGCTGGTGGTCTACTGCCTCCCTGGTACTCCAGACCACCTGCTGGTGCTCCTGTCATCACATGTTCTGTTGAGACTGATGGGCTCTGGGACATGTCCAACCTTTGTCTGCCTCTCTTCTAATATTAGGAACGCCCTTGGGCTCTTCTCTACCCATCACATCTCATCCAGAAATTCAGGCTCAGCCCATGACCTATCCATAGCCCTTAATCTCTATGCCATTCAGTTGCTATATAATCCAAACCTTAAACATTTCTCTATATTTTTATAGTATACTGCCATCAAAGCTTACATAGGTACACACATATGTTTATTCAACATACATTTGGGGGATTTTATATGTGTCAAAATATATTAAGTATTGGGAGTGAAATGTCAAATAAGATATGGTCTCAACCCTTTAATATTCTTTTTAAGTAATTCTTATTGTCAGGAAATATGTATGTTGACCAAGAGTTTGCATACTGAAATAATAGCTTTTTCTCTAAATACACTTTTAAAAAATATTATTAGGCCTAAATTTTTATTTATTCTGCCTACATTGTCAATGCTGCCTTCTCCTAGTAATTTTAACCTCTTAAATTATTTTGTCTAACCAGAGAAACAAATTGTACCCCATTTGTTTACAACAACAACAAAAAAGTAAATGGATGGAGAAATATTCAGCATGCTAAAAAAAAATTATTTTGTTTGTTTACAAACTGTGCATTCTCAAAGGGGACTATAAAGTAGTATTGCCCGCAAGGCAGCAAAAAATTGTCCTTGATATGGGAAGATCTTACTTAGGCAATACACAGGGCTGTGTACTACAATAGCTCAATACTACCTGGCAAAATTTTATTCCTTGATAATTTGAAGAGAACATGATGAAACTGAAAAAGAAAATTTAGTCCTTAATATTCAACTTCTCTTTAAAAGAGAAATTAAATTCCATTTTTAATTTTAGTTTAATGTTTCTCTTTGGGATTTAGGGAAACAATGAAGAAAAGGATGAAAACACTGCTTTAGACTCAGGAAAGACTTTCTGACTATATTAGTTCCTCCTCTCACAAATGTGGAGACTGTTTTAAAAATTAGAAATTTATTCTTTGTCAGTTCTGGAAGCAGAAGTCTAAAATCAAATTTTGAGCAGCACCATGTTGCCCTCACAAGATTTGGGGGGAGCATCTGTTTTCTGCTTCTTGCAGCTTCTGGTGTCTACCAGCATTCCTGAGGTTATGACTGCTTCACTCCAATCTCTACTCCATGGTCATGTTAATCCCTCCTCTTCTTTTATGAGGTCATTGTCATTGAATTAGGGCCCACCTACATGACTCAGGATGATTTCAATATCCTTAACTTAATTACATCTGTGTTTTAGTCAGCTTTTTTGCTGCTGTGACCAAAAGACCTGACAAGAACAATTAGAGAGGAGGAAAAGTTTATTTGGGGGCTCCCAGTTTCATAGACAGCCCGCTCCATTCTGAGGCATAACATTATGGTGGAAGAATGTGGTAAGAGAAGCAGCTCACATTATAATCAGAAATCAGAAAGAGAGACAGAAACAGAGACAGAAACAGAGACTTTACTCACCAGATACAAAATATCTACCCCTAAATCATGTCCTACCTGCATTGGGTTACCATTTGGTTAATAATCCCTATCAGGGTATTAATTCACTGATTGGGGTAAGGCTCTCATAATACAATCATTTCACATCTAAACCGTCTTGCATTGTTTCACACATGATCTTTTGGGGGTTACCTTATATCTAAACCATAACAATCTGCATTTTCCAAGTGAGAAAATATTCATAGGTTCCAATTATTTAATGACATATCTTTTGGTGTCCACCATTCAATCACTACCCTGTCAAGTACAGATCTTAATCAAAATTAAGCAAAGGGTAGGAAACAGAATATGGTCAAGCCTTACCTAGGTTGATGCCTAACTCTCTAATTTTTGTTACGAACTCATGTGTCCACCAGGATTGATTCTGAAGAGTTTACAAGTCAATACATTACAGATTGTGTCTCCCCATTATTCATATGTTGACACCCTAACCCTTAATGTGACAGTATTATGTGACAGTATTAGTAAATGGGGACTTTGGGAGGTAATTATGGTTAGATAAGGTCATTAGGCTGAGGCCCCCAGTTTAGGATATATATATATATATATATATATATATATATATATATATGTATATATCACCACATATATGCACCAAGGAAAGGCCATGCAAGGGCATAGCAAGAAAGCAGTCATCTTCAATCCACAAAGACAGCCCTCACCAGAACCCAATCATGCTGAAACTCTGATCTCAGACTTCCAAAACTATAAGAAAATACATTTTTTTGGTTAAGTCACCCAACCTGTGGTATTTTATAAAGGCATCGTCAGCAGACTAATTACACAATACAAAGTGGTTTGTTTGTTTGGGGTTTTTTTGTTTGTTTGTTTGCTTATTTTGGTACTAGGAATTTAATCCAGGGGCACTTAACCACTGATCCACATCCCAGCCCTTTTATTTTAAGACAGGTTCTCACAGAGTTTCTTAGGGTCTCACTTAATTGCTGAGGCTGGCTTTTAACTTGTGATCTTCCTGCCTTAGCCTCCAGAGCCACTGGGATTACAGGCATGTGCCCAGACAAACAAAGCTTCTTAATCACACCACCAGAACAAAGTACAAATAAATGTAATTTACAACAGTGGGAGACTAACTGCCTATAAACAGGGACAACATGTAAGAGCAAGTATGTTTAATTCCTCTCTTCCCCATTTAGTTGGAGATGCATTTATTGAGTGTCCCAAATCCACCAGACACTTCAATTTCCTTTGGAATTTCTGTAGAGTAGCTCAGAAGCAAGTTGAGGAGCACAAAGATAGTCATATAATTTCACTCAGTACAATAACAGGTGTATCTAAAGTTAATCTGTGAGCCTGGAAAAGGAATCCTTTGCTGCTGCACCCATGAAGAGGAAGAGTGGTCAGAGGTCCATTTAAGGACTAGTATTTGCACTAGTCCAGGACAAGTCAGGCAAATCAAGGAACTGAAAGCCATCCTAGGCAAAAAGAGAAAGAATAGTCTTGTATACTTCTGGGCTCCCTTCTCACTTTCAAATGTGTCCAGTTTTAAGCTTACGTTATTTACTGCATGACAAATAAAACCCAGAGCATGTTCTAGCAATGAGACCTGATCTGCATATCATCCTCCTTTTACCACCTTAGCCACAGACTGGTATGATGCACAGGCTTCATGGGGTTCCACAAAATGCTTCTCTTTCAGAGAGGCCCAAAGTCATGGGACAAAATCAGATGGGTTCAGTGAGCAGATAGGGGGCTGCTTCACAGGTTCCCCCAGGATGACTTTCTCAATATATCTCTTGGTGATTTTCTTAGTCTATTTGCACCTAAAGCAAAGTATCATAGACTTAGTGGCTTATAAACAACAGAAATTTATTTTCTCACAGTTCTAGAGACTGGAAATTCAAGATCAGGGTGCCAAGCATCTTCCTTGAATCATTTCTTTCCATTTTGATTTACAATCACATTTGAATTAGGAACACATCCCTACCTACAGGGGACAGTCATAACATATCTGGACATTCACATTAAGAGGCTCTATCTGGAATAGAACAGTAAGATCTGTGGATAAGCTCCTGATCCACAAAACATAATCCTTTTGCTTTGATTAGTGTAACTTTCCAAGGAGGATTCCAGTGGACTCAGATACAGCCCAGTATTATCCAAAAGAAGAGCATCAGGATCCTGCACTAGTATTGGTGAAGCCAGGCCACAGAATTCACGTGGGGCCTTTGCCATCAAAACATGTCCTGGCTTTCCCAAGACGACCAAGAGAGCCTCCAGGAATATTTTTCCAGGCCATCTATGTGGACACAATTTCTACCACTGTCCAGGGCAGAGAGATATAACACAAACACTCACCAAACCACAGAAAGCGAAGAGGAACCCCAGACTGTGCCCAATGTCGAGGTAAGATGAACCCACAATATCCACAATGCTTTCTTGACAAGGGAAAGGATTATCCAGAAAGAAGATAAAGCCTGTCAGTTTTAGTGTCATTGCTCACAATGTGTTCAAGATTTATAGAGAATGTTTTTGAATCAACTCCAAGGAAAAACTAGAGCTTTGATGAAAATCACCTGATTTGTCCAGTTTTTACCAACCGAAACAGCTTCCCTTTACCATTATTTTTGTTTGTATATTTGTTTGTTTGGATTTCATTTTTGTTTTTGTTTTGTTTTGTTTTGTTTTGTTGATGCTGAGATTAGAACCCAGGATCTCAGAATGCTAAGCACGTGCTCTTGCACTGATCTACCCATCCAGCTGATTTTCTATTCATTTTAGGCTATATCATTTTTAAAAGCAGAAAACTTAGGCATATATTTTATGGATATTGATATTAGCCCTTGAAGTCTTTCTTGAATATAAGTATTATATTTCATATAATAATGAAAGAAAAATTATAGACTGATTTCTACAAAAATTGCTACAGAAAAAATAGATAAGCTAATATAGGAACATATGAACATTGAAGAGCTAAGGGGTGCTGTTTCTAAATGCATAGTTTCCTAAGGCAAATTTCCTCAGTATTTGTTTCACAAATACTGGTAATTTTATTTTCCCAAAGAGCAACAATTTTCTTGTTCAGTGTTGTGTGTATCTTTGCAGAAACTACAGTGTAAGGCTGTAAATCCTCTTAACTATTAATAGAAGCATATATTTAAAGGTTATTTGGTGTGGAGGGGGATCGGCATGTGTTAATGTCTAACAAATCATAGGCAGAGCTCAGAATGAAATGCTACAAAATCATACCACAGCAAAACAATCCAAATACTTCAACCCCAGAAAACTCTTCCATCCCTGTGTCATGATTTATATTCTGATTATAATTATTATTTATTTTCAGGCTCTCTATTTAAGTCTCTAGGTCATTCCACTATTGTTATTTTAACCAACTGACATAAGCAGAAGTTTTAAAAAACAGTGATTAGGAAGCTTTTCCTGAAGAAATGTTCTGCCCTTTGCTTTTAAACTTTCAGACAAATAACACATGAATTTCCACACACCCCTATCACACACCCCTATCACCTCAATCCTGGGTCTTTGCAAACTAGAATGAATGGGCATCTAAAGTAGACAACATATACAAAAGATATTTCTAAAAGATAGAACTTGGAGGACTGGGGTTGTTGCTCAGTGGTAGAGTGCTTGCCTACTGTGTATGAGGCACTGGGTTCGATTCTCAGCACCACATATAAATAAATGAATAAATTAAAGGTCTATCGATGTCTAAAAAAAATTTTAAAGAAAAGGTAGAACTTGGAGCTACTGTGAGAAAACAGCAACAGAAACAGCAATTACAAATACACACAAACACATAGTTTTGAAGATGAATTTCCTAAGTATTAGTTTCTACCACTAGGTAGAAATATAGAAATATTTTGTATGTGTAAATGATATATAGGTATGTACATTTTATATGTAAATATATTGTATTTATGTAGATATGTTGTTTGTTATATGTTGTATATATAATATACATATATATACATATATAATATACATATATATATATACATATATATATGTATATATATGATACCAAAGTTCTTGCTGTTGGGGAGCAGGCTATGCTTCAAGTGGAATCAGAAGCAACTGAAATGGAAAGATATCACAAATCAGCAGAAGGTTGGGGACGTAGCTCAGTGGTAGAGTGCTCTCCTAGCATGCACGAGGCCCCAGGTTCAATCCCCAGCACCACAAAAAAAAAAAAAAAAAAAAAAAAAATCAGCAACACACCTTCCACAGCATCCTGGAATCCACTGGATACACTGTCACTGGGCATTCCAAGCTGTCATCCTGATTTTGTCAATCCTACAAAATGGGTTCCAGCCTGCATAGATGCAGATGAGGGTAGCAGAAAACCACCCAATTGGAATGTTACTGTCCATTTCACTCATTTTTTCTTTAAAAAAAATCTTTTTATATTGCATTTGAACACGGAAAAAGGAGAAATGTCCCTCTTCTAGTAAATACATATATGGTACAGAATCAATTCATTTTTATTTCATTCAGTTCAATTAATTTAATCCTTACTACCTGATAAGCCTTGGGTTATGTGCTATAGGAAATAAAGAGAAAGAGAAAGATATGCTCCCTCTTCTCTATAGACTTATAATATATTGAGAACAACAACCAAATTGACATATAATCGGCATGATTCAAGTCAATAATGAAGGATACCTACGTAATTACATTCTTTCAATCAATATTGCAGTAAAACCTCAGGGATGGAATGTAATTGATGTGGGGCAAGATGACTGCAAAAGACCTAATGAAAGTGTGAAAGGAGTGAAATTTAAGGAAGATATAAAATAATGTCTAAAAACAGAAAAGTCAAAAATGGGAACATGAGCAGCATGTGCCTAGGTGTCCAGCAGTCGGTGGTAAAACCCTCCAAAAGTTCTCAATCTCAGGTGTGAACCTGATGCAAAAATTAACCCAAAGTGGATAGTGGGCTCAAATATATAACTATACATAGGATTAGAAAAAATTTTAGGAAAAATTTTTTGTAACCTAGAGCTAGGGAAAGAGTATTCAGACATCAAAAGCATGACCCATAAAAGAATAAAAATCAATAAATTGAGCCTCATCTGAATTTCAAGGATTTTTTTCTCTACCAAAGACCCTATTGAGAGGATGGATAACAAGCTATAGTTTCATAAGAAAGTATTTATAAACTCCATATCTACTAAAGTCCTTGAACCTAAGATAGGTAAAGAATTCTCAATACTCAATATTAAAAAAAAACAATCCAATTAGAATATGTGCAAAATATATGAAGAAATATTTCATCTAAGAGCATATACAGATGACAAATAAGTAAGTAGACAGAAAGATATCTAACAACATTAGCTACCAGGAAAGCAAATTAAAACCACAGTGAATTCTAACTACATACCTAGCAGAATGGCTAAAATGGAACAAATCGTGACTATAAAATTATCTAAAATAGCCTAAATGGTTACAATAGCGAATGCTGCAAGCAATGTGGAGAAACCAAATCATTCATACATCACTGGTAAGGATGTAAAGTGGTACAATCTGGAAAACAATTTGCAGTTTCTTACAAAACTAAACATCCATCTTCCATATAGCCTGGCCATTTCACTTTTGGTCATTTATTTCATATAAATGAAAACCCACGTTCACACAAACCTCATACAACAATGGCCACAGTAGCTTTATTCATAATAGTCAAAAACTAGAAACAACACAAAAGGCCTTCATGGGATGAATGTCTAAACAAACTGAGGTATATCCACACCATGAAATACCATGAAGCGACCTGAGTGAATAAATTTATTGATGTAAAACAATTCGTATAGATCTCAAGGAAATGATGGGGGGATGGCAAACCCAAAAGACCACATGCTCTATGATTCCATTTATATGCCATTCTTGAAATAAAATCAGAGATTGAAAACAGATTAATGGTTGCCAACTATTAGGAATGAAGGTAAGGTGGTGGACATAGCTACAAAGGATAATACTTTAGAGGGAGCTGTGTAGTAATGGAACAGCTGTGTAGTAATGGAACACTATCTTGATGATAGTGGAGGTTGTACAAATCTACGTGTGATAAAATTGCATATAATTATTTTATATATACACACACACACACACACACACACACCTCTCACATAATTGCATGTAATAATTAATAAGTTCTGTGAATTGTACCAGTGTCAATTTCCTGTGTTTTTTTTTTATTGTTTGTTCTTTTTAGTTCTACCTGACAGTAGAATGTATTTTGCAATATATATATACAGGGAATACAACTTCCCGTTCTTCTGGTTATATGTGATATGGAATTATATTGGTCATGTATTCATACATGAACATAGGAAAGTAATGAATTTCCTGGTATTGATATTGTACTGTTGTTATGCGGTCTCTGTTGGAGGAAACTGAGTAAAGAGTGCAAAGGTTGAATGTTCTCTATAATATGTGGATGCTAACACACAACAAGGTGGGAGGGGAAGAATAAAAGTTCAGTAGATTAGACAAAGGGGAATAAGGGGGAAGGGAGGGAGACAGAAATAGGAAAGACAATGAATGAGTCTAACATAACTTTCCTATGTACATATATGAATACATCATAATGAATCTCCACATCAAGTACAACGCAAGACTGGGATCCCAATTGGAATAAAGTGTACTCCAAGTTTGTATAAATAAGTCAAATTATATTCTGCTATCATGTATAACTAAAAAGAACAAAAAATAAAATAAATAAAATTTTTAAAATAGTATTTGAAGGCCTATATGCGCATATGTAAGTACCCTGTATAATGGGCCTGGTGACTCCCCACCTCCACCTTGTGCCCTTAAGTGATTATTTCACTTTGTGGACTGAACTTACCGAGTTCTTCTAATGAATATAATACAGCATGATGGGATTTCACTAATGAGATTAGTTTATAAAAAGACTCTGGATTACATCTTGGGTACATTCTCTAGCTCTTATATCACTCACTCTGAAGGAAGTCAGTTGTGAATCATGTTGTGAAGTCCATGTGAGTTTGGAAGTGTATTTCCTGAGGCCTGAGGTCTAGGTATAATTGTGTGAATGAGCTTGGACAAAAGTTCTTCCCTGTTGAACCTTAAGATGACAGCATCTTTGCTCAATACCTAATTAAGAACCAACCACTTAAACTATTCTCAGACTCCTAACCCACAGAAACCATAAAATAATAAATGATTTTTTTTAGCTGCCATATTTAGAGGAATTCATCACACAGCAATAGATGATTAATATCATGCATATCAAGCCCAGAAGTTGGGAGAGAAAAACTAAACAAGGTTCATTAATCCATTCTTTATTTAGTATATCTTCATCTGAGCATCTGTCATTGCATTAACAACAGAATTATAAACTAAAAATATCTTTCTCATGTACTGTATATCTTGGAGTCCTAATAAATCACTTGTTGATTATTTTAAAAAAGTGCATGGAACCACCCTGCACATTTTTTGGTAACTTCCTGTGAATCTATAATTATTGCAAAAAATGAAAAGTTAAAAAAAATAAACAAATCTTCAAAGGCAGTTTAGATCAAAGTTACCAACACTCTAATTACTTACATTTTTTGTGGTGGTTATTCTGGTTGTTCTTTTCATTTGGATTCTTAACCAACTTCATTAAGTAGCACTGATGTCATCAGACCTGTTTTTGAGGTGAGAAAACAAGTTTGGAAATACTGTTGGTTACGTGTGTGAAGTCAACTGAGTGGTGATGTGAACCTAGGTTTTCTAACTGATTTCAATGCTGATTTATAGACTCTGAAAGTGATTTAGAAAGCAGACAATAATTTCATGGGCTTAAATCTAGGCTTCTTAATGCATCTTTTTTCTGTATATATTTTGCCCCAAACATTCCAACATGGGCCACTTACATACTGCAAGATAAACTAATACCCCACAACACACACATACACGGGTATACACACACACTCACACTCCTGTCTTCATTGAATTTTTTTTTTCCATCAGAATTTTTGCTTCCTTTTGGGCAGGAGGTGCAAATGGGAGGCAGGATGCACCCTGGGCCATCAGTCTTCCCAGGTAGCAGATAGGAGAAAGTAAGGAGTTGTTACAACCACCCTGGTAAGAAGTCCAATCTCTTATCTATTGATTCATATGTATGCATATGTTTATATTCTTTCTCAGTAATGAATGTGGTCAGAGCTTAAACAAGAGAGTTATTTCCACAAAATTGTTTTTCAGTTCATTCCAACATCAATGCCCTTCTAAGTGGCACTAAGTTGCCTTAGAGTTGTAATTGTTCTCCTGTTCCAAACACATGAATCCTTGAGAGCTGATCAAAGCACTTATTCTGAGACTTTATACAATGAAAAGAGAAGAGTAAAATTTTCAAGGCCCCAAAGGGCAATTACAAAAACAATAGAGTCTTGGATGATGGAATGGATAGAGAAGAAGGGTAAAATATCTTAGTAGGAAAGTGATTACCCTTGTGGTATCCAATACCTTAATGTTAATGCATTCGGAGGACAAAACTTTTCTATTCTGCCTCCATTTGAGAAAGGTGGAGTCCACTGCAGAATTCAGTTGTTTCTTATCTTTCTGAAGGCCCTCTGAAAAGAAGTCCCCAGTAATTAATTTAGCACTTGAGATATTCACAGACCTGTTTCAAAAGGCTCATTTGGAAGTCCTGTCTTGATTCTATCTACCATAGTTAGCGTGAACATGCTTATTGGCAATCCTCCAGTACCTATCCTAGGGTATTTCCAAGTGAGGCAAAGGTAGTTAACTCAATAGCTTTCAGACTCAGGGTCTTCAGTTTCTCAATGAGCCATACTAATATTGTTTCTTCAAATGAGGACCACAAAAACAACCTTGGAAAAAGTGAAAAATATTCTTTAGTTTCCTGCTTATAGTTTACCAAACCTAAAACAATCCATGTGATATGAAGAACAAAACAAGTGGGCAGGGGAGATATTGATCAAAGGTCCATAGTTTCAGTTAGGAGGAACAAGTTTTGGTGATCTATAGTGCAGCACGTTGACTGTAGTCAATAATAATGCATTGTTTACTTCAAAATTGCTGGAAGAGTTTTAAACATTTTCAACATAAACGAATGGTAAATAGGTGAGGTGATGGATGAATATGTTAAATATCTTGATTTAATCTTTCTATAGCAAATTAATATATCAAAACATCACATTGTACCTCATAAATATACACAATTATTATTTATCAATTTAAAAAATAGAAAACAGATTTTAAAAGAAAAAACAAAATAAATAAATGCAAAGTCAAGTAATGTTTCAACTTGTCATCAAAAGTACTTGCTATCAATCCAGAGACTTTTGTTATGTACCTAATTTAGGCAATCCCTTAACTTGATGAAACATGTCAGATTCCAGCTAATGTCTTTCAAAATAATAAATGAAATGGTGATCAATTTAAAAGTGGATGGCAAAAGGCAAGCTTCACAATCCCTCACATAATTTTCATAGAACTCAAGATATGAATGTATTTTCACAAATAACAAATTCATGGGTAATATTTTATCTTGTTTGACAAAAACAGCACATACTGAATGTTAAAGCCTCAATGTAGGTAGTTGTTATGGTTTGGGTGTGTTCCAAAATTCATGCTTGGAGGCTTGATCCCCAGTGGGCAGTGTTGGGAGGTGGAGCCTAATGGGAAACCATTGGATCATGAGGGTGTCACCCTCACAGATTAATGTCCTTGTGTGGGAATGGCTTAGTTCATCTCCAGAGAGAGTTGACATAAAAGCAGCCCACTTCCGCCTCCACCCTCTTGCTGGCCTCCTCCTCACCCTTTCACCTTCCACCATGAAATGACACAGCTCTCCAGATGGACTCCCTAGCCTCCAGAATCATAAGCCAAATGAACTTCCTTTCTTTATAAATTCACCAGTGTATGGTATTCTATAGTAGAAAATGGACTAAGACAGTAGCCCAGCTCAGACAACCTGTCTGATTGTCTGACACGTAGGCTAAATTATGCTGGAGTAACGAAAAGCCCCTAATATATCACAGGCAGGTGAATACTATTGCTTATACTCCCCTTCATATTTTAAGCAGAACCAGGCCCTGAGCCAATGTAATTGCAAAGGGGGCTGGGAAATGTAGAGAAACTCAAGGTACCAGAAAACATTTATAGACTCCGTCACACCATCCACTCAACTCTAATTCAAACACCTATAAATTCAGTTTAAAATTCTGATTGGAACCCTGACCAAGAAAAATAGAAAACTGTTATGTCAATAAAATAGTAGTATCTTATGGTGAAAAACCCTGCTGGAAAAGTCATAAATAGAAAACTCAAATTCCTACCCAAAAAAGTATAGTAGTACCCCTTTATTTGCAGAGGATACATTCCAAGACCCCCAGTGGATGCCTGAAAACACAGATAGTACCAAACCTTTTTGATATTGTGTTTTTCCTATACATAACTATAGTGAAATATAATTTATAATAAGCACAATGATTAACAATAATTATGAATACTGAAATCAAACAATCATATCAATATATTATAATGAAAGTTGTGTGAATGTGGTCTCTTTCTCTCTTAAGATTTGGAGTCAAGATAAATATTAATGTTTTCAGAAATACGGTTAACCATAGTACCTGAAACTACTGTAGAAAATTTGCAGATAAGGGGGAGCTACCATAAGGCATCTCTCATACATCAGAAAAGAATTTGGGTATGTGTTACATCTTTTTAAAGATATATACATACATGCATACATAAGGGAATGAATCATGTATATCTGTGCTTTTCAGATATACATTGAGTTGAAAAAAAAATTAGTGGAATGGCATGGATAATATCACAAGATGCCAGAAGGAACAGTGCAAAAGAAGGAGAAGGGAGAAGGGATAGAAAGTGATGGCTGGGAAAACTTGGATGCAAGCACATGAACACATTCTAGAGTCTTCTAGAAAGAAATGAGAAGACTCCAGATAAGGAATAAGAAAGTGATCTTCAGTAATCAGCTGGGACCTCATTTTTGCAACTTATGGATGAAGGAGATCTGAAAGTCATATATGGTGCCTCTCTTTCTAAAGAATATCCAGCTGAGCTGGGCACAGTGGCACATGTCTATAATCCCAGTGTCTCCAGAGGCTGAGGCAGGAGGATTGCAAGTTCAAAGCCAGCCTCAGCAAAAGCAAGGTGCTAAGCAACCTAGTGAGATCCTGTCTCTAACTAAAATATAAAATAGGCCTGGGGATGTGACTCAGTTGTTGAGTGATGCTGAGTTCAATCCCCAGTAAACACTCCCACTCAAAAAAAAAAAAAGAATGTCCAGTTAACATGGGACTGTGGTTATGCTTTAAAAAACAAAAAAGTATCAAAGGAACTGGGAAGTTAGGAAGTGTTTTTGAAGAAGTGATATTTGATCTGCATCTCGTTATAAAATAATCCAGGGGAAGCTGGGCATGGTGGTGCACACTTCTAATCCTAGCAGTTTGGGAGGCTGAGGCAGGAGGATTGCAAATTCAAAGCCAGCCCAAGCAACTTAGTAAGGCCCTAAGCAACTTAGAGAGAACCTGTCTCAAAATAAAATATAAAAAAGGGTTGGGGAAAAAAAAAAGGGCTGGGGATGTGGCTTAGTTGTTAAGCGCCCCTGGGTTCAATCTCTGGTACAAAAAAAAGAAAAGAAAAAATTTCAGGAGAGAAGGGTGAAAGAGGAGAAAGAAATAAACAGAAATTACAATCTGTTATTAATTATTAAAACTGGGTAATGGCTATGAGAGTTCATGAGCATAGTCATTATGGGTTTTTTTTTGGAAATTAACATAATAATATTTTTTAAGAACCCGGAGATTAGAAGTTATAATTTATCCTTTAAAATTAAATAACCAATAAATACAATTTCCCATTTTCTCTTTATATATCACTATGGGAGCTACCTGTGAATGTTTCTAAGCCAGCATTCAATGAATATAGCACAATTCACCTTGATCTTTCAGAAGAATCTATTTAAATGGGCAAAAGATTCTGTATAGAATTCTAAAAAATTGCTATAATATGTATTCTCATTGCAATTTTCATTTTTTCCAAATAAATATTATTCTTTGCAGGGGGTGGGCACAGGAAGGAGCTACATACTGTAAAAATGCTGGTCAGCCTGGGTGTAGTGTGTCTTTCTCTCTTTCTTTCTGTAAATTTTATAACTCTCAAATTTTGAACTAATGGTTAGGAAAAATTTATCTAAGTCTCATATCCATCCTCCAAAAGGTCCCATAAAAATCATGTTGGCTTTCCTGCCAAAATCAAGCCAGACTTCACAAAGCCCCAAAATTACTGCAAACATCTCAGAAATTTAAAGTTTTGCCTTCTTGCAATGTACAGATGTAGATTAACTTTACAGGGAATCTCAGGGTGTTAGAGGAGAAAGCCATCTACCTCCTTTCTGAATTGATAAACAATTCAGATCAAGCCCATGTTAAGAGTTTATTTTAAAAACTTCTACAGAATGACTTTAGAACTACTGCATTTAAAATGATTGAAAAAATGAATTTTTAAGATGAATGAAATATGTTGAAAGGATAAGTTTGTGCGATAACAATTGGAATATACTCAAATATAGATAAATGAAATCCAGATTGCAGACTATTAATTCATTTTGACATCTATTATGTAACAAATATGTTTTTCCATAAGAATATGTTTTGCTTAATGACTTTGACTTCCCAACATAAAAAAATTGTCAGAATTCATTTTCAAGACATAGATCATTCTAAAGACATTTATTCAAAATAACATTGAAAATGAACTAAAAATATTTGTAAACAGAGTCTCAACACTTTTTTGTAACACCTGTTCAAATTATTTATGTCCAAAAGATAAAAAGAAACAATAGGAGCTGGGTGTAAAGGCACAAGACTCTAATTCCAGCAACAGGTGAGGCTGAAGCAGGAGGATCGAAAATTCAAGGCCAGCCTCACAACTCAGCAAGACCCTCAAAATAAAATAAAAAGGGTTGGGGACATAGCTCAGTAGTTGACAGTCCCTGGATTCAATTCCCAATACTGAAGAAAAAAAGGAAAAGGGGGGGGGGGGGGGCAGGGAGACAGGAGGCTGCCAACTCAGAAACCAGAGTCCAAGAGCCTGTGGAAGGTAGTAGAAAAACAACTCAGCACCAAAAAACCTCCTATCACTGTGTCTCCATCTTTTTAATTCAAACTCCCAGTTGAAAAAATTTGGCCCAGGAACAGTTATCTGGTCATTATATAGATTGTGAAATCCATTTAAATTATCCTGCATGTGTTTTGAGCAACATGTCCTATGGTTTTGCTGCAGTTTTGCAACTTTGAACCAGCTTATGGGAATCGCAAAGCAACTGCAACATGCAAAGGAGAGAGTCCTGTTTTGGATGTTTGAGTCCTGGCATTTCTTTATCTATTACTTACAAGCTCCATAATCATACCTAAGGGATAAACCCACACATCTCTCCCCTTTATTTCTTGTTCTTACCACCCTATTTGGAAAAGTATGTATGAATGGTTCCCCCGTCAACTAAAGTCTGGGGGACAAGGATGGACTGTGAAGTTTTTATGTGATCCTCTCTGGACCCAATGTGGATCATCTCATACCCAAACATTCTGGGTCACAGATATTTTCCCCAATCAGTTATCAATAAAGTGCAGATATCATGTGAAGTTGTATAAAAATAGTTGAGCAAAATAGAACCAAACAAAATGAAAAAGCTTGTTGGATAGAAATGCTCAAAGCTTTTAATATTATCAATTACATACAACATTTCTGCATTCTGTAATAAGTCTGTTCTCTCTGCTTCCGTGAGATAAATTTGAGACTTTCATCTATGACCATTTGTCCAGAAGATCGCATGTGCTGAAAGATAAATTTTTGCAGTTTCCAGATGAAGATTTTTATTCCCCTCCGCATCATGCAAGAAGGACATGATCCTAATTTTATAGACACATTAGTTGCAGAACAAGTTTATAGGACAAAAAGCATATGATCAGCAAATAAAAGCAGGGTATTAGTGCTTCCTTTATGCTGCTTTTCTCTTTTCTTAAAAATACCTCCATACTGACAAATTTTAACAACATATTAGTGCCACTGTGGTCTGCAAGCCTTCCCTTTCCAAAAGCTGAAGTTTTGTGCAAGAAAGTCAGACATCATCGTTTTTGGTCTTGGGGTGTCTAGGGCTTGGAGGTTGGTCAACACTTAAGATAAACAGGTAAAGATGAGGAAGGTTTAAATGGTCAAAAGCTCCAGGTCTATTACCTTGGACCAAACTGGGAGATAAGAAAAGTTTGCCTCCCTGCCTCTTTCACCCAGACTTCACCTTAAACCCTCTCCCAACATCCCCAGACATAACCTAGGTACCTCATTTTCTGGTTTGATTTCTCCCTTAGGGGAAAAAAGTTGGGATTATACATGCAGTTAGACAAAAATGAGTTAATAAATTGCTCTTACTCGTTAAATCTACAGGGATTACTCATATTGGATTCACAGAAATGAACTCCCAGTAGTATGATTTGGATCACATAAAATCCAAGCAGGAGAGAGACTCAGAATTTGAAGTTATTTCCAGTCTCTCCTCAGAAGTCACACTCTATCCTAATCCAAATCCCAGCCGAGTCTAGCACTGGCTGCTTCAACAGAAGGATAGCATTCCTGTGTGCTCTCTTAACTTCAAAATGTCCTCTTTTTCTATCCAACCTTGTCTAAAGGCCAGGTTATAACTGCATGGTTCATTCATCAACAATGTGCCATTGTTTAGATACATGGAATCACAAGGGAAAGATAAAAGAAGCTAATGCTTTGGGGATTCTGAAAATTGGGAAGTCAGAGGGTTCACTATATTGTCAAATTCCTTCTCCCTGAGTCAAGATCCGGAACTCCACTCTTTCCTTCTTGCCACACA
Organism: Sciurus carolinensis; assembly: GCF_902686445.1. Taxonomy (NCBI): domain Eukaryota; kingdom Metazoa; phylum Chordata; class Mammalia; order Rodentia; family Sciuridae; genus Sciurus; species Sciurus carolinensis. Next base: position 80,005,606 of record NC_062213.1, on the reverse strand, counting down.
ACCCTCTACCTCACACAAAGAAGCAATGAGCCTTTCCAGTAGCCCAAGAGCAAGCTGGACTCTTCTCTAATACAGTGCTTTTTAAAAACAGGGGGTAAATGAATGGCGAACAGTGACATCTGGTGGAAGTGCAAGCACGGCAGGATTTCCAGCTAGTGAAACCTAAGGTCCCATTACAGATCACTGAAGTTGGTTTACTTGAAAAAATCCTTTTTACCAACTGAAGAAGTTCAGTAATGTGCATCCTTTTTGTACAAACTGGCCCCAGGTGGTATGATGACATGAAGAATAATGTCTTTGAAATCACAAGAACTGAGTTTTTTTAAATTCAAGTCTAAATGGGATTTCATTCTCAGAATCTTGATTTTATCATTTATAAAATCAAGACAACATACCTCTCACACCTGATCTTTGGGTTCAAAACAGGTTGTTTAAAAAACATCAGATGATATAACCTGTATTTAAAAATTACAATAAACTCTATGAAGTTGTCTTTTTAAATTATATACCTTACTTTTTAAATTTTTTAAATTAAGTATTTATTTATTTATATCAACACTGGGGATTGAATCCAAGAACACTCTAACAAAGCTGTATTCCCAGCCCTTTAGGATTTTTTAAAATTTTGAGATAGTATCTCACTAAGTTGCTGATACTGGCCTTGAATTTGCAATCTCCCTACTTCAAGCACCCTAAGTAGCTGGGATTACAGGCATGGGTCACTGCACCAGCTACTTTAATTTCTTTTTCAAAGCCTGCATCCATGAGTCCAGGCTTCCATTTAGTCCTATGCTGCTATCCTTGGAACCCAATATGCTTTGTTTGTAGCCAGTTTCTCTCCAGTAATTGCTAACCTAGTTATCTCCCTCTGTGAGTGGGCCTTTACTTACTGGACACACAGTAAAAGTCTAGTCAATATTGATTGTTTGATCAATTAGTAGATAGAAATGCATTATTTCCCTACTTCCTTTCCACCCTGTGGATTAAACCTTAATCAGCAATATTATTTCTTGACCCCTTCAAACTAAAATTGCTAAAATTGTCCTTCAGACAAATGCCTTTCTTTCATCCTGAAATAAATCTTGAATGGCCCCCAAAATTTGTAATCTCATGGCAGTGCCAAACTCCAGCTTCCCCAAGAAAAACATTCTTTTTAATACTCCCGGCAAAGCAGTCCAATTCAGTCGTTTCCAGCTCAAAGAAATCAATGACTGCTTACAAGTTCCTCTGTCAGCCAGGCCAGAAGAGAGAGAAAACCGGAGAGCAACAGGGCCCTGCATGGCCCGAGTGAGGCTTGCACAAAGCCTAGTTTATTAAGAACCACTGGAAAGGCTACAAAGCCCAGACAGCCTTCCTGAGCCCTGTCACAAATTGTCCACTTTGAACAGAACAATGTCTTCCTTGTTCTTGCCGTCTTGTTTGTTGATTTTTGGACTCCACCAGTGTGAAATTGGGAGATCCGGCCTAGGATCATGGGGACAAAAGGAATGTCCCCTTTTGCATCATGCCTTCTCTGAAGGCCCATTTTAATAAACCTGTGAGGATGACTTGTGCCACTGGCAGCTTCTATCCCCATCTCCTGTCAATGCAATTGAAGAAAAGATAAGATATAATATTTAGAAAACACAGCTATTAAACATCCTTTTGTCATAAGAAATCTCAAACATACATAAGTCGAAAAAAATAGAATGATAAAATGCTCCGTGCTCATTACCTTGATTCAACAATTATTAATTCCAGATTACATCATCCCTAAATTCTTTCACTTAACAATATTCATCGAATATACGTTACATCCCAGTACCACTTAGGTTTTTGAGACACAGGTCTGAATAAGACAAAGTTCTAACGTTTTCAGAGCTTCATGTCCAATACAGAGTAGTAAGTGCCGTGATTATAGAAATTCAAGAAACAGCTTATCCAATTTAGGAAAGCTTCCCTGAGGACAGAGCATCCGAGAGGAGACTTGAAAAATAAATATGTGATGGCCCAAGGAAAGAAGAGGAGCAGTTTGGACAAGGAGAGTGATCCAGCAGGGGGAACCATTGACACAAAGTTCCAGTCATGAGGATGAAGAAGATTTGGGGGGATCAAAGGAACACTAATACAAGTGGAGCTTTGAGTACAAATGGAATAGTGAAATAAAGATGAATCAACAGTACACATCAACAAATCACAAAAGGTTTTCCATGCAATAGAACTTACTTGAACTTCGTCTTGTAGAGAAATGAGGACCCACTGAATGTTTAAAAGGGAAGTTATACGATCACATTTGCCTTTAGAAAGCTCATCCATCAGTGAAACAGTGACAGAGAGAACACAGGTGCTATGTAGGCTTAGAGGAAGGAACTGTTTAGGAAGCCACCTTAATTTAATTAAGAGAGCTGGGAATTCCCAGTGGGGAGATTCATAAGTACATGCATGGGGAAGCAGCTCTGGAGCTCTCTCTGGAGATTCTGCTTTGCTTCTGCTGTAAGCCAAGGTCATAGTTTGGAGCTAAGGAGTGTGTGTGTGTGTGTGTGTGTGTGTGTGTGTATGTGTGTGTGTGTGTGTGTGTGTGTGTGTGTGTGTGTCCCAAAAGAAGGCACTGGGGACTGATGATGTGCTAGAGGATGGATACCACGTTAAACCCAGAAGTGAGTTGGTTAGAAGCCTAGAGAGCATCCTCACTAAATCACTGTATAGAAGAGAAAGACAAGATATCCAAAGCCATGAGGGAAGCTTGTGGAAAGGTTTCCACCTTCCAACTCTGTGCCCCTTCCTCTACTTGGGACTTTTCTGCTGTTGTGCTTTTGTCAATCTTTTCTCTGCATTTCAGTAGCACCCCAGGAAAGTAGTAGAGCCTGAGCAAACTTAGGACTCAAATGATATCAATAGTGGAAAAAATATATATATATACTTATGTATACACACACACACACATAAAGCTCAGAAAAGAGAAGACTTTTTTGAAGCAGCTCTATGCCTTGCACTTTTCATGCTTTCATTTGCTTCCACCAACTCTTAGCATTTAATGAAAGAATTTTTCATTTCTCATGGTAATAGCAATCTCTGAGAAGACTTAGGATGAAATATTATAAGATGAACCCTTGCTGACTGCTTCATATTTTCCCAAGGGAAACTATATGTGAAATAAAAAATAAATGTATGATTTACAGTTATATTAGACTATTACTATCAAGAATTTTGTAAAGCTTTATGACTCTAAGATTAGCATTCTTTTAAAAACAAATAAATAGAAAATTAGGAAGTAACACAGAGTTTCAACTATATGTATTTCAGTTCAGAATAACAATGTTCTGCATTTCATGCTTTTAATTTACCAAATGTTTCTGGTATGAGAACTTCTAGGATCTCCAATGCCATTGGTACCTAAAATACACTTCCCTAGTTTTAGGTAAGTCAGACTACTATAGAAGCTGCTATTTATTCTTTTAGGATCTCAGAGAGCTAACCAATTTACTAAGAAAAGTGGAGATTAGCTATGTGACTAAGGAGCTAGTACTGAGGGAACTGAAGTCAGCATTTCAGTCTCCAATGTAGATTAGTAAGCATACCTACTCATGGAATTTCCATAATTTGCTGAGGGTAAGAAGAATGAAAACTTGGAATTTGGGTCTAAGAGAATAAATGTGGTCAAAGATGTTTAATTACACTTAGAAACTATCACAGGCATTGATAGAATATAAATCAATAATATCACAGTCATGGATCACTGTCATTGTCATAAATAAATAATGACTGTGTTGGACAGTGGAATGTAGCTGAGATAGAGTGCTTGCCTATCATGGGTAAGCCTCTGGGTTCAAACTCCAGCACTGCAAATAATAACGATAATAATAATAATAACTGTCTCCTAGATGTGATGTCAAGAGCCATCAATCAGGAAGCAGAGATTGGAACCCAGCTTTGTGCCTTACTTGTCCAAACAAATCATTTAACCTCACTGGTTCATAGCTCACTCATCAAATAGCTAAGGGCAGAGTAGGAGAGGGTAATTATTGAAATAACATACATGAGAACATTTTGTAAATGTTCATAACCCAGGGTAAAAAATTCTCAATTCTATGATAAAAATAAATATACAAAATAGCCAGGCAAGGGTGGCACACGCCAGTAATCACAGCAACTCCAGAGTTTGAAACAGGAGGATTCCAAGTTCCACGTTAACCTCAGCAACTTAGCCAGTCCCTAAGCAACTTAATGGCACCCTGTCTCAGAAAAAACAAGGACAAGGGATGTAACCCAGCAGTAAACACCTCTGAATTCAACACCCAGTACCAAAGAAAAAGAAGTTGTTAATAAATAAACTCAAAATTGAATTGAAAAATTATTTTTTGATACCAGGGATTGAACCCAGAGAAGCTTTACCACTGAGCTATATCTCTGACCCCTTTTATTTTTTATTTGAGACATAGTCTCATTAAGTTGCTTCAGCTCTCACTAAATTGCTGAGGCTGTCCTCAAACTTGCAATCCTCCAGCCTTAACCTCCTGAGTGGCTGTGATTACAGGCATGTACCACCACACCCAGCTTCAGAATTGAATAAGATTTAAAAACAATGTTGAGTATGAGTATTTTTGTTTTGTTTTGTTTTTCCAGAAATAGCTTGTTTGATAGAAATATAGAGAGGTATAGCTATACTTACCAAATTATCTAAACTGTAAGCTCTATTAAAAGAAAATATTATCATTTGGACAAATGCAAATATTTTATGTGACAAATACAATTTTTATAGAGCTAGAGATCCCAGGAAAATATCACTAAAGTTTATAAATGAGCTTCTAATTTTCTTATCAATTATCTGAAATTGTATGTAAATAATTTCCTTCCTAACTCTCTGTAGGTACAGACTGTTAGAGAAAAAAAAAAGGTTATATTTGATTTTTTCTAATAAGCTAACAAATAAAGAAAACAGGGAAATCCAGGTAGACCTTGAAATCTTAGGACTTTGGCACATAACCCTTTCATATTCTTCCCATTTGAAATGTTTTTTATTAATTCACATTTTGGATTAGAATATTCAGAATTAGAATAGCACAGTCTCACAAGAGAAAAATCAATATAATGTGTGGTTACACCACACAGGCAGGGGGGACTCTCTCACAGACACAAAATTTTGTTCGGATGTCAAGACCAAAGAGCCCACATACATGAAGAGAGCATGGATAGATTCATCAGTTAGAGACCCTCTGAGGAGAGTGGGGCAGCATCCCAAGCAAGTCCAAAACTGGTTTGAAAGGGCAAAGAGAGGAATGCAATCTGGGGTTTCATGATGGGGTTGTCTTTCTTTGCAAGGGACAGGATTTGCATGGTTTGAACTTCTGGAAGGTGCTACCAAAGGGGCATGAGAACCTGGGCTTGGATTTCCCTATCACTTTGTCCACATGTAGGCATCTGATGTGGGAGAGAGGTGGAGACTGCTGTCACAGTCAAACATAGAAGGAGGAGGGGGAAAAAAGCAAACTCTATAACAATATGAAGAATAACAAAATTGTATACAATATGGTAAGTTTCCCTCCCACCCACTGCCAACCACCAATCTCCTACCAAGGCAACAACTCTTCACCTTTCTTGGCTGCTAGTGTCCTTCCAAAGATAGTCAATTTATACACAAATATGTAAGTACACATATTCACACACACACACACACACACACACACACACACACACACACACCTTATTCCTTTTACTAAAGATCAAAGGGTGAAAGGTTAGAAACCAGATAGAACTAGATTTGCTTAAATTCCTTTAAATCTGCTTTGCTATATTCTAGATTAGACTCCTTGGTCAAATTATTTCACCTTTCTGGGTCTCTGAAGTCTTTACAATCTTCTATAAATGTATATGAGACTAAAACCTGCTTGCAGGGTTATTGAAAAGAATAGATAGCTTATTATATGAATAGTGTCTGAAACATAATACAGGGTGTCCCTTTTATTTCATTATCCTTCTGTCACTTTTTTTTTATTGTAAACAAATGGGATACATGTTGTTTCTCTATTTGTACATGGAGTCAAGGCATACCATTTGTGTAATCATAAATTTACTTAGGATAATGTTGTTTGATTCATACTGTTATTTTTTCCCTTTCCCCCACCCCTCCCACCCCTCTTTTCCCTCTATACAGTCTTTCCTTCCTCCATTCTTACCACCCTCTTTATCCTTAACCCTAAACCTAACCCTAACCCTAACGCTAACCCCTCCCACCCCCCATTATATGTCCTCATCCGCTTATCAGCGAGATCATTCGTCCTTTAGTTTTTTGAGATTGGCTTATCTCACTTAGCATGATATTCTCCAATTTCATCCATTTGCCTGCAAATGCCATAATTTTATCATTCTTCATGGCGGAGTAATATTCCATTGTATATATATGTCACAGTTTCTTTATCCATTCATCAACTGAAGGTCTAGGTTGGTTCCACAATCTGGCTATGGTGAATTGAGCAGCAATGAACATTGATGTGGCTGTATCTCTGTAGTATGCTGATTTTAAGTCCTTTGGGTATAGGCCAAGGAGTGGGATAGCTGGGTCAAATGGTGGTTCCATTCCAAGCTTTCTGAGGAATCTCCATACTGCTTTGCAGAGTGGCTGCACTAATTTGCAACCCCACCAGCAATGTATGAGTGTACCTTTTTCCCCACATCTTCGCCAACACCTATTATTGCTTGTGTTCTTGATAACGCCATTCTAATTGGGATGAGATGGAATATTAGGGTAGTTTTGATTTGCATTTCTCTTACTACTAGAGATGTTGAACATTTTTTCATATATCTGTTGATTGCTTGTACATCTTCTTCTGTGAAGTGTCTGTTCATTTCCTTAGCCCATTTGTTGATTGGATTATTTGTATTCTTGGTGTAGAGTTTTTTGAGTTCTTTATAGATTCTGGAAATTAGCACTCTATCTGAAGTATGAGTGGCAAAGATATTTTTCCACTCTGTAGGCTCTCTCTTCACATTACTGATAGTTTCCTTTGCTGAGAGAAAGCTTTTTAGTTTGAATCTATCCCAGTTGTTGATTCTTGCTTTTATTTCTTGTGCTATGGGAGTCCTGTTAAGGTAGTCTGATCCTAAGCCCACAAGTTGAAGGTTTGGACCTAATTTTTCTTCTATAAGATGCAGGGTCTCTGGTCTGATTCCGAGATCCTTGATCCATTTTGAGTTGAGTTTTGTGCAGGGTAAGAGATAGGGGTTTAATTTCATTCTGTTGCATATGGTTTTCCAGTTTTCCCAGCACCATTTGTTGAAGAGGCTATCTTTTCTCCATTGCATATTTTTGGTCCCTTTGTCTAGTATAAGAAAATTGTATTTATTTGGGTTTGTGTCCATGTCCTCTATTCTGTACCATTGATCTACCTGTCTATTTTGGTACCAATACCATGCCGTTTTTGTTACTATTGCTTTGTAGTAGAGTTGAAGATCTGGTATTGCGATACCCCCTGCTTCGCTCTTTCTACTGAGGATTGCTTTAGCTATTCTGGGTTTTTTATTCTTCCAGATGAATTTCATAATTGCTTGCTCTATTTCTGTAAGGTACATCATTGGGATTTTAATTGGAATTGCATTGAATATGTATAGCACTTTAGGTAGTATGGCCATTTTGACAGTATTAATTCTGCCTATCCAAGTACATGGGAGATCTTTCCATCTTCTAAGGTTTTCTTTAATTTCTTTCTTTAGTGTTCTGTAGTTCTCATTGTAGAGGTCCTTCACCTCTTTTGTGAGATTGATTCCCAAATTTTTTATTTTTTTTGATGCTATTGTGAATGGGGTAGTTTTCCTAACTTCCCTTTCTGAAGATTCATCACTTATGTATAAAAATGCATTGGATTTATGAGCATTGATCTTGTAACCTGCTACTTTACTGAATTCACTTATGAGTTCTAAAAGTTTTCTGGTGGAATTTCCAGGTTCCTCTAAATATATAATCATGTCATCAGCGAACAGGGATAGTTTGAGTTCTTCTTTTCCAATTCGTATCCCTTTAATTTCTTTGGTTTGTCTAATTGCCCTGGCTAGAGTCTCAAGGACGATGTTGAATAGAAGCAGTGAAAGAGGGCATCCCTGCCTTGTTCCAGGTTTTAGGGGGAACGCTTTCAGTTTTTCACCATTTAGAATGATATTGGCCAGGGGCTTAGCGTAGATGGCCTTTACAAGGTTAAGGAATGTTCCCACTACCCCAATTTTTTCTACTGTTTTGAGTATGAAGGGATGCTGTATTTTATCGAATGCTTTTTCTGCATCTATTGAAATAATCATGTGATTCTTAACTTTAAGTCTGTTGATATGGTGAATGACATTTATTGATTTCCGGATGTTGAAACAACCTTGCATCCCTGGGATAAAACCCACTTGATCATGGTGCATTATCTTTTTAATATATTTTTGTATGCAATTTGCTAAAATTTTGTTGAGAATTTTTGCGTCGATGTTCATTAAGGATATTGGTCTGAAATTTTCTTTCCTTGATGTGTCTCTGTCTGGTTTAGGTATCAGGGTGATATTGGCTTCATCGAACGAGTTTGGGAGGGTTCCCTCCTCTTCTATTTCATGGAATACTTTGAGGAATATTGGAATGAGCTCTTCTTTAAAGGTTTTGTAGAACTCGGCTGAGAACCCATCTGGTCCCAGACTTTTCTTTCTTGGTAGTCTTTTGATGACCTCTTCTATTTCATTGCTTGAAATTGATTTATTTAAGTTGTGTATGTCCTCCTGTTTCAGTTTAGGTAATTCACAAGTCTCTAGAAACTTGTTGATGTCTTCGAGGTTTTCTGTTTTGTTGGAGTATAGATTTTCAAAATAACTTCTAATTATGTTTTGTATTTCACTCGGGTCTGTTGTGATATTTCCTTGTTCATTCCGAATTTTAGTTATTTGAGTTTTCTCCCTCTTTCTCTTTGTTAGTGTGGCTAAGGGCTTATCAATTTTGTTTATTTTTTCAAAGAACCAACTATTTATTTTGTTAATTTTTCCATTGTTTCTTTTGTTTCAATTTCATTGATTTCGGTTCTGATCTTAACTATTTTCTGTCTTCTACCACTTTTGGTGTTGGTCTGCTCTTCTTTTTTTAGGGCTTTGAGCTGTAGTGTTAAGTCGTTTTTTGTTGATTTCTACTTCTTTTGTTGAATGCGCCCCATGAAATAAATCTTCCTCTAAGTACTGCTTTCATAGTGTCCCAGAGATTTTGATATGATGTGTCTTTGTTCTCATTTACTTCTAAGAATTTTTTTATTTCCCTCCTGATGTCTTCTGTTATCCATTCATCATATAATAGCATATTATTTAATCTCCAGGTATTGGAGAAGTTTCTGTTTTTTATTCTGTCATTTATTTCTAATTTCAATCCATTGTGATCTAATAGAGTACAAGGTAGTATCTCTATCTTCTTGTATTTGCTAACAGTAGCTTTGTGGCATAAAATATGGTCTATTTTAGAGAAGGATCCATGTGCTGCTGAGAAGAAAGTGTATTCGTTCTTTGTTGGATGGTATAGTCTATATATGTCAGTTAAGTCTAAATTGTTGATTGTGTTATTGAGATCTATGGTTTCTTTATTCAATTTTGTTTGGAAGATCTGTCCAGTGGTGAGAGAGGAGTGTTAATATCGCCTAGTATTATTGTGTTGTGGTCTATTTGATTTCTGGAATTGAGAAGGATTTGTTTGACGTACATGGACAAGCCAATGTTCGGGGCATAGATATTTATGATTGTTATGTCTTGCTGATTTATGCTTCCCTTAAGCAGTATGTAATGTCCATCTTTATCCCTTCTGACTAGTTTTGGCTTGAAGTCCACATTTTCTGAAATGAGGATGGATACTCCAGCTTTTTTGCTGTGTCCGTGTGCATGGTATGTTTTTTCCCATCCTTTCACCTTTAGTCTGTGGGTATCTCTTTCTATGAGATGAGTCTCTTGCAGGCAGCATATTGTTGGATTCTTTTTTTAATCCAATCTGCCAGTCTATGTCTTTTGATTGATGAGTTTAGGCCATTAACATTCAGGGTTATTATTGTGATATGATTTGTATTCCCAGTTATTTGACTCATTTTTGTTTTTTGACATGATTTGATTTCTCCTTTATTTGGCTATTCCATTAGGCTAGTTCCTCCCGTTGCTGATTTGCATCCTGTTTTTCATCTCTTCCTCATGGAATATTTTGCTGAGAATGTTCTGTAATGCTGGCTTTCTTTTTGTAAATTCCTTTAGCTTTTGTTTATCATGGAAGGATCTTATTTCATTGTCAAATCTGAAAGTAAGTTTTGCTGGGTATAAGATTCTTGGTTGGCATCCGTTTTCTTTCAGGGCTTGGTAAAAGTTGTTCCAGGTCCTTCTAGCTTTTAGGGTCTGGATTGAAAAATCTGCTGATATTCTTATTGGTTTCCCCCTGAATGTAATTTGATTCTTTTCTCTCACGGCCTTTAAAATTCTCTCTTTATTTTGTATGCTAGGTATTTTCATAATAATGTGCCTTGGTGTGGGTCTGTTGTAATTTTGTATATTTGGAGTCCTATAAGCCTCTTGTACTTGGTATTCCATTTTATTCTTCAGATTTGGGAAATTTTCTGATATTATTTCATTGAATAGATTGTTCATTCCTTTGGTTTGTTTCTCTAAGCCTTCCTCAATCCCAATAATTCTTAAATTTGGCCTTTTCATGATATCCCATAATTCTTGTAGATTCTGTTCATGATTTCTTGCCATCTTCTCTGTTTGGTCAACTTTGTTTTCACGATTAAATATTTTGTCTTCAATGTCTGAGGTTCTGTCTTCCAGGTGTTCTATTCTTTTGGTTATGCTTTCTATGGAGTTTTTAACTTGGTTTATTGTTTCCTTCATTTCAAGGATTTCTGTTCTTTTTTTTTTTCAGTATCTCTAACTCTTTATTGAAATGATCTTTTGCTTCCCGTATTTGGTCTTTTAACTGTTGATTGGTGTGATCATTTAATGCCTGCATTTGCTCTTTCATCTCCTCCTTCAATGCCTGCATTTGCTCTTTCATCTCCTCATTTGCTTCCCTGATTGTTTTAATTATGTACATTCTGAACTCCCTTTCTGACATTTCTTCTGCTGTGCTGTCATTGGGTTTTATTGATATAGTATCTAGGTTTGTTTGGGACATTTTCTTCCCTTGTTTTCTCATATTGGTCAGATGTCAATGGGACTCTGAGATATTTCAGATTTCCTCTATTGGCTTATAGTGTCCCTGTAGATTTCCAGTGTATCACCTCCCAGCCTTCAGTAGCCTGAAGTCTTGGAGGAACTTGAAAATGCAGTGCTTCCGAAGAAAGCTGCCCCTAGCCTCCTACTGGTTCCAGGGCTTGGACCTGGCTCTGTGCGGAAAGGCTCTCACTGGGGGGCCTGCTCCAAGAAGCTGGCCCTGTGGGAGTAGCCCACCGCTGGAGTGAGCAGGGCTATCTGGGGAAGACTCTAGCTGCCCTGCTCTGCTCTGATAAGCCGCCCCTATCCGTGCCTACCGCCCAGGCTGAGCTTCACCCGGTGGGAGAGACTCACCCTGTGGCTCTATTTTAGTCCGAGTCTCTCAATGCCTCCCCTTCTTGAATCCTGGGTTCTGGAGTGACTGGAGATGCAGTCACCCTCTAGTCCGCCATCTTGGATCACCCCGTGGAAAGAGCCTGCGGCCAGAGGGGTCAGGGCTGCCTGGACACGTCTCTGGCTGCCCTGCCCTGGTCCCAGAGGCTGCCTGCGGGTCAGAGTTCTCCACAGGCTCCGGGACTTGTGGCTGGCTCTGTGTAGAAAGTCTCTCACTGGGCTGTCTGCTCCAAGAAGTTAGCCTTGAAAGGCGCCTCCCGCCGGAGGGAGCCTGGCTGCCCTGTCCTGGTCCCTGAAGCTGCCTGTGGGCCGGAGCTAGCCACGCTGGCTCCGGGACTTGGAGCTGGTTCTGTGCAGAAAGGCTCTCACTGGGGGGCCTGCTCTGAGAAGCTGGAGAAGCTGGCCGTGTGGGAGGAGCCCACTGCCGGAGTACGCAGGGCTGCCTGGGGAAGACTCTAGCTGCCCAACCCTACTCTGATAAGCTGCCCCTATCCGGGCCTGCCACCCAGGGCGAGCTTCACCCGGTGGGGGAGACTCACCCCGTGGCTCTATTTCAGTCCGAGTCTCTCAATGCCTCCCCTTCTTGAATCCTGGGTTCTGGAGCGACAGGAGATGCGGTCACCCTCTAGTCCGCCACCTTGGATGGCCCCATGGAAAGAGCCTGCTCCTTCTGTCTCTTTAGTAGCTTTTTGTCAGCCACATTTGCAAATTCCTCCTTCTCTTTTGACTGAAATATTGAAACTACTCCCTAGATTTTCTTATTTGGTCTTTTCCTTCTCTCGCTTGACTCATTCTCCCTGGCTAACCTTAACTATGTCTGTGACTTTGAGACAGCTTTATGAACTGTTGACTTCATTCAGTTTTAACTCTTGCAGTCCACATGTAAATGTTCCAGTGTCTACTAAACATCTAGCTTTATAAGTCTAACAGACTCTTCGAAACTAGCATCCATCTCACAAAATAGTACCATTATTCACCTGACTTCAAACTAGTAACTTGGGGGCATAATTCTTGACTTTGTTATTATCCTCATTTCATACCTCAACTCAATCCCCATGTTTTCTCCACCTTATTCAAAATTATCTCGAGTTCTCTCATGTCCACATCTCCATCACATTTAACACTTTCCTAGATCAAGTAATGTCATTTCTCAAAAAAAAGAAAGAAAGGAAGGAAGGAAGGGAGGAAGGAAGGAAGGAAGGAAGAAAGAAAGAAAGAAAAAGGAAAAAGAAAAAATTGCAAAGCCTCCTCTCTGGTCACCTCTTTCCAGTCAGACCTGCTTCTAAATAATACCAGAGGACAGAGAAATATTTCTAAAGTACAAATATGATGGTGGTAACTTCCTGATTAAATTTTGTCAGTGGAGACCCATTTCCACCTGAATATCATTCAAGCTCTGCAAGTTGATACAATTTTCTTTCCCTCCCCTCCTCTTCCAACTGTTCCCCACCCCAAGAATTTCACCCAATTCCAATAGCTTTAAATATCACTTTATGCTGATGGATTCCACATTTACATCTCCTAGACTCCTACCCAGACCTCTACCTGGAGTACCAGGCTCTCTTACAACAGCTACTTGACATCTCCATTTGAATGACTCATAGGCATCTCAAAAATCTGTCTTTACCAAGATTCTTGATTTCTCAATCTCGTCTTCCTCATTTCAGCAAGTCAATCAACTGCTCAAGCCCAAAACTAGAGAAATTATCTTTCACTTCCTTTTTCTTAGTCTGTTCATCTATTCCACCTGAAGTTCTATTGATTCTATCTCTGAATCTAAATATAAATCTATTAAATCTATTTCTTTGTTTTTTTCCCCACTACCCATCCAAGTCATCTTCTCTTTCATCTCTCACAGTGCAAAGCCTCCTATTTCACTATTCTTACCTTTCCCCATCCCTTTAATTCACTCCAATACATAGCAGTCAAAGAAGTCTTTAAAAATATAGCTGTGTGTGGTGGCACATACCTATAATCCCACTAGTTCCAAAGGCTGAGGCAGGAGGATCATGAATTCAAAGCCAGACTCAGCAAATTAGCAAAGCAGTAAGCAAATCAGCAGAGACCCTGACTCTAAATAAAATAGAAAAAGGGCTGGGGATAAGGCTCAGTGGTTAAGTGCCCAGTGTAAAAAAATAAAAAATAAAAAATTTTATATATATGTATAAATATATATATATTTGGTATATATATGTAT